>NC_044324.1:52252245-53452245 GCF_007399415.2 Gopherus evgoodei
GTCTGGACCCCTTCCATAGAGGGTGCAAACCTCTTGTTGTCTTCTCCTTACTTTACACTTCTGCAAGCACTGACAACAATGTGGCCATAAGAGCCTAAGGCAAGATCCTGCAATGTGCAGGTGGCCTTGATTCAGGTTCTCTAGTGCTTTCTCATTCAAAGCTCCTATTCATATCACTCCACGGAAATTTCTATTTGCAGTTAAACTTTTTCATGTTAAAATGGATGAAGCTGCTTGGGGTTTTTGGTGTTCGTTATTTTAATTTGAGGAATAGCTTGTGTAATACCTGAACTGGGAGACCAGTTTATTTGTAAATACTGGTATGTCAGGTCTCCAAGGTAGCCATTTTCTCTCCCCCTGCCACCCAACTTCCAAATACTTTGAGTAATGAAATCACAGCATAGAAAGGAAAGACTAAGGCATGGGAATGGGATTCAGGAGATCTGGGTTCCTTTACCACAGACTGCCTGTATGGTCTTGGGGAAGTCATTCAGTCTCTCTCGGCCTTAGCTCCTAATCTTTAAAATTTGGATTATACTACTTCCTTTCTCCCATACATTGTCTGTTTTGTCTTCTTCAATTGTAAACATTTTGAGAAAGAGAATTTCTCTTACAACATGTCTATTTAGTGCCCAGCACAACGAGCCCCAGTCTTGGTCAGAGTCTCTGATCACTACCAAAATACAAATAATAAGCAATAATAAATCTCCCATCTAAAATGGTGAAGTCACTCTGAGGAAAGTAAACATTTTCAGAATTGTTATTATCCCAATAGTGATCTTTAGGAAAGTCATACACACTGTTTCAATAACAGATGAGACCCTGAATGGGATAGATATGGTATCTCTTATATATATGAGTTGATTTCTATGAAGGTCAAAGAGAGTTCAATATTACAGAGAAAATAGCGGCTTTACATAATCATAGCTGCTGAACTGCTCTGACGGAATCCTTTATTTAAAATGTCAGAGTTGTAATTCACAAATATGTGATTTTTGTAAAGCTGCTATTGATAATTTGTCACACACAAATAATGTCACAGAAAATTGGTGGCACTTTTCATTTTTAATAGCAACTTTCCTTTAATGATTTAAGAAAATTATGGAATTTATTCTCTTTTTGATGGCCCTCCTACCTTTTTGTCAACTTCTTTGCTTCCCCAGCTATAGCCTTTGCCAGTCCCTCACTTTCACCACATCTGCCTCTCCACCTTTCAATGTCCATTTCCTCCTCCCTGGAGATATTTTAAATTTGTCACAAGGAGCCATTCCTAGTAAGGTCCATCAGACAAGGACTCTGCTTTGATGTACCTTAGAAAGTCTGTCAAATGAAATTTCCTAATTTGGAAAAGCCATTTTTCAGGCACTTTATTCATATTTCCCTCTCTCAGTGATCCTTTACCTATGGTTTCAGTCTTTTATTTGTAGCCATTGAAGGAACAATACTAACTTAGGGCACATAAGTAACGTACTGTAGAGTTTGACACCAGTAGTTTGTATGGCAATAAAAAACTTCATCTTAGTAAGGTTGGAGTTAAGCTTGTTCATTTGATTGAGATTTCAGGAATTGGATGCGGCATTCTGGCTACTTGTATGCTGCAAGTTGTAAGGGAGTTTGTTTCAGAGGCAAAGAACCTGTGAAAATGTTTGATTCTGTCATTTGGGTGAATAGTGTGGAAGTGGATGTTTTTCTAACTGAAGATTTCTTTGATTTATATTGATAGTTTTGATAGGAAATATGCTTGAGAAACCTAATTGTAGGAGAGCAACATTTTTGTCAGGGCTGAGACATAGGCAGCCAGGTCTAGCGATTGGGGCAGGGTTCAGAACTGGCAGTCAAACCAAGGATCAAAGCCAGAGTCTGAGATGAGGGGCAAGGATCAGGAATAGGACAGGAAATCAGGAACTAGGAGTAAGGCAGGGAAGCAAGAACCACAGTGAAAGGTAGCCTGCATCCACACCTGTCACTGTGGTATGTAATTATATCCAGCAGGGAAGCAATGGGACACTACATGGGTAAATGCAGCAACACAGATGTGTGAGCCTATGTAGGGTAAATATACGTGGGTTGCCCATGAAGGGCACTTCATTCTACTTGCCTAAAGCATGCCTCACCATTTACATTGCTATTTACTCACATCCTAGGTGGTCTTGTAGTATGTGTACTTGACACATCACCATCAGTGTAGATGTACATAAGAATGGCATTACCAGGTCAGAACAATGGTCCATCTAGCCCAGTATCCTGTCTTCCAACGGTGGCCAATGCCAGAAGCTTCAAAGGGAATGAACTGAACAATAATCAAGTGGTCCACCTCCTGTCATCCTGCCCCAGCATCTGGCAGGCAGAGGTCTAAGGATGCCCAGAGCCTGGGGTTCATCCCTGACCCTCTTGGCTAATAGGCATCATCCATGAATTTACCTAATTCTTTTTTTAACCCTGTTATAGTTTTGCCCTTCACAATGTCCCCTGGCAATGAGTTCCACAGATTGACTGTGCATTGTGTGAAGTACTTCCTTTTGTTTTTGTTTTAAAACTGCCTATTTGGGATTGGGTGATCCCTGGTTCTTGTGCTATCGGAAGGGGTTTATAACTTCCTATTCATTTTCTCCACACCATTCATGATGTATCTCCCCTTTAGTCATATTTTTTCCAAGCTGAATAGCCCTAGTATTTTAATCTCTGCTCATACGGAAGCTGTTCTATATCCTTAATCATTTTTGTTGCCCTTCTCTGTACCTTACATATGACACTCATGTTAATACATCCCAGAATGTAAGTTGCCTTTTTTGCAACAGCATCACACTGTTGACTCATATTTAAATTGCGATCCACTATAATCCCCAGATCCTTTTTCTAGACAGTTATTCCCTACTCTGTATTTGTTGATTTGATTCTTCTTTCCTAAATGTATTACTTTGCAGTTATCTTTATCAAATTTCATCTTATAGATTTCAGAGAACCCTCTAAAAAAAGAACAGGAGTACTTGTGGCACCTTAGAGACTAACAATTTATTTCAGCATAAGCTTTCGTGGGCTACAGCTCACTTCATCGGATGCATAGAACTCTGTTATATCAAGGTCATTTTGAATTCTACTCCTCCTCCTACGTGTTGCAACCACTGCCAGCTTGGTGTCATCCACAAATTTTATAAGCATACTCTTCACTCTATCATTCAAGTTGTTAATGAAATATTGACTAGTACCAAACCCAGGACACAGCCCAGCTGGACCGTTTTAGATATACCCTCCCACTTTGACAGCAAACTGTTCTCGAAGAGTAATTCTGAATAATCTTTCAACCAGTTATGCAACCCCATAACAGTAGTTTAATCTAGACCATATTTCACTAAAACCACAAATACGGGGTATCATCAATGTCTTAAAAAGAAATGCCATCCACCTTCATACACACAGATCCAGATACTTACATTCATTCCTTGTTAACATGGCCTACTATGTTTAAAGCATCTAATAATTGCATAACCTCTTATGACTGAAAAATACTAGTCTTGCTATACAGTTGAAAACTCTGTCTATGGCAAAATCAGCAAAACAGAAATAAGAATTAAAGAATCTTCCAAAGATGCATATTTTAAATAATTTGTGGTTAGCTCTATTTCTGAGTCATGTGGACATGATGGTTTTGTGTATGTGTGTGTGTATGTTAGGTTTAAAGTAATGCATGCAAAGTAATTTTGCAGGAATTATTCCAAATCTATTAGTGTTTTGGGTCCAAGATGGAGAAAGACAAATTATTTTAATATACAGCTATTATGGTTAGTAAGAAAACAGCCAAATATTGCTAATTAAGCCATTCATCAGATCCTCTCTTTGAATTTTATTACATACATGGTGTTTTATTTTTCTCCCTAAACTATTAAGAATATAAAAACAAATCAGGTGCTATTCTACAAGTATCCATTTTACCCCCCGGAATACCTTATTATGATATACGGTAGATAGAAAGTACAGTATGCAAAAGAGAACTTATAAAAACCTAATTCCATCCAATTTTCTTTGAACGTGCAAGTTCGGGCAGCATGCAGTGGTGGCCCCAGTTACTCATCATATATATTCCTCATTTTTGTCTGTTATTTAGTTTTATCAAGTAGATCTGAGAGCAGAATCTCACCCTTTAGTTCAAGTATTTATGCAGAAAAAAGATAAAAAACCAAGAGGTGCATAATGTTGCTATTACATGGTTTCCTAGACCTACCAACAAAGAGTCTGTTCCACTACCTCAAATCTGCTTACTCCAACACTGGCTTCCTTGACTCCTGGTCCTGCTTCACTGAACTCCTCTAGTGATTGTCTCATGACTATGAAGAATTCCTCCAGTAAAAGTCGTTCTCTCATCTTTATATTGTGACACATTATTTGCAAGTGTTATTTCTCAACCTTTGTTGACTCAAGCCTGCAGTTCCCATCACCCATTTACCATGTTTGTCTACTTCCTCAACCTCTCCCTTTCTACACCCACTCTCTTTGTACATGATTTTGTGATGGGAAGGGGGGGAAGAGGGGGAATCAGCAAGATCTACCTTGATCTCCAATTTCCAACTTTTCTTGGTCATCACCAACTTTGAGGTTTTTCAACTTTTCCCCATCTCAAAATGTTCCACCTGCCCAACAACTCCATCACCTCCAGTTTCCTAGTTTCACTTGCCCTACCCTCACCCCTTTTTTATTTTTTGCCTTGACTCTCACCTTCCTCTGACTTCTTCAGATGTGCTACTGTTTCCCCCATCTTCCAGAAAACGTATCTTGACTCTCACATGCCTCTCCAACTACCATCCCATCTCTCTTCTACCTTTCACCTTGAAGCTTATCAGATACCCTATTTCTGACTGTTGCCTTGAGTTTCTTTCCTCCAACTCCGTCCTTGACACTCTCCAGTCTAATTACCACTCTCTCAGTTCCACTGAAACTCTTCTCACAAAGTTGTTTAATACCATCTTCTCAGTCAGTTATCAAGGAGTCTACTTCAATCTTACCCTTCTTCACCCAATTTTGACATTGTTATTGACAAACTCCTTGACATGTCCATCCAGGTTTTTTGCAATACTATTCTCTTCTCATTATTATCCTACAACTTTGACTGTTCCTTCAGTGTTTCTTTCAGTGGGTCCTCCACTTCCACCCTCCCACCGTTTGTAGGCATCCTACAAGGCTTTGTCCTCAGCTACTTCCTCTTCTCACAATACAATATTTCCTTGGGCAACTTCATCAACTCAAACAGTTACAACTACCACAGTGACAATTCATAAATCTACTCTTCCACTCCAGACTCATCTCCATCCATCCAGTCCTGAATCTTGGCCTGTATTTTGCATCTTCTTCTGGATATCTAATCTGTCAATATAAGCTTAATGTAGTCAAAACTAAAATCTTGATCTTCCAACCTAAACCATCTATGTTACAACTTTCTCTGCCACTATCCTTCCTGTAACTGGGGATCAGTTTTGACTCCTTTTTCTCACCTGATATTCACATCCAAGGATATTTAAGTAATGCTACCAGTTAACATTTCTACACCCCATTCTTTTCCATATTTTCCCACAGTGAGAATTCTTGTTCAGGCCTATATCATCTCTTATCTTTGACGACTCCAATCTCCTCCTCTCTGGCCTTCTTGACGTTGTTGATTCTTCCCATTACTGCCAGCAAGATCATCTTCCTTTTCCATCATTCTAATTAAGCCTCCCACCCCATCTTTAGTCCCCTCAACTAGCTTCCTCTTCTAGAGTGCATCAAGTTCAAGATTCCTGTTTTTTGCCCTCAAACCTACTGAACACTGTCTGTCACTATTTATCTGACCTGACTTGTTCTGTATCATAATCCCCTCAACCCCCTCCATTTTGCCAATCCAGCCTTGCCCACTAATTTGTCATCTTCTCACACAGAAGTCTCCATACATTCTTCCATGGCAACCAGATACATTGAACAACCTAATCTCATCTCCTACTCTCTTCACATCCCTTCTGAAAGCATCTCTCTCTCATGAGGCCCACAGGGAACTAGATGTCAGTGTCATGGCTGAATTATTTGGAAGTTACTTGTATGCCCTATTTTCATAATGTATTTAAACATAGACTGGGATTTTCAGAAATGTCTAAGTGAGCTGGGATCATAAATTCCATCAACTGTTACTACTACTACTACTACTAGATTTGTTGGCTGAAACTTGTGGTAACAGCCAGCTCCATGGGTAACAATGGGGATCAACCAATGATTATAGATCCAAAGGATAAATATTTACTGTATTTACCCACATCTGGTATCTAAGATACTTAAAAAGAACAGGAGTACTTGAGGCACCTTAGAGACTAACAAATTTATTCAGCATGATACAGAAGTATTTCTCTGAATTTGAATAGTAGATATTTGTGGTTTTAATTTAAAAAAGCACTGAATAATAACTGCTACGTATGTTTTCTTCTAACTGTGAACAAGGACCAGGGAGGAATTCATAGAAAAAAATAAAGAGGATTTGCATTTGAAAATATTGTACGGAAGATAAATGTTCTGTTAAAGGTTGATCTCTCCTACAAACAATCATATAGAGTTACAAAGCATTTCCAAATATGAAGGATTTTATTGTATGGATGAAGAGAATAAGCATCTTCATTTTAGATATATTGCTAGCTCATGAAAGGTTTTAAGAATAACATTTGAAAAACACGAGAAAAACAGCACAAAAAGACACATTTGAATCACAACATTGGGCTTGTAGATATGACTTTTAAGATTTGTAGTTATTCTGTTTAAGTTACATTTCTTCATTGGCAAGAGAACTCATGCCACATTAATATGCATAAACTACAAACAAAGCATCTAAAATTCAGTGCAAGTTTTACATGTGAAAGGTGATGTACATTAGTCAGAGGAGGGAACATCAGACCTACACTGAGAAATGAGTTCAATGTTTTTTGAACTACTATGCATTTATATGTGTTGTACAATTTTAAATTATGTAGTCTGCTCTGTAACTCTATAGTCTCTAGTAATAAGATATTTTAAATTACTTCAGCTATTGTTGGACACAGCATTAGACATTGCCTCTTTCCTCCAACAATGATGATCAGAAAACAAAGTGTAACCTGTCACCAATGGCATACTCATTCTATTATCAAACAAAACATGACGACAAAAATGTAGTAAGGGAAAAAATGTTTAATAAGCCCTATTCTTCCCAGAATATTCCATTGATTACAATGGAGTAAAATCAGGGAAAATTCACTCAGTATTCTTGGAATTAGTTACATACCTCCTATGAATTTATTGGGGCTTGGATGGTTAATTTTCCTGCACATCACACTGAATTTTTACATTTAAAATGATCTACATTAAGCTCATGTAAATAAGGAAAGGCTGCCACTATAGCATATTGTAGGTTTCTTTTTCACTGGATTAATTTTCATTATTTTATTTTCAATTTTAAATGTTTACATCATCCTGCTTTTATATCTTATTTTTTAGTTCCATAACCAACAATGTGAATTTGAGCCTTAAATATGACCCTACCATAGTTGTAAGAAGGCTATGCATCTTCCAAAAAAGCACAATAGCAAGTACATCTATAAAACATGATCATCCCTTAATAAATAGAGAAAATAGAAACCAGTATGAGCTTCTGCATTGGTAACCCACATTCATTACCTGAAAGTTCACTATAGAATATCCAAATCATGTCCATGTGTGATGGAATATGTTTAGCATATATAGGAAGTGAAGCCAAAATTCTAAACTTGAGTGCCTAAAATCCATATTTAGGCTATAAGTGACCTAATTTTGTGAGATGCTGAGCACCTAGCAGTGTTTAAAGCATACCTGACTGAAAGGGGTTACAGAAGCCACTCCATCCAGGTCACTGAGGGCTACATTTAAGCCCTGCTTAGGGGAAAGCCCCCTCTGATTGGCTGCTTTTCCCACTTCCTCTCCTTTTGAGATGTAAGTAGCCAGTCAGAATCTCTCCTCTTCCCCTTAGAAGCCTATTTGCACAGGGGGCAGGGAAGAGGAATGCAAGGAGACTACCAGTTCATGATGTGGCTTAACTTCTTCCACCTCTCCTATGAGAAACAAGGATGGCTCCTTTGCTCCTCCCCCTTTCTCTCTTCCTCCCTGCAACACAAGACCAGGGAAGTGAAAAGAGAAAACCCTGCCGCACTCTCTGCCCCTGGGCTCAGATCTTGGACATAAGGGTGAAAAGCTCCTGGAGGTGCTGGAGCAATAGAGAGGAGTCTGCAGGAGAACAGAAATTTATGTTCGGCTCAAACTCACAGATGTGGAAGCAGAAATGATGGTGGAGGTAGAGCTGGAGAACAGGCACATGTGATGTTCATTTTTTTAGAAAATGATAAGCCCCACCTCGTTATACCTCAGCGCATATACTTTTTTCAGCCACTTTAGGTTCTAGTGCATTGACTTTCACAGGACCCCTGTGTTATTCAATGTGACCCCTGCCTTATTGAATGCACATTTCACGCAGGATACAGCATCCTACTGCTTTCTAGGAAATAGTTCCACATTATGAAATTAATGTGTATTATCATTTCTCTATTAAAATAAAACAACAACTAGTACTATTAATACAAACATACACGACTAACGAAATTATATACCAAGTATGTTCTCACACAAACATAAACATCATTAGAGTTTCAGAATGAAGCACTTGAGAAAATACCAAAAATAAGGTTGCATGTTCAACCTTAGCTCTTGTCTCCTCAACCATCAGTATTTTGATGCAGTCTTCAATTACCTGATCAGTTATTTCTTCCCATGACCTCTGCTGTATTGAGAATGCAGCTTCATGCCTATGGATATACTCCAAATTTACACCAGTGCAAATGAAAGCTTCTTTTGGGCACAGAATGAATGTACCAAGACAGGAATTCACTCTTTGAAAATGTGAATGAAAACATAGTTCAGATGCCTCATTCACTGCAAATTTTCAAGCCAGTATTCTCACTATATAGGGGTCCTTCAGAAATAATAGTATGTGAGAAAGACTGCATTATAAAGCATGGATGCCAGGGGAAAAAGTTAAAGGTGAACATATAAAGTTTCTTTCCCAAACTTAAATTGTTGTAATGTTGTTTTTATATAGAGGCTCTAATATAATGTAGATACCTGTAAGAAGGTAACTGAGAAACAATTAATTTCCATGTTTCCAGTGAGCTAGTATCATGAAATCTAGTATTCTTATTATGGGCCAGTAGGGATGAGATAAAGAAAAACATACTTGAAAGTTAACTTTTTCATCAGACATTACCAGCAAAACCATTAACAAGAAGTATTCACAGGAGGTATGAGGCCTCCAGTCTATAGATATTAATGACATCTGAGGTCAGTTCTATTTATTAAATTTTAGCCAAGAGAAATATTGAAGTTGAGTGACTATGCAGCAGGCATCGATGCTGACAACTGCATCCACCCAAAGGATGAACTGTCAAATAGTATATTATACCGCTCTTGGTACAAGCCAACTTCTATTCACCATCTTTACTAGGCACTTCCCAACAGCTCAGGAATGTAAATATTACATCTATGAAGATATTCAAATCCCTGCCATAATAATTAAAATTCATTTAAACTAGGCTTAGCTTTGGTTTTATTTCTAGGCAGCTGCATCATATTATACTTAGACACATTCAATGTCTTATTACAACACTAAATATATTAGCATATTTTTCAATACTATCCTGAAAATCAGTTATATCTTCTGAATCCCAGCCACTCCCTTTAGTTTGATATCATCTGAACATATAATGATCATATATAAATTAGTAAAACATATTAACAATCATACTGGTCCTATTATATGAAGCCTTGGGAAAATCCACTCCTGATAAGTGTCAAAGAATATATACCTTTTAATACTTTAGTCAAACACAAGCTGGACTCACTACAGGGATAACTGTGTGAAATTTTATGGCCTGTGCTATACAGGAGGTCAAACTAGATTATGTAATGGTCCCTAGTGGCTCTGGCTTGAAAATCTGAACATTCCAAACCCTCTTCTGAAGAATCGACTGAAGAATTTCACATCCATTGAACAATTTATGGAAAAAAACATATCTTACATGTGGGGAGGGGGAGGGAACTGTATGAGATGGAAAACTTTGCAAGCTTATTTCACTGAGGTTTCTTCTTCATTTTTCTGTGAATCTTAGGACTACCAGGGACACCCAATATACTGTCTAAAGAGAAGAAAGATCAGAGTCAGCCTTCTCCCGGCCATGACACACAGATCTTTCCATGGAACCTTGCTCTCACATGCTGTACCCACTGATAGGTAATGCATAGGAGCAAGCTAACCATGGAGCCAGATCCCCACATAATATCTGCTAACGGGAGTCCACAGACTAAGGGGAAATATAGGCTATGTCTCCACCATGAGCTAGAAGTGGGATTTTCCTGCTCATATACACATGCTCATAGTAGTTCAAGGAGAGCTAGTATGAGTATAAATAGCAGTGTAGCCATGGTAGCAGCAGTGGAGGCAGAACTTATCCCTGCCAAGTATGTAGTCTCTGGTTTCAGGAATGTTTGTACTCAGCACAGCCAAGCTGTGCCTCTGCTGTTACCCCCTGTGCTATTACAGCTACACTACTGTTTATACTTGCACTAGCTGTCATCAAGCTGCTCTGAGTATGTGTACGCGAGCAGGGGAATCACATTCCTATCTCTTAATACAGACATAGCCAGAGAGTTATCATGTGGAGTTAATGATTCCCCATTTATCCAATAATACATCACGTGATATAGCTCTGAAAATCTAGATATTATGCACTATAGCCTGCAGCCCTATTTCTACACCATTCATTGGAATTGTATTCACTTATTTTTAATCAATTAACTTTAACCTCCTTGTTTTTATCTACTACAATCTACCTTTATTTTGGTTTCAATTATTCATACACGGATTGCTTTCCAGGAATTTAATCAGCTAATTAAGTCACCACATTCATGTATAATGAAAAGTGTTTTTGAATGCAGCTCTTTGCTTGCAATATGACATGAAAAGTATCGATAAACCAACATTTTATTTAACTTAACCTCTACTTTGAAACTTAAAAGGCTCTACAAGATTATAGTTGGCACTTACTTTAATTACACTCTGGGATTTACTTTTTAAGTGGTAATGTTTAGGTTGCATTTGTCATTCCATATGCGTTTCCATTTCCATAGACACTGATTAGGACTGTAAAATACAGTTCAATTACTTCAACCTCTAGTTAACTGGAGAATTAGATTTCAATAAATAGCTAATATATACTACTAAGCTTAAAGAGGGGAATAATATCACTAACAAATATTTAGATTAGGATAGACTTCCATTAAAACCATTTCCAAAATTCTAGCATCCAGGACTTAGTTGCGTGAAAATATAACATTTCTCACTAATATGCAAATCAATATACAGAAATAGGGCAAGATCCTGATTTCACATTGATGTGCCCCCAGGGGGATTCCATAAAGTCAGGACTATCACTCTGTTGAGAAAATGGAATAGGTTTTTATATGCCTCGTATGAAAGTCAATAATATAAAATCATTGAACATCTTCATATTTTATTGGCACATGTAATGCAATGGCATTTTAATACAGTACAATCTAGCTCACCCGCACAAACGTGTTTTTTGTTTGTTTTAAAACAATTATACAAAACTGTAAATTAGAACAGCTGCTATGACAAAACAACAATCATTTTCTTATAAGGCATAAAGCAATATGTTAAAATGAAAACATAGAGTAGATTGAAAAATACAACTTGTTCATTCACAGGCCACCTACATGACTCCAAAATGGTAAATAATCTGCAGCTTTTCAAAGCAATCTTGGTAAATTTCAAATTTGCTGCTGTTTTCCTGTGACTATGGGATCTCTTATGATAACAGACAGAAGGAATGCATAAAGTTACATGAATACCCTGGGTCTGGTATTTACATTCTAGTTCTGCAAAGAATGTCAAGTGAAGTCTCTAATAAAAGCCTGTGTCATTCTGGTCATCAATATCAATGTGAAATGTATGTACAGATACTACATAAGGAGTTATGCATGTCTACTGAAAATGATACATATAATTTTAAATTATGCAGCTGAGGGGCTGGTCACCAGGAAAGATAAAAAGCAGGTTTTTCTCCAGGCAAGTGGCATTTATCAATCTATCTGTTTACATGTAAAATAAGTAGAGTCAGCATCACCATGAGCATCTTAGCATTCTAAGTCAAATCCTAATGAGAGCTAGCACAGCAGGTCTCAAACTTCTGTACTGGTGACCCCTTTTACATAGCAAGCCTTTGAGTGCGACCCCCTATAAATTAAAAACACTTTTTAATTTATTTAACACCATTATAAATGCTGCAGGCAAAGTAAGGTTTAGGGTGGAGGCTGACAGCTCGCCACCCCCAGCTGGACACTACAGGAAATTCTTGAAGAACTCAGAGGTTGGTGTGAACCTATTGCAAACTTGTATAGAGAGAGCGAGACTGTGGACCCCTGAAAGTCAGTTCTTGTGTTGCCAAGGGCTGGTGGTTTCAGGGAGCTGATCCACAGCAGACACAGACAAGACTACCTCATGCAAAGGGCAGGTGGAGGCGAGGTGCCCCTAACAATGGGTATCCCCGGGAAGCATCACAATTTCATATTTATACATCACAAACTGGACTATATGTGGTTATCTATAATGAAAAATAGGCTGAAAATGGCAGCATAGGCGATAGTCCAGGACATCTCATCATGATTGATTATAGCCTGGGACAGTGGTTTAATTATTACTTGCTAAAATAATGACACAATTTGTGGGCAATTGTATTGAAACACTGAACTAAGTTACTTGTTATTTTCAAAATAATGTCAAGATTTTAAAAACTCCATTGATATTCAACTTCTAGGGATATATATTTTCCTTTTTTAAAGACTCAGTAAGATGCCAAACTGGCCACAGACAAGTTTAGTTTAATTAACTGACTCTGCTTTCTTCCAAGGCCCCTCCATTTGAAGCATGGATCTTTTACAGGTAAGTGGGGAACATTAAGACCTGGGAGATGGGTCGGAAACAAGAGGGAGCATGGGCTATAATGGCAGAGAGAAAGGAGGGTCAGGGCAAAACTGGGAGGCAAGATCAAACCAGTATCATAGATGCCTATATACAAATGCGAGAAGTATGGGTAATAAGCAGGAAGAACTGGAAGTGCTAATAAATAAATATAGCTATGACATTGTTGGCATCACTGAAACTTGGTGGGATAATACACATGATTGGAATATTGGTGCGGATGGGTATAGTTTGCTCAGGAAGGATAGACGGGGAAAAAGGGAGGAGGTGTTGCCTTATATATTAAAAATGTACACACTTGGACAGAGGTGGAAATGGACATAGGAGACGGAAGTGTTGAGAGTCTCTGGGTTAGGATAAAAGGGGTAAAAAAAAAGGGTGATGTCATGCTGGGAGTCTACTACAGGCCACCTAACCAGGTGGAAGAGGTAGATGAGGCTTTTTTTAAACAACTAACAAAATTATCCAAAGCCCAAGATTTGGTGGTGATGGGGGACTTCAACTATCCAGATATATGTTGGGAAAATAACATCGCGGGGCACAGACTATCCAATAAGTTCCTGGACTGCATTGCAGACAACTTTTTATTTCAGAAGGTTGAAAAAGCTACTAGGAGGGAAGCTGTTCTAGACTTGATTTTAACAAATAGGGAGGAATTCATTGAGAATTTAAAAGTAGAAGAAAGCTTGGGTGAAAGTGATCATGAAATCATAGAGTTTGCAATTCTAAGGAAGGGTAGAAGGGAGTACAGCAAAATAGAGACAATGGATTTCAGGAAGGTGGATTTTGGTAAGCTCAGAGAGCTGATAGGCAAGGTCCCATGGGAATCAAGACTGAGGGGAAAAACAACTGAGAAGAGTTGGTAGTTTTTTAAGGGCCCAAAAGCAAGCTATTCTGATGGGTAGGAAAGATAGAAAACGTGGCAAAAGACCACCTTGGCTTAACCATGAGATCTTGCATGACCTACAAAATAAAAAGGAGTCATATAAAAAATGGAAACTAGGTCAGATTACAAAGGATGAATATAGGAAAACAACACAGGAATGCTGGGGCAAGATTAGAAAGGCAAAGGCACAAAATGAGCTCAAACTAGCTATGGGAATAAAGGAAAACAAGAAGACTTTTTATCACTACATTAGAAGCAAGAGGAAGACCAAGGACAGGGTAGGCCCATTGCTCAGTGAGGAGGGAGAAACAGTAACAGGAAACTTGGAAATGACAGAGATGCTTAATGACTTCTTTGTTTCGGTCTTCACTGAGAAGTCTGAAGGAATGTCTAACATAGTGAATGCTTATGGGAAGAGGGTAGGTTTAGAAGATAAAATAAAAAAAGAGCAAGTTAAAAATCACTTAGAAAAGTTAGATGCCACCAAGTCACCAGGGAAATGCATCCTAGAATACTCAAGGAGTTAATAGAGGAGGTATCTGAGCCTCTAGCTATTATCTTTGGAAAGTCATGGGAGATGGGAGAGATTCCAGAAGACTGGAAAAGGGCAAATCTAACACACACAGGTTTTCCCCTGACTTCTTCCTCCCACCAATTCCCTGGTGAGCTGCAGACCCAATTCCCTGGAGTTCCTCACTAAAGAAAACTCCAACATGTCTTAAAAGAAAGCTTTATATAAAAAAGAAAGAAAAATACATACAAATGGTCTCTCTGTATTAAGGTGACAAATACAGGGTCAATTGTTTAACAGAAATATGAATAAACAGCCTTATTCAAAAGGAATACAATTTAAAGCACTCCAGCAACTATAGACATGTAAATACAAAACTAAAACTCAACTTTGTACTTACAACTTGGAAACATAAGATTAGAAAGCAGGACATAGAAAAATCCTCCTCATAGCTGAGAGAAATTCAGGCAGACAGAAGTACCAAGAACAAAGGACTCACCCACAAAAACCCTCCACCCAGAGTTGAAAAAATCCTGTTTTCTGATTGGTCCTCCGGTCAGGTGCTTCAGGTTACTTTTTTTTCAGGTGAAAGAGACATTAACCCTTAGCTATCTGTTTATGACAACCCCATACAGGACTGCCCTTGTGAGTTGAGTTAGGAACTGATGGGTTATCTTTTGTTTGTAACCTAAAGCAGCTGTGTCCATGGTAACTGCAATGTTTATTTTTTGGCAGCCCAAGCAGAGACCCTTTGTTGCTGATCTGACTCTGAGTGTTTATGGGAACCCACCAAGCCTACAGCCTGAACAGTCAAGTGACTGGAGTATCTCTGTAACTCTTGCCTCCAAGCATATGGTACACCCAGCATGCTACCAAACAACTGGGAGAGTACTTTACCACAGCAATCACAGCGACTCTGCAGTGGGGCCTGTCACACTACTTTATACTGCAGTCAACACAACTAAAAGGAAGTGTGCTGGATTCCATTAGTTTCTGTGTGTGATCAACAGGAATTTACTAAATTACTATGACCAGAACAGCTGCAGCAGTGTGAACTCACAAAAGGGAGTGTGCTTCCACTCATGTTCCTGGGGACATAATGTGGCCTGCAGAACCTTTATTATTGGAGGTATGTGGGAAGGAAAGAACCCAAATCCCAGGTTTATTTACAGAGCTGCCAATTATGAAAAAAAAAATGCAAGCGAACATCTTTTTTACTGTGATTCAGAAATCACTGAAGGACAATAAACATAGAATCCCAGAATGCCATTTCAGCAGAGTTACTTTAAAAAAAAGAGAGAGAGAAAAGAAACATACTGTAAGATAAAACTTAAAGGCTATCTCTGTCATTCTTTTTTATGGATGGTCTGGTATAATTTAGTCACAGCAATATTCTAGTTCAAACAACATCTATGCGTTTTAAGAAACTGTCAAGAAGTAAATTTGACTTTAACATACTTTTAATTCTCAGCTGGACATTGGCATTAACCCAAAATATACCCAAAATATGCAAATATCCAGAATGTCAAGTTGGCATGTGTAATTATGAATTTCATAATGAATTGTAAGTTCCTTCGAACAGGCACCATATCTTATTTTGACTTGTAAAATACATATACATTGTTTACTTTATTACTACTTAAATACTTTGTAGTTGAATTTTAAAAGAAAACGTCACTTAAATAATGTTAATTCAAACTTAAGGTTATACGGTAATAAGGTTTGTCTGTATTGAGATTTAGTTTTACTTGAATATAAGGAACTTGAGAATCCATTCTATCTATCTATCTATCTATCTATCTATCTATCTATCATTATATTTTATTTTCACATATAAATTATATATTTCAAAGTATTGAGGTCATGCAAAGAACATGTGCAAATTTAAAGACCATGAACATTATTATGGATTTAAGTTAATAGACTTATTTTCAAATGAATTTCCATTAAAGTGCATCTGTGACAATAACAGGAGCCGCATCTGTCATTTACATGAAGTTCTTGAGCATCATTATGATATTTCTTCTGTCAGCCCTGACATGCATTCAGCTTAAGTATTATTGCATCAGTGTATCCACTGAGATATGCAAACAAGGAATATGGATGAGTTTCTCTATAAAGCATTTGGAAATGTCATTTAAAAACATTATATGTATTATGGAGGAACCCAGAGCCTCAATCAGGATTACCACCCTAATGTACTATACACTGAACAAACATATAGGAAGTCTTGGTCCTTGCAATAAAGAGCTTCAAATTTAATTTAAGTCAAGATGCAGTAAGTGTATGTAAAAAAAAATAGAAGAACCTGGGGGAGGAAGGATGAGACAAACCGGCCAACTATATCCACAACTTAATGCATAGACATAAATGTAGTTTGTGCAGTACCCAAAAGTTAAAAGTGAGCACTACTTAACAGCAGTTATGCCCCATAAGCATATCATACTCTGGACTACAAGAAAAAACATGACACACAAAATAAATCTACTAAAAAAGACTGTAGATTTATCATATGTGAAATATTTTAATTGAATTTCTAGAATATAAAATTATAATAAATAAAAAATATAATCATACTGTGAGGTGTGGGAGTTTGCAGCTTGACTTTTAGATAATATTTATTGGAATTTTAAGACCTGTTACAGTGTCCTAAACACTACAGGGTGCAATTTTAAACATATTAACAATCATACTGATCACACGGTCTGTCACAAAAGCATGGATCATGGGGGATTTGCAGGAGGCCCAATGCCTCTTCTCTGGCCCTATCTCCTACAGTTCCCCCAAAGAATGTGATTGACAGGGCAAATCCCCACACTATGGTCTATGATAATGCAGTATAGTTTTTGCTGTATTACCTTTTTTCTTAGCCTTAGCCACACTCTTTCCTTTTCCCATTCACAAAATCACTGGACCTCACCAAATCAGAAGGAAGGGGAGAGACATTATAGCAGAGGCAACTGAGCCTTCTTTCAACACAGGATGGAGAGATCTTCTCCTCCCGCAGTCTCAGGGGGGTAATAATGCCCTCTTTTAGGTGATGGACAGTTGGTGAAATCCTACCTCAGAGTGGCTCAGATGAACAACCTGGAGGCATCACCTCACAGAAGTCAGACACTGCTGGAGGGAAATGTGAGAAGGCATAAGCCTAGCTCTAAATCATAATAATATGCTTTTAGGCATACTTAGATGTAGCCTATAGAGTATTCCTCCAATTGAGGAGTGGTAGGTCCTCTCTTTTCTTTTTCATATTTTACTACAATGCTTTTTAAATTATTACTACTTTTTTTTAAACAAAGCAGCATTTGTAGAGGCTTTCTCTGGTTCCTCAGAAAGCTTCTATAGTTCTCATTTCTATTTTATGGATTGGGGAATGGAGACAGAGAGGTAAAGTGACTTCACTACAGAAATATAGCAACTCAGCAGCAGAACTGGAAACAGAAGACAGGTTGCCTGACTCACATTCTCTCACAGCCTTATCTAATCGTGCTGCCTTCAGTATAAATGGGAAGATTATAACAAGTGTTAAAATGTATACATTTCCATGGGTTATTGAGTATTTTCCCCCTCCACGTCATTCCTTCCCTATCTTTAAATGCAAAATACCAGGAAGAGTAAGAAAACAAACACAGCAAGGATTACATTCTAAGAAACAAAAAAGATGAGAGAATTAATGCATAAAATACCTGATAGAGGTAACTAGGATTCAGTAGGTAATGTCTCAAATGTGGCATCTGAAGTGAATGTCAATAGGCTGCCAATTGAGCAGAGTACTGGTTGAAGCTCTGTGGTTTGCCTCCGGATAATCTTATTAGAGGTGTGCAGATGTTTGGAAGAACAAATTCAGATTTATATTACCCACATTCAATAGAAAAGTACATACCAAGGACAATATTATACCACACGTTTTAATCAGAATTTTATAATGCCTAAATATAGATTGTATATGATGACCCAAAATTAGGAACCTAGGGATTGCCATATTGGATCAGACCAGTATTTTTTCTTTTAATATATTCTGTCGATGACACTAGTCAGTACCTTATTCCTCAGTAGAAGTTGCAAGCAATCCAATTATGGAATAACCTTGACACAGGAAAATATCATTTTAACTCCCATCGGTTGGTAGTGCCATATGGCCTAGAACAGCATTTCTCAAACTGGGGTCCGCAGACCCCTGGGGGTCTGTGAGGGTATTCCAGGGGGTATGTGAGTCATGTCTGGGGCCGTTGACCCTGCTGATCAACTCCTCCCCATTTCCTCGCTGTGCCTCCTGCATGCAGCAGAACAGCTGTTCAGTGGTGTGCAGGAGGTGCTGGGAGGGAGGGAGAGAAGCAGGGGTGGGAAAAGGTGAGGTGAGGCCTTAGGAGAAGGGTGGAGTGTGGGCAGGGCCTGGGGCTGAGCAGGGTGCTGGGGGGCCTGCAAAAATTTTTAAATCAAAATGGGGTTCCTTGGGTTGCCAAAGTTTGAGAACTGTTGGCCTAGAACATGAAATATATAAATATATATTTGATTTGTCCATAAAATATCTATAAAGTATGCAGACATATGATTAAATGAACTGATATGTTGTGCCATTACTCTTCAACAAATATACCTTCTCATAAACCTTGCAAGAAGTTTGGGTTATTTTTTACTCAAGAGCACTTTATTTGGCATTTCTTCCTTGAGTGGCCTGCTATATAATTAAATATCCATGAAAAAATTGTGTTAAAATATGCCATCTGGGCAAAGTCCACAGTCCTCATTCTCAATTTATTATACAAGAACACCAGTCACTTTGGGTTTTACTGTAGGTAACCAACCTTCTGATAACATTTTTCCAAGGTTTATTAAAACTTTGTTTAACTTGGTTTCTAATTGACCTCTAGTCTTTCATTACCTCAGAAATATATTTAAAAAAAAATTTCTGCAAATATTTGATCAAAAAAACCTGAATTTGCTTTAGCTAGGTTTGTAGCCATTTTATACTCATATTCTGTGAATATTCTAGCAAATAAGTTTACTTGCATGAATGTTTGCAGAAATACCAAATTGTAAATGAATATTGGAGAATAGTTACAGATAATTTTGAATTCATAATTGAGCCTATTTGCAACAATAAACTTATTCTAGAATTTGTGCACTTCTATATAGGGAACTGGAGCAAGATCAGGTGATGCATTCTAAATTAGAAATTAAACATAAAGCTCAGATTTCAAATGCTCACAAGCTCATCATGAACAGTCAACAGGCCAATAATTGTTCATTTAAATTATCCTGTGAATAATTCTGAATAACGAGTAAATATGAGAAAATCATAAGCTGCTTAAAAAATTTGCAAACAAAAAAAGACAATACATGTATCAAATATATTATTTGCTAAGTTCTATTAGAGATGTCTGAGACAAAGAGAGTGAATATAATAGTCTAATTTTCAGATACTAGGCTGCATTTACAAATTTACTTTGCACTTATAGTATACAGGATCCAGGGGCAGCTCTAGATTTTTTGCTGCCCCCCAAGCACAGCAGTCAGGCAGCCTTCGGCGACTTGCCTGCGGGAGGTCCCCAGTCCCGCGGATTCGGCAGCTTGCCTGCAGGAGGTCCGCTGGTCCCAGGGCTTCGGCATACCCGCTGCCGAAACTGCGGGACAGGCTGTCATAACATTTTCTTCCCAGATCTGGACCTTAACGTCCAAAATATGGGTGTTAGCATGAAAACCTCCAAGCTTAGTTACCAGCTTGGACCTGGTACCGCTGCTACCAGCTAAGAATTATACAGTGCCTAGCTCACTATGGTCTACCCAAAACCTTCCCTGGGGGACCCCCAGACTCAGATGCCTTGAGTCTTACAACAAAGGGAAATAACCCCCTTTCCTTGTTACTTCCTCCCAGGCTCCCCTCCCTGGACGACCCTAGGAGATTCCCTGCTTCCAGTCCTGGAAACACAAGTACCGAGAGATCTAATCTCTCCCCCTCACCCAAAGGGTATGCAAAGTCAGGCTTAGTAAATCTAACACAAAGAGATTTTCCCCTTGACTTCTTCCTCCCACCAATTCCCTGGTGAGCTGCAGACTCAATTCCCTGGAGTCCCCACTAAAGAAAACTCCAACAGGTCTTAAAAAGAAAGCTTTATATAAAAAGAATGAAAAAAGGACATTAAAAATAGGCTCTGTATCAAGTTGACAATATACAGGGTCAATTGCTTAAAAGAAAAATGAATAAACAGCCTTATCCAAAAAGAATACAATTTAAAACATTCCAGCAACTACACACATGTAAATACAAAAGAAAACAATATAAACCTATTGTCTTACTATCCTTTTACTTACAACTTGGAAACAGAAGATTAGAAAGCCAGGAGATAGAAAAATCACTCTCAGAGCCGAGAGGGCACAGACACAAGACAAAGAACAAAGAAGTCACACCCAAAACTTCCCTCCACCCAGATTTGAAAAAGTCTTGTTTCCTGATTGGTCCTCTGGTCAGGTGTTTCAGGTTACTCCTTTCCAGGTGAAAGAGACATTAACCCTTAGCTATCTGTTTATGACACAGGCGTACCTGCCGCAGGCAAGATGCCAAAGGCTGCCTGACTGCTGCCCTCGCAGGGACTGGCAGGGCGCCCCCCGCGGCTTTCCGCCCCAGGCACGCGCTTGGAGTGCTGGTGCCTGGAGCCGCCGCTGATAGGACCATTCATACAAGAAACTCAAAATGTTTTACAAAAGTTTATAAACATATTAAAAAAGAACCTGATCCACGTGGTGCTGAGTACCATCCAACTTCCATTGACTTCAGAGAGTTGAGAATGCTCAGCATTATTGTGTATAGGGATTTGGATTAGATTTTAGAGTGAGATCATCTTCCTCCCTTTGCCTGATAAAGGGCTTGAACAGCATAAAGAAACTGTAAAAGCCCCAGTCTGGGACTGGGGAGAAGTCCTGTGAAGCAGGTGCTGCAGAAGACATCTGTAAGGCTGCAGTTTGAGGACATTCTTGCAATCCGCTAACAGGGATGAGAACAGGATAGAAAGGGTGTGGTGTCGGGGCAGGGTCACAGCATGCTGTACTGAACAGATTCCAGGCAGCACGGTGGCCCAGAGAAAAGCCTTAGGACTTTGCTATAATTTAAAAAGTAATAACCCAGGATCCAGAGGGCATAAAGGTGGTTTAAAAAGACTGTAGCCACCTCTTCCCCCTGAGCTGCAAGTTCTCTGCTGTGCCTCTAAAAGGTGCAGCACAGAATCTTTTCCTGAGTGTTTAGGCAATAGCAGCATTCAGATTAGAACCTCAGCCAATCGTAATATATTAGATGTCACAGGGTGGCAAAAGGGAATAAGATCAGAGTATGAGCTGCTGGTCTCTCTAGATATGGTGCCAGTATGGGGACCTGGACTTGCAGTGAGTCCATCCGTCCTTTAGGCCCATTGTTTTCAGGGGCAGGTCCATGAATCGCTGAGTCAGCATGGGATTATATTTCTCCATACCAAACTCTGGGGACCCACATTATGACGGGTTCGGTCACAGAGACCCCCTTGGGACTGTGACCTGACATGTTGAGATTACCTCTAAGCCCATTTTCCCTGCCAGCTTGGGACTCCATAACCCTGCCTTGTTGAGCCAGACATGATAGCCTGCTGTAACACAGACCCAGGTGTGCTCCATGCCCCCAAAGCTGCAGACTTTAACTAAAAACTGCTCAGCAGGTTTCCTATCTCCAGCATCCAGACACCTTGCTCCCAGTGGGATCCAAACCCCAAATAAATCTGTTTTACTCTGCATAAAGTTTATACAGGGTAAACTCATAAATTGTCCACCCTCTATAACACTGATAGAGAGCTATGCACAGCTGCTTGCTCCCCCAGGTATTAATCACTTACTCTGGGTTAATTAATAAACAGAAGTGATTTTATTAAGTATAAAAGTAGGATTTAAATGGTTTCAAGTAATAACAGACAGAACAAAGTAAGTCACAAACAAAATAAAGCAAAAAGATGCAAGTCTAAGCTTAATACATTAGAAAACTGATTACAGATAATAGCTCACTCTCAGAGACGTTCCAATAAGCTTCTTTCACAGACTAGACTCCTTCCTAGTATGGGCCCAATCCTTCTCCCTCATACAGTCCTTATTAGCAGACATCTTTGGTATAAACTAGGGGTTTTATCATGACTGCAGTCTCCTTTGTTCTGTTCCACTCCCTTTTATAGCTTTGGCACAAGGTGGGAATCTTTTGTTTCACTGTTTCCCCGTCCTTCCTTCTAACTGGAAAAGCATCAGGTTTAAGATGGATTCTAGTATTAGGTAACATGTCACATGTCCTGTGAGACCCCAGCCTCCATTCTTCCAGGGCTGGCCCGCACCCAGGTACCCAGGAAGGTTTGCAAGTAAACAGAGCCATTTGCAGGTCATTGATTCTGAAGCACCCTTAATGGCTTCCATGTAATGGGTTTACATCTGTAATATGAGTTTATATCTTATTTTCCTAACTTCAGACATAGAAATAATATATGCAAACAAATAGGATGAACACAGTCAGTAGATCATAAGCTTTGCAATGATACCTTACAAAAGACCTTTTGCATGAAGCATATTCCAGTTACACTATATTCACACTCATAAGCATATTTCCATAAAACATTATGGAGTGCAACATCACACAAGTTACTAGCTATGTTAGTTATGCCTAAGGCCAGCCTTGAAAATAAATATAGATCATGAAATGTATCCACTTTAGATAATCAGTTTACGACTACATTGAGGCTATAAGAAAACAATATTAAGTTGATATAGAACATCCAAACAAATACATGGTAAAGGAATTGTAAGCCCGATCTGAGCAGAGTTCAGAACCTGGAAAGTACTGTAGTTCTACTGAATCAATGTGCTATCTGTAGTACCATCAAAATATTAATACTCTTCAGTTAGTGTTGCATATCAATTATGTCACCAGTGCAGATAAAGAATACCATTTGGGTACTTTTCTTGACTTGCAACATATGCCAAAGACATTGACATTTCTACTGGTATTTATCTCAAACAACCAATCTTAAGTCTGGCAATAAGGCATTGATATGTAGGGTGTTAATGCTAAGCTTATTGAAAAGTGACAGATGTTAACCTTATTAAATCAATCAGTTCATATAGTTAAAGTTCTGTTGATTGCAGTTTAATTAGCTCTTTGTCTAGTTTGAGTCTAGATACAATGACATCTTTTAGTGAACACTTATTCTGACATTTCACAAGTTGTTAAGGGAGCCACAAATAGGCTAAGCAATAAAACTACGAATATGTTACTGATTTTACTTTGAGTTTTATGGTATATTCACAAAACAGAAGAGATGTAGTAAACTGGCAATAACATAAACATAAACTTTTAATGATGTTATATTCTTCCAAAGCTTCAGTGTAAAAATCTCAGCTAGTTTTATGTATGATAATTATTTTCCAGGATGAGGTACATTGTTATTTATTTATATTAGTTTAGCCTGACATCCTCTAAAAGCAGGACAAATTAACTTCAATATTTAAGAAAAGTATTAACATTAGGTAATACTTTCTCTTAAATATTAACACTAGGCAATGAATTATATTTTGTACTGAACACATTGGTGGTTTCTTGATGCAGATAGACTCAAATGCAATAGATGCTTCCTAGCTTGTACACAAAAAAGGCAGTCTCTACACACATCTCAGACATAATTTAATAGGAAAATACTATTGTGAGTTTCCACTGACTGGGCAGACCAAAATTAGAAGATATAAATATAGGTTAATATTGGCAGAAAGGACAAACTTTATTAATAGTCCTTCTCTCTGACAAATGAGAAGAGTCCTGTGCAAATTTGTCAGTCCTGTCACTCTGTCAGTCCAGAAGGTTCTTGTCCCATTCAACTAAACTTAGTCCATCTCCCGGGATCTAAGAATACTCCAATAGGCCCCAAATCTCATTGTGATATACTGTCAAGTATCAGAGGGGTAGCCGTGTTAGTCTGGATCTGTAAAAGCAGCAAAGAATCCTGTGGCACCTTATCGACTAACAGACGTTTTGGAGCATGAGCTTTCGTGGGTGAATACCCACTTCTTCAGATGTGATATACTGGATCTTCTCTACTGGAAAGTCACAAGAACTGCTTTCATGGTGGCCTCCCTTCATCTGAGCCTGCCTTCAAGGGATTTACCACGAGAAAGAATGATCAGGCCCATGTAAAGTGGCAACATTTTCAAAAGTGACTTAGGGAACCTAAGGCCAAGATTTTCAGAAGTGACTAGAGATTTTGGGAGCCTCCATGCAATCTGAGATGCCTTGAAGAAGCCTCCTTTTTATAAAGCAGCAAGCACCCAATCTCTGATAATGTTAGGATCCCTCATTGAAAGTTATTGGGGCACAGGCTCCTAAGTACCACAGTCATATTTGAAAATGGAATTTCGGTCACACTTAGGTGCTTTTGAAAATTTGACCCCAAGTCTCTGGAGTCTTAGTTCCTAAAATAATAATAAATACTAAGCAAGCAGCCAGTGAGCAATAGCCATGCTAACTGCTAGGTTTATGAAGAGCTATATAGAAATATACAATTAAAACCATTCGCTAATAAATTATTGTGCTTTAGACAGGACACATTACTTGCTTAGATCTAAAAAGTAGCTTTCCCTGCAATGAAAATATTGTGCAGAAACCCGGCTATATTGGTATTCTACTTTCAAATAATATCTATTCTAAATCAAACATGTTTAAACACCACAATTAATACACAAGAAACAGTATCCGAGAAGAATAAAAACATTTATATTACAATATCAAGACTTAAACTCTACACTAAATAAGATGAGGAAAGAAAATTAAAGTTTTGACATAGTTTTCCAAAGAAGATGTTTTATTCATTTGGAACATTAGTTTATATTATTATATAGCATACAAATACATCTTTATCTATTGTCAATGATTAATGGACTTTACTTCTCAGATGTTTTTAATTATTATTTCATCAAAAGCACATTATTTCTCTGATCTAATTGCTAATTTTATTAGAAGACTTCAGTACTGCACATCTTTAGAATGATATTTTTATGCAAAAAAATCAGAGAATATATATCTAGTGAGAGATTTCAAGTACAGAGATATAGAGGTTCACATCATCCAAGCTTTTCATGTATCCAAAGTAGTCTCTCAAAACACAGTTCTTTGAGTAATAATAGATTTCTTTTGTTGTTGTTGTATGTGATAGAAGTTCTGTTTCTTTCATATCTGATATCACAAAATAATTATACTCTGTTGTAGTTAGGATTAACTCTTCTAAAAGCTTTAAATTCACCACTTTTAGTTGGATTGTTCTGAAATATGCTCTGCCTTATCAGGGTACTAGGAAATAAGTGTTAGTAGTCCAAATTTGACCAAGGGGATCCTTATATATAGCACCTGCAGTAAACAGAATTTTAAATAAATCAATTTGTTCCTGTAATGTGTTTGGGTTTTTTTGTTTGTTTGTTGCCCTGCCACAATAAGGGCCCAAAATATGGCTCGGATCCTCTCTAAACAACTCTCAATCACAAGTGAATTATCTCAGCTAGCACATGACACTCACTGCTTCTTTGGAAGATTTGGTTATATTTAAGAAGTTATTCAGAGTTAAATTAGGAAAGTAGCTAGAGCCAAAAGAGAATGAAATAGACAAGTGCAACAAGACCTCTGTTGAAACAAGTGGGTTTCCTGGCAGTCCATTGTTCAAGTAACTGGGGGACTGAAAGGGATATATGCCAAGGGCATTTAACTGAGTTCTGGCCATACACTGGGAATTCAAGCTTTTTAGTCAAAATCTTAGAATGCTCAGTGGCCATTTGTGCTATTATCTGCCTCTGTTGAGAGATTTTATATTTTGGGGAAATGTGCCCTAAGTAGTGCAGCTATTTTAGAAGATGCTCTAATCATTTTCTGGGAGGGGGTTCTTCTCTTGGGTCTAGTTTGGGATGCAGAGGGAGACCCCCCCAATGCAGAAGTAAACTATACCTATGGTCCTTCTCTATAACCCCTGTTCCTGTCATCCCCATGTAAGTTGGGACCTGGAGGATCTACGCCCCTCAGATGGAGCTAAGCCTCTATGTACCCCAGGTAAACCAGGATAGTGGGGTCCTGCCCTTCCAGGGGTGTGTGAGACTCTTTCACTGCCTCCCCTCTCCCCTATTGTGTGAACCAGGATCTAAGGGGGCCTGCCTTTCTGGGTGAGGACTGAGAATGCTCACACAGACACTCACACATTGACAATGGAGAGGGTGATGAATGAAGCAGTTCACACACCTCAGAGCTACCATTGCAGGCTGTATTCAAGAGCTGTTCTCAGGGAAACAGAACATCTCGTTGAGATGAATGGCCCATCTCAAACCTCTCTGAACTTTCTCTGCTATAGATGGATGTGTGTAGTCCCTTCCCTATGCACTAGGCAGAGAACTGGAGTAAGAACTCTGCATCTCTACTCCCCTGCCCTTTCCTGACTCTATCTGATACATGCACTACTTACAACCCTATCTTTTTCCCACCTCTCTCTAACCTCTCCAAGCTTACAAGGAGCATGGAGTGGTTAGGAGGAAGATGGTACTGGTGTGTGAAGAGGGGGACTCAAAGCAGTTGGGTGGGAGGCTTGGAACAATCCTTTCTCTCATGGCCTCCCTCCATCCTGTCTTCCCTACTGTCATAAACAGACAGTTAAGGGTTAATAGAACAGGAGTAGTTCATGTCTCTTTTGGCTGTAAAGGGTTAACAAGTTCAGTGTGCCTGGCTGTCACCTGACCAGAGGACCAATCAGGGGACAGGATACTTTCAAATCTTGAGGGAGGGAAGTTTGTGTATGTGCTGTTAGTGTTTGGTTGTTGTTCTCTCTGGGTTCTGAGAGTGACCAGACGTGCAGCCAGGTTTCTCTCCAATCTCTCTGATACAGTCTCTTATATGTCCAGAATAGTAAGTACTAGGTAGATAAAGCAAGTTAGGCTTATGTTTGTTTTCTTTATTTGCAAATGTGTATTTGGCTGGAAGGAGTTCAAATTTGTATTTTGCTGAAAGGATTTTAATTTGTACTTGTATAGCTAGGCTGGGAGGGTATTCCCAGTGTCTATAGCTGAAAGACCCTGTAACGTATTCCATCTTAAATTTACAAAGATAATTTTTACTGTTTTTTCTCTCTTTAATTAAAAGCTTTTCTTGTTTAAGAACCTGATTGTTTTTTTATTCTGGTGAGACCCCAGGGGACTGGGTCTGGATTCACCAGGGAATTGCTGGGGAGAAAGGAGGGAAGGGAGAGAGAAAGGTTAATTTCTCTCTGTGTTAGAATTACTTTCTCTCTCAGGGAGAGTCTGGGAGGGGGAGAGAGAAGGAAGGGGGAAGGTGAATTTTCCTCTCTGTTTTAAGATTCAATGAGTTTGAATCACAGTGATCTTCCAGGGTAACCCAGGGAGGGGAAGTCTGGGAGAGGCAATGGTGAGGGAAAGGGTTTACTTTCCTTGTGTTAAGATCCAGAGGGACTGGGTCTTGCGGGTCCCCAGGTAATGTTTTGGTGGGGGGACCGGAGTGTACCAGGCACTGGAATTCCTGGTTGGTGGCAGTGCTACAAGTACTAAGCTGGTAATTGAGCTTAGAGTTATTCATGCTGGTACCCCATCTTTTGGACGCTAAGGTTCAGAGTGGGGGATTATACCATGACACCTACCAAAAAATGTTTCCACAGACGCTGTGCTAGTCCATGCACTGTTCCTACGCCCCCTCCACGGCTCCTCAGCCTGCAGTTCCTGTGCCAGCATGTGCCTTTCCCTGGGGAATAGGGCCAACGAAGGGGAATTGGGATGTGCTAGAAAGGCAGAGAGATGGGAGACAAGCAGATGATGAAGGGGCAGCGAAGAAACTAACATGAAGTAACCTCATTCTGTGGTTAGGATAATTATTGCCAAGAAGTCAGCGACAGTGGATTGAGAGAGCTAGGCTGTGGTATATGAGGACACAGAGATTATTAATTTTTAAATGAAGGAAATTAAATGCCTATTTGACTTGGCTAAGGCAGAGTTAAGGTTGCCCAATAGTACCTCATGCCCTTCCAGAAAGTGGGGAGTGGATAACTTAAACCTCTGAAAATGATGAAATAGAAAGTTAAGCTTTACACTCCCCAGGCAATGCAACTTTAATTCTGCAGCAATGTGTCCTGGTTTTAAGAGGTTCATGTTAGCAGCCTGGAAAGGCATGAGGTATCCCCCGGCAACCCTACCTCTGTAAATGAAGTTTTAGGGCACTCAATGGAAAAATGGATGTTATTTCTATATCTCTACCAGAACCATAAACTGACCCAATGGTTCCCCATATCACAGAAAGAGGCAAACATATCTGAACTG
Organism: Gopherus evgoodei; assembly: GCF_007399415.2. NCBI lineage: Eukaryota > Metazoa > Chordata > Testudines > Testudinidae > Gopherus > Gopherus evgoodei. The sequence goes on from NC_044324.1 coordinate 52,281,052, forward strand.
GCATAGAATATTAATACTTAATTTATTTTACTAGGCACAAATGTTTCACTGGTTTCAATGGGAGCATTTTCTTGTTCGGAACTTTAAAACAGAACTAGGAAACTAGAGATCTGGATTTAAGGTGGTTTTCTACTCTAAAAAGTATGTGCCCTCAGCTAGGGATCTCTGAGAAGTGACTAGCCAGATGGCATGCTTTTAGCAGCTGCTAGTCATGCTAGTCAGCCTAGAAAAAGAGATGCAAATGCATACTGAAGGAGTGGTTTGTGGGTATAAGCCTGATCCAGTTCCCATTGAAGTAAAAAGGCTATACAACAGTTATACTATTGTAAGAAAACTTTGATAAGTTGATATGACTAATAAAACCAAGTATTAATTAGGAATGGAATGAATCTTTTATTTTTCATTTTCCAAGTGTCACCATTAAAAGATAGTAAATACTAAATCTGAGCATAATGGAGGTAGGGGGATGCCAGCAAATGGGCAAAATGGTTGGGGAGCAGTTCAGGTATTCCAGGACAGGTGGTGGGAAGGAATGGAAAGGGTAATAGAGACTGGAAGGGTAATAGAAGGGAATCACCGCAGCAGCGTTAGGAAGGAATTGCAGCATGCTTTAAAGAGCTGTTGCTATGTGGGCACAACCATGGTAATTATTCAGTATTTAAGTTTGTTTTATGAATGCAAATATCTTGAAAAGTACCAAATTTGTGTACAGATCAAGCCCACAATGAATGAGTATCATATATTTATGGTATATAATGACAAAATACAATGAATAATTCTTATTTTAATCATATATTTAAATCAGAAAGGGATTCATACTTATACAAGACAGAGCTATATACAGTAGAATGTGGAAGCTGTTGCTGAAATGACAAACCTTGATGCCAAGATCAACAAACCAAGAACAACAAAATAATAATAAACACCTTCTTGTGCTATTTCTGCCCTTTTAGGTCCTGGGTTTCACAACATTACTTTCTATAATAATTCTCATTTATATTTTGAAAATTCATATTGGAATCATATTACTGAGATGTTTTGATTAAAAGGCATGCAGTTTCAATGTACTGTATCCATGAACAGTTTGTTTCCATGGATATCTTACTGCCTACACAGTTCTAATATAAGTACATGATGGTTCATAAAGGAAAAGCTTTTAATACACAATGAGACCTCCCTGGTACAGTTTTGTGCACCTATACAGGTGTACACAACCATTCCTCTCTTCCTGCCCACCCCTGAATAGATACATAAAGACACCAAGTATTTGAGCCAATGAAATGATGGGAGGAAATGCAAGCCTGGAGATACACAGTGCTTGGCCCATTTATTGTAACCTAAGAATATCAATAATGAGAAGAAAAAAAAAATCTGATGCTTGAAACACTATTGTGAATTCACCATGTCATATTTCAAATGGAAATAGACTATCTGCTTGTGTTTACAGAACTCTCCTAAGGAGAAAGTTCCTAAGGGCTAGAAAGGTATTCACCGAGCCCCCACTCTCATTTTATTTAAATCACTCTCAAAAAGCCACTTCTGCAGGATTACTTCAAGGGGTTACACATTGCAGAAAAAAAATAAACAAAGTGAAGCATTAAGACATATGTCAACCTAAATTGTGTCACTGAGTAATGATACATCTGTAGCCAAAGTCTTTCCTTGGCTCTACATTTCCTCATGTTTGCTATATCCTCACTTGTCTGTGAAGTCCACAGGTCAAGAAAGCACTTTGGCACATGCTTACATTTAAGCATGTGCTAAAGGGAGTTATGTGATTAACTGCTGTTCTGAATAAGTTTGATTTCCTGATCTGGGGCCTTAGTCCCTGATCCAACAAACACTTATGGATAATTTTACATGAGTGAGTAGGCCCTGTGTACATTTTTGCTGGAATATTTACAATATTTGACCACAGTGAATAGTAGGCAGCCAATTGACTGACTTGGTAAGCCTCATTAATAAGCTTAATATAAAGTAACTCATAAACCAGAAATATATATAGATGTGGCGTTTCTTTACCCAGGTCCACAGTTGCAAAACCTTGTCTTTTCCAGTTTTAACGGTACAATTTAAAAACTCAAATATAACTGTACTAATAAATACAAGTAAAACAGAGTGACAGTTTCACACTGCTTAGAACTAGTGGCATTTCTAATTAGGAGATAAAGAATTTATTACCATTGGAAAAATCACACATGAACTTGTTGGTAACTGCTACACTTGAATCACTTCCACTTTCTGTCAACTGCTGCCAAATTAGAGTTTCCCATCCACCCTGTTAGTTTTCCCATAATGAAAACATTTTTTTTTAATTTCACAGTAGGGAAGTGGAAGAGGAAGAGTAAAGAATATGAAGAGTGTTCAGTGCCATAATGAGGAAAGAAAGAAGAAAACATTTGGACATTTAAGTAGTAAGTTGCAGTAAAGTACATAAGAATAGAGACCAAATAACCCCTCCATCAGGTTAAATATTTTATATATGAAGTAAAATTGCATAAATGGCAGGTGCTGCTTTTGCTTATTTGGCCCTAAGTGACTCAAAAAAAAGAAACCATAGAGAAGCCAAAGTTCTAATTTTTGGCCAACTTCAGAGAGTATTGATATAAAGATTAAATTTTCTAAAAGAGAAGTGTCTTCAGTATAAAATGCCCATGAATATGAGACACTGGTAATAATGCAAAAAAGGCATTAAAATAATTAATTTGTTCATCTGTATGTTGCACAATAGATATAAAATATGGGTATCAGAGTAAAACAAAAAGAACTGGAGTGACAGTCCAGCTATTTTTTTTTTTTTATCAGAATGCAGGAACTAAAGCTAAATACTTACTTAAGGAAATTAACTGTGCTCATGGACAGAACAGATTAGAGAAAGAATTTTTATAGTCCAAAAGCACACAGAAAGATCCTAAGACTTAATGAGAAATTAAATTAATTGCTTCATTTAATATATATTGTAATGATGGTGATAGTTCTTGCATAGTTTGCCAAAAGTTATTAAAATCAACAAACGAAAAGGTTTAAAGCCTTCTAGTGTAATGCAGTTTTCCTAACTATGAGATAATTAAATGTGCTAAACTCGCTTTTCTGATTGGCAGGGTAGATGTCTTCAAGGTTCTTCTATTCACTCTACAGATCAAAACTTCCTTTTCATATCCCTGGAAATTCTGTACATATGGGTATTGAAGAGGATATGTTAGCCCTATGTAAAGAGAGGGCCCTTGAGCAGAAATACCACATGATCTCAGGTGATCTGATCTACTTGTTACCCAACTTTATTGCTCAGCCATTTTGATTTTAAAGTTGTTCAAATGTTTACTTCTTAGATGGCCTACGTATTATTGTTTCCACATCATTCAGATCCACTGTTATGGTACCAAGGAATATAATAGAAATAAGAGATGAAGACAGATCAGGAAAGAAGAAACAGATTTCTTAATTGTACAATTGACCTTCTCTATTGTATTTCTTTCCCCTTACTTGCTGGTCCAGCCTGTGTAAAATGAATGGCAAGTGCATATTAAATTATTCTGGTGGATAATCATTCAAACATCACCCAAAGTTGTTGCAGAGTGTAGAAGTCGTTTATTAATCCTTCTCACTTCTTCACAGTATAGGCTTATTTTCTGTGGTCTAGGTTAAGGGGGCAGACGTATAACCTGGAAATTTTCCAGGTTCACATTCTAAAGAGTGAAGCACTCAGGAACTACATTAAGTAGGGTTATTTGGTCTCTGAAAATGTTACTGGCAGCATTAAGTAATAGATCGACTAGTTGGAAGATAAATTTGGTAAAAAAGACCTCTCTCTGAAAGCTGGCCATAAACAGCCAGTAAAGGATTTTCCCTGACATTGTGTAAGGCTTTCATTACTTAAATCATATCCAAAAACCGGGTGACCATAGACTGTGATTTCCTAAAGCGATCCTGTGGCAGGAACCAGACATAGGCCCTGTGTTGTTGTCTCCCATACCCCCTCTCCAAGTAAAAATGACTGTGGCAGACTTAACCCTCATGATCAATTTATATTGTGGAAGCTGTTTTCACAACCCAAAGGGGATGGAATTTGTTTATTTTTATAATCAAAGCTGAGATTAGCCTTGATATTTAAAGATTCTCAAAGCTGACATGGCAGAGCATTTCATGGAACCCAAAACGTGGCTGGTATACCAGCCAATGCAAAATTCTATTTTATTTAATGTAGAGATAAGGTATTACTGTAGCATTTTCTAAACAGTATCTACATTAAAATAGTATTATGCGATTCCCCCTCCAAATATAAGCTCAGAGTGTTGCCTCACCACCACCATGAATACTTGCCACCCCAGAGACTAAGCACTTAGCTTAATGTGTTACATTTCACTTCTCAGAGGAATGCACTTTCATTATTATTATCTGTATTGCAGCATATCTCAGAGGACTGGTCAGGATTGGGCAGATAGTTTTGTGGTGAAGGCATCAGAGACCTGGTTTCAGCTCTACTACTAATTTCCTTTGTGATCTTGACCACACATCTAATCTTTCTGCACCTTAGTTTCTGCTGTGTAAAACAGGACTAATGCTACTCCTGTACCTCTCCAGAAGTTGTGAGGATGAGTTTACTAATGTTTTTGCAAGGTGCAGAGGTATTATGTGATAGGCGTCATAATAGGTATGACAGGAATACAGAGAACTAGGTGCTGTGGAAAAACACAGTAAGAAGCACTAGGACAGATCCTTGGTGTTAGGGTACTCAGACATCTCGATAAAATCGGGACTATCCCGATATGTAGCTGTTTGTCCCGCATCCCCCTCCGCTGCCCTGCCCCCCCGTGTGTCCCGATATTTTCTTCCTCTCACCTGGTCACCCTACTTGGTGTAAACTGTTATGTCGCCACTGAAGTACAAATGTTTCTCAGAATACATTACAACCTGACGTATAGAGATATTTTTGGCACCATTCACATAGCTCACTCATGACGGCATCTTAAGGTTAACTGATAAAACTTATACACCACACTACACAATATGTTTTACACACACACACACACACACACACACACACACACACACACACACACACACACACACAGAAATCCTTTCTAGCTTCTAGTAAAGAGGCTTTAGAGGAAGCTTGGGGTCTATATCTGGGGAGGTGGTGGATAGTAGCATGATGGCAAATTTTTGCCTGAGATGTGGATGTATATAGAGAACAATTGATATGTCATCAATGAATGGTAAATAAAAGGTCAGTCAGCTCCCAAACCATGTTAAAACAGAACCTGTAGTTTGGGACCCAGGACCTCAGGTGACAGAAGATAAGACTTTGTGCCATGGTGAAATCCATTCTATAGGTTAATGGTTAAGGTTAGGAATGACAGCTTTCTAGTTCTGTAGCTTAAATCTGATATTCACTGAAGACAATATTTTGCAACTCTGATATTGAGTGGGATTATAAATTAGTCAACACAAAAAAAGTTTGCAGAATATGGGTCTAAATGAGTCCTTTCATTCAAACTCATGACCTTTAGAGACTAGAGTTGCCAGGCATCCGGTTTTCAACTGGAATGCAAGGTCAAAAAGGGACTCCAGTGACTCCAGTTGGCAGCACAGCAGGGGCCCAGGGCTAAGGCAGGCTTCCTGCCTGCCCTAGATAAACGTGGCTCCTGGAAGCAGTTGCCAGGTCCTTGTGGCCCCTAGGTGCATGGACAGCAAAGGAGGTTCCGCGCACTGCCCCAGCCCAGGCCTGGCTCCACAGCTCCCATTGGCTGGGACACTGACCAATGGGAGCTGCGGAGGAGGCACCTGCAGTTGAGGGGGGTCGCACACAGAACCTCCCTGGCCATCCATGAGCCTAGGGGCTGCAGTGACCTGGACCTGCAGCAACCCCACACTCTGAAAGCACTCCCACTTCCTGAAACCACTCCCACACCCCAACCCCTTGCCCCAGCCCTAAGCCCCCTCCTGCACACAAAACCCACATCCCCAGCTGGAGCCCTCACCTTCCAGACCCCAATCCCGTGTCCCAGCCTAGAGCCCCCTCCTTCACCCTAAACCCCTCATCCCACCCCACAGCCAACACCCCCAGCCAGAGCCCTTACCCTCCTCTCACACTCCCACCCCCTACCCGAGCCCAGTGAAAGTGAGTTAGGGTGGGGGAGAACAAGTGATGGAGGTAGGGGGGATTGAGCAAGCAGGGGCATCAGAGAAGAGCAGGGTGGGACAGAGCCTCAAGGAAGGGGCAGAGTGGAGCGGGGGTGTTGGGTTTGGTGCCATTAGAAAGTTGGCAATTCTATTAGTGACATTCCAGAATCTGCCAAAACACGTAATTGCCACCTGGTTTTTAAAGTAACACAGAGATAACCAGCTATTTTCTGATTAGACACAACTTGTTTTTAAAGCATTCAATTCCCCTCATAGAAATGCACAGGATTCTACTTTCAGTTGTACTAGATTCTTGGTTTAGAGAAACAAATAGCACAAACAAATAAATATATCAACATACAACAGCTGACCCTAAAAGTGGGAGGTATATGGAGAAAGGAAAGAACTAATGACATATTACTTTGCCCAGGTATGGTAAGGTATTCAAGAGACCAGAACTGTATTACTAAATGCCGCAGTAAACGAGGCATAGTATGTTTATTAATGATTACATCTTGCAAAGACATCCTGTAATTGCAGTCCCAATTCATATTTCTTCTATATATAAATGGTGTTCATTAAGATGAATGGCTAAACTTTCATTGCCAATTTTTAAAAAGCCACTTCTAAAATTCACAAAATGATCTACTGGCTTTATTAGCAATCAGCATAGTGCTCCAGGAGCTATTTCAAAGATAAAAGCATAACCAACTCTCACATTGTGCTCAGAGATTGAAGGACTGTAAATATGGAATAGCAAAATTAGAAGTCAAGATAATAGTAACACATTCCTTTACAATTAGCAATGCCAATCATGTGCCAGGCTCAGACAAATCAACTGATAGAGTAAAATGTGGATGTAGTCTTTGCTTACAGTCTCATAAGTGTTTTATATGAATAGACCATTAAGATTATGCAAAGGACTAATTGTAATGATAATTTAGTGTATGTATGCATATATGTAGGTAGGTAGATACATATGGAAAAAGGCCTTTGTCACTAAAAACATGTTACTGATTCCTCTCTGCAACAATATAACTGAGCCTTTATTATATTTTGAACAGAGTTAACTTGATATACATTGTGAATTGTATGTATGGGCTACTTATTTTTATTTTGGTGTCTTTCCACCATCTCCAAAAACAGTTCTTTTGGGGAAGAAAAAGAGAAAAAAAAAAGAGAAGAAATTGAACTACTGACTTACACAAGCCTCACAAAAGTCAATGGAAGAACAGGGATTAGAATTCAGGATTTCCCCTCTGCGCTAGCTGCCTAAATCAGGGGTTCTCAAACTGGGTGTTGGGACCACTCAGGGGTCTGACATGGGGGGTTGCAAGCTGTCAGCCTCCACCCCAAGCCCTGCTCTGCCACCAGCATTTCTAATGCTGTTAAATATATAAAAAAGTGTTTAATTTATAAGGAGCAGGGGAGATTGCACTTGTGTGAAAGGGATCACTAGTACAAAAGTTTGAGAAGCACTGGCCTAAACCATCTGCCTCTTACATGTGCCAGTATTAGAATTCAGGACACCCTCTCTCACCTCTGTGCTCAGTTTTACAGACTGTGCTGCATCTCAAATATGGGTAGACAGAAATTATTCAGATTCTCACACACAGATTTTGAAACAGAAAATAAAACCTACCTAGAATTTTTTGGATTAGATATAATCAAATAATTTTAGTTCAGATTAATAAAATTAATTTTAAAATTTAAGCTCATCATCTCCCAACTGTTGGGAAAGCCTCTCTCTCTTGCAGCATAAGGAAGGGGAAATTGATTTAAGAATTTGAATGGGATGTATGCTCTTAGTGCTAGTAACTTATGGACTCTTGTCAATGGTAGATTCACTGCAACTGTAAAAAGGTACCATGAGGAGATGGTCAGGAATACCTCTGTATTAGGTACAGTCTCCTTGGAAGAAGGGAGATATTGAAGCCTGTTGTAAATTTGTCCAGAGAATGAAGGAAACAGCAGAAGCGAGGACAGAGCAAAGGTAGATGTGGAGTAACTTAAGGGAAGGATGGTCTCTTTCCAAAAGAAGAAGAAAACTGTAAGGTGCATTTATAGGTAGCATCTTTGGCTAGAAAGAAGGATGGCCAGACTGGGGAAAAAGAAGCAGCAGAACCAATGAGAGTCTCATGGGGATGAATTCAGCAGGAGTTGGAATTAAAGACATCCACATTATGGGATGGTGGGGTGTGCGCCCCTGATAGAGTTCATGAAAGTCTGAGAGGCCAGTTAGGTTCCATGGCATCACTTGAGAGAGGGCAGGACCAGGATTAACTGAGAGTGAAACCCAGCTGGGGAAGGGCTGGGCCAGGACTATAAAGCTAAGAGGCTGAAAGCAGAAGGGGACTGCAGGAAAAGAAGTCTGCAGTCACTCCCTAGAAGGAAGTTGGTTATCAGGAGGAAGTTCAGGGGGAGAATAAGCACTGGGATCCTGCTCTGCAGTAAGGAGTCTAGTAAGAGACTAGGAGCAGGTAAAGTAACCATGGCGAACAGAGTAGGCTTCTGTGATAAACCAGAAGCTGGCAAGAGAAGATAGAGAGGCTGGGTAGGAAGGAGACTAGGGAAACAGCAACAGGGCCTGGGACTGACCAGATCTGGACTGCTCATTGTAGGTTCCCTGGGCTGGGACCCAGTGCAGCTGGTGGACCCAGGTTCCCCTGCCAGCCACTGGTATAGTGACACAGTCTGCGGAGGGACTGAACACTGACTAGAAAGAGCATTTGGACAGTTGTCATGTTGGACTTTGTAATCTCAGAAGGGGTAGACTAAACGGTGACCTGGCCAGAGGGCCAAATTACCAGAAGAAAGGCTATGCAGAGCAAGCAATGAGCAGCAAGCTGATAACCCCATTACAGATGGCTGCAGTGAGGTCAGAAGAATAAGTTCTCTACTGGTGAAGTATTCCAAAGTCAATGTATGGGGATGATTTGAGACCCCTCTTCTCTATCCATATTCAGTGTTTATTATCTTTATTCTGGCAAAATTTCAGTGACATCAGATCTTGGCTGAGAAAAATCTGAGTGAGGACCTCAGGCTTTGAATATGGTATGATTGCAGAGATATTAGAAAGTCAGTAGAAATCAGCTGGAGACTCTTCCATAGGTGGCAATAACCTTATCGATGCTCACTGAAAGAGAGAATCCCATTAACTGCAATGGCCTTTGAATCTGGCTCTGGAGGCATGGAAAAGCAGATTCTTAAGAGAAATCTACTGATGTAGGAGTGGGGAGAAGGAAGAGACTTGGGAATCTGGGTAAGGGCCACAAGATTCCAAACTGTAATTTCCTTCCTTTTGAATTTCTGCAGCACAGCTCCTGTCACTAGAATCCTGCCATGCTATCATGTGCATTATACATATTGTGTCTTGAAAAACCCTGAACCAAGATAAATTTTGCACTGCAGTACCGGGAGTATCCAAGGCCTTGTGGTCCCTCAAGACAGGAATTAAATGGCACTGAGTCATTCATATATATAATTATAAATATGTTAATAATCACAACTCCCTACATAGTTACCAATAATCATTACTATATCACTAATGGTATTGTAGCACTGACTGAAGTCAAGCAATAGTTGACCTAATGGGTCTGTTCCTGAAATGAGAGAGTAGTAGTTGCCATGTATGCAAACAAAATGTGGTCCTACAGTGGTGCACCAGTGACCAAGAGCAGGGGAGGTGGCTGGTGAGTGACCCATAGCAAACTGACAAAAAACACTGGAATGGCATAAGCCCACAGTTATGTGAGTTTTCTGTTGTGACTTTTGAATGGAACTGATCGTCATTGTTTGCTGCGAGTTGCTGTAATCATACTTGCAGAGTATGTTTGCTGTGTAAACCAAAGGCTTCAGGTTTAGTAATTTGTCAGTTTCCCTAGATAACTAAATAATGTTGCCTCACTATGGCCCTGATGAAGGAAAGTACTTAATGTTCTGTCCTGTTTAACTATGTGAGTAGTCCCACATCAGTCAACAGGACCACCCTCATACTTAAATTTAAGCCCCTGCTTAAGTACCTTGCATTATTACTTTCACTGGGTATGGAGAATGCTGGAAATAATTGTTATGTGAAAGAAAACTGGAAAAGTTTTAAGCTTGACAACTGCACTCTCTTACATCTTGCTCTCAAACTGCTTTACTTCCTGCCTGCACAAGAACTTGACAATTGTTGTTAATTAAAATAATATTCAAATCAATAGTTACACCAGAAATGAATTTGGCCTATAGTACCTATTTTTTAATTAAATGATCAATAGCACTTCTCAAATATTACTGTCAAAAAGAATTCTGTGGCTACTACTGCAAGAGATAAACAAATGCAAGTATTAGATCTTGTGAAAATCAAAGTTCCCTATTTCATGACTAACTTGCATGCAGCTGTAATGATTAAACACAAATGTCTGAGAAAGTATATTCAATGGAGCAGTGTTCTATAATCTGTGGCCCAGGCATGTCTTGAGAAGGTCCCACCAGACAACCTAATTAAAAGTTACTGACTATTCATTTAAAATTTTATCACATTAGGGAGTTAACTTTTTAAATCTTTAAAAGTTATGTCAGTTTTCCCCAGTCTACTAGCCACTTCAACACACACATTAACAAATAGAGTCAATAGCAGCAGAATAACCGTGCTGAAATTCAGCTGCACAGATGGTATTAAATAATTAACCATTTTATGTATAAATAATACACTTAACACAACATAGACAGACAGACAGATAGAGCAGTGCGTGTCCCTTTCTACCAGAAGCATTTTCATGTTTTCCAGAGCAAAACTTCAAACACAAATACTTTGGAGTGTCTGACTGCATTTAAAGCTACTGTTGGCAGGGAGAAGGAAGAGGAGGGACAAAACAAAACAAAAAAAAGAAAACTCTACAGCATATAGTTATTTATCAGTAAAACAGAGAGATCCCCTGTTTTATTTTATCAAAAAATAAAAGTACAAAGTTTACTTTGAGGAATACATTTGCATTTTATTTATAGCTGCATTTCCATTTGTTTTTCTCCTTTCTAGAAAACAAAGTGGTGGGATCTAAAGAACATTCATTCACATTGGATGACTTGAAGTGCCGACAAAACACACAAAAGAGAATTCAAGTTTCACTTAAATTATTTTCATCAACAGCACACTGTGAGGTTCTTGCCTGAATAATTTTTTGCCAATAGCACAAAGAAAATGATTTTTTCAGAATAAGTTGGGCATGAAAGCCAAAGAAGAGGTTGACAGAACTCATTTCCTCAACTAAACGAATAAACAGATTTGTAGGAAAACAGTTTACAGATTTTTAACTGAGTATAATCAGAACATATGACTAAATTATAATGTTTGATTATTAGCTTTTTCTATTTTACAAAAAATTACAGCCATAAACACTGTAATTTAATCCAGAAATTCAGAATAAGTCCTGCTTTGGATAGCTTTGGCCCTTTACAATAAGATTCCTGCCTCTGTATGACAAACGCCCATTTCCATACCAAAAACATCACACTTTGCTTTGTTCACCAATCTACTGAATTGGACATATGGAGCGGGTGAACTTCTTGCTCAAGAGGCCTAATTTTACTTAGATGATAAACTCCTTCAGACAAGACTGCCTTTTTATTATTTGTTTGCATGTGATTGGGCTCCCTAGATGCAACTATAGTACAAATAATAATAATAATTATCCCTTCCATTTCACATGTATGTATTCAGGTAGTCTTGGGGAGATGGAAAAAGGCACAAGCATAGACTGTGCAGTATAACCCTCCTTTTACCTAGCCCACATCCTCCATGGGGTCCAAATTCTTGGCTTGCATGGAGTCAAGAAGAGTAAGGATGGGGCCAACCATCCTTTTCTGAATGGTTCCCCCGTCTCAAAACACCTATAAGTTAGTGAAGGCAACTGGCCTTCATCTCCTCAGTGTAGAGCCCCACGACTGAGTGGGTTTTGTGCTCAGTCAGTGGTTGAGGAAGCTCTGGTGGCATGCCTTTTGTGGATGCTGTGATATTTCTGGATTGAGGGAGCTGAACCCCTCACAAGCATCTCCTGCCGTGTGTCTGTTCGATTCCATGATCCTGGGAGACCATCAATGCCAACTGGCAGAGTCCTCCTTCCCCCATGTCAGGCCTGGACAATCATTGCTTCAGTACACTCTTGTCATATCTCAAAGGTGTCATGTAAGGTATCATAAGCAAACTGGTGACAAGTTGGTCCTGAAAATCACTATGTGATCTATGTACTGACTGTGTACCGAGTTACAGATATGTACTGGAAATACGGACTTAAAATGTGTTTGGGAGGCAGAACATGAACCCAACCCACATAGATAAAGGAATGTGTATTTATCTGTCTGACTGGAATGGTTACAGGCAAACGACAGTAGAAGTACATTTGCATATAAGGTAAACAAAGCCATCAAGATAAACAAGTGAGGAAGAAGACCATTTAACAATCAAGCTGAGGGACAGTATCTGCACCCCAGGAAGACTTCTAGTCTCTGGAAGCAGAGACAATGGACTTTGAGTATAAAAGGGGAACAAAAATATATTTTTATTATAAATCACCGAGAGGACAAGAGGGCACAGCACCCTTTGGGCTTATGAAAGTGGGATCCTCTTGGCCTGAGAGCGAAGTGCTGCTGGAAACTTGATGTATATAAGAAACCTGCTTAGACAAAGACCTTAACTTACTGAAATTAAGTTTTAGTAACTAGAAAATGTGTTTTTGTTTGCTTGTAACCATACCTGTCTCTTTTATTCTTGCTAAGTATCCCTTAAAGCTCTATTTCTTGTTAATAAACTGATTTTTGTTTCATTACAAAACTATCTCAGCGCTGTGTGTTAAAGTGGAGTGCAAGTCCTCAGCTAAACCAACAATCTTGTGTGTGCACTGTTTTTTTTGGAGGCAATGAACTTGTTCATTTCTCAAGGACAGGGCTTTGCAGAGAAATGTCTCTGGAGGAACTGGTGAATTGGGGGTCACTGACTGTTACCTTGAAGGCAAGTGTTGGTCTGACAGAGTACTGAAGTGTTTGCTAGCAAGTTAGACAAGCTGGTTGTCAGGGAACTGACACATAACTTAGAAACAGCAAAACTCTCACTCGATGAGGCAGTGGCTTACGATTCTGGATGTCCTGAACAAGTTGTCATAGACTCCACTAACAGATGGAAGACCAAGGAGGAAAACACTGGAGGTATACTAACCTCTGCAGGGGACCAAGGGTTTGATTAGTCATTCATGCAGGGATTAAAGACAGCAATTATTCAGACTCTCTCCTTTTTTAATGATTATGTTTTATCTGCAACTGCTTTCTGGGTTTTCCTAAGTAGCTGCTTATTGTGAGATTATATGTTCAAAATGTAACTCTCCAATAGCTGTTGTCTTATTGTATAATAACTAGATGAGCTTCTTCCTCCCAAAACACTGGCAACAGCATTTAGAAATGGGGTCCAGATATGAGAATATAATTGGTTGTTCATGTGAGGGTCCAACCATTACTCTGAGGAGAATGTGCACTTTTAGGGTTTTAACCTGAATTGTGTTTCCTTAAGGTTGGCCACATGAGAGTGAATGTTAGCCTGATGCAGTGTATAATCACATAGACTATTCTGCTGTACTAACAGTAAAACTGTTGATCAGAGGCACTGATTGATACATAGATTATTTATTTATTACCTTATGGTCTCTTGCCTTTTCCCATCTCAAACAGAGAAAAGAAGTGCACAAGACGATACATCTTATGTTCATTAGTAGACTGGTTAAATTTAACTTGCAGCATTATCATGGCTAATAATGCTTTGCAGACTTACAAGAGTAAACTGTAGCCTTGATGTGCAAATACATTATTTTGGCTCTTAGTTGTTGATAATAGTTGTAACCCAGTACATGAATTAACAGTTCTGGCATTATTTCAATTCACTTTTGTCCTGTGGTCAAATTCACTGGTTAAAACAAAGCTTCAGGCATCTGAATCACTTTTCAATTCTATAATATTGAAAAAAATATGCATATGTGAAAGGGGTATGCTTTAAATCCAAAAAGCTGGATTATCGAACCAGCCATCAGTAAGAATATTTCTTTTCTGATGCAGAAAGGTGTATGAAAAAGGGAGGTAAATATGGAAAAAAAAACATAGCTTGCTTCTGCGGGTAGAAAAAAACCCATGTGATTTACTATCGAGTAGTAATGTGTTTCCTTCACAAGTAGTTATATGGTGATTTCACACAAGATGCATTATGGAATACTTCTGTGTAAAATCCACTCCTTTCCTCTTAAGTGCTTTCCAATTAAATGTATATGAATGTTAATTGAAGAAATGTGGCTCCTTTATTTAAAAAAACTAAGTCCCATTAACATAAGACTAAATCATTTTAGGCAGAAAACATTAAACAAAGAGGTGAATGACATAGCTTTATTTAATGCTACAAAGTTATGAAACAGCAAATGTTAAGTTTAGCAATGAGCTAAGTCTAAACAAGAAAACAATTTTGTGTTACAGCAACCTCCTTGATATGTTGTGTAATAAGTGTTGAGATCAAATGTTCAATAATAACTAAAATAAGGAATGTCAAAAACTATAATATGTTATATGGGAAACTGTCTTTTTGAATGAAGTCATAAGTGCCTTTAAGTGGAAGATTTTGATAAGTTCTTAACCAACAACTTAAATTAAAAAAACTAAGATGTCTGTTGTAATATCAAGCAGAACTCTAAACAAAACTGAGATGATAAAAGGCCAATTTTCATTTCATTTAGTTTCCTTCCATTATGTAAAAGTGAGCATGGCCTGCTTTTCCTCATACAGTTTTGTCAGTCCAGGTTAACTATTACGTTTTCTGTGGATTCACACTGGCTTAAAAGTGGTGTAAATTAAGGAGAGTCAGACCCATCGTACCAAAGATAAATAAGTATATCAGGAACTGCCAATACAGCTCAAACATTTGACACTCATTTTCTAATTACTCAAACAAATTATTTATTGGCCAAGATGGCCAATAAATAATAATAATAATTTGCAAAGAAAAATAAATACATTGCTGGCAAATAGGCTAAAAGAAAAATATATGTAAAATTCCTATGAGATGGGATTTTTTTTTAAGGATACAATAAAAGATTAAATAAGGAAATGCCGGAAAAGATATGAAATTTAACAGCTTTTCAATATACTTTGTACCAGGAAATCCTTAAAAAGTACTAAACATTGATGAGATTTGTACACAGATGACCCACGAAAGCTGTAATGGCACAATGTAGCCAGAAACCCATTGGATGCA
This sequence comes from Gopherus evgoodei, assembly GCF_007399415.2. Lineage (NCBI taxonomy): Eukaryota > Metazoa > Chordata > Testudines > Testudinidae > Gopherus > Gopherus evgoodei. Next base: position 52,296,440 of record NC_044324.1, read on the forward strand.
GTTACACGCTTGGGGGAATTTTTAGGTGGCAATATTATGCCACTGCCTCCTATTATAAGAGGCATATCTAGAAAAAAAGGGGCATAGCTGGGATATCTTTAAAGTCTAAAACTCCAGGCCTTCGACAATACCAGCCATCATTGCTCTCCTTCCCCTATTCCTGACCGTGGTCCTGTACTGAACGTAGTTTAGCTAGACAAGATAGAATCCAAGGCATGGATTTGAGGACAATAATGACAAAAAACTGAAGGAGGTTTGCTTTGGCTTTTACACATGCCCATTTCTGCAATGGAATGCTGGATCCACAGTATCTGAAAAAAGAAAGTCTAGACTATTCAATCATGTATCAAAAGAGGGTTTGCTTATTCCTGTACTTTTATATGAAGAATTTCATGTAATAGAACAGGTTATTTCCCCTTCTTCCCAGAACAAAAATGACCTTAGTGTCAAATGAACACTTTATTAGAAATTCAGCAACAAGCAAGCAATCTTCAGTGCATACTGGCTAGGCAGTGACTGGTTTCATAGAATAGTAATATACCTCAACATCATTTGCTATTGCTCATACTGTCACTTCAGATTCCATAAAAGCAAAAATCTTTGCAACCTGGGTACTCATACCAGTACATATTTTGGTGATAAAAGGTATACACATCTTCATGTGCATTACTAAGAAAAAATATTAATTTCAATATCCACGACAAGTAACTACTGTTGCAGAGGTTTAACAAAATGATGAAACATTGGGAATGAGTAGGACACACATTGTTTAGAAATTCCTGCAAACTTTAATACAGTCAGTTTCCTGATACAGAAGTGCCTATCACCCCTAGAGCTAGTACCAAGAGGCCCCACCCTCCAAAAGAACACTTTGTTTCAACTGCCATTCTTGCAACCTCCCTCTTAACTTTTAGCCCATGGGTTAGGGTATTCACCTGGGATGTGGGAATCCCCTGATTCAGGTTCTCCCTCCACATGATGGGGAGAAGGGATTTAAATAGGGATCTGCCACTTCACAGGTGTGTGTTCTAATCAGTGGGCTATGGGATATTTTGATGTGGGGTTCCCTCAATCTTTCCAGTTGAAGCTCCCCCCGCCCATGGATAAATAGTCACTGAAGCAGGAGAACTAGATTCTGGGTCTCTCGCAACGTAGGTGAGTGCTCTAACCACCAGGCTATCGAGCCATTTTTATGCTTGTGCGCCCTCTCTCTGTCCCAAATGACTCTTTGGATAACTAATTAAAGTGCAACAGCTTCAACAGGAAAGACTGAGGGAACCCCTTCCCCATTCCACATCAGAATATTCCATAGCCCAGTGGTTAGATTACTCAGGTGAGAGGTGGCAAATCCTTATTCAACTCCGTTTTCCCACTCAGATAGAATGGGGTACTTGAAGCAGGAATCTCCCACATCCCAGGTGAATACCCCAACTACTGCACTACAAGTTATGAGGGAATTCCTCCCTCTCATCCCCCATCCCATGCTGTTTTGTGTGAACTTGCCTGAGGGGCCCAATGTAGTAGCCATGGTAATAGGATATCTATGCAACTGGCCTCACATGAGACTTCGGTGGCCAGACACCTGTCTTTCCTTGCTTTGTGAATCACCGTGGAGCCTACATGGTAGATAGATGCCCAGATGTTTAGAAGAAGACAGCAGTGCACATGCTCACAGGCAGAAATATAGGTGTCTCGGGAACTCTGACTGCAAAAACTTAGGCACTGACTGAGCATAGGTGCCTATAGGGTTCGGTAGGAGTTTTGTGCATCACAGTGGTAATAAAACTGGGACTTCAGTGCCTAAAATAGGGATGTAGGTGTCAAACTCCTTTTTTGCATCCAGGCCTTAGTCTCTCAGTATCTCACCTCCCCATATGCAAATAGAGATAACAGTTTTTCTCTACCTAGTAGAGGTGTTTTGGTTTAGATATAGTAAAAAGCACGAGACACTCAGGGTATGCCTTCACTGCAATTAGACACCTGTGGCTGGCCTGTTACTCAGGATTGCAGGCCTGTAGCTAAGAGGCTGTTTAACTGTAGTGTAGACATTCAGGCTTGGGCTGCAGCCCAACCTCCACATTGCAGGATCCTAGAACCTGGCCTCCAGCCTGAGCCTAAATTTTGACACTGAAATTAAACAGCCCCTTAGGCCAAGCCCCACGTGCCTCAGTCAGCTGGCATGGGCCAGTCATGGGTTTTTAATTGCAGTGTACACATACCTTCAGATACTATAGTAATGAGGGTCAAGATAGCCAGAATGTAAATGGAAGTTGAGGGTGTATATCATTGAAAACATTCAGCACCTTTCAGTATGGAATTTCCACTCCCTAAGTGCAGAAACATGTTTTCCTTAGCTCAACTGTAAGGCTTTAACATGTAAACATACTTTTGCTGGATTTAAAATTACAGCACATTTTGTTCCATGAACATATGCCATGTGACATGCTGGAAACCCATCCGTAAACACCATACCATCATGACAACAGGAACTTCTAATTGCTTCCAATAACTTTTATTTTATTGTTTATGTCTGTGAGGTAACGACTAGGGGGGATACCATGCATTTTGTGAGGGCAGGGCATTTATATCACACTTGTAATGCCAAATAGAAGAGAGCTGAACTAAATATTTGTAGAAGCGACCATCATCTTTTGAATGAACATAGCACCTTATGGTCATTCATTCTTCACTAAAATAGGAAGTATTCCAGTCAGATGTTGATCAGCTGATCAACATTAAAGGCAAGATTGTGATTAGCCCAACACATCTGCACATGGAAGTAATGGGGCAAGCATAGGGCACTTCCTTACTCACCCGTGTGGCCGCCTGGCATTGCCAGTGTGTACACAAGGACAGGAGGAAAGCAGAACACGCACACAGGTAGACTGGGATGGAAATATTCTTAGATCCAGCTGGTGATGTGCCAGCCAGCACTGCTGAGACAGTGTGGAGGGGGAAGTAATCTGCTAGTGCTATGGGTCAACAGGAGATCACTTCTCATGTGAAGCAATGGGTAAACAAAAGAGAAAGTATCATCACTCTTAAAAACACACTTCCTTTCTTGAACTACTCCAGGGTGGTGCAGCTATGAATCACCTCTTACACAGAGCCCCAGGAAAGTCGTAATCTAGCCCTCCGTTTGCTGAACTACGAGTCCTCATTGCTATCATGTCCTCCTTTATGGTTTGTTTCTTCTTACTTTCCTTTTCAATGTTCTCCATTTATTTATTTTTTTGCCTCTCATTTGAATATTGTTGGTTCTTAAAAATATTCTACCCAAGTTACAAAGAGATGTAATCTACACTGCATAAATTATGTGTTTTTATGTATAGTGACTTCTTCACTAGTACACAAGTTCTATTGTGCTATTTTTTTAAATTGTGAAACTTGCATTATGTGGAAAACAACAGAATGTAACTCAGAAACCAAATTTCCCATTGCAGAATCAAACTGTAATGGCTGCACAAATCAGCCTTAAGGTGCTATAGAAATCAGTCGGTTCTGGTCATTGCTAGTCTGAGCTGCAGTAAATTATTCATTTCCAATTGCCTATCAATATAGCTCAGAGTACACAAAACAGTTTCTTTAGAAAGAAGCAAGACCAAATTATGGCTCAACCAGTTTCTGATACTGTACAGCTTCACTGTTAGCGAGATTCTCTGAAATTGACAATATCCATCATTACAGAAAATGAATTAATCTGCACTGCAGTTCTGTTTTTCAGCAATTTAGTAATAATGTGTCAGTCGTGAAAGGTCTGAATATGAATCAGGGCTTCAGAATAGAAATGCAAACATTTACAGTTTCTTTAACCACTCTGCCTATTATCATGATCTCTCTGAAATGCAAGCAGCAGTCTGACAAGTGGAAGGAAAAATATTACAACATGATAGAACAGTTCACTATATAGAAAGACATTGTTTAACTACCACTAAGTAACTACCCAAAGAGATAAATAAGCCCCACACAAAACTGCAGAAGCAGAATTTCTTTTTAGGAATCTAAATCTGTCAAACTGGTTCTTTCTAAAATATCCTTGAGGTAGCACGGCAACTAATTAGCATGAATATTATACAAAAAATATATGTGGCCATCCCGATATTAGTCAGCATCTTTACTCTCTTAGGATTCAGTTGAACAACGCTGCTGTTCATCTGTTTTACTTTCTGACACTTTCTAAAAGATACTTGGCTAAGCAATCTGTCATTTACTAAAACATTATTCCACTCTGAACAGAGTAACAGTAGGGCTATAGACTTAGAAAACCTGTAGGTAAAAAGGAAAAGACTCCCAATTGACTTCAGTGGGACCATAATTTTAATTTTTTATCCAGCTCAGGTTTAGGGTAAGGTTTGGAGGACTGATCTGAGGCCAAATTGGGCCTTGATTTTGAGTTTGGAGTTCATGATGCCAAATCTCATGAAGTGTAGTCACAATATTTAACCTATATAAACACAAACTGAAAATGGACCTTTCTTGTTTGGTTCTGCGCCAGAACCAAAACCCTATGGCTAAATTCACCAAACCGGGATTAGAATCTGCTCATCACACTCTTGCCTAGAAATACAAAAGAATAAATAAATGGATGAAAATTTGACATAACTCTAATAAAAGCAGTCACAAAGGTGGACATGGAAGCCCAGTACTGAACTGAGGTATACATGGTGGAGTGGAATAGCCCATACAGTGATGCTGTTCTGTGGATGCAGTGGACCTGATTTGATAATCAGGGATCTTTCCTGCACACTGAATGCTCATTGTACTCTATATACAATGGTTTCTTTAATTAGCCTCATCTTAATCTGAAATCCTTTGTCTCACGTGAAAACTGTTAGTCAACACTTTCTTGAGGTCAAGTTAATATTTCACATCTTGAAAAAATATATTGACTAAGTAATCATGTTAATAAGTAATCTGCTTTAGAAAAAAAAGAGCTGAAAGAAAAATGTGCTCTCTCATTACAAGGATTACAATTGACTGAATATGGGAGTTTTCTTAGAATTGCTTTTATGTAGAAGATGAAACTATGAACTTCCCAGTTCTTGTTCATGAAAGAAATGTTCACTAGACGTGTCAGAATTAAATGAATTTCAAGAAAAAATAATAATAAAAAACTGACTGCTAAAATCTTCAAAATGTTCTTTATAAACCATGCTGCAGTTAAAATAAAATGCCCATAACCAGCTTTCTGGTTGATCCAGCTACTGTATTCTCATAGTGCTGACTTAGACTAGAATTATTAGCTACCTTGATTAATAGTAGAATGTTTGTGGATATCAATTTTGTAGATAAAAAGGGTCATTTTAAAAAGTGATTGCTGAGACAGTATTAGGAAGAGAATAAATACTAGTTTGAACCACTAGTTCAAGATTTGTGCAGAAAGATAGTCTATGTTATTGGTGGCTGGTTGTTATAGACACTGGGACGGTAAAGAACAGAATTGGAATATTAGAGATGAAGTTACAAAAGAAAAAATACACTTCACATCTGATATTTACAAAGAAATTCTAGTGACACTGATACTAGAAATCACTCTGCTTAGTTTGATTTTTATCTATTATTACAAGAGTTAAATTGGGACATTTATTAATAAATTAACATGTTATATAAAATTAAAACCATCTCTTCTGCTCTGTTAACTCTGTATTGTCTTGGCTTCCATGTGCAGACTGATTTTTCATGGCAAAATGCATTCAAAAATAAAGATAAATCCTTTTTCTTAACATAAAAAAGCTAAACTTTCAGTGCATATTGCCTCTTGCACTAAAAAAAGAAAACAACCCTAAATTCAATTTTTAAATAGATAAATTGCACTTGGTTACCCAGGGTATCCCTGTGTCTCAGCCTATGTTTTATCACTGAAGTTGTGATTTATATTCTCATCACTTCCACAAGCACTCGAAAGAGCTTCAACTTGATGCAGCTGCTGTGTAGGTCAGACGCATTCTGTTTCTAGTAACATGTTGAGAATAAAAATTCTTATTTTTTCATTAATTTTTCATACAATGTTTTTCAAGATTTACTTTCTCTGCTTCTTCCTAAGCTTTTGGATTTTGCACAGCTATTGAAATTAGTAGAGCTTACTACTCCCAATAAAGTGTTCAATGAACACAGACTTCTAACTGATCAGAATATTGGCTCCATGCTTGCAAATTCAGCACAGGAAGCTAAATATGAACAGGGAATTTTAAAATAACCCCAGAAACACGGAGAGATGAACTTCTGAACAGGTAAAAAAAATGCATACCATACCATACATGTTTAATTTATTCTTCTTTTTAAAAATACACTTGATACAACCACAGTAAACCATACTTCATGACTGCCAAAAAAAATAAAATTAAAATTTAATTCACCAAAGACAGGAAATTCCAAAATTGTAGTCAAAACATTTCCAAAGCAAGGTTAACTCAAATACAATGTACTTATAATACACACTTTACATGACTGTTCCTGCAGTCACCTATAGTAAATATTTCTAAACCACCTAAGTGACTTGGGAACCTAAGCCACAGTTGCATAGGAGCTTTTGAAAATATTTCCCTTAATGATGTATTTATTTTTATGTATGTGTTCTCATTAAGCAATCAACATTTCTCACAGTTATTATACAGTGCTATCTGATATACTTCAGTTGTTTCCTATTTTAATGATAGAGACTGCTGCAACAGCTCATAAAAAGGTGTGTAAAATACTAGCTTTTAATAATGATCTCTGTAAGTATAACCATAATAATACTGTGAAGTAACACTACCTTTCTTTAACTTCTGCTTAGACGTACAAAGTCAAGGAATGCAATCAACTTTAATGTAACAAGAAGAGAGGAAATTTTGTTTATTTGACTGCATGAGCTATGTTTAAACTTTCAAATCAAATCACATCACTGAACAATCCATTTATTTGAAATAAAATAAATACTGAATTCTAGCAAATTCTCATTTGATTCAAGAAAGTATACACTGCACAAAGTTGTGAGTGGTGCATACTGCCCATTTGTAGGCAGAGCACCTTTCTTAGTTTTGCCTTGTGCAGAGGAGCCCGCCCATATTTTGAGACATAAGAATATAGGCATAAGAATATATACTCCTTCAGAGTTTATCCTGTTTAGAGCTAGAGGCCTGCCTGACAGGTAAACACTTTGAAATTGACCCCTCCTCCCAAAAAAATATAGCCATACTCAGTCTCATGAAGAAATAACCACTTCCTATACAAGTGATATGGGGAAAAAATCAGATTAAAAAAAGAGAGAACCTGGTTCTGTGAACTTCATTCCATCCCCTCCAGCTACTTTAATCATATCCCAGTTTCTGTTAGTGCAGTCCAGTTGCTAATTACAAAATGGTGGAGCAGGAGTATTAGTCTTGCTCATAGCAGGAGGTTACCAGTAGGGTGGGCATTTAACCACAGATTTTTGCATCCAAAGGGCGCATAACGTTAGTTTCTGTTATCAGGACAACAATTCATAGACGCTAAGGACAGAAAGACAAAGTGAGTGAGGTAATCTCTTTTTGGACCAACTTCTGTTGCTGAGAGAGAGAGCCATCAGCCGAACCTGCGGACGCAGCAGGTAAACAAACTGGCCCGGCATGCCAGGGACTTTCCCTGCACAAGTGTCAGAACAAGTTGGGAACCACTGCTCTGGACCATTAAGTTTGGTTTTCAATAAATCGTAGAACACTGGGTAAGTTCCAATGAAGTAGAAAAAAGCTAATATTATGCCAATATTTAAAAAGAGTAAATTGGATGACCTAGGTAATTATAAGCCTGTCAGCAAATAATAGAAAAGCTGATATGGTGCTTGATGTATACAGAATTAAAGAAGGGTAAAATCACATCTAGGAACAAAGAATGCAGCCCATATTAATACAATTGGAGATCTAACCTAGGAAGCAGTGACTTTGAAAAGAATTTGGGGTGCAATGCTATGGCCAAAAAGGAATAATGCAATCCTTACATGAATAAACAGGGGAATCTCAAGAAGGAGAGGCAATATTTATCTTTATATTTGCCACTGGTGTGACTTTTACTGGAATACTATCTCCGGTTCTGTTGCCCACAATTCCAAAAATATGTTGAAAAATTGGACAGGGTTCTCGGAAGAGCCACAAGAATGATTGAAAATTGGACAACATGTCTTATAGTGAGGCACTGCAGGTTAATGTATTTAGCTTATCAGAATGCATATTATGGGGTGACTTGATTACAAGTTTATAAATCTCTGTATGGGAAAGAAAAATAATGATAATATAGGGGTCTTCAATCTAGCAGATAAAGGTATAAAATGATCCAGATGCTGGAAGTTACAGCTGGACAAATTCAGACTCAAAATAATTAGCAAATGTTAACAGTAAGTATAATTAACCATTGAAACAAAATTACCAAGGATGGTGCTGCATTCTCGATCACTGGAAATTTTTAAATTAAGATTGGATTTTTTTTCTAAAATATATGCTTTAGTTCTAATAAGAATTAATTGAGGGAAGTTCTCTGCCTTGTGTTATACAGGAAGACAAACTAGATGACCATAATGGCCCCTTCTGGCCTAATAGTTCATGATTTTTTTTAATACACAGTCAGATATTATTGGCGCAAGACTTCTTTTATGGATAAGAGTGTGTATCAGCTCTTCATCTGAGGCTCACAAAACTGAATATACTCCAATCAGTTAGAAACTACTACAGTTTTGGAATAAAAATACCTAACATGCACAAGTCAATGGAAGTTGTGTTTTTACATCACAAATCCCTAAAGCAGGGCAGAAGTCTAGAACAGCAAGTGCAAACTCAGTACATAATAGAAAGATAGTTTCCTCTTTAACAGAGAACATAGTTCCAAATATTGTACTCTGGACAAAGCAAAGTCATTCTAACTTCTGAGAAGTAAAAGTTCATGACATATTTTCAAACTCTGGAGGAGACCACAACCTGCACGTAATCCCTTTGAAAATCAGATGGGTATCCATATAATAATTCTTCTCATTAGTCTGAGAAGCACATTGAAATTCTTAAGAAATTATTTTGAAAAGGATGGCTTTTCTTTTGCTAAGTGGATATTCACCCATGAAAGCTCACGCTCCAATACATCTGTCAGTCTAAAAGGCGCCACAGGACTGTTTACTGCCTTTCCTGGGATTGTTATCCCAATAACCAGCCCACACTTACCCAGGTCATCTCTTGTGCCCTTTTTTGAAAAGTGGCACAATATTCACACCTTCTCCAGTCTTCTGGAATTTCCCAGGTATTCAAACATTTATTAAAAATTATCAGGCAAGAGAGCTCTTCAGCCATCTCAGGCAAGAGACCTCTTCAGCCATCTCTTGTGGGTGCAAGTTATCCAAACCTACTGCCTACTGATTAGATGCTAGAATATATTATCTAATACCCTCCTCCCTTACTAATGAACTGGAAAGTACTTCCTCTTCTGATATGTGTTATGCATGCTTATTTGTAAACTATGGACTGCTTGGAGTATATTTGTGATTTTTTTTAATTTGTTTCCATTTTTGTATAATTTTAGTACTTATAAAAGTTGATAGATTGACCATCAGAGAGACTGTGATTTAACCACAAAATAGGATTTTAGATATACCACAACTCAAGTTTCACCATCTTGCACTATGTTTCTGATTGAGAGGGTGGATAGTTTTCCATGCCCATTCAGTTCTCAGCCTGTCTTCTCAAATTCTCAGTTTTTCAGCTGTGATAGTTTATATGATATGGACACCACTAGAAACTGGATGGAGACCACCCAACGCACTTTGTAGGAGTTATAGTTAAGTGGGAATTATTTCTGGCCACTTCTGACAGCAGCTGAATATGACCTGTCAATGAAAGGTTTAATATCCTTTACTGTCTGGTATATAAACATTAATCTTTTTAGTATTTATTCAGGAGCAATTTTAGAACAGCAAGGAATGCTGTTAGTACTCTAAAAGCAATCCATATACTAGAACAACAAACTTGAGGGATTTTCATCTAGAAGTTGCTACTGGAGCTTCTGCCACTGATGAATGAATGGTGTTAAGACAAATGAGAGGCTACGCATCATGTTTGAATAGAAATGCAGTGAATAAAAATCCTATGCATGTCATCACAGTAGCATTCAACACTGATCTTCCTGTCTGGGTGATGACTGGAGTAAATCACACTAATAAAGCCCCACTTTTCACCATCATAGAGCATTGAGAATGGCATCTAAAGTCTCTCTAAGCGTGGGTGTTGATAGTGAGGATGTTTTCACTTAATGGTCTAGTAGTTTTAATTAGTTTTTGCTGTCCTAATTTTCCATTTTTATTGTATGATGACTTTAATTAAACTCTTCCCAGGTGCAATTTTATTTTTATTTTAATCATCCCAAAGGATTTTCCCAGGCTTATATTATAGCTCGTCACAACATCACTTAAAATGACAATATCAAAAGGTCATTTTAACATTCTTTAAATAGTTCTCACACACGTATGTGTCTTACATTTCAAAAATTAGTTTGGATCCTCTGAATCTGAGATTTATAATCATGCTTCTTTTTCTGCTTTCTCCTTTTTTTCTGAAAATAAAACGAGCTCTGTCATTTTCTGTTGATATTTCAGCCTTCAGAGAGAACTCTGAGGTTGATTATCCTCCTACTTACATGAGTTTAACACAAGTGCTTTAAGTTTGCGTTCACTGAAAGTTAGAGTATTCTCATAAAGAATGGCTTTAAAAGGTTGATGTAAATAAGCAGAAATAGTGTTTTGGGTTTCTATAGAATTCTGGATTTAGAAACATTGACTTGACTTCCAGGCTTTAATTCAAACAATGGCTTTTGCTCAGAGCATGCACTATTAAATGAATGAAGTTCAAATACTAATATTCTCTGATTTGTGAAGGCTGCTTTGTGCCACTCTGACAGTACAAAGCAACCTGAAAACCAGCTTACATGGCCACTGGAGTATTCTCCTTGCATATAGGTTAGTATTAACATGATTGCAAAGACTAAATGGAAAGCAGTATCTAGCAGAAGTGATTAGCAAATGGACAATCTGTCTGGAGAATGGAACATGCAATGGTAGCTAACATGTAAGAACTAACATTAGTGTTCACTTAACAGGCTGTTACAAATACATGTATATGCAGACATTCCAACAAATCTATATATACAGTATATTTGAATATATATCTTCTCTAACCTTCCACTTAAAAATGTACTGCAAACTTATCCATGACACCAATAAATTACATGAACCCAAACTGTAGATTATCATGGACTGTAAATATTAAAAAGCGTCCTTTGAAATGTTTGTAAAATAACAAACATGCGCATGTTAATTCCAGGGCAGCCTACATAGTTATAAGGATTTTGGAACTTCTGTCTCTAAGTTCAAAGGAAACAAGGAACGTGAAGATAACAGATATTTTTAACATCAGAAAAGTTTGGACTTAATTTAGATATTAGGACAAATTCAGGTTGGAGCTTCTATTCCCAGCCTTGTTATAATTCTTGTTACTGGTTTCCAGGCCCAAATCAAAACCCTGCAGCTGAACACCTCTGAATTTGGGGAATGAAAAGCCCATCCCTTATTTGAACTTGTGCAAATCCATAAACTTTTCTCTTTCATGATTTAAATCTTCATATGATATTCTGAGGCACATGTGGTCCCCTCTGTAATCATAAGATTGGGATTTGAGGAGGCCGGGACTCCAAAGATACAGTACTAGTGCAAAAACAGACACTCTATGGCCTTGGAAATGTCACTTGCATACTCTGCCTCCGTTTCCCCTATCATTAGAAGTAGGATACCACTACTTAGCTACCTCAAAGAGCAGCTGAAAGATTTTTTAAAACAATTAACCAATATCCATTGGATATTCTGATGTTGATGGGTATAAGTGCTAAGCATTATTATTCATTTTAGGCTCCACATCACCACTACTCCCAGTAATCACTCTGAATATGCTGCAAGTTTCATTCAAATCTCCAGCCAGTAAAAATTCTTCCTTTTTTTTTTTTTTTTTTTTTTGTTCAAAGCCATTTAATTTTACTGGTGAGCCTCCTTTCAATTACTCACTTGGGGATGGAAATAATAGAAATAATGTCTCACAGTCATGGCCAACACTGGTACTTGGGATTTTGGTACAATCATAACTGTATGTCTTCACCACATCAGAGAAATGAAGCAGCACACTATTTTCCAAGTGCAGATCTCTGCACAGCAAAATCCAAGCATGCTAAGACAAATCACCAGCCTACTGTTCAGACATTTAAAAAAAAAAGTGTAGCTGTCAAAGAATGTGTTATTTAAATTCAATTTAGCATTCTTTCAGAGTCAAAGAAGTAATCAATAGATCCTGTGTGCTAACTAAACAGTAATGCCATGGGCCAAGGTGTTTATTGAACATTACTGTGGGAACAGTGCATTAATGAGTTTACTCTGAGTTAATGTAAATTACAGTACTATTCTTATTAGTGGAACCATTCAAAGAATGGCAGCTAGCCAATAAAGCTTTCAGTGGCGTTTTTGTTTGTTTGTTTGTTTTATCCGTTTCTCCATCCATTTATATATCTTGCTGAGTACATATATTAAAACAGAATAGCATAAACATTTTAGCTGAATGTGTCTGTTCTTTCGGTATCATCAGCATGAAGAGAAGAACAAGGCTCACACTTTAATTTTCTAAATTTCATATCTTTGTTTTACAAAATATATTGTTTTGAAATTATGAGATCATCGTGATTGTGGGAATGTTTTACAATGTGCAGACCTTCCTGAAAAGTGACAATGTGATAGACTATTAAAAGACACCCAGCCAGTCATTGTCCCATATATATATGAGAGCTGGAAACAATATATTATTAGAAAAACATAAAGCGTACTAAAACCAAAACATTTCATTGAGAGGAATGTTTGTGGCTAGAATTGCAATTATTATTGTAATATGTCACAAAAGTTATCAGCTGTACGTAGAAAACTCGAATACTGTGAGATGCTGAGTGCCCTCAGCTTCCATTGAAATAAATATTCATGGCAATATGTTTGACCTACCATGTCTAATTGATCAGCCTAACATTAATCCTGAATCAGACATCAGAAACTGACCCAGAATTTGGCTAAAGCTCTATCTGAACAATCTTTTAGGTTTTTCTTTCACATTTATACATTACACCTACAATGGTGGTCTTAAGAATTTTTCAACTATCAGCGGGGTAGCCGTGTTAGTCTGGATTTGTAAAAGCAGCAAAGAATCCTGTGCCACCTTATAGACTAACAGACGTTTTGGAGCATGAGCTTTCGTGGGTGAATACCCACTTCGTCGGATGCATGTAAAGGAAACTTTTCACTTGCCTTAGAGAGAGTGTTCCCACAGTAGCTCTTCATGCACATATAAAGTTATCAACCACACACATACACTTCAACCACTTATTCAAGTTCCCCCTCCCCATAGATAGGGAAGGGAGAGTGAGCAAGTTAATTTTTTTTTTTGGTTTTGCTTTTTGTTGCTTCTTTTTATTACTTGGTAGGCTCTGTACTATTATGGTAACAAGGTAATCTAACACATAGATAATGGCAAGATTGTCCACATGAAGTAACGATGATGATGATGATGATGATGATAATTATTACTATTTGTATTGTTGTAAAACCTAGGAGCCTCAATCATGGATCAGCACCCCATTGTGCTGGGCACTGTACAAATACATAAAAAGATGGTTCCTACTCTGAAGAGCTGTGTTCAGTGTTGGTTTGGGTAATTATTTCTGATTTTCCTAGGAAAAAAGGGTGGGAATCTAGCAATTACATACTAAAACTTTTGTTTGCATGCTTTGTTTTAAAAAATCCAGTTTCTTTTATGCTCTTTGAAATGCAGTGGAAAATTATACTATAGGTCATGGTGCTCCCTAAGCATGTCCACTCACTCCTCTATTCTTTTCAGTTTGTGACGTAATATGATTTATATCAATTAAGCCTTTATACTTTTTTGGCACGGTCGTTGGTAAATTAGCAGGTGCAAAAGAAGCATTAATGTTCTGTGAATTAAGCATCAATTTACTGCTTCTGTAGACCTCACCCCGTAGTCAGAACACATGTGACGTGAATAGATGCTAGTCTAGGCACAAACTTCTTTTTTTGAGCTTTGAGGGGCAATATATTGCACTAGCTTATTGCCACCATTACTATCATTAAGTCCATCTGCCATTATATTTATTTTAGTGCCAGAATCTTTGTAATGTCTCCTTACATTTTTGCACACAAAGCTACCGGTAAATATATTATTTGGGGATGAAATACTGAAAGGGAAAGTCATTTCCAATGTACTTTAATGCTAAAATATTCTGCCTATTTAACATATTCATTCAGTAATCCTTCATTATTGCTCCTGCTGTGGGAATGTAGAGTGCACACTTCAGGTCACCTGTTTTTAGAGAGCCCACTCCACCTGGGAGGTGGCAGTGGATATACTTTTTGTGGAGCCCCTGTTGTGGTATGTATTTCATGGAGCATGATTTCCCCAATCATAGCTTCCAGCTCTCCTACTAATCTTAGTCCTCCAAGGTTTGCACAGGCCTGGATAGTCAGCACACCCGAATCACCTGCTATTGGTATGGATGTGGCACAAGCATTTGCTGCTATGAACTACATGAACTGGAATCAGGAACAGGCCCTCATCGTTGAATGATGGACTCCTGGGTTTTGGATCTACGTACACAATGTAGATTTGCTGTTTGGAACATACCCACCCTGAAAACCATTGCTGTTCCTACCCTCTTCTCACATGAATTGAACCAACACAACATTTCTGTGGCAGGACTCTGCAAGACCTATTGGAACAGCACTGGTGAGACAATGATTTCAAATTTGTTAATGTGAATTTCAGGGGGTTTGCAGAATTTAATATCCCAAAGCTGCAACTGATATAGATGCAGACTAAACATGCTTATTAACCTGATCTTAACTCTATTTTCCCTCTGCCCAAAGATACTAGCCTTCTGTGACCCCTCTTTACCAAACTACGCTACCATACCCCTGTCCCTACACAACACATTGCTATACCAAACATCCACAACTAATGGCATTAAGAAGGAGTTATTTGGGGAAGGTATGTGTGCAGAAGCACAGCTCAACTGGCAGAGTTAAAATTTGGCGTCTATGGTATATGGTAGTAATCATAAAAAGGGTGTCTGTGGGAGGAAGAACACAAGGTATGTGCTGTTGGGAGGATTAACTTTTCATTTTCTTGTTTTTGGCTATTCTCACAGTTTTTCAGCTGCATCCAAATTGGAACAGGAAAACTAATTGGCTAAATTCAAATTGTGATCCCCTGTTGAAAACTGTAAGGAGATTAGAGTCATAGTTTTTGTTGCGGGCCATCTTTAATAAGTGAAGTCTAAAAATAAACTGTTTCAAAATCAAAACTATATTTCTTGAGCTGCCAAGGCTTGAGTTTAAAATGATGTGTGAGTTTTTGCACCTGAAGATTTGATGACATCACTAACTTCTAGAAAATGAGCTGATAGTATCAGGAATGTTCTCATGTGATTAGGATTTTACCTTCTCTTAAAGGGTGAATCCCAAACATTTAATTAATATCTTGGAAAGTATAGCAGGAACCAATTTTCAAATATTATGGATCAAAATATAATTATTTGTAGCTCTTAAATCTAGACATATAATCTCATTGGTCTGGAATCTAAAAGCTTTTAAATACTAAGTATCTCCAGGAAATGTATTGTGTTCAACTGTAAGTCTCTATTATCTAATTATTAATGAGTCAACTACTTAACTCTACATCCATTACTCTGACTCAATCTGTGCAAACTAAAGGGCTTATGGCAGGCGGTAGGAAACAAATAGCTAAGTAGAGAGGCCAGGCGCCATCCTAGTGGCTGTGGTGTTTAGTGATCATTCAGTGCTTAAGTTGCTTTATTCAGTGAGCAGTTCCAAACGGATCTGCTTAACAACTAGACCTTCACAGCATCCCGCCTAGACACTCTGTCTGGGAAGTTCAGCCCTTAAAAGCACAATCTCATCCCCACTCCCAAAAGAACATACCTTTACAAAAAATCAACATTAATATAGCACTGAATTACAAATACTTATAACCAACCTAATTACTAAACTTACTAACAATGTTCAATTAGTCTTTGAGGTGCTGTTGTTTGGACTGAAATTAATCCTCTGGGACATCAGTATTATTGCTTTAGGAGGTTGCAAACCTACTTGTTCCAGCTGCTTCATGTCTGGGGAATCAATTGTCTCCACCTGCTGAGCGGTTGCTTGTTTGAGACCCTCTCAGAAAAAATGACAGACTCAGTGCCCCTTGTCTCCATCGCTCCTGGGATTGTGAGAAGGTGTCATCTGTTCCTCTGTAGTTTGTATCTACGTGGGTGACATCATAAGACTGTGGGAACCCATCTTGTGGCACCATTAATTTTTGAGCCCATTGTGTCCCACCATAGAGATGAACAGTGTCATTTTTCTGAAATGGTCGCAGCTCCCATAACTCCAAATCATACTTTTTTTTTCTGCCTTATATCTCTCTTTACACGTCTGTAAGTCTCCAGTGCCTCTGACATCAGTTTTTAACAGTTCAGGCAGTTTTGTTTTCAGAATGGCTGCAGCTGATAACCCATGCTTCACTTCTAACTTTCTGTAATTTAACTGTGCTAAATATGGTTCAGAGTCTGACTCCGCATCCTTTTTCAGTAAGCACTTTATTATTTGACATTATTTTTCAACAACCCATTGGATTGGGGATAATAATGGGGACTAGCAATTACATATCTAAACCTGTACTTCACTACAAACTCCTTAAACTGATGCCTGCTAAACTATGGCCCAGTGTCAGGCGTTACTGTGACAGGATTACTATGTCTAGGAAAAATATATATATTTGATATGCACAATCATCTGTTTAGCTGTAGTCTCTTTTAGCAAGGCTGTCTGAGGGAAGTGAGAATAATAAACTAGGACAAGAACATAGTTTTTTGCAGCCAATATAAACAAATCTATGCCTACTTTGTTCCAGAGGGACATTTTATCCTGTGCCACCACCATGGGCTCTTTCACTTCAGTTGGCCTGTATTTTTGGCATATACCCCAAGCCTTAACAGCTTCCTCAGTGTTGCTGTTCATTTGATGCCAGTATAAAGATATCTCTGGCCCATCTCTTCAATTTTTCAACAGCTAGCATAAAAAAAACCCGAAAAACTGGCAGCAGCAATCTCTCCAAAAACTTTTCCCCTTGTATGTATTGTAAAATGTTCCCTTTTCACATATTAATTCTTCTGGTCTATACATAAGTGAAAGGCTCCTTTTTTTCCTCTACAATAACCAACAAATACCACTCTGTTGGTTCTTCTACTTGGTCTATGATTCCCAGAAGAATGAATGTATCCAGCTCCTCTTTAGCCTCTGCCTTACGGTGAGGGGAGCTTTTCTAGAGCCATGGATTTTCGGGTAGTTGGGCTCTTTCAGCTTATTCTGTACTCTGTTGAGGACTTCTTATCCTCTGGAAGACTTCCTCAATTGTTTTGGTTCCCTGCTCCTCCAAAGAGTGCACCATCTTGATGTGAACAAGGGCTTGACACATTTCTAACCCAATAATAGGTTCCCTTTTCCCTAATACTATTACATATTGTATCTTTGTCATGTACTACTACAAACTGTATCTTTTGCAGTATGTTATTTATTCAGACCTTTAGTTCACATACATCTTTAGCGTATGGAGATAAGTTTTCCCCTGTAAGCCCTTAGTTTTACCTGTTTACTCTCCAGTATCTATGGCTTTTCTTTTAGTGTTAGAAATACCGGTTCTGGCAACACATTAGCTTGTGCACCAGTGTTCAACTTGTAAGAAATAAATGTTGCATTTGCTTTCACATTGTTAGTCTAATAATCTTGGGCTGTAACATTGTCCATTGCTCCAGTGAAGCATTCATCTGTGCTGGGGTGCTGTCCTCTTTGTCCAGGCTGTGCATACTTCGCTGGTGCTTGTAAACTCTCGCAAAGTGATGTAATCATTTTTAGAATCTTTTCCCATATTCCAGGCATTGTCTTGGCTTGTGTTGCTTGCCATGAAGTCTTCTGCTCCATGTTCTGCTTTTGCTAACTCCCAATGTGAGCTTTGTATTCCTTTCTGCCATAGGTCTCTTTTCTTGGATTCTCAATCAGAGCATTGTCTACTTCCATAAACTTTATTCTGGACTGGGTGACTTCCAGCTAGAAAAATTCTAATTTCTTTGTCAGGGATTAATTCTGTGTCTTCCAGTAAACTCTCTGAATGTTTTTGTTCTAGATCCCAGTCAGCCTGGTCTCCTATCAGGGTCTCAGTTATTTGCCAATCTCCACTCCACCTCACCCCTCCTTCAGCCTTCGATCAGTCACAAACTCTTCTATGGTTTTCCCTTCTTTTTGTACACTCTGCTTAAAAACCTCTCTCTCACGTTTCATTTTTACCCAGAGTGCAGTACTTTGTCAAATTTATGTAATACAGTTTCATGGATACCTTACTCTGCTTGAATTACCTGAAAACTGTTAAACACATCAAGTGTATCAGAACCTGCTACTGTCAGAAATAAGGCTACCTGCTGACAGAGTGAAGCACTCTTTGAATAAAGTAATAAAACAACTGAAGAAGATTTAGTGTCCATTTGCAACTGGTTGTGCACTTAAGACACTGGACATCTTATGTTTTTCCCAGATGGTTTTTACCAGACAGTCTAATAATATGTATTACTAGCACCTCTGCCTAATCTTTGAGCCCATAATCAGTCCTGTGGCTAACTGTTTGTAACAGTTCTGAGATCCAAGCCTGAATTAACCAATGTGTACTCAGTGTACTTTCACAAGGCACCCATCTCTGGGTGGCCGCCGACCACTAGAAAAAAAAAGAAAAAACCCTCAATAATGCAGCAGCCCCAGAACCAGATGACAATGGCTCTCGCTTAAATTTGGCCCTGCTACCCCTCCGTCATGATTGGTACTGCAGTGAGTGGTATTAGGTCAGGGCTGCTTGCAAATGTGTTTGGCTGTCAGGATAAGTGTGCCTGGGGAAGGGTTTTTGGGGTATATGTGAGTGGCAGGGGCATTTGGAGGTCTCTGTCTGGGTGTGGAGTGAAAGAGGTATTTTACGATTTGTATATAGGGTTGGCTTTATATATGCAGGGGAGCTTTCAAGGTGGGGGTGAGGGGAGGGATTTCCATAATGCACAGGGCCCATAAATTCTTTCCTCTTGGCCTGTTGAGAGCTATGTGGCATAACAGATGAAAGAATATGGATCTCCAGAGGCAATATATTCAGAGAATTTAACCTAGCTTAACATCCTTAGCAATATTTTAAGTTTAATCAACAACTGTAAGCTAAAATAATAACTGAAAAAAAAGACTTGGACAGATTCCAGAGACTGGCAGACACAATAGACTGACGAAGGTGGGAGGGAGACTGAGATACAGGAAAACACAGGCTGGGGAAACACGGTAAGGAAGCATGTGTCTGTATTCTAGCTACATAGGAAGCTTGAAAACTTGAAGATGAAGTAGAAAGCTTTGTTGTTTGGCTAGGGGCTAATTCTGCCATCCTTATTCACACTGTAGCAGAATAATGCCTTAAGGATCACATTTGCTATAGCAGGATTCAATATATATGGGGAGGGAGATAACAGTTAGCAACAAGGAAAGGAAGATGGAATCTGATTGTCTATTTTTGCAACAATCCTATATTTAGTCAACATAATTCATTGCAATCTCTAATCCTTTTCATGTAAATGATTTATAAACTATTTCAAGATAAATAAAGATTTTGTAAACCAACATCCATTTTTACCCTGTTCACCCTCTCTTCACATTTATAGTGCGTCTCTCTCTCTCTCTCTCACACACACACACTCATTTTTCAAGTATTTCTAGCTTTGTAACATATTTTCAGTTTCACTTTGCACATTTATAATTTTCTATGTGCATTCAGATTACAAAGGCTATTACATATCTTTGTAAATGTAAAAAAAAAAGGTACAAGGGCTAAGTGGTGTTAATGCTGAATCTCAGACATAAGAATCTACATGCCTGGGTTAATATTTATGCAGCAGCTGAAATATCCTAGGCACTTTACACATGGAAGGTAATGGAAGGGTAATTTTCCTTTTAGCCTAAAAGAAACAAGTCTTTCTTCTTCGAGTGATTGCTCATATCCATTCCAGTTAGGTGTACGCGCCGCGCGTGCACATTCGTCGGAAAACTTTTACCCTAGCAACTCAGTGGGCCGGCAGGTCGCCCCCTAGAGTGGCGCCACCATGGCGCTTGATATATACTCCTGCCGGCCCACCCGCTCCTCAGTTCCTTCTTACCGCCCGTGTCGATCGTTGGAACAGTGGAGCGCGGCTTAGCTGACCTCCACTTCCCTAGCTACTCGTTTTCTCGTATATAATTATGCAGTTATAACACTTTTATATATATATATTTGTATGGTTATACGTGTTTTCCTTGCTAACATGGTTAGTTTAGTTAGCGGGGTTCAGGAAGTAGCCCCTTCCATGAGCCCAGTGCCGGAGCCATGCATGGCTCACCGGATTTTCAAAAGGGGCCCGGCTTACCAGAAGCCGCGGCCGAAGAGAGATCTACATGACTCCTGTTTGAAGAATCATACTTGACAGATAAGTGCCCCATTTGCAAGGCTTTTAAGCCGAGAACAAAAAGGTGCGGGGCTTTCACTTGCCCCTCCACCTTGGGCGCGGAGCGATGTTCAAGCGGCGGGCAGAAGCGCCTCCTCGGCACCGGACCCCGCCGGTACCACCAAGGCCTTCCAGCACCGACCGTCGCCGGCACCGATGTCGACTCGGCACCGTTCCCTTCTTCCGAGGTCGAGAGAGTCTACGATTCCTGCTGGTGCCTGGCGGCTCCCCGGCACGCGCCGTGGTTGAGCCCCCTGCTCCCGCTACTTCCGTGCCACCTGCATCGCAGCCAGAGAGCTCGCCTCAGTTGCGTTATCCGGCCTGCAGAGGCACCGATGACTTCGGCTCCGTCGATTCCAGTCCCCCAGGACCAGGGAATCCGGTGCCTGGCAGCTCCCCGGCTCGCGCCGTGGTAGAGCTTACTGCTCCTGCTGCTTCTGTGCCAGCTGCACCACAGCTAGACAGCTCGTCTAAGATGGCTCGCCCGGCGCCGACGACGTCGGCACCGTCGATCCCGGTCCCACGAGGGCCGTTGAATCCGGTGCCTGACGGCTCCCCGGCACGCGCCGTGGTTGAGCGTATTGCTCCTGCTGCTTCCGTGCCAGCGGCACCGCAGCCAGAGAGCTCGTCTAGTCGGATCGCCCGGCGCTGACACCTACTACGGCACCGATGACGTCGTCACCGTCGATCCCGGTCCCATAAGGGCCGTAGAATCCGGTGCCTGACGGCTCCCCGGCACGCGCCGTGGTTGAGCGTATTGCTCCTGCTGCTTCCGTGCCAGCGGCACCGCAGCCAGAGAGCTCGTCTAGTCGGATCGCCCGGCGCCGACGCCTGCTACGGCACCGATGACGTCGTCACCGTCGATCCCGGTCCCACAAGGGCCGTGGAATCCGGTGCCTGACGGCTCCCCGGCACGCGCCGTGGTTGAGCGTATTGCTCCTGCTGCTTCCATGCCAGCGGCACCGCAGCCAGAGGGCTCGTCTACGTCGGATCGCCCGGCACCGACACCTACTGCGGCACCGATGGCGTCGGCACCGTCGATCCCGGTCCCACACGGGCCGTAGAATCCGGTGCCTGACGGCTCCCCGGCACGCGCCGTGGTTGAGCGTTTTGCTCCGGCTGCTTCCGTGCCAACGGCACCGCAGCCTGAGGGCTCGTCTACGTCGGATCGCCCGGCACCGACACCTGCTGCGGCACCGATGGCGTCGGCACCGTCGATCCCGGTCCCACACGGGCCGTAGAATCCGGTGCCTGACGGCTCCCCGGCACGCGCCGTGGTTGAGCGTATTGCTCCGGCTGCTTCCGTGCCAACGGCACCGCAGCCAGAGAGCTCGTCTACGTCGGATCGCCCGGCACCGACACCTGCTGCGGCACCGATGACGTCGGCACCGTCGATCCCGGTCCCGCAAGGGCCATAGTATCCGGTGCCTGACGGCTCCCCGGCACGCGCCGTGGTCGAGCTACTTCTCCGGCTGCTTCCGTGCCCACGGCACCGCGGCCAGAGGGCTAGTCTAAGTCGGATCGCCCGGCACCGACACCTGCTTCGGCACCGTCGATCCCGGTCCCGCAAGGGCCGTAGAATCCGGTGCCCGACGGCTCCCCGGCACGCGCCGTGGTTGAGCGTATTACTCCCGCTGCTTCAGTGCTGACGGCACCCCAGCCAGACGGCTTATCTAACTCGGTTCTCCCGGCACCGGCACCTACCGAAGCTCTGATGACCTCGGTACCATGGATCCCGGCCCCACGAGGGCCGTCGAATCCGGTGCCTGACAGCTCCCCAGTACGCACTGTGGTTGAGCCTGCTGTTCCCTGCGCGCCGGAGATGTTACCAACGGCGAGGGCTCTCAGTGCCATGACGGAGTCAGTGCTGCCTGACCCGGGCACCGCCGGTACGGGTAATACAGTCTCTTCAAGGGACTGTCCCCTGTCAGTACAGCAGAGCGGCACCGTCTATGATCACGGTCCCGCAGACGCTCCAAGTCCTGTCGGCACGCCGGACACCACTGGCAGTCCCGGTACTGTTTTCCTCGGTACTGGTCACACTCACTGCACCGGTCGGTATCCCGTTCGCCGACCCGCTATCGGCACCGTTCCGACATCTGGCACCGGGGCAGGTACCTTGACTCCTGTAGCTCTTCTCCGAGCCTCGAGATCTCGGTCGACCTCCCGACACCGTTCTGGTTGCGGGTCTGGATCTCGTTCCAGGTACCGATACGCCTCCCGATGCCGGTCCCCGGTGCCGAGTTGGGCAAGGTCCGAGTGAGTCAGGGACTCGGCCCGTGCCCTCTTTTAGTACCTCCATGGCCGTCCGGACACGCATCCGTGTCACCCCATATGCGCGGATTTTATGCTCAGGACCACGATCCTGATATCATGGCCAGCGGGCGCCAGCCCCGAAGCGGAAAGAGCCTTGGCGAATGCAAGGTGTACTCTGCAGGGGCCCTGCACCTCTGGGTAGCAAAGCAACAAGCCTTGCTTAGCTGCGATAATTATAGCACCTGGGTGGAGGAGTTTCTCCCTCGAACCTCCCACCTAGAGTTCGCTGCCGTCTTGGAGGACGGGGGAAAGAATTTACCCTTTGTTGGTAAAGGCATCTTCGCGGCAGAGACAGCCCCAGACTGCGAAGCCTGCTGGACAATAGGGTCCTAATGCGTCTCAGCATGTATACGCCTGCGACCAAACGCAGGCCTTTATGGCCCCAGCCGCCATACTCTGTGCCTAGCCAGAGGCAGAACTCTGGAAAACGGCAAGGCCAAGGTGGTCGCAGACAAACGTCAGGCCCCCTAAAAAGCCAAAGTCGAGGTCCCTCGCAATTACCACTGGGACCAAAGACGGACCTTCCAAGGTTCACCGGAGGGCGGTGTACCAGTCGCAGGACGGGATCCTGATCCCGCTTTCTCCTGGCATGGCCCCAGTTACTTTTAGGTCGCTGGGTCCTGCGCACGATGGAGCATAGGTACCACCTTAAAATTGCTCCAGCCCTGTCCCCCTTCAGCGGACGAAAGGGGCTAGGGGTTTTACTCCCGTTATGCCCTAGTCCCCCACTCGACCACAGGTCAGACCTTCCTGGTCCTGCATGGACTCAACCGGTTTGGGATAAGGTTGAAGTTCTGCATGGTATCCCTGGGAACCATTATTCCATCCTTGCCTCCGGGGGGCTACTATGCCGCCCTGGATAGGAAGGACGCGTACTTTTGCAATGCCATCTTCCCTCCGCATGGGAGATGCCTCCGCTTTATAGCCAGCGGTGAATACTCCCGGTTTACGGCCATAGTCGCCGCCTACCGTAGCTATGTCGGATATGCGTTTTTCCGTATTGGGACGATTCGCTTATCCGAGGAGACTCTGACACACAAACCACTCAGCCAGTGGGCATCGTCACGGTCTTATTCACAGATCAAGGCCTGATGATTACTAATAGAGCAATCCGCTCTGGTTCCCACGCAGAGGTTGGGCTTCCTAGGGGCTATCTTGGTCTCCTACCTAGCCGGAGCCTGCTTATTGCAACTGCGGTTTTAGGCGATGGCATCAATCATCTGAGGTCTGAAGGCTTTCCCAACGACCTCAGCTCGTTCTTGTCTCAGTCTCCTGGGTCCATGGTTGCCCGCAAGTTTGTAACCAAACGCGCCAAGCTCCGCCTCCGTCCTCTCCAAGTCCGGCCCACCTCGGCGTACCGCTTGGACAGGGAGCCAATGGTCATGGTAGTCACCGTTCCCTCGAACGCCTTAGGCTCCCTAGAGTGGTGGCTAACTCCCTCCTTGGTGTGGACAGGATGCGGTTTCATCCGCCCCAGCCCTCACTGCCCCTGACGGCGGACGCATCATCTCTCTGCTCGAGTGCTCATGGTCACCTCCGAGCTTAAGGCCTTCGGTCTTCTAGGGAGCTGGCATTCCTCATTAATGCCCCAAGAATGAGAGTAGTCCGCCTGGCATGCCAGGGGTTCCATCGGCAGCTGCGAGGCCGTTGTATCTCGGTGTTTACAGCCAACACAATGGCCAGGTGCTTCATAAGCATTCAGGGGGGACATAGTCCTCCCCCCTTTTTTGTCAGGAGGCCATCCATTTCCGGGTCTTTTGCATGGCCCACTCGATGGAGCTGGCGACGTCCTTTCTCCCAGGCGTTCGGAACGTCTTATCTCTTTGACTCAGCAGGTCTTTCCTGTCTTACGAGTCATCACTCTGCCCCATGTGAGGCGTCCCGCTTTCCGGAAGTGGAAATGGTTCCTCGCACAGACCTGTTCGCTCACCGCGAGTGCAGGAAATGCCAGATGTTCTGCTCCTTCCAAGGTCTCTCCTCGGAATCGACCTTGGTCGCATTCCTGATGCCGTGGAACGGCCAACTGCATTATGCCTTCCCGCTGTTCCCACTGGTTCGTTACGTCCTGCTCAAATTCCGCAGGGGCGGAGCGTGCATCATCATCATGATCACTCCAGAGTGGTCCAGGCAGCACTGACATACCACGTTGCTCGGCCTGTCAGCCCAGACCTCATCACTCAGGGCAATGACAGGCTTCGTCACTTGGACCTGCAGCCTCTTCGCCTCACGTACCTGAGTCGGGGTGACAGGCAGCCTTCCGCCTGGTCAACGTACCGAGCCAGGTGGAAGCGTTTCCTTTACAGCTGCAGTACGCTCGATCTTGCTCCTGCTGAGGTCTCGATCCCCTCTATTTGGCCTGCCTCTGGCCTTCAGCGGCAGGATCTGGCGGTATCATCGCTGAGGATACTCTCAGCAGCCATCCCTACCTTCCAGCAGGCTAAGATGGACGTTCAGTGTCCCACTATGGGTTCGAGGTCCCTCAAGGGCTTGGAGCGCTTGCACCCTCGGGTGCGCCGCCCAGCCCCGCCCTGGGGCCTCAACCTAGTCTTGGCCAGACGGGTCTCTGAGATCAGAGCTCTTACGAAGGTTCCACAAAGACAAGGTGCAGTTATGACCGCACCCGGCTTTCCTCCCTAAGGTGTTTTGGCCTTTTATGTTACCCACAGCTCAACGCAATGGGCATAACCGTTGCACTCCTTGGACATCTGTGGAGTGCTCGCATTAGTTGTGCTGACAGAATCATTTCCTAAGGTGCCCCAGCTCTGCCCCGGTAGCGGGCCAAAGGGAGGGCTTGCTTGTTTTCCTCTCAGAGGATCTCATCTTGGGTGATGGCGGACATCCCCACTTGTTATGATTTGGCTCATATTTCCCCAAGCCACATCACCGTGCATTCTACCAGGGCTCAGGCTTCATCTGCCGCCTTGCTGGCTCGTGTTTCTACCCACGAGACCTGTCGCGAAGCTCCATTGGTCCTCGGTCCTTACCTTTGCTTCGCAGTATGCCCTGGTTCAAGAGAGGCTGTAGCCTCTGGCTCGGCAGTTTTATTCTGCCACATTTCACTCCGACCCCACCGCCTTTGTAAGGCTTGGGATTCACCTAACTGGAATGGATATGAGCAATCACTCGAAGAAGAAAAGACGGTTACTCACCTTTGTAACTGTTGTTCTTCGAGATGTGTTGCTCATATCCATTCCACACCCGCCCTCCTTCCCCACTGTCGGAGTAGCCGGCAAGAAGGAACTGAGGAGCGGGTGGGCCGGCAGGAGTATATATCAAGCGCCATGGTGGCGCCACTCTAGGGGGCGACCTGCCGGCCCACTGAGTTGCTAGGGTAAAAGTTTTCCGACGAATGTGCACGCGCGGCGTGTACACCTAACTGGAATGGATATGAGCAACACATCTCGAAGAACAACAGTTACAAAGGTGAGTAACCGTCTTGTCTCTTCTCCTAGTGGTTGAGGAAAAAGAAAATAAAAGAGAGTTCTGCAATGTTCAGAGGCACAGTCAGGAAACTTCTTTCACTGCATAAGAACAAGAACTTTATTGAATTTAAGAACTTATAACCCATGCTGCATATATCTTGTATGCCAGTAGATGGTGCTATTTACATCAATTAAGTACCTACCTAACATTGGTCTGGATCATCTGCAGGAATAAATTGGTATAGCTCCACAGGTTCCAGTAAAACTACCCTGATTTTCACCAGCTGAAAATTTGGCACATTACTGTTATACAGACTGTTTGGAGCAAGTGCGGTAAGGTTAAGATGGGTTTCCATAAAATAGTACAACAAATGTGTACACATTTGAATATGATCTAATTGAAGGTTGTTAAGAAACTCTACAAAAAGTTTATCTAAGTAATATAGAACAGGATTGTGACACAACCTTTACAAAAAAAATTATGAACACAGAGGCTGAAAGCACCATTCAATTGCCTCTAAGCAGCATCACCCAAAGCTTTAGATATTTTTACTTAATACCAAGATTTTCATGTCCCCTGGTGATTACATAAGATCAAATGTCAAAAGTAATAGTACTTTGCTGTTGTTCTTCCATGTTACCCTGAGAAATTTGCATATAGTTTTTATAGCCTTTTAACTGGTAACCATTGCAACTTCCTTAAGAAACTGAAATAATATTCTAGGTTTTTCTAAGCTGCAACAAGAAGAAAAGGATTTAAATCCAAAAAGTGCCTTTCATGCTCCTTTATTTGTGTAGCAAGTAAATCGGAGAAGGATTCAAAAACACTGCACAATCAAATAATGTTCTTCTTGTAATGTAAAAAAGGCACATACACAATTTCAAGTTTAGAATGAATAGGTCCAGTTTAAAGATTTCAAGTTCAAGATACATAATTGCAGGGTTAGACCTATTATGATAATCACCTTTGTTGTAGTCTAATATGAATACTTTAATACTCTATCAGGGAGAACATTGTGTCAATTTAAACATTTCAATCTAGCAAAAATTAGGACGGATTCAAAGATTTACATTAGCATACATGGTTTCGACCCAAACTCCAGCCTTGTGAATTACTACCTATGCCTGATCTGAAAATAAAAAGAATAATCTAGAGAACATCCCTCCAGATCAGGGGCTCCCAAACTTGGTTTGCGGCTTATTCAGTGTAAGCCTCTGGTGGGCCGCGAGACACTTTGTTTACCTGAGCGTCTGCAGGCACAGCCACTTGCAGCTCCCAGCCAATGGGAGCTGTGGGAAGCGGAACCCCTGCTCCAGATCAAATTTATTTTTTTAAATTTCAACCACCCAATACGCAAAAGCAAATAAAGTAAATTATTCAAATTTGATACAAAATCTTCAATTATTATTTTCATATATTAATTCTAAAAATGTTTTCCTTTCATTAGGTACAAGAACAAGTTAACTGTCTATAGCTCAGATTCTGCCCATGCTAAACTTTAAGCCTGTGGATAGTCCTCTTGACTTAAATAAGACTACCATTTGCTTAAAGTTAAGTATGGGCATGGCTTAAAGTTAAGCATGGCCCTGACTTGCAATTACTTCTTACTCTCTTGTTATAAATGGCATTCATCCGGAAGCAACATCAAAATGATATTTTTAGAGAGTGATTTTACATGAATGGACATCAAATGAAAGGTGTGACAATCTCATCTGGACCTTTTGGATGCTAAAAGCCGTACTGTAGATTCTATAAGCTATTCTAAAATACATTCTTTTTTGAAAAAGAAAACATGGCAAATTTTTGTTTTCAACCCACTGAAATGGCCAATCCATCTGCAAACTTCTACATAAATTCCTCCATTATTTTCCAAGTTAAGAAAACTTTAGAGATACTTGAGCTTTTAAAAATACATTAAATTGTTTGAATTCAGAATATTTTTAGAATGGGTCAGTTCAAAGTTTGAAAATGTTAAGGTTCCTAGTCACTGAGCATTTAAGGTTCTTTTCATACTAGTACTGCATGTACCACAACAAAAGAACCTAAGCAATGAAATATTGTATTACTTCATGAAGAAGCATTAGATTGGACAAAATTATTCTATTCTCTAAGTCAGTCCTCCATGAAATTGCTTTAACTTTAGGAGAAAAGAGAAAGAAGTTTGGCATTTGCTTCTTAGGACAAAGTCTAAATAATATCAAGATGTACGAAAAATAGTGGAATACATACATTTTGAGAGACTCAAGGAAAAATGAAGTTTGTATATTAGTTCTAATTTATTGATGACTCTCCAAAGAAAATGCATCGTCTTTTCAGTAACACACTCAACACTTATCTTTATAAATAATGTTTAAGGACTACTTCAGATCATTTTTAGCCTTCTTGTAGAATTCTTTATCCAGAAAAAAATGAGATAAAATGCTGTTTACACAGTTTGCATATAAAGTTATGCTGGACTGAAATACGTTAAACAACATTTTCTCTTGTATAAAGAACTATTTCTTGACAAGAAACATAAATAGAAAATAAAACTAAAAACAAAGAAACCTGAGAATTTAAAATGCAGATATATGTGAACTAAGAAAATACAAAATTAGGGGGGAAAAAACTCATTAAGTATGGCAACAACCAATAAACTGCTTTAATTTATACTTTTCCATCACACTACGCAGAAGCATTTTAAAATAACAATTTTATATTACAGTAAACGGAACTACTCAGTAAATTACACTTCTGTGTGGTCCAAAGTCTAATCAATTTAATGAGAGATTAAAATGTCTCCTACACGTGCTACATATGTTGCATTACCTCTACAACCCAATAATTATACCATTTTCAAGAATGATCTGCTATTTTAGTCAAATGAACTTTTCTATTATTTACAACATTTTCAGGGAAATGTATTATCAAAAATAATGCAGTGTAGAAACCTGCCTGAACCCTGTGGGTATGTGCTTGGTGTGCTGCCACTAGCTGCAGCCTGGGCTACCTCAGCTACACTACTATTTTTGGCACATAAGTCTGACAAGAACTAACACAAGTATGTCTACACAAGTTGGGAATCACACCACTCACTCCAAGTGCAGACATAGCCTTAGTGTTTGCAAGGTATCATGCACAGCTGTTCTGCTATATAAACAACAGTGACAAACTACAGGACCATTAGTCTGATTTATTTTCCCTTCCCCCTTCCACATATCCTCTGTCTCCCTGAACACTGCCCTAGGAAAATTTTTGCCCAGTCTCACTAATAAAAATTAATTTAATTGAAAGAACAATCATCATTACTGGGCCACACAAAATGCAATAAAAATACTAATTCTGTAATAGAGCCAGATTTCAACAAATCGGGAGCAACTGGGGGAAAAATTACATTTTTGACTGATACATGTATAGCCCTTCACATTTAAATACCGAACAACATCACATTTAACATACTGTTCATTTTAGCAGATTACATCATACACTACATTTAGCATATTTCTGTTGCAGCTATGGAAGCAGTCCTTGCTTAAACATGACTGGGTATGTAACTTCATTCCAAATTAGCTGAGAATGATGGAGAATCCTATTAAGTTCTTGATTCGATTTCTCACAAACCAACTTTTTTCATATAGCGGTGAGCAGAGAGAATATTCTTCAAGTTAATTCTGTTTTGTGTTTGTACGGGTGGTTTAGAGAGAGTGCAAGTGTGAGTCACATTTCTGGCATCTATTCTGCAGGAAGGGAGTGTAATTTATTTCTTTCTTTTTTAAACAAGAAGTCAGTGTTATGAATTAGCATTCACCCTGCAGGTGGAAACTGAAGGCTCTATGATGGCATTCTAGAACTCTGTTGTTTACTCATCAGATATTTTAGTGCAATAAATAGGCCTGAATCAAGCAAATCAGGAAAACCAGTTCAGCTGAGAGATTCCTCTTATCAATATAAAATTGGTGCTGGCTAGATTTCCACTACTCTCTGTTCAGCCTTGTGCTCACAAGGAGATCTCATGGGTTCATCTCTGAAAAACAGCATTTCATTGTGGGGAGCACTTTTATGGCTAAATTTTCAAAAGATGCCAGACCATCTGCACATGGGAAAATGTGATATTTGTGTGTGCATTCACTACAACAGCCCTAAAGTTTGGGAGAATGAAAGTGCAAATAGCTTAGTATATATATCCTATTAGCCAGTTGCACAGAAAATTAACTAGTTTTCATGTGCATCCGCAGAACTGCAGGTAAACCTTCATCTTCTGGTTTTGAACTCCTGGTGCTTAAAGGCTGTATTTCGATTAGTAAAGAACTAAAGAAAGTTTGCTGTTTAGAAGTGCAAGCATGAGAGAGACAGTAACCCCTTTAAACATGCTACAGATTGTATTTGCATAGCATAGTTTCTGCAGTCTGCAATACTTTATTCAAAAAACTTTTACTTATGTTTTCTCTTGGTTATACTCGAGAACAAGAAACACACACATATTAGCCATCACAGACTCTTTCCTGATAGACAAAGTTTGACCCTGGACATCTAGGCTTCAAAGAAATGCTAATACAACAGCCGTGCAATGTTTTGCAATGAATTAATTGCCATAAATTCCAAATTGCTATATAAACAAAATAAGAACTGCCTTTCACTTGCTAGAAAAAAAATACTCTTTTGGCAGTATTAATAATGGTGCTCATTAGTTATTAGAATACAGAGTAGAGCAGTTCTGAGGAGCCAGGCAGACTCTGAGTAGAACAGAGGAAAGGGAGCAGTCAAAACTGCATTTAGTTACTAAACGCTATTATTTGGACCCTACTAAATGCAGTTCCTTCATATTATGTTTGTTGTGTAAAGAGCAAAAGACACAAAGATGTGTCATAATACATAGTTGCCCCACTGACATAGGCAATTAACCAAATTTGTTTGTTTGTCTACTGAACAAAATAAGGACCTGATTCCAATCTCTCACCACAGTTCACCTCAATGGAAGTATGTCTGATTTACTATGGTGCAAGTGAATCAGAATCACTCCAATATCACTTAAAATCAATGGATGGGACTCTGGTGCCTTTTAAGTCAATAGCAAAACTCCCATTGACTTAAATGGGTCCAGGATTTCTTCCACTGTATTTTTGTTGTTTGGGTATCAAAGTGTGAAAAACTAGTTTTGGTGTAATAGTTGGAAATATTCTGATTGTCAAAATTCAAACAAACAATCCTGTGTATGAAACCCAAAGAGTATGTATTCTACCAATTCAATTCCTTTTTTGGAGTGAGGAAGCTGGGATTGACGGATGGGTAGACAGATACAGCCCAAATCATAATGCTTTCATTTCTGGGTGACCTAGAGGCCTGAAGAGAGATTTACAAGAAAATGCTCAACAACATATACAAATGAAACACAATCATCAATTGCCCTAAAGAAATATTCAACATCAAACAAGAACATAGAAAATGGGATGATTGTCCCATCTCTGGACTTACCAGATTGATGGTGCTTCAGTTCCACTGATCTCTAAGAAATCATATCCTTCCTCTAACTGGAAATCTGCAAAGACCAGAGCAATAGTATCTCCTGGTTCAGCCAGAATTGTCCATGTACAGTCTGCATTATTTTCATATTCTGAAGGGAAATGAGGGCTTGAAATAGTTCCGCTTGTCCCACGTAGAGTTCCGCCACAAGCACCTTCAGCTGATGGATACAACAACAATTTCTAATGAAGTGAGGTTATCTTAGCAAACAAAACAGCAATAATTTTAATTACCATGGAAAATTGATCACTGTATACACTACTGGAAAAATGCACCACATTTAAGAAAATGTTTAAAAAAATATGTATATATGTTTGTAAAGTAACAGTTGTGAGCCAGATTCTCTGGTCTGATCTGTCCCCTTTGAGTCTTTTCTGGTTAGAGATAGCCCTGGCATAGTTGTATCCAGTATGAACATAGAGTCAGTATAGCACCCAGCACTGGGTATTTTTACTCATTTTATTATCTTTCTTTACATAGCCTCTTAGGTGTATATGAAGTTTTAAAAACAAATAGGTTGAGAAGGTCCCTGCCCCAAGGGACCTACAATATAATTAGGATATATATTGCAGAAATAATTAAAGGGCTAGATACAAGAGTGGGAGAACAGTTGTAGGAGATCAGAGGTGAAAGACTAGGCAATGGAAGTGAACTTTCATGAAAGATTTGAAGAAAGAGAATGAACTCACTTGAAGCATGAGCAAAGGAATGCTGTTATGAGATAGACAGACAGAAGTGGAAGAAAGGGAGAAGCTAGGAGCTAGGACTAGCCAGAGAGGGACTGAAAGAAAAGAAATGGCCTGAGAGATACGTAGAAGCAAGGCGGGGTAGATCCTTGAAGATTAAGACAAGGAATATGAATATGATGAGGAAAAGGCGAAGAAATCATTGAAAGGATTCAAGCAGGCGGTAGAGTTTACCACCTCTTTTGCTATTTATCAAGTAGCCTTTGAATTTAAAAATGAAGAACTTTATAAAATGTAGCAAAGGCTATCATATGGACTGGAAATTCCTGTACAGATTAGATTCCCCCCTCCCCAATAAATTTAGTATACATACACAAGCTCCAGAGAATAGTTTGCATTCCTCCTCCTAAATCTTCTTTTGTAGAAACCAAAACTGATTCACGTTAATAAAACTTCCCTTTTTTTCTGAGCAAACAGACCATATTTATAACTTCCCATCCAATACTATAATTTGTAACTTTAAATGTGCAATTTTTTAAAATAATATAGAGTACAAACTTGTAAGTATCCAAACCTATAAGTCTTTCTATACAGCATGTGTAACTCGTATGACATTTTCATAACTGAAAGGGATATTATCAACCTCTAAATCCTTCCTGAAATAGTTATGCCTGCATTTAAGCAAAAAAGAAACAACAGCTAACTGAAAAGATTTGATCAGTGGGAAATCACCATTTTTTTTCTAATTTGTTTACTTGTGCATTTTAGAGCACTTTGTGTATACTCAGTTTCACTATTCCCCAAGTAGAGTTAGTCAGTCAATTTAAAGCAGTAGTGACAATACACTACATTTTAAAGTGACAAAATCCACAAGAAATGAGACAGGGAAATCAGGGTCAAGTAAAATGGTATTACCTGGACCTATTTTAATTCACTAGATTTCAAATGGATGAGGTCCCTGTAAATTTCAAACACTTCACTTCATATTATCTTCTAATCTAGTAGAGAAAACAACTAACTTGACAAATTTTGTGCCAGTACTTCAGCACACAAACTAATATAGAGATATTGATTTCCACTGGGGTCAGCACCAATGTCAGGGTTGGACTGAATCATTTAAAAAAAAATATGAGGGATGCCAGATTCTGCCAGTCTTTTTTATTCTTGTTGTTTGTTTCTTTGGATTTCTTGTTATGAGTTCGCCAAAATTTGAGTATCCTTTCTTTAGTTAACAAGGGTGTATTACAGCTATATATAGCCTGGATCCACCATAATGTTTGCTTCTCTCCCCCCAGGGCATAAGAACATAAGAACATAAAAAGCAAACAGGATGTTAGGAATCATTAAAAAGGGGATAGAGAATAAGATACAGAATATATTATTGCCCTTATATAAATCCATGGTACGCCCACATCTTGAATACTGTATACAGTTGTGGTCTCCTCACCTCAAAAAAGATATTCTAGCACTAGAAAAGGTTCAGAAAAGGGCAACTAAAATGATTAGGGGGTTGGAGATGGTCCCATACGAGGAAAGATTAAAGAGGCTAGGCCTCTTCAGCTTGGAAAAGAGGAGACTAAGGGAGCATATGATAGAGGTATATAAAATCATGAGTGATGTGGAGAAAGTGGACAAGGAAAAGTTATTTACTTCTTCCCATAATACAAGAACTAGGGGTCACCAAATGAAATTAATAGGTAGCAGGTTTAAAACAAATAAAAGGAAGTTCTTCTTCACACAGCACACAGTCAACTTGTGGAACTCCTTACCTGAGGAGGTTGTGAAGGCTGGGACTATAACAGTGTTTAAAAGGGAACTGGATAAATTCATGGTGGCTAAGTCCATAAATGGCTATTAGCCAGGAAGGGTAAAGAATGGTGTCCCTAGTCTCTGTTCACCAGAGGATGGAGATGGATGGTAGGAGAGAGATCACTTGATCATTGCCTGTTAGTTTCACTCCCTCTGGGGCACCTGGCATTGGCCACCGTCGGTAGACAGATACTGGGCTAGATGGACTTTTGGGTCTGACCCGGTACGGCCGTTCTTATGTTCTTATGTTCTTAATTTAATTTAGTATGTTCCAGGATTGAGCTGTTATCTATACCCCACTTTGAACATACGCAGCATGGCTACATTAAGAGTGTGCACTTGTGTAACTACAACGTTATTTTAGCGTTCGCAAAGCCTCAGACTTCAAGTACTTCTTTGCTAGAGGTTAGTTTACCCAAAATAATTTCAAAGAGGTGGAACTCAAATGGGTTCCTAGAAAACACACACACACACACACACACACACACACACACACACACACACACACACACACACACACACACACACACACTTACTTTATATTTGAGGCAGTAAAAAATCTGACACATTTTCAACCAGAAATAGTTTTTTGACAAAAATGAAAATGTTCAAGGAAAATTTGAGGGGAAAAAAGAACTCACTAAATATAATTAAGCATTTTTGACTAGCTTTTCCTTACTCTACAAGGAAGTATAATCCCTGCTTTAAATGTTAACCTCAACTCTGTTTTAGCTATAGAGCAAATGTGGCACTTCCATAGCAGTACAGTATACAAAATGAAGTGCTCTACAAGAGGAATATATCAGCTGCTAAGCAGGCATATGAGGGAAATTTAAGAACAGGAGTAGGCTCAGCAGAGGATTTTTTTTACCTTTGTTGGTTAGGTAACATATAGTAATTTTGCTGGATCTAACAATCAGCAATTTATAGCAATTAAGTTGGGGCGGTTGGCTCCCCCATAGTGCTTTATGCTGTCATGTATCTTTAAACAAAATAATAAATAAACAAACTGCAATCACTCAAGTGAGAGTTTGTTCTTATTTGCTTATCGCACAGCACATAAAATAAACAGCAGTTGAACCAATTCAGTCTAACCCTTTTACACTTAATGTAAAACCTGGATTCAGATTACCAAGGCTGTTCCATTCAATTTTACTTCACACTGCATGGTCCTGATTTGACAGATTATTTAGGATTCATTTTACTCTGTTACTGCTGTAAAATAGCTGATAAAAACACAGCTGTGTTTTAAATACTACAGAATTCATAGTCAGCTATAAACGCACAACCTGTTTTTTTCCCTGCTATGTCACTCCAAGCCTTTTCCTTACCCCCTACATCACTAGCAACAGAATAGATTCAGTTAAAAAACTTGACTGACATTTCATAAAGCAACCTCAAGTGATATATTGTCATTTCCAGTCACATTATGTAAGGCTTACCAATTAAAGAAAATTGCAGCTTTAAACAGTTCTAAATGAACCATGGGCATGCATTATTTAGCATGCCTTATTAAAAGTATCACTGAAACAGCTACTAGTAAAAAGTATCACTGAAACAGCTCTTTTAGTAAGTGGCATTTTTTCCTAAGTCATTCCTGAGAAGCATATAATTGTATCTCACTAAAAGAATTCCTAACTCCAAAAAACATATCAATACAATTATCACAAGTAATCATTTATGTTCATATTTGAATTGGGGCATCTATAAATTATGAATACAAAAAAACAGACACAATAATTAATGTCGTTAACCTGAACACTTAAAACTTCCATTGTAAATATCTCAGTGATAAAATTTAGTAATGAGAATGTTTCTGGGCCAACTGACAA
This sequence comes from Gopherus evgoodei, assembly GCF_007399415.2. Taxonomy (NCBI): domain Eukaryota; kingdom Metazoa; phylum Chordata; order Testudines; family Testudinidae; genus Gopherus; species Gopherus evgoodei. Next base: position 52,332,645 of record NC_044324.1, read on the forward strand.
ATTGTTGAAGTGCCCGATTCATAAAGTCCGGAAACATGATTGGGTATGGGTGTTAAGACGATGTGGAGGGTTTCATATTTACCAAATAACTCATTGATTAACTCCATATCCAGCTGGCACCTAGTTCTTTAACCATTGGACTATTTACTCCCACTTTCAAATCTAGACAAACAAATGCCAGAACATATTTTTACTTTTATCTTTTAAATGGAAACTGAGCCAGAGGTCGCTTTCTTCCTACTATTTAAAGAACAAAAAAATATTCTAAAAATGTCAAATTTGTTAAGAAACGCTATTTTCTTTTTGAGGAGAGTGAAAAATGTATAATAAGTATTTACTAATAATATTCTTCTCATGCTAAAACATCTCTACAGACACCAGGAGTGGAACAGCTTCACCATTCATTTCTGTCCATGACTTGTTCTTCCATTAAGCCCACCATGGTCATGTTCCTACATATGCTGTTCCGCCATCTAGTCGATGGTCGATCTCTAGGTCAAACTGATCTGGGTTATGTTTTCTTTTTTTTTTTGGCATTCCATCATCTGTTTGTCTTCTATAGTATTCCCATCATTTCAATCTTTTCAATTGCAGCCAATCCCATACCACGATTTCATGTCCTACTCTCCTTATAACTCTCTTCATTTGTCTGAAAATTATTCCACTTTACACCTGCCATCTTCCAAAGAACTCTCATCTCTATGGTCTCAAGTCTCCTGATGGCCGTTTCATTTAATATTAAAAGTAACTTTTTAATGTAAAAATAATCTGTCACTCAGCAAGTTTCCCCTTTTCATATCCAAGTCATACTCCAGGATTATAGTAAGAAGGGCATTTCGAAAGACACTTGCTAAAAATCACTCGTGTCTCATAATTTAGTTTTCAATTGATATTTTTTTAAAGCAACACATAGGATTACTATGTAACTGAAAAATTCAAAGGGAACAATTTTTCTCTATTTTTCCATTTTTGGTAAAAATTTCAAAAGTAATAAGCAATTTAGAATCCTAATTCCCATTGCAAAAGACGGTTACTCACCTTTGTAACTGTTGTTCTTCGAGATGTGTTGCTCATATCCATTCCAGTTAGGTGTGCGCGTGCCGCGTGCACGTTTGTCGGAGATTTTTACCCTAGCAACACTAGGTGGGCCGGCAGGGCACCCCCTAGAGTAGCGCTGCCATGGCGCCCGATATATACCCCTGCCGGCCCATCCGCTCCTCAGTTCCTTCTTGCCGGCTACTCCGACAGTGGGGAAGGAGGGCGGGTGTGGAATGAATATGAGCAACACATCTCGAAGAACAACAGTTACAAAGGTGAGTAACCGTCTTTTCTTCTTCGAGTGCTTGCTCATAGCCATTCCAGTTAGGTTATTCCCAAGCCTTACCTAGGTGGTGGGGTCGGAGCGAGATGTTGCGGAATGTAAGACTGCTGAGCCGAAGGCGGCATCGTCTCTAGACTTTTGGACCAATGCATAGTGTGATGCAAAGGTGTGAATGGAAGACCAGGTGGCCGCGCAGCAGATTTCCTGTATGGGAACATGGGCCAAGAACACGGCAGGTGAGGCTTGAGCCTGAGTAGAATGGGCGGTAAGATAGCCAGTCGGAAGATAAGCCAAGTTGTAGCATGTCTGAATACAGGATGTCACCCAAGAAGCAATCCGTTGGGAAGAGATTGCCATGCCGTTCATACGTTCTGCCACCGCAACAAATAGTTGAGGTGAACGCCAGAAGGGTTTGGTCCTCTCGATGTAAAACGCGAGAGCCCTGCGGACATCCAGAGTATGCAGCTGCTGTTCCCGTAGCGATGAGTGCAGTTTTGGAAAAAAGACTGGCAGGAAGATTTCCTGATTAACGTGAAAGGAGGAGACGACCTTAGGGAAGAATGCCGGGTGTGGTCGGAGCTGTATCTTGTCCTTATGGAACACTGTATATGGAGGATCCACAGTCAAAGCTCTAAGTTCTGAGACTCGTCTAGCCGAGGTGACAGCAACTAGGAATGCTGTCTTCCAGGACAGGTACAGCAGCGAGCATGTGGCTAAAGGCTCAAAGGGGGCCCCATGAGCCTGGTTAAGATAAGGTTCAGGTCCCAGTTAGGGGTTGGTTGCCTGACCTGGGGATAGAGTCTCTCCAAGCCCTTGAGGAATCTGGAAACTATAGGATGGGAAAAAAGGGAACTGCCAGCCTCCCCAGGATGGAAGGTGGAAATAGCTGCAAGGTGCACTCTTAGCAAAGAGATCGCTAGACCGTGCTCTTTGAGAGACCATAAATAGTCCAAGATGGTGGGGACTGATACAGACTGCGGAGAAAGGTTCTGCTGAGTGCACCAGTGACAGAAGCGCTTCCATTTAGCAAGGTATGTTGATCGCATGGAGGGCTTTCTGCTTCCCAGCAGCACTTGTTGCACTGTGGCGGAACAATGCAACTCCGATTGGCTCAACCAGCCAGCAGCCATGCAGTCAGATGAAGGGATTGCAGGTCCGGGTGGTGCAGCCTGCCGAAGTCCTGCGTGATCAGGTCCGGGCAGAGTAGCAGGGGAATCGGGTCTGACAGAGACAGGTCAAGCAGCATGGTGTACCAATGCTGCCTCGGCCAAGCCGGAGCGATCAGGATAAGGCTGTCTTTGTCCCTGCGCATCTTGAGCAGAACTCGGTGGACGAGAGGAAATGGTGGGAAGGCATAACAGAAGTGTCCCGTCCACGGAATTAGGAATGCATCTGACAGGGAGCCCGGGGAGCGACCTTGCAGGGAGCGGAACACCTGGCATTTCCTGTTCTCCCTGGAGGCAAAGAGGTCTATCTGGGGAAAGCCCCACCTCTGGAAAACTGAATGGAGAATGTCCGGATGGATGGACAACTCGTGCGCCAGGAAGGACCTGCTCAGATGATCTGTGAGCGTGTTTCGAACTCCTGGGAGGAAGGAGGCTACTAGGTCTATGGAGTGGGCTATGCAGAAGTCCCACAGTTGGATCATTTCCTGACATAAGGGGGAGGATCGCGTCCCTCCCTGTTTGTTTATATAATACATGGCCATTGTGTTGTCCGTGAAGACTGCAACACAACGTCCCTGCAGATGGCGCTGAAATGCTTGGCACGCCAGCCGGACCGCTCTCAGCTCCCGGACACTGATGTGTAGTGTCAACTCCTGGAACGATCAAAGGCTATGGGTGCGCAGGCACCCTAGGTGAGCACCCCAGCCCAGGGAGGACGCATCCGTTGTTAGGGACATGGAGGGCTGGGGAGGATGGAACGGGTGTCCTGCACACACCCGGGAGGACATTCGCCACCAGTCGAGGGAGCCAAGAACACTCGGTGGAATTGTCAGAATGATGTCTATGGCGTCTCTGGGCGGCCAATAGATGGAGGCGAGCCAGATTTGGAGAGGACGCATTCGCAGCCTGGCGTGCTTTGTGATGAATGTGCATGCAGCCATGTGACCGAGGAGAGCAAGGCAAGTGCGGGCAGAGGTTGTTGGAAAACGCTGAAGACCTTGGACAACTGAGACTATGGCCTGAAACCGGTGGGGGAGTAAACTGGCCTTCGCAAGGTTGGAGTCCAGCATTGCCCCAATAAACTCTATCCTCTGCATAGGCACCAGAGTGGACTTGTCTAAGTTGATGATCAGGCCTAGACACAGAATGAGGTCCTTGATAATGGTCACATGGCTGATGACTTGTGCCTCAGAAGCCCCCGGAAGGTAAGGGAAGATGTGTATCCGACGATGGCATAGGGAAGCAGCGACAACCGCCATACACTTCGTTAACACACAAGGGGCCGAGGAGAGGCCAAAGGGGAGGACAGTAAACTGGTAGTGTCAATGGTTTACCATAAAGCGCAGATACCTCCTGTGAGGGAGATAAATTGCTATGTGGAAATATGCATCCTGCATGTCGAGAGCGGCGTACCAATCTCTGGGATCCAGGGAAGGAATAATGGTTCCCAGGGACACCATGCGGAACTTGAACTTTTTGATGAATTTGTTCAGTCCTCGCAGGTCTAGGATAAGCCAGAGGCCTCCTTTCGCCTTGGGAATGAGGAAATATTGGGAATAAAACCCCTTGCCCCTTAACTCCTCCGGTACCTCCTCTATAGCTCCGATTGAGAGGAGCTTGTGGACCTCCTGGATGAGGAGTTGCTCGTGAGAGGGGTCCCTGAAGAGGGACAAGGAGGGGGGGTGCAAAGGAGGGGGCAAAACAAACTGAAGACGGTATCCAAGCTCCACCGTGCGTAGGACCCAACGATCTGATGTCAACTGGGACCACGCCGGAAGGAACGGGGAAAGGCAGTTGTAGAACTGAAAGGGATCCGGGGAGGCAATTGGTACACTGCTCTCGGGCGCACTCTCAAAAGTTTGGTTTGGGTCCCAGCGTTGGTTTGATGGGACCGGAATTGTTGCCCCCTTGAGGTCCAGACTGACATCTGCGATTAGTACGACCTTGTCTTCTGGCAAAGTCTTGCCATGGCCGAGGCGGGGGGTAAGGGCGCTGTGGTTGGGAGCGGAAGGACCGTCTTTGAGTCTGAGGCGTATGCATTCCCAACGAACGCATAATTACTCTGTTGTCCTTTAGACTCAGCAGTCTGGGGTCCGTCTTTTGTGAAAACAAGCCCTGACCATCAAATGGCAAGTCTTGTATCATATGTTGCAACTCAGGTGGCAGGCCGGACACTTGCAACCATGATATATGGCGCATGGCTATGCCAGAAGCGACCGTTCTGGCTGACAAATCGGCGGCATCTAACGAGGCTTGTAAGGAGGTCCTCGCGACCCTCTTCCCCTCCTCCAGGAGTGCTGCAAATTCCTGGCGGGAATCCTGCGGAACCAACTCAACAAACTTCCTGACAGCCTCCCAGGTATTGTAACTGTATCTGCCGAGGAGGGCTTGTTGGTTCGCTATGCGGAGTTGGAAACCTCCCGCAGAATAGATTTTTCATCCCAACTAATCTATGCGCCAGGCTTCCCTAGATTTAGGTGCGGGGGCTTGTTGGCCATGGCGCTCCTGTTTGTTGACTGACTGTACCACCAAGGAACAGGGAGAGGGGTGCACGTAGAGGTACTCATACCCCTTGGAAGCACCATGTACTTCCGTTCGACCCCCTTGGCTGGGGGCGGGATGGAAGCCAGGGATTGCCAGATAGTGTCTGCTCTAGTCTGGATCGAACAGATGAATGGGAGAGCCACTCTGGTGGGTGTGTCTGCGGACAAGATGCTAGTCACCAGGTCCTCCACGTCTGGAACCTCCTCTACCGGCAGGTTGATATTCTGGGCGACAGGCCACAGAAGGTCCTGGTGTGACCGGAGGTCAATCGGAGGTGGTCCCGATGATGACGTCCCCGCTACTGCCTCATCCGGGGAAGAGGAGGATGACAGCCCCGGGACGAATGGGTCCTGCACTGACGCCTGGTTCGGGGAGACCTCCGTCTCCAGAAGGTCATGTGGTTCCGGTGCATGTGCACTGGTTTTCTCTGTGTCAGCGGGGAGAGGTCGGCTGACGGTGGCCTCGGGCACACGGTGCTCTGAGTGACCGGAGCGTGACGGGCCAGTTGGTTCGCCTTGGCCTTGATGATAAGCCCAAGGTGTCCAAAAGGACCACTGATGAGGTCCGTGGTCCAGGCCATGGGCATGCGTATCCGAGTCCCCGTAGGAGGCACTGTCCGCATGGGAGGAGACGGATGGATGACATGAGGGCCACGGAGGAGCTGAAGTCGCTTGGACCAGGTCTCTGCGTCCATTGGACTCCTGTCTGCGTGGTATCGGTGAACGGTACCAAGAGTCGTAGTGGTGCTGGGAGCGGGAACGGGACCTACGACCAGCGCGGTGCCAGGAGGTTGTAGAACTGATAAATGAAATTGTTTTTAATTTATTAATGTAACTTCTGTTCACCATCCACACTACACTTGCCTACACTGTAACTTCTGTTCCATATTGTAATTCAAACCCCATTTTAAAACACTCACTCCATTTTGTAAAAGCTTCCTCCAACCTTCATTTTTGCAAACCATCCTGTAATCTTATTAGTTTAGTTTAGATGTATGAATGAGGTATGTATGGATGACGGAATCAACCTCCAGCCCCAGTCTGTCCTGATGAGACAAAGTTCAAATACCAATGGCTGAAGACCTAGACAACAGCCCTAAACAAAGTAAGAAGCATCCACCCTAAAAAGAAAAGGACAACAGAACAACAGAAGGAATACCAGAGCCAGGTTCAAGGCTGAAAGTCATGCCTGCAATTGATGGGTGATCAATCCAAACCCAGAGGCAGCGTGACACAGCAAGACCTATAGACTTTGAATTCAAACTAAAAGCCTATAAAAAAGAAGGGTGAGATGAGAGACTCTGGATAACATTCTGCTGCCAACATGGAAGGACATCGGTGCCTGCCCAACAGAGATCCAGCTTGTCCTTGTGCCCGGCTTTCCTGGTCAGTTAGCCGCCACAAGCTACGAACCCAAGCTACAAAATCAAGCTATGAACTTAAGCTATCTTCAGGACTGGTAACTATGCAGCAGCTGCAGAACATCTGATGGATGTGTGTGTGTGTGTGTGAATGTGTGTGTGTGTATAGGTATTAGGTGTAATGTGTGTGTATAAGAATTAAGATATTAGTTATTAGTCATAAATCAAATTGTTATCATAATAAATGTGGTATCTTTGTCTTGCCCCCTGAAAAGATCCTGTGTAGTTTTGTCTGTACAACAAGGTCGACCGGTGCCTTGCATCGCCATGCCGAGATCGGCTGCGAGAGGTACGGCTGTGCTGGGATCTGGACCGGTGCCGAGAGTACCGGGATGGAGACCGGGATCTTGAGCGGTGCCGTGAGTACGACCGGTACTGGGATGGAGAGCGGTACCGGGACTGCGAGCGGCTCCGAGAGCGGGAGCGATGGTGGGACCGAGAGCATCTGCGGGACCTGGATCGGGACCAGTGGCATTGCGCAGTGTCCGGGGAAGATGGCCTCATCACGGTGGGCTTGCCCAGTGACTGAACAACCCACACCGGCGGTGCCGGGAGTTGGGGCAGCTCAGGCTCCGTCAGAGCAATTAGTTCCCAAGCTGTGGAGAAAGTCTTTGGCTTCGAGGGCACGACGAGCTCGACCACAGCGTGCGCTGGCGAGCTGGTAGGCACCGGACTCAACGGCTCCTAAGAGACCGGAATCAACGGTGCAGAGGCAAGCGGTGCCGCAGCAATTGACGGTGCCAGGCAGTCCGCCTTAGATGTACGCTCCGACTGCGGCGTAGATACAGGTGCCGCAGGAGCTTTGTGCCTCTTGCTCCTCAGGGAGAGGGATCGGTGCCTGCCAGAGGGTTGAGCCGGTGAAGGCTGGTGCTGAGGAGTCTTCACTGGAACCATGCGTTCCGGTGCAGAGGAAGCACTCGTCCCCAGTGCCAGAGTCGTCCCCAGTGCCAAAGATGGAGGAGTTAGAGCTGCCTCCATCAAGGGTTGCTTGAGGAAAATGTCCCGCTCTTTCTTCGTCCTGGGCTTGAAAGCCTTGCAGATTCGGCACTTGTCCGCAAGATGGGATTCTCCCAGTCACTTTAGACAGGAGTGGTGCGGATCTCCTGTGAGCATCGGCTGATGACAGGCCATGCAAGGTTTGAAGCCCGGTAAACCGGGCATGGGCCCCGGTACTGGGGGAGGCGAAGGGGTTAGCCCCCGACCCTCTAACTATATACACAACTACTATAAAACTACTACTAATATAAAAACTATAGAAAAACTAACTATGTACACAATAACTATATAAACGAGCGAAGAGATAGGGAGGTGGAGATCAGCTACGCTGCGCTCCACTGTTCCAACGACCGACACGGGCGGTAAGAAGGAACTGAGGAGCGGATGGGCCGGCAGGGGTATATATCGGGCGCCCTGCCGGCCCACCGAGTGTTGCTAGGGTAAAAATCGATGAACGTGTACGCGGCGCACGCATACCTAACTGGAATGGATATGAGCAAGCATTCGAAGAAGTAGTTAATGACTCTTTTGCTATGGGAGACAGGATTCTACATTACTTGAGTGTTTTTGAGTGGAGTGGCCTGCTAATGCAGAACATGTTGGAGCCTTAGTTTATTTCACTATAGTCAAGTTCCCTTATTGGGATATATGAGAGCACTTTTGAAATACTCAGTCAGGTTTTCTTTTCTCTGTCGTGGAAATGGGAACCTAGCAGCCTTGAAAGCCCTGGCCTGTGGATTGCCCCAGGCTTGGGCTTCCCTGACTCTGAGGCAGTACAAATAGTGTGACTCCTCCAGAGGTACAGACCCTGGGAGGTGCTGATATAAAACTTGCATTCTTGTCAGTTTCATGGCTGCTATGGAATAGCTGTGCTGAAACTGACGTGTGTCAATTGTTTGCAGTGTTGTAGCTATATTGTTCCCAAGATATGAGAAAAACAAGGTAGGTGAGGTAATAGCTTTTACTAGACCAACTTCTGTTGGTGGAAGTACAAACTTTTGAGATTCACAGAGCTCTTCCTCAGGTCGGGAAAGGTAACAAAAGTGTCCAAGGTGAAACAGGTTTCAAAGTAGCAGCCATGTTAGTCTGTATCCACAAAAAGAACAGGAGTACTTGTGGCACCTTAGAGACTAACAAATTTATTTGAGCATAAGCTTTCGTGGGCTACAGCCCACTTCATTGGATGCATGTAGTGGAAAATGCAGTAGGAAGACACACACACACACACACACACACACACACACACACACACACACACACACACAGAACATGAAACAATGGGTGTTACCATACACATTGTAAGGAGAGCGATCAGGTAAGATGAGCTATTATCAGAAGGAGAGAAAAAGAACAGTTTGTAGTGGTAATCAAAATGGCCCATTTCCAGCAATTGATAAGGAGATGTAAAGAACTATGTGTGTGGGGGGGGGGGCTGAGGAATAAGCATGAGGAAATAATTTTACTTTGTGTAATGGCCCATCTACTCCCAGTCTTTATTCAAGCCTAATTTGATGGTGTGCAATTTGCAAATTAATTCCAATTCAGTAGTCTCTCATTGGAGTCTGTTTTTGAAGTTTTTGTGCTGAAATATTGCGACTTTTAGGTCTGTAATTGAGTGGCCAGGGAGACTGAAGTGTTCTTCAACTGGTTTTTGAATGTTATAAATCTTGACGTCTGATTTGTGTCCCTTAATTCTTTTATGTAGAGACAGTCCGGTTTGGCCCATGTACATGGCAGAGGGGCATTGCTGGCACATGATGGCATATATCACATTGGTAGATGTGTAGGTGAACAAGCCCCTGACGCCTTGGCTGATGTGATTAGGCCCTATGATGGTATCCCCTGAATAGATATGTGGACAGAGTTGGCAACACGCTTTGTTGCAAGGATAGATTCCTGGATTAGTGTTTTTGTTGTGTGGTTGCTGATGAGTATTTGCTTCAGGTTTGGAGGCTGTCTGTAAGCAAGGACTGGCCTGTCTTGGGGTTTGCACATGTTCTAGAAAACCACTTAAAATGAAGTGGGCATTTAACACCTCTCCAGTCATAGGACAAAGGACATTTTACATGTTTCCTAAGATACACAAACAAGGGAAACCATGCAGACCCATTATATCTGGCCACTGTATTCTTGCAAAAGAAATATCAGAACTCACAGAAACCATCTTCAAACTACTCACCACACAAAAGGCCTGTTTCCTGCAGGATACAACCCACTTCCTCCAGAAACTCCACAAAATTAATAACCTTCCTCAGAACACCATCCTTGCCACAATGTATGTTCCTTCCTATACACCAATGATCCTCACCATGATAGCATGACTACCTGCTTCAAATATCTACAAGACAATGAACAACACTCAGAAATCCACCCCCCAAGTACATTGCCAAAATCATCCATTTCATCCTCTCACATAACAACTTTTCATTTAACAACAAACACTTTGTCCAAAACATGGGAATAGGCCCGGGTGCTACGATGACTATCCAATATGCCAGAATTCTGTTATAGTCTTAGAATTCACAACATCCTCTGACAAACAATTCCACAGGTTGACTCTGTGTTGTGTGTTTAAAATGTGTTTAAGAAAAACTTAAGGACCTTTCCAGATTTTCATGTTTGTTTAATGATCAATGAAGCGGAGCCTATTATCCCTCTAATTCTTTACTCAGTTAGGCACTGTACACATCTTTTGGCTATCTATTTGAGAAGTTCTGCAATTTGTAGAAAATTGTCTTACCTATTACCTTGGCCACCTCCTCTTTTCATCTCCTCAACCTTCTTCATGTTTAGTCTTTTCATAATGCTTCACCCCAAATCATCTTTTCTGTCCATTGCCTCCATCACATCATCCCTTCTAAGTCACTTCACTGACTACCAATTACATAAAATCAATATTTCTTATCTTTGTTTTCAAGGCACTTTATCACAACCTTTGCCTGTACCTTTGACCTGGTCACATTTCATGTTTTTCCATGCTCTTCCATCTCTCCTATTGATACATATCAGGGCAGTGTCTATATACGTACAGGAGTATGGCCATGATCCCACCTCTCCTATGCATAGCTAGTCAGCCCTGTGCACACCATAAAAACTGGTATAGTATAACTTTTTTGCTTTCCCTCAAACAATTGAATGGCACTTGATTTGCCCAGTCTCTTTTCCCTTCCAATCTGACACTTTTAGTCGGAGCTCAAACACTGTAAAGATAAACAAAATAGTCTGTTCCAATGCCTTAGAGATACAAGAATCGTTGGTGTTCTCCTCTGGGGAAGGAAATCTTTCATAGATTCTTTCACATCTATTTGTGTAATGCAACGCCCCTGGGTGAGTGTAACATAGGGAATCCCTTATACCAACTGGCAGAGGGCATAAGGGATGCATAGGCATTTACAGGTATACCTTGGGTCTGATATCTACATAATAGGGTGTCAAAGGGTGGCATCTGAGATCTCTGTGAATAGCCAGTAATGCACTGGTTGTACTGATCACTGTGAGATGTATGGCTGGATTATATTTATTTAAGGTGCTATTCATCTATACTAAAAACTATGTCATTAAAGTATGTGAGTTAAGACAAGTCACCGGAAGGTGATAAAGAGGTTCTGTTCAGGCAAGGGGTAGGAGACACCTATCTCCATGGCTGGCCATTGTGTAGCATGTATCGTACAATGTGAGTCTATTTGTATATGGGGCCAAATCTACAGGAAAGAAATCTGCTGGGGTGGGGAGGGGGACAACAACCAGCAGATGGGGACAGAGATGGTGAGGTGTGTGTTTTGTTTATGAGTAAAGACAATGCATTGACTGAATATGTAGGAGTACAGGGGTGTACCCAGTATCCTTCACCTAGGGGAGAAGCTGCCAGTGTGCTTATCTTATGAACAGAGGTCACAGCCACTCTGGTGGTTAATCACTGGGAAAAAGACTTTGGGTGAGCTAAACTTTAGTAGAGTGGAAAGTATCTTGTTAGTTAAGTCTAAAGTCAAGTAGGCATAGTATAATTGTTTTTATATGTAACCCAAAGTTTCCATTAACTCTGCCTGGTTCTTCTCCAGTCTCTCTTCTTTATTTAACAAAGTCATATTTGTTCTCACTATCTACATATCTAAGTACTAGTGTGCTCAGTGAGCAGTTACTCTGAGGCGAAATTGGTAAGCTGGTGTGTACTACTCCTTTGGCAGTAGCATATTTGTAAATTCTGTGAGCATCCAATGGACTAGAAACTGGACACCCAAAAGGGGGTTTTCAGAGGTTGCAGCATGCCTTGTCCTTGCCTGAAGAGGGACAGCAGAGCCTGCATAGGCTGAAAGGGGAGTGTAATGCTACCTGGAGTGGCTCACCACTGTGAGTGCCTACCTCACAGCAGACAATCAGAAAACATGGCAGACACCCTAAATTAGAGGTATCATCTATAATTAGATTTCACCAAGCCAGTAACAAATGTGAACTCATGCATCTCTATCTCAGTCTTATCATAGAGTCACAGACAGTCCCCTTAGACTCTTGAGTCTATTTGCCACCCAGAGAAACCAGACTTTGTGATAAATGGTCATTTACAACAAAAATCACCCCACATTCAGGTTGCTCTCAGCCCCAAGAGACCAATCTCTTACCTCAGATCAACTAGTACCTTAAATCTTGCACCAAAGACAACTCTGTTAGCCAATTCAATAGTAAACTAACTAAAGGTTTACTAGCTAAGAAAAAAGGAATGAGAGTTATTGAGAGGACTTAGCAGTTCTTTCATCAGAAAATGATTAAGCAAGAAAATAAGCAAGAATAAGCAAGAAAATGAATGAGGAAGAAAAGTTGATCAGAGCTGACCAAGAAGGTAGAAAACAATGGTTTTAGTTAAACTTTTCATAAGTGTGTAAATGGAACTTTTCTTTGTATAGATTGCTTGCATGTTGTGTGTGTATTTATGGGTAAGATGCATACGTTACGATTTTCCAAGATGGTAAAAATAAGCAAAATTTTAGCTTTCAGAATCAGGAAGGAGGCCCCTTTGGTCAATTGTTTATTATTTTTGTTTACATAGCCCCCAAAAGTGTTCTGGATGCTTTATAGAACAAATGAAAGATTTTTGATGTGACCAGGATAACATCTATTAAAGAGGGAATAGGGAAGGAAGGAGGATGAGGAGATCAAATGGCTATTCACGGTTTAGATAAGTGAATCATCTGACCTGATACACATAGATGAGAAGTTATACTAATATTTTAATATCTGGCAAGTTCTGCAGAAATAGACATAGTTAGTTTCCAAAAACTTGCCATCTCTGACCTGGAGACTATTCTATTCATGTTTTTCTTCCCATTCAGACCCTTCCACTCAGTGGGGAGGCCAGAAAAGTATTTAGCTCTGAACTTCAATCAGACCTTTTACATGACAACTTCTTTTCCCTACTACTAACGAAAGATAACAAACTACTTTTTAAAATCTTTTTATTCACTATTGAATCACTTCCACCTCAGTTTCTCACTCATCTCCATACATTGAGCATCTTCTTGATTAAATACTTTTCCCAGCTGTATATTCCAATCACCCCCTTTAATTCTGGAACCTGCTAAATTACTTATTTGATCCCTTTTGCCCTTCCTGGCACATAGCTACCTATATCTTTAGTTTACCTTTATTTCATGTACTCTTTATTCTCCCTCTCATAATTATGTTTCCTTACACAATAATTCCCTACATATACTTTTCTCCACCTTAATTATTTTCATAGTCTGAGGGAAAGCCTACAAAATGTAAGCTCACTAACCCAATTTGTATACCTAGTGTCAGCTTCAGAAAAATCTAGACTCATCCAAATATAATCAACTAGAGATTCTTAAAAAAATATATACTAGGTCCTTTCTAGAAGTAGTGATATATCATAAATCCGCAGTTAGTATAGTTACTGAAGCAAACAATATTTCATTTTTTAAACGTTAGAGAGTTGTACTTTACTATTTCACACTAGAGCTTGAATGAATCCTTCTGGTTCTCACAGCATATACTAAAGTTTTCCTTTCTCGCAGATCAGATATTTAACTCAAATTCTACAATTGTAAATTGTTCCTTTCTCCCACGCCCAGAACAAAAAAGTGAGCACTTTTGGGACATGAAGAGGGGGCTACTGGTTATTTTGTGGGCTCTTATTTGAGGCCTTATCACTCAAATGTAGGCTTGTAGAAGGGGAAGACAGTAGTTTAGAAGGGGAAAGAGAAATGAGATATAACATGTATATATTTTTCATGCACAGAGTTGGAGATGGTGGAGGAAGAGAGTAATGGAGAGAAGAGCTGGGGTGAGTTGAGATGTGCGCTGAGTCAGGAAGTGGAGGAAGATGTGAAGTGAAGTATAGGAAGTGTGACATGTGGCACTGGTGACACAAATCAGGATGGAAACAAGCACAATATAAACTTTTTTTTTAAAATAGGTACCCCATTTTATAAAGTTTTGATGTTCTGCATTCAAATATGTAATGTGCTACCACTGCTCCAAGCCTGCAAGCTCTGAGATAAGTAAGCATAGGATAGGTATCTTGCCCTTAAATGGGCACCTCCATGAACCATCACCTTTATAAAACTATAGTACTAGGCAACACTATTGCAGAACTATTATATATATATGAATATCACGTTGCAGTGTTTTGCACCATCTCTGTAGAATACCATCATATCTTTAACAAAGACATTCTGAACTCTGTGAACAGAGGGACCACGGTGGTACTGCTCAGAGATACAGGGAAACAATGCTACAAGAGCTGCATCAGGCATATGTGCCACAGCAGTAAGTTGAAAGAGCCGAAGAAGAGAAAGGCAGTAACAGCATAGTGATGGAGGTATGCTAGGGGGTGAGAGAGAGAGACCTTGGCGGTGGGGGGGAGGTAGAGAGATCTTTGACCTAAATGAGCAAAAATGGAAGAGTAGAAGAAATGAAGGGATTTGGAGGCACATAACTGAAAGATTTGACCCTGCCAGCTGAACTCTGCAAAATGTCTGCAACAGCAGCCCTATATCACCTGGATATCAAGTTCTCCTATGGCAGGGGATTACTCAACTGGCCACTCAGGCCAATTTTAAGGCTTTTTTTGGGCTGTGTACACTGGTGTCAAGGTTCCAGGCTTTTGTGTTTGTGTGGGTTTTTTTTTTAAATGGATTTAATGTCTGTGCATAAGGAGAAAAGTGCTTTGTGTGGGTAGCTATCCAAGCATTCCCCTCCATCTTTTTGTGTATGTGAACTGCCCAGCAGTAGAAGAAATATCCCTGACTATTCTGACTTAACTTATGAAAGCACATGGACAATTTTTAGCAGTCCTTCAACTTTTTGTCACGTGCCTACTAACTCTCCTTTTCAGTTGTTTTCTAGCCTGCTGGCAAAGTGGTTTTCATTAAAAAGGAAATCTATCTCAAACCAATTTTTCTCATTGCACTATTATATTCCAGTGCCAGGAAAATCTGCCATAGCAGAATTAACTTAAAATATGGTATTTTATGGCAGAGTAGCTTACGCTACCTCAAAACTACACACTAGCTAGACCTTGCTGTGCTGCCAGAATTCCTTGAATGACATCATAGAATGTACTCTGCAATTCTATTCCATAAAGTATCATTTGAGCACTATACTTTTAAAGATGTTGTTTGAAGCCTGCCACAACTGTTCAGAAAAGTAAAAAGTTAACAAAATACAAGACTGAGTCCTTTTTTGCAATTTCCCCAGCCCGAGTCGTGTATCTCTATTAGAAATGCCACTTTGTTCAGCAAGTACATAATTATTTGACAACAGTTGCTAATGCACCTGAAAATATTAAGGAAAGTAATTGCAAAATTAGCAGAACATGGATTTTAAAATGCAGCAATCCAATGTGTCTACTAATACAATTCAGTGCATCTTTTGAATAATTTCTCTGATGGATGGGAAAAAAAGATCACTCCATTACAGAGGGCCCATACAAGGCTCTGCAGTTTATTTAGTTCTTGCACTGCTTTAGAGAGGTTTTTAGGGCTTCATCTGACTCTTCTTCGACAGGGTGAATTCCATGGTATGGTTCACTTAGGTACAGAAGGTGCACTTAATTTCATTCCAGTTTTTAAAATAGTCAGTTCCACTGATATTCCCTGTACTTAAAACTGGAAATACTGCTAGAATTAGTAATATTTCTCAAAACAGAAGGTATTTGAGAGCATCCTGCAGAGTATCAAAAAGAAAAGTGTTTTCAGACTGATGCTCAGTTAACACCATTAACTTAAAAAAGTTCAGACCGAAGTGTAAATTTTACCATTGAAGAAAAAGATTACTACAACTGAAAGCTTTGAAAAAAGTCACACATTTTCTCCTTGTTTTCAATTTAAGAAAATATATGGAGTTCCCTTGCTGCTCCAAACTAAATATGCATACACTGGATATGGTTGAACATTTTGTGAGATTTGTCTTTATTAACAACTTAATAATCAAGATTTTTTTCTTCCTTTTTAATAAATTTCACTATTTAAAGTACTTCTATATAGATTATTAAAGCTTTCAATCAAAGGTATTCTAATACTATTAGAGATGGGAATGGATTAAGAATTTGGGCTATTCTGGTCCAGATATACCAGAAGTATATTAAAAAAAAAAGTCAGTATCTGCCAGCCATTTCTACACTACAAATGTTGGCAATCACCACTTTAATTGTGACCACTATCTGCGGTACTCACACAGAGTGAGCAAATTGATTTTTTGTTTTGGTGGCCAAACTGAAAAATCCAAAAAAATTGCTTCAAGTCAATTACAAATGTTTTTTTTTTTTCAAATTTCTCCCTCATCAAACTGAAAGACATTCATGGGGGAGGGAGGGTGTATTGAACAAAATATTGTTTGACTCAAAACAAGTTTTCCTTTTTTTCTTTTTCTTTTTTGATTGCTTTTTGATTTGCTTTTTTGACTGCTTTTTGATTGCTTTATACCCTCTTTTTAAAATAAATTAGCTAAATTTCTAAATGAAATGTCATTTTGAAACAAAAAGTCATAATATTTCAATTCAGAAATATTGAAAATAAACTTTTTGAAACTCAACAGTTTGTTTTAAAATAAAATCTAGCAAAAACTTCACCAATTTTGATCTGTATTCATGAATATTGTTGGCTGACCCCAAACTGTATTTTTTGATGAATAAACTATTAATTTTAAAAAAATTGCCCAGGTCTACTGCTATCACTCTAATATCTGAGCACCTCACTGTCTTAAATGTATTTATCCACAACAAACCCCTCAGATTTAGGGAAGGACTATGAATCCCAATTTATACAGAGCTACAACTCCACCATTGCACCAGTTTATATTTTAGATAAAACATTATATTTTAATGACATTAAGAAAAATAACGGGCAGTTAACACAGGACTAGTGAATTCAACAAATTACATTAGCATTACCTATAACCATCCTAAAATAAAAACTTATTCTATTTCATCACCGTCTTAGTCTTCTTTTTATTGCATATAGGTAAATGTTTTCTCCATTAATTCACATTTTGTACCTCTGCAAAATGGAGCTGGAAAATCCCATGATGCACCATTTCCAGGACTCACAATACATGTTAACATCGCATGGCCCTCTAGGATGTAGCCTGAGATACAGCTATATCTAATTTTGTCTCCTATATTGAACCTTGATCCATGAAGTACTCCTTTAGGTATTTCTCCCGGGTTTCCACAAGTGTGACTAGGTAGAACTGTTGAAATAAAAAGAAGAAGAAGAAAAAAGTTACAGTTTAATCTTATGGGAAAATAGATAATACATATTACATTATAAGTGACATATAATCCTTACTGAATCACTATTAAACTTTTTTTTTCTACTTTGATTTCTAATATAGAAAACCTGTAATTGGATCATGACATGTATTTCCACACGAGGTTTGTCAAATAGATAGTCCAGTCATGACACAATAGAGACAATATTCAAAATATTCCATGTATTAGAAGATCTCTTATTTTTAAGAAATAGTCTGCTCGATCTTGTTGACTTCAATCTAGGAGCAGACAGAAAATGGAGAAATGACTAAAAAATTGATGTTAGAGTGGGGAGAATGAACAGAATTCTTACTTTTTTGCAGAGAAATCTCTACCATTGCATTGCTCTTTTGAGGCAGACTGTTTAAACTACACATCAATTTTAGCAATGAATCCATCAACCTACAAAACAAGACCACTAGTTTGGTGACCTAGCAGTGGTCTCTATTTATATGTCTGTTGTTTTAGCAACAAAGATATAGAACCAGAACAGTCCTCCTGCATCTAGTACGATCCCCTGCTATCAAAGTCAATCCCAAAACAATACAGCTAAAATTGTTTAAAACATTTAGTGTTGGAATTCTGTGTGTATGTTTGACAGCTGTATCCAATGGAATATCCATTCAAATGTATGAAACATCAGAGTACATGAGGTAAATGCATTCAGCAGAAAAGTAGGAGCAAGGAATGGATTAGTCTAATTCATGCTCAGTTTCCAAATGTGTATGTGGTGGTGATGGGAAAATCATTTAACCTCTCTGTTCAGTTTCCCTACTTGCAAAATAAAGACAGCAATTCTTACCTCACAGAGGTGTTGAGAGGATTAATTAGTTAATATTTGTACAGCACTTTGGAGACATAAAGCACTATATCAATGCTAATCATCCGGTATGTCCCACTGCATTAGATAAATGCATTTGTTGGATGCATATCCCATGTTGTTTATCAGTACAGCCATTAGCAGCATTGGCACTGAAATGGTCATAATTACACTTAACTCAAAACCCCATCAAAATATAGAAAGCAAGTTCAGATTATAGGTCTAAACTTTAAAGAATGCATTGGTTTCTAAAACATTAAAATACTATTACTTTGCACTTATGCAGTTCTTTTCACCAGTGGCTCTCAAAGCACTTTACAAACATTAAATGGGATAATTAAGTCATGCAACACTCTGGTGATATAGGCAAATATTCTCCTTATTTTATAGATGGGTAGGTAAACTAAGCTACAGAGAGGTTATATGATTTTTCTAAAAGCAGTGCAGTGAGTCAGTTGCAAGGCTGGGAATAAGCAATCCTGTCTCCTGCTTGAACCAATATGTCACACTAAGGTTATGTGCAGCCAGAAAAGCTAGAAACTCCATTGTTTCCAGAATGAAGATCAAGCTTACAGAAAAACAACCCAGAAGATACCTTCATATCAACTAATTTCATAGAATCATAGGATTGGAAGGGACATTGCAATATCATCTAGACCTGCCCTGATAGATATTTGTCTAACCTGCTCTTAAAAATCACTAGTGATGGAGATTCCACAGCTTCCCTAGGCAATTTAGTCCACTGCTTAACTACCCTGACAGTTAGGAAGCTTTTCTTAATGTCCAACCTAAACTGCCCCGGCTGCAATTGAAGCCCACTGCTTCTTGTCCTATCCTCAGAGGTTAAGGAGAACCCTCCTCCTTGTAACAACCTTTCATGTACTTGAAGACTGTTATCATGCCTCTCTCAGTCTTCTCTTCTCCACAAACCCAATTTTTTTCAATCTTCCCTCATAGGCCATGTTTTCTAGACGTTTAATCATTTTTGTTGCTCTTCTCTGGACTTTCTCCAATTTGTCCACATCTTACTTGAACTGGACACAATACTACAGTTGAGACCTAATCAGCGTGAAGTAGAGAGGAACAATTACTTCTCATGTCTTGCTTACAACACTCCTGCTAATATATCCCAGAATGATGGGTTTGTTTGTTTTTTTTCAACAGCGTTACACTGTTGACTCCTATTTAGCTTGTGATCCATTATGACCCTCAGATTCCTTTGTGCAGTACTTGTTCCTAGGCAGTAATTTCCTGTTTTGTATGTGTACAGCTGATTGTTCCTTCCAAAGTGGAGTATTTTACATTCATCCTTTATTGGATTTCTTCCTATTTACTTCAGACCATTTCTCCAGTTTCTCCAGATAGGATAAAAATTCAAAACAATCCTCCCAAGCACTTGCAATCCCTCCCAGCTTGATATACTCCACAAACTTCATCAGTGATTTAGATAATGGCATAGAGTACACGTATGAAGATATTGAACAGAGCTGGACCCAGAACTGATCCCTATGTGACCTCACTCAATATGCCCTTCAAGCTGGATCTGAACAGCTGATGGTTATTCTCTGAGAACAGTTTGACAATCAGTTACGCACCCACATTTTAGTCTCTCCATCAAGGTTGTATTTCCCTAGTTTGTTTATGAGGAGGTCATGCAAGGCAGTACCAAAAGCCTTACTAAAGTCAAGATATACTACACTTCCCTCCATCCACAAGGCTTGTTACTCTGTCAAAGAAAGTTATTAGGTCAGTTTGATGTGATTTGTTCTTGACAAATTCATGCTGACTGTTACTTATCACCTTATCTTCTAGGTGGCTGCAAACTGATTACTTAATTATTTCCTCCATTATTTTTCTGGGTACTCAAGTTAAGCTGATGGTCTGTAATTCTCTGGGTTGTTCTTATTCCCCATTTTATAGATGGGAAAATACAGTGTCATTTTCCAGTCCTCTGGAATCTCCCGTCTTCTATGACTTTTGAGATAATCTCTAATGGCTCCTGAGCCATTAGAGATTGTCATAAACAGATAGCTAAGGGTTAATGTCTCTTTCACCTGGAAAGGGGTAACAAACAACACCTGACCAGAGGACCAATCAGGAAACAAGACTTTTTCAAATCTGGGTGGAGGGAAGTTTTGGGTGTGAGTTTTTGTTCTTTGTCTTGGTTCGGTGACCCTCTCGGCTCTGAGAGTGATTTTTCTATCTCCAGGCTTTCTAATCTTCTGTTTCCAAATTGTAAGTACAAGGATAGGTAAGACAATAGGTTTATATTGTTTTTTTTTATTTACATGTGTGTAGTTGCTGGAATGTGTTAAATTGTATTCTTTTTGGATAAGGCTGTTTATTCATTTTTTCCTTTAAGCAATTGACCCTGTACATCGTCACCTTGATACAGAGACCATTTTATGTCCTTTTTCTTTCTTTTTATATAAAGCTTTCTTTTTAAGACCTGTTTGAGTGTTTTTCACTGATAAAGGCTAAGAAACGAAGGGAGGAGGAAAATCTCTTCGTGTTAGATTTACTAAGCCTGACTTTGCATACCCTCTGGGAGAGGGGGGAGAGAGATTTGATCTCTCGGTACTTGTATTTCAAAGACTTGAAGCAGGGAGGGTGGAATCCCTTTGTTTAGGTTCACGGAGCTTGAATTTGTATATCTCTCCAGGAACCCAGGGAGGGAACACCTGGAGGGGAAGAGGGAGAAGGAAGTGGGTTATTTCCCTTTGTGGTGAGACTCAAGGAATCTGGGTCTTGGGGTCCCCTGGGAAGGTCTAGGGGGACCAGAGGGTATCAGGCCCTAAAATTCCTGATTGGTGGCAGCGCTATCAGATCTAAGATGGTAATTAAGCTTTGGAGGTCTCATGCTAGCTTCTCATGTTCTGAACTCTAAGGTTCAGATCTGAGTAGGACAGTTATGACATCAGTCAGCTCCTTGCGTATCTTAAGATGTATTTCATCAGGCCCTGATGACTTGAACATATCTAAGTACTTTTTAGCTTGTTCTTTGTCTATTTAGGTCACAGATTCTACCTCATTTTCACTGTCATTCACTATGTTAGACGTGCAATCGCTATTAACCTTTTTTGTGAAAAGCGAAACAAAAAAAATAGGTTTTGTGATGTTTGTTTAGATTGCACTTATTTATGGTGAAAAATGTAAGGAAATTCATATTTAACTATATGTAGAAAAATGTAACACTAAAAGTGATGTATTTCTCATAAATAAAAGATGAGGTCATTTTACAAGCTTAGAGTAATTGGTTGTGAATATAAACATTATAATGCATTATCACTCAGACTGATTTGTAAATTGGGTAATAAACACATTATACATTAACAAGTAATTTAATAGCTTTCCAAGTTAAGAGCGTTATATTTACAAAGATAATGATTTTTAGCAATGACTTTTGTCAGAAAATGGTTTGGGAAAACCAGAGCTGTCTTCGATCATGCAAGATGGAACAGGTCAAACTTGCAGCAGTCCCTTTGTTTATTTCTTAGGACTTTTATTACATGGCTTGGATTCAGATTTATTACATGGCTTGGAAGCAAAAGCCTATCTGTTATTTTTCAAATGCAATTCTTAATACACAGAGTACTATAATGGTTGAAAAAAAGTGGGCCTATTTAGTCTACAGAAGAGAACACTCTGGGTTGGACTTGATAACAGTTTTGAAATATGTAAGTTTACTGTAAATAGGACTGATCAATTGTTCTCCAAGTCCAAGGGTACTACAAGAGGTAATCAGCTCTGTTTGCAGCAAGAGAGATTTAGGTTAGATATTGAGAAAAACTTTCTACTATAAGGATAGTTAGACACTGGATTCGTTTACCAAGGGAGATTGTTGAATCCCTGTCATTGAAGGTTTATAAGAACAGGTTAGACAGACACCTGTCAGCGATGATCTAGCTGTGCTTGGTCCTGACTCAACACACAGGCTGGAATAGATAACCTCTTGAGATCCCTTCCAGTGCTACATTTCTATGACTCCATAATCTGTTGCAGTTTAAACATAGATCAGTTTCTGTAGTACTGTTCGTACAACTCAGTTTCTAGCACAGTTTTAAAGAATCGCTGTGGTATCTAAAACGTACATTAATCATAGATATCTTGTATTCTGGCAAACTGCATTCTCAAGTAATAAGGTATCATAGCTAGTCTAAAGGTTATTTACAGACTTGGCAAATATATAATGGCTGGCACTAGCTTACACCTGACAAAATCATACTGCACCAACTCCACCTGCTCTCCATGTACAAAAGCTATTCTAAGGTATGACTTTTGTCAGACTATGGGGTTTCCCTAACTCTGCATCTGTGAAGAACTACTAGAAATAATGGGGCCTGATTCCTTGAGGATGGCACATATTTTGCAAAAACCTCTTGAAAATAGTACAAGATGAGTGATCTGAGAACGACAGCCAAGCTCAATAAAATATGTAAAAGTTCACAAGATGCCACTGCTTGTCAAGATGAAGCATTGGATTATGTTATTTATGTCCTTTTCTAAAAATGTCATCAAAGTAAATTTAAGTAGCTGCGCAGGTCCAGCTACACAATTTTTACTGTTTCAAGGTGTGCACATAAAATGTATTAGGCCTCTGAAGCTTCATAAAAAAATATGTAACACAGTGGTACCTTTGATTATCTAAATTCCAGGTGATCAAAGCTATCATATGCAAAGGTCAGAGATCTACCTTAAGATTTGACTTCAGGGAGGTGGGATGTAAGTTCCTCAATAAAAGGTCATTCACCTGCTGTGTTAATAAGGTCTACAGAAGAAATGCTGTTTCCTATACAATTTACCAACTGTGCAGCCACTCACATGTAGAGCTTATAAACTCTGCAGTCCCCTGGATCCTCATTTGTGAAAGCCCTTAATTATCTGAAGTTATTAAGTATCCACTCTGACATTGAGGACAGTCAGGATAGTACTGCATTGAAAATAAAGGCTTTCAGAAACTGAGCTGACCTATTATTAGACTCTTCCTGTTCGTATGCATACTTCCACCTTTTCATGTTCTCTGTATGTATAAGTATCTCCTGTCTGTGTGTTCCATTCTATGCATCCGAAGCAGTGAGCTGTAGCTCACGAAAGCTCATGCTGAAATAAATTTGTTAGTCTCTAAGGTGCCACAAGTACTCCTGTTCTTTTTGCAGATACAGACTAACACGGTTGCTACTCTGAAATCTGACCTATTATTGTTCTTGAGAATCTTTTCCTATGTTTGACTTACTGCAGAGAACGATGTTTCTTTTAGGTGAAAGTCAATAGATAGAGCCTATGTGTTTAAAACTTCAGAATAATACTGGTGTTTAATAAGCAGATATATAGTTAAATTTGATGGCCAAGGTATAGCCCAAGGAGTTCTACAGTCCCAGCTCCTGGGACCATCTTCAGTTTTAGGATCATGGCATTGACCAGGAAGACTACAGGCCTCAGTTCATATCAAAATGGGTCATGGCATGCTGGGACCTGTTGTCTCTAGAAACCATATTGCCATGTGAAGAAAGCTGCACTTTGTTCCATTTTTGTGCACTGCAAAAGCTCCTATCAAGTTGTCATTGTGACGCCTGCACGGACAAAGTTTGGGCTCTCCCAGTTGTAAACATTAGCTATCACTTTAATTATGCTCACAGAAAAGTCATTCAGTAAAACTATGTAAATACATATGGTAACAATTCAGTGATTTAATTAGGATGTCATATCAATTGTTTAACCCAACTTTTTAAATCATTAGATGCAAATTATATTAAAACCCTTTCCAAGGAAAAAGTGAAAAATACAGTGTTAAAATAGAGCATTAGTACTAATCAATGTACAGTGACAAAAGGCTACACCACATAAGGTCTGCAAAAATTTAGCTGAGGACTGGCAGCATTTTTCAAGAGTGCATACAATCAATGAACTTTCATTAAACACATTCATTTGCAAACTAGGTCCCAAGTATATGCACTATGTAAACCACTACAAACATGAACTAACAGAATCTTAAATGTGTTCGTTTTTTCCCTGCCTGGAGATGAACTATGTGCTTTCGTTGTTTAGGATTTTCTTACATTTAAAAATCTGTGTGCATTGTTTCTGAAGACTGCCTTTAAATCTTTTACTAGACCCACTTAGTTTCCTTACCAGCTACTTGAGAATACTGGTCACATATTCACCATAACACAGGAAGAACCACAAACAAACACCAACACAGATTATATATATCATGGCTTCTTGCAATGAACACAATCAACTGCTAAAAGAACAGCAGTACTTGTGGTACCTTAGAGACTAACTAATAAGCTTTCATGGGCTACAACCCACTTCATCGGATTCATGTAGTAGAAAATACAGTAGGAAGACATATATATATATATATACACACACAGAGAACATGAAACAATGGGTGTTACCATACACACAATGATGTTACCATACACATAATGACAATGATCAGTTAAGGTGAGCTATTATCAGCAGGAGAGAAAATGAACCGTTTGTAGTGGTAATGAAAATGGCCCATTTCCAGCAGTTGACAAGGAGATGTAAGGAACTGGGTGTAGGGGGAGAATAAACCTGGGGAAATAGTTTTATTTTGTGTAATGGCCCATCCATTCCCAGTCTTTATTCAAGCTTAATTTGATGGTGTCCAATTTGCAAATTAATTCCAATTCAGCAGTTTCTCATTGGAGTGTTTTTGAAGTTTTTTTTGTTTTAATATTGCGACTTTTAGGACTGTAATCTAGTGAACAGGGAGACTGAAGTGTTCTCCAACTGGTTTTTTAATGTTATAATTCTTGACGTCTGATTTGTGTCTATTTATTCTTTTACGTACAGACTGTCTGGTCTGGCCAATGTACATGGCAGAGGGTCATTGCTGGCACATATCACATTGGTAGATGTGCAGGTGAATGAGCCCCTGATGGCGTGGCTGATGTGATTAGGTCCTATGATGGTAAGCTGGCAACGGGCTTTGTTGCAAGGATAGGTTCCTGGGTTATCTATATGTGTTCTTCCACTGCTTTCATCACTGTAATATCTGAGCACCTTCCATTTGTGCATTAAGCAATGTGATTCCACATCTGCCATGTGTTGTTTGTGCACTCAACCTTTTCTCAGGGGTAGAAGTCAGTTAGTGGAGTGTCTAGTTATGATAATGTTTTAGGGGTTTGTTTTGTTTTGTTTTTACATATTGCTATGTATTTATGTTAGAAAAGGCAATAGTCAAAGAAATATACCTTTCACTTGGAAAGGAAGACAGACCAAGCATAATTTTGAGATAGACCAAGCATAATTAACTTTAAATGGGAATTGGACATCTAAATGCATTAAAGGGACTTTGAAAAGCTACAAAACCAACTACTTGACTGCTGCTGAAAGTATCAGGTATATACTGAGTCTGACAATGATTTCAGTGGCATGTGGTGTAACATATCCGGCTATGCAGATGTCATGATCTTCAGCTACTTTATGTTCATGAAGCACTGGGGAAAGAGTCCAGAAGGCTCCAAAAATGGAGACTTCTACCTCCATGTAGGAGCACCTAGGTTTTATCATCTGTAAGCTGGCCAGCAGTGACATATATTGCAGTCAGTACATCTCAGCAACAACACAGAAGGTGGACCAGCAACAAATTGTGAAGGAAAATATGGTGGGCTTACAATTTTGGCCAGGCTTTTAGGCCTAAACTTTGGATAAGCTCGTTTCTAGGCTGTGTTGAACTTTGGTTCAGCTTGTCTCTGTGTATAAGGGGCAGAGGATGGGGACAGAGTGATGAAAGAGTGATGGAAAATTGCTTCTGTATGTCAAAGGGTAAATGGGGTCACAGTGGAAAGTTCCCAAAACAGAATGTAAGCAGAGTCAGGATGAGCTCTACCCTGACATCTGGGGGAAGGAATTTCAGAGAGAGTGTATTTGCATAGGCACACTACCCCATCCCAAGCTGCAGAGCTGTGGGACTGCTTTGTGACAGAAATGACTCAACCTCAGTTGGGTGGTACTTGCTAGACCAGGGACATGGGTTCCAAAACCCAGTGATTTGAGAGAGGCTGGGGACAGGTATCTGTGCCTGGTGGTGTAGTCTCCTTGTGGAGCCAGAAGCACCAGTTCCCCCCACTCCTCTCTCCACTGTGGAATGTCAGAGTTGATTTTTTATTCCCTTAAGAATCTAGATACAGATTACTGAGCTGAACTCATTTTGGGCTAATGGTGCACTAGCACTGGGGCTCCCCTACTATGAGCTGAGATCACTAAGAGTTGAAATCACTAAAGAGCTGGAATTACTGAGCTGAGAGCACTGAGTACTGTGCTAACTAGTGAGGGAGCCTGAAGCAATACTGCGGAACAGAGCAGCTGGCAGAGTGGCGTGAAGCAGTTTGTGGGGACGGCTGGAGCGGCCCATGGAGTGAGCGGAGCCAAGCAGTTTGCGGGGACAGCTGGAGCAGCTCATGGAACAGCTGGTGGAGCAGAGCGGCTGGCCGAGCGGAGTGGAGCAGTTTGT
Source organism: Gopherus evgoodei (assembly GCF_007399415.2). NCBI lineage: Eukaryota > Metazoa > Chordata > Testudines > Testudinidae > Gopherus > Gopherus evgoodei. The sequence goes on from NC_044324.1 coordinate 52,359,160, forward strand.
GAGGACAGCTGGAGGAGCAGAGCAGAGTGGCTGGTAAAGCGGAACAGTTTGTGGAAAAGGCGGAAGCAGAACCCCACGGAGAGGGAGGGCAGTTGGCCCCGCACCACATAAGGTGCCCCTTTCTACCCAGGCTGGGGGGAGGGACATCTGCAGATAGACTCTCGAACTTTGGGGCTGCACTGACCCAGGACAGAGACTTTTGGATTGTGGGTCTTTTGGGACTGTGGGTGATTTGGGGGTTGCTGGACTCAAGAGCCCAGGGAAAAGGACACAGCCCAATTTCCTGGGATGGGTCTTTGCTCACAGTTTGGTCTATGAACTCTAGTTAAGGTGTTTTCCCAATTTAATGCTTGTTGTTTATCTCATGTAATTATACCTTTTCTACTACACCGAGACTCTGTGCTTGCGAGAGGGGAAGTATTGCCTCTTTGAGTCACCTAGGGGTGTGTGTAAAATTTTCCCAGGTCACTGGGTGGGGGGGTCGAGCTGGCTTGGCATTGTGTTATTGAAACGAAACCCCTGGATACTGAACCCGGCCCTTGTTGCTGCCAACTCAGAGGGGCAGAAGGGTTACAAGAACTATGGCTTTGTGTGTATAAAGGGCATGAGGGGGCAGAGTGAAAAAGTCCCCAAGTAGCATAATTTAAAATAGCCAGGCTTATGAAATATATAACCACAACAGTTGTGTTAGAAAGGTCGATGACCACAAAAGAACAGACAGTGAGTAATAGGAGGGGCCTAGAGGGGGAGATGCTTGTTGTTGCTTTTGACCTGTATTAATTTTGCAATGTATTCCAAATAAGGTAATTAATACAGAAGTAGGTGTAATTTGTCTGTGGTTTTAACCTTTATAAGCTAGTTAAAGTTTAAGGAGGGCAGAGCAGCTTGCCACCTTGCATGGGGCTATGCTGACTCTCCTTGCATATATGCTCGCATAAAATAAAGGAGCCTCAGGCATTTTCTGATTCAAACACAACAAAGTCAACAAACATGATCATACTTATTGAAGGAAGGAAGGTGCAGGGGTCTGGGAAGTCGTCAAGGGAAGGGGAGTTGGTGTAAGGCTGTTATCCCACCACTTTCTCCCCTCTACTTAATTATTAGAGCACAACCATTGTCTGCTTTTTCTCCTCAGTGATTTCTGTAGCTCCATGAGGATTTATTTTATATCTCCCCTCCTCTGCCTCTGTTACTATAAAGATAACATTAAGGAAGCTTTCCTGAACTTAAGCTACTGAACAAGCAGTCCTGTCTGATTTGTGCTGTGTAATAGCATGGCACCCACTGTTACCCTAGAATTTGACATTCCTGCATGTACCCCAGAGCTTGACAGTACTGCAGTCGGCCATTTTGTAGGTTCATTCATTGAAAATGAAATATCACATAGCTTGGCATGAACTTTGGCCTTTGTGAGACAAGACCAAACAGCTGCATAATTGCAGTTTAATTAGAATGGGATGATTGGACAGAGAATGAGTGAACAACTACTTTGATTTTAGGTTTCCATACCATATTGTTGTTTTAGCTAGTAATATTTTATTATTATGATGAGTAGTTTGTTGAAATTAGGAGAATTAGTGACCCAATAGAGCTTATTAAGCTGACCTGCTAGGAGTCACTACAAGTTATGTCAGTTTCCCCAAAAATTTGAGTGTCTTGCCCCCACCTTTACCCCTGTCCATATCATTCCCCACCCCCTGAAGCTTGGGCCGAGAGGCGGGGCACAGCTCAGGGGATGCAGACAGGAGTGACGGGGCCAAGGCTAGCATTGCAGCTGGGGTCTTGGGCTGGGAATGGGCCAAGGAGGGAGATGTGGCTAGAGACTGAGGGCAGAGGTGGAGTCACAGCCATGCTGCATTGGGGACCGGCAGCCAGGACCATGGCTAGGTGCAACTCCACTCATGGCCCCAACCCTGCCCCTAGCCTCGGGCCCAGGCCAGGAACAGGGCCCTGGACAGTGGCCAAAGCTGGGGGCTGGTTTGGGGCTAGGAGCAAAGCCACCCCAAGTCTGGGGATGGGGCCAGGCTCAGGGCCAGCTGCCAGTGACACAGCTGGGGGGCAAGACCAGAGCAAAGCTGGCAGCAGGGAGGGACTGGATGGTGCTCCCTCTCCACCACTGCGGGGGCTGGTCCAACCACACCACGCTCCTCCCAACATTCCTCCGTGCCTTCCACACTTTGGGGAACTCTGGGTTATGTGTTTTGTTAGAGTTAACTATAAAAAGTTTAGGTAAAAGTAAAATACCTTGAAACAATCCAGGGGAACTTTTCTTAGGGTAAGGAGCTGAGATTTAAACTCTCTATCAGCTAGATGGAAAGAGGGCCCTCTGGAAGCCCACCTGGTGATCGTTCAAAACCATCTCAGACTAAGAGTAACTATACCTGGGATGTCCTAAACCTACTGTGTGTGAGTGTTCTTAATATGTAATAAATAGTAGTTTTAAATGATTGGTCCAAGCAAGCATGCTTTTATTTATCAGACAGAAAAACTGTGTTCCCATTGATTTATTCCTGACACCACCTGGAGAGAAACAGTTAAGTTACCACCACTTTTGGATTCTGAAAACCCCAGATAACACCACCTCTCATGTGCACCCAGGTGTGTCTATGGTTTTTAAATAGTCCCAGCCCTGGTATCAGGCTGTAGCCAAGGACCTCCTCTCTCGATGCAGTGGTTTTACCTTCTTGGTCTACTCTAGCCCCAGCTCTTTAGCTGAGCCACTAAGAGTTCCGATTTCCTTCTGGGGGTTTATCGTTGTCCAATTGTAGGCCAGTTCCCCAGTGGTCTACTGGGGGCCAGGGAGACATGGGCCCACCCATTACTCCACGTCCCAGCACAGGGACCATAAGAATAGCAGCCACGTGCCACCATGTCCTTTTAACTACACTGCTTTCAGTTTCCTGGGACACTACTCCACCTCTCCAGCCTTCTCTAAAGCTTCACCCTTGCCTCAGAGATCACCTAAGTTCAGGCCCAGCAGCCATCTAGGAGCTCTTCTTTCTGTCCCAGTCCCTGCCTGTGCTGAGCTGTCCATGATGCTACAGTTCCATTTGGCTACCCAGGGGCACTGCCTGCACTCCAACTCGAGCAAGTATCTGACTGTCTCTTGCTCTGTAGCTCCTTTAATATGGACCTCTTGGGCCCTGATTGGCTGTTCCCTGCAGCCTCTCTGATTGGCTGCATAACCTGCAACCACAGTAGGCTGCTTGGAGGAATCCTCTACTGGTCCTTTTCTGGGAAAGGGGTTGCAGGACACTGAGTCCTCCATCAAAGGGCCTCTGGGCCTAGTCTACCCTGCCACTTGTTGTCTCATGAGCCCTCTGTTCCTGCCTCCTGTGTTATTCATAATACCACAGACTTAATTTGAGCAGAAGAGCTGGAAGACATCACAAAGAGGAAGAGTCAGCCAGTTCACTTGCACAGCATCTTTGGAAATGCACTCTTCCCTAGTGGTGCAGAAGCTTCCTGGAGAAAGTCAAGGGCACAGGAGATTGAACAAAGAAAATACATATATTTAATGGGTCTGATGAAGATCTCACGACATTTTTGCCAAATGCCTGAAATGTATCATACTAACATTTAATCTCATAGCTAAATACCCTGAGACGCGTGCATGGCCCCAAGTGTACATAAAACAGTGTTAGGAGAATTAGAGAAAGCCAGAGGAAGACAATGATAAGACAGAGGCAATTTCCACTTCACTCACTCTTGTCAAACACCACAATATTTGTATAAAAATCAAATATGTTAGCAAAAAAGAATAAAGACTAAAACCATTTTCAAAGATGTTGATATAAGGAGTCTTCACCCTTTATGTGCTGCAGAGCCTAGCTCTGTCATGGCTCCTAGTTCACATCAGGACACCACATGGGCAGCTGGACTAGGAGATCTGTCATTACACAGAATCACTGATTACTCCCTGGTATAACTGGGGTGCAGGAGGGACTATGGAAGCTTTACAGATGCAGTAAAGGGAACAGCAACCTGGAGAAGGATATATTCCACTCTGTCCTGCTGAACAAACGAGGCTTGTTATAGAGAACAGGAATTACCTCAATAGCTAAAATGGTTATGAACTAAACAGAAACAGAAAATTTATTCCAATGCCATTGTAAGCACTGCTTTCTAAAGTGACCTAAGATCTTCTTTCTGCCATAGGCCCAATCCCAAAAATAAGGAACCCCCATAGGCACTAACCCATGTAAGTAATACTAATCTCCCGGAATGAACAGACGCAAAAACTGTTTCTAACTCAGATATTCATCCTGTAGCAGATGCATATAGTTATTAGAGATGGGCAAAAAATATTTCATGAAAAAATTCAGTCATTTCCCATCCAAAAGGCAACTTTTTCACATCTTCAATTTTTTTCATCAATATAATCATCATTTAAAAAGTTACAGTGGGAAAAGGAAAAATGAAAAAAAAAGTGTGTTGGGGCACAGAAGAATTGGACACTATTAATTCTATCATATTCAGTGGCAAACAAGATAGAAGGATAAAGCAAAGAAGGGGAAAGAGGGTAAAAACAAAAACCCCAGAACAACAAAGCGCATTGTCTTTGAATGTGAGGAAATAGAAATAAACTTCTTTGGCTATCTCTCAATGAGAGGATGATGTCTCTCTGTTAAAGGGCTTCATTGGTGAGTTTTTAATGGTTGAGGTGCCCAGTTCTTGCTCTGCAGATTTTCCCACAGAAGTGACAGTTGTAATCTTGGAGGAGACATAGTTGTTGGCTGGAGTGTTGTGCCCTTTCTTTCCTCCTTTTTCCCTTTTCTGTCTCATGAACATATCTGTTCTCAAAGTGAGCTGTGGCCTGGTGTATGGTGTGGAGCCACTGTGTTCTGTTCCATGCCAAGTCCTCACAGTTTGTTGGGTTGATGCCTCCCTTTTTAAGATGTACTTGCAGTACGTCTTTGAAATGACCTGTGCTTCTATACTGCTGATATTGGTCACAAAGTGAATGCTGCTGTTAGTGTGCCGGTCTCCCCAGCTGATCCTGAGAATGCTCCTGAGGCAGAACTGCTGGAACCACTCCAGCTGTTTGAAATGTTGTTTTTAGGTTACTCAGGTCTCACACCCACAAGGAAGGGGGGATGACAACTGCCTTGTAAACCAAGATCTTGGTACCTGTTTGTAGATCCTTATAATTAAAGATGCATTTGAGTTGTCTTTCAAAAGATGTGCTGGCACAGCGGATCCTGTATTCAGTTCAATGGAAGCCTTTTTATTGATCATTTGTATCATCATAGATCCTAGGAGCCTTCTTTTTAATAAAGAGAGACATAAGAATTCAAAGGAGACAGAAAAAGTGATGAGGTATATATATAATATTTTTTAAAAGTTGCCATAGGGATAATTACTCCAGCCAGGAGAGGTTAGGCATTTTAGAACTCACTAAACAATGAACAAAGAATTAAATTTAAGTGCAAGAGAGAAATTGCAATTATGAAATGCATAGACCAGTCAAAAAACTAAAATGACACACTTTGAAAGAAGTATCAAGTAACAACAACAACAACAACAATAATACAAGTGTGTGTTGGTAGGTGAGTGGGTGTGTGAGAGAGACAGAGACAGACGCATGCTTCCCCTTTAAGTACACTGCCCTTTTAAGCAGGACTGGTGCAAGGATGTTTTGTGCCCTAGGTGAAACTTCCACCTTGCGCCCTCCCCCCCATGCCACCACCCTGAGGTGCCACCCCTGCAGCAGCTCCCCAGCCTCTGCCCTGAAGCATCCCCTACCCCAGCTCACCCCTGCCCCGCCTCCACCCCGAGCATGCCATCGCTGCTTCACTTCTCCCATCTCCCAGGCTTGTGGCACCTAAGCTGATTGGCCCCGCAAGCCTGGGAGGTGGGAGAAGTGAAGCAGCCATGGCGTGCTCGAGGAGGAGGCGGGGCAGGGGTGAGCTGGGACGAGGAGTTCCCCTGCGTGCCCCCCCCCCACTTGCTTCAGGCGGCCCTCCCCACGCTCCTCTGCCCGAGCTCCCTCTGTCTAAATGCTGACGGCAACCGGGGCAGCCAAAGATCCGGCCGCTGCGGTCGCTGCTGAAAAAAATGGTGCCCCCCAAATCCTAGTGCCCTAGGTGACTGCCTAGGTCGCCTAAATGGTTGCACCAGCCCTTCTTTTAAGTAGATTGGCACTCAGCAGTCTGAAGCCTGTTTATTCAGACACAGCAACAGCTGCCAGCAAGCTCCCTCTGTCCTGAGCTCTGTCGTGTCCCCCTCCCCCCACTCTGTGGAGATAGGGTACAGGAGTGGCGGGAGAAGGACAAGCTCCAGTTCAGAAAAGCACTCCCACTCAGGGCAGCACTTAAGCACATATTAAATTTTTAGCATGTGTTTAAGTCCTGCAGAAGTCAATACTGAAGTGCTGACCTGCATAGAGATGGACTTAAGAACATACTCAGGTGATTTCCTGAATTGAGGCCTTAAGGAAATACTGCAGATAGTTGGCGAAAAATGACTTTCAATGGTCAGCTGTGAGAATTTACCCTGCAAACTGATTCTAAGAAGTACTGGCATCCAATCAGGGAGAAGATACCTGCCATGTAATTTGCATGCCTAATAACAACTTGAATTTGTACTATAAAACACTCAACAAATTACAGACTAAAGTATTTGGTAAATAATTCCAAGCAGTGACTCCACTGAGAAAATTCATGGTCTTTTCACTGCCAATTTGTGAAAAGAAAAGGCAATAAAATATCCATATTTTTCCTTTCTTCTTCATATACAGACTATTTTGTAAAGGGTGAGAGAATCCAAGGAGCAGTGATGTCAGTTTACCACAGCACATGTGTAAGGGTGTGGATAGATGCTGTGTGTCCCCTTGCAGCTCAGTGAAGGACTGCAGGTGTTCCCCCACCTTCATTTCCCCTGGCTGGGCAGCAAACAGTTTGCTTTAACAGCCTAGGGCAAAGAGTAGACAACACACATCAAGAAAATAGTATGTCCCTGTTTTAATAAGGCTTCTGCGCAGGTGCAACTATAAAAAACAATTCAAAATATCCTTGCTCTCGACCCTGGTTCAGAGCTCCCAAACTTAAAGTGCATAAAACCAAATCTTAGTCTGGTAGGGCTGGTCTCCTGGAACCTGAGAGAAACAGCCACCACTGCAGCCTGCAGAGCTTCTACACCTAAGCCTCCTTGTTCAGTTTCCTCTTCCTGCTTATACACCCCACCTCCAGGAGAGGACAGGGTCCCCTTGATTAAATCCCAGGTTGTCCTAGCTGTAGGCTCCAGCCTGTCCTGTAAAGGGGTAGCACACCTTCGTAGTGTCTATTACATAACAACCTACAGTTATATTTGTTAGGCTCCAATGTTATTCAGTCAAACATGACATTAACTATCACAACTGTTTTGACAGGTATTGATTTCTTTTCTAAGGTTTACCTTCAGTTTGGCTCTGACTTCTATAGTACAGATATGTTGCAGGTTTTTGAGTGACTTAACTGTGAAAACATACTGCTTTAACTAATTAAGGGTTATAGTACAGAATGCCACAACACTATTTGTTCAGCTCGAACTGCCTTTAAATTTCAATATAACTAATTTTTTTAATTTTCAGTTTTATCAAGTGACCTTCTATATTTGGACTAAAAAATATGGCTATATACAAACTTTCTTATATACTCTCTGACAGTCGATTGCAACTTTACAATTTGCTGTAAGTGGCAGTGAGAAGCTACTCACCTTCTGGCGCAGACCAGAAAACTGTGACTCAGAGTCAGAACTCCTTCCATGCTTCCCTCTGGCTCTAAGCAAAGTAACTTACTATCTCCCTTTTTCATGGAGCAGCTCACATGCCATATTGGGCACCCAAGTCAGCTATGCTGGCTAGTGATGAGGGGTAGGAGATGCAGCATGGCATTTCCTAATCCCTTCTCTGTCCTCTTGCTCAGAGTGGGCAGCAGTGAGTGAATAGTAGGGTGACCAGATGTCCTGATTTTATAGGGACAATCACGATTTTTGGGTCTTTTTCTTACAGAGGCTCCAATTACCCCTCATCCCTGTCCCAATTTTTAACATTTGCTGTCTTGTCACCCTAGTGAGTAGTCTGTGCTCACTTCTCCATGACCACAATGACAATCTGAGCAGACTTAAGTGCTGGCATGAATTAGAATGGAGGCAACTTACTCCTCCTTCCTTTCATGGCTGAGTAAGAGTGAAGCTAATCTAGTCTTAAATAATTTCCAATTTAATATTTGAAATGTTATCTTAATATACAAGAATGGTGGTTGAAAGTAAGCATTAAGCTGACTCTTTAAAATAGGTTTACCAAGGTATTAAAAGATATAGATATAAATTACAGTGCATAGGATCACTATGTCTGTATAGAGCAGGGGTAGGCAACCTATGGCACAGGTGCCGAAGGTGGCACATGAGCTGATTTTCAGTGGCACTCACACTGCCTGGATCCTGGCCACCAGTCCGGGGGGGCTCTGCATTTTAATTTAATTTTAAATGAAGCTTCTAAAATATTTTAAAAGCCATATTTACTTTACATACAACAATAGTTTAGTTATATATTATAGACTTATAGAGAGAGACCTTCTAAAAACGTTAAAATGTATTACTGGCATGCAAAACCTTAAATTAGAGTGAATAAATGAAGATTTGGCACAGCACTTCTGAAAGGTTGCCTATCCCTGGTATAGAGACTTAATCAGCAAGGTCTAAGTATGAATTATAGTTAATATTGTAGATATCTGCACCAACAAAAGTAATACAATTGCATTATATTCCATCTGATTGAAGTTATATATGTGCACAATATTCTTAATATTTACTATTATGTACTTGAATTCAAGGTCCATGTAGCCTGTTTATAGAGGTAAGAGGGGGAGGAATTATTACTTCCTGTTATTCCATTGTGTAGACATATAGAATGAGTCAGAATCTAGCCATTAGTAATTTGCACAAGATCACACAATAATTTTGGCAGTGGCAAAATCACACAGCGGCCTCATTAGAGCGGCACAGGGGGTCCTTGATAAAGTAGCACAGGGTCTCTGCACCTGCCCTGCATAAGCCAGGTGGGGCAGCCTGGGTGCTCAGCACTTTATAAATACATAATCCTTATAGGCCAAATTCTCATATCCTTCCTACTGTGCATTGGGCTTGATTCTCATTTACATTGATGCCACCTACAGTGCTCTGGGATTTCATGGCATCTTAAAGTGAACGTAGGAATGGTCTAAAGGTGCATTAATGTTAATGAAAATCAGGCCCATACAGCATTACCTTCCCTGTTGAAGTCAAATACATGACTTGTGGAGTAAGATGCTGTCAGTATGAGTAAAAGTGTCAGAGTATGTCACTACACTGGCAGTAATCAAGCTCTTGTGTTTTCTCCTAAAGCTATATATTTTCAACAAAATCCATTTAGCCATTTTAGGAATACCCAACTTCTGGGTCCTCTCTGCATGAATGGGGTTTGGAATATTGAGAGATGTCCAATAGGGACTAAACTGATGTGATTATATGGCGATAATGGGATCAAAATAGCACAATTAAAAAGTGGGGAATAACTAGCTAGCTTAGGGATCGGCAACCTTTGGTATAATTAAACATTGCTAGTAAACTATATGGTAACTGATGAAATATGATGAATTTAACAGCAATGTAACTCCTAATGGAGAAATAATTAAAAGTTTTCATATGCACTGATGGTTTCATATATGCCTATGGATTCTGAATTAGCTAGGCCATTTCAGGAAAAAAAACCGAAGAATATTGTAAATATCTTAATAAAGGCACTTCTCACTGTAAAGTAGCAGTTGCAAAGGGGAGTAGGATATTTGGATATATTCACAGGATTAGAGTATAATCATACAATTGCATAATGTAGTTTAATAATCAGTATATTGTGTTTTCACCTTCAATATTGTATTCATTATTGTTTACTTCATCTAAAATTGGCATGTGTGAAACAAAATAGGTCCAGAGAAGGGAAATGTTTGACCAGCATTTAGGGACACACGAGTGTTTCTTTAATTTGAGTAAAATAAATAATTAGAAGAAGCAGGAGAAGGAAGAGAAGAGAGGATAAGAGCATACAAACAGCAGGAGGAAAAATAATTAGACAGGAAAAGAGAAGAAGGGAAATTAATCATGATAGAGGTATAATAAAATAATGAATGGTTTTGTGAAACCTCAGCCATTCCCTTTTCCCCTAATCCTTATTATAAGAATGAGGAAATGCAATTAGAAGGCAACACTTTGACACTGTATATTTATATGGATAACAGGAACATTCAGAGTTGCAATTGTAAAAAAAAAAGAAAATAAAGTTTTTGAAGAGATATAAACTCTCATACTTCAGGGCACAAACCAACATGTAAGTAACAGGATTAGGAAGAAACTTTCCTTCTGGGCATCTTATTCCATAATTAGCTACTGCTGTGTTTCTTACATGTTTGAAATACCTGATAGTGGCCACTGTCAGAGATAGACATTTGACAAAATGCACTATTAGTTTGATCTGCTATGCAATTTCTTATGTTCTTAACAAGATTTTTTTAAAAAATCAATACACTGCACAATCAACTTCAACTATGGTTTTAATTAAAGCAGAAAATTATGGAAGCAAATTATTTTGCAAGATTTAGAAAGGGATGAGATATTGATATGAGCAAGAATGACATTTACAGCTACAGTAGCTAGATTCCAAAGCTACAAGGAATATTGTTCCTCAGGCTCCAGTGCATAAAGTACCTATGGAACAAAGAAAGAAAGGATTTCCTCATATTTTCCTGTATGATATGTAGAATAATAAACTATGGATTGAAAAAGGAGGACACAGGACACATAATATGTTGCCTGAGCCCATGATAACGTACTAGACAGATCTATATGGTCTGCTCTGTTAGGGCACCTTTTATACACATGCATTTCTGACAGTGAAGAAAAGTTTGCTTCTTCCTAATACTATATGTTGGAAAATTTATTCAAAGACTGTTCATCCTTACCTAAATGTTGCCAGAGTGCAACTTTAGTTTAACTGCATCATAACTTATTTGAATGATTATATTATTTAATCTTCAAATAGTGTCACTGTTTAAAAAATTAAAAGAGAGAGAAAACATTACCAAAGAGACAAAATATAAGTTTCTTGGTACAAATTATTGACATTTTCCTACATGTTGTATTTAATCAAATCATATTAGATGAAGGGAAGATATGAAATATCATAACTAAGGATAAATTTTAGTCACGGGTATTTTTAGTAAAAGTCATGGACAGGTCACGGGCTGTAATAAAAAATTCATTGCCTGTGACTTTTACTATATTCCCCTAACTAAAACTTGGGGAGGGTGCAGCTTGGAGGGATGGCCCTAAGGATGCCACGGGTTTTGCAGGGGATGGCCCAGACAGGGGCTGTGGATGGTTGGGGGAGGGACAGGACCCAGGGGGCACCAGGGGTGCTGTAGGAGAGGGTTAGCGGGGCTGGTGAAGGCTCCTTACCCAGCTCCGGAGATCCACATGCTGCCTCTGCTCCATCCCAAACCCCAGTTTTGCATCTCCCATTGTCTGGGAACTGGAGCCAATGGGAGCTGCGGGGGAGGTGCCTATAGGCAGAGGCAGCACATGGGGCTAAGAGCTGAGGGAGGGGACTTCCTGTAGCCCTTCCACGGAGCCTCCCCAGGTAAGCACTGTCCTGCACCCCAACTCCCAGCCCTCAATCTCTCCACACCCAAACTCCAGCTGCCAGGGCAGGGGGGCAAGCCTGCCCCATCAGCAGCTGCTGTGACTGGCACAGGTGGCCCCCAGGCCTGGCACACAAGCCACTGCAGAAGTCACGGAGGCAGGGGTAAAAGTAAGACCCCCTACCAGCAGGGCTGCCGAAACGGGGGGAGGGAGGGAGCAAAAGAGGCAACGATGTTTAAGGGGCAGCTGCCTTAGGGCCATTGATTTAAAAGGGGCCACTGCTACTGCAGCAGCGGCCGGAGCCCTTTTAAATTACTGCCGGTGCCCTGGGTGGCACAGGCCAGGCAGTGCGAATGGGCTGCCTGGGGGACGCTGACCCCCCAGTCCCACCCCTTCCACCAGAGGGCTTTTCCCACTCCGGGCTCCTGTACAAGTAAGAATTTTATATTACTGTCACCCCTGCATGGAGGTCACGGAAAGTCACAAAATCTGTGATTTCTGTGACCTCCAATGCAAACACTGAGCCTTAATCATGACTAATATGATCTCAGAATTAAACTGACAAATTACACATTCAAGTCTAGATATATAATGTAAAAAAGGATCCAACTTTAGACATCATTTTCTATAAAACGAAGACTGTATTGATTCAACGCCCTGGAATATCCAGAAAATTTTGAAAAAAACTCTCTCCAAAAATCAACAGGGATAATTATGGAATATGGCCACCACTGTAGCTGGCTATTTTCATCTTTGCTATATATTTCAGCAAAAACATCAAAAGTTCACAGTATATAAGTGAAGTGAACTTGGATATAGAACAGCACAGCATAGCAGTGAAATGTACTTAGTGCATAAGGATATATGGGATACTTAAGTGAAAGCAGAATGAAAGTCCCAGTCATTTAAAAAAAAAAAAAAAAGCAGCAGCTCTCATGGTGCTTTGCAGTGACGAAGCAGGAGAGACAAGGAGATTTATCTAGTGATTAGAATATTAGTGTAAGACTTAAGAGAAGCGGGTTCAAGTTCCTCCACCTCCACAGACTTCCTGTGTGACCTTCAGCAAGTCACATAGCCTCTCTTTGCCTCACTTTTCCATCTATAAAATGGGGACAAACAGAACTTCCCTCCCTGAGTGGGGTATTGGGAGGATAAAGTTTGTGAGGCACTCTGATACTATGGTAAAAGGTGCTGAATAAGTACCTAAAATAGATGACTGCCGATTCAAAATAGAGGCAGAATCAGGACCTTAGGAGAGACGACAACAAAATCCTTTGCTTTGTCTCTGCACTGGAATGAATTTCACCAATTTTAGTCTCAGTTGTGAAACTGCATTCAGTGTATGGTGTGAGAGAGGTGTAAGTTAGGGGGAGGGATAGCTCAGTGGTTTGAGCATGAGCCTGCTAAATACAGAGTTGTGAGTTCCATCCTTGAGGGGGCCACTTAGGGATCTGGGGCAAAAATCTGTACTTGGACCTGCAGGGGGCTGGACTTGATGACCTTTCAGGGTCCCTTCCAGCTCTATGAGATTGCCTGTATATGGATATATACCTATGTAAGGAAGAATGTAGCCCTCTACACATGACAATTTTCCTATTGAAACGTTAATATGAAGGGTCCAGAGAAGAGCAACAAGAATGATTAAAGGTCTTGAGAACATGACCTATGAAGGAAGGCTGAAGGAATTGGGTTTGTTTAGTTTGGAAAAGAGAAGACTGAGAGGGGACCTGATAGCAGTTTTCAGGTATCTAAAAGGGTGTCATCAGGAGGAGGGAGAAAACTTGTTCACCTTAGCCTCCAATGATAGAACAAGAAGCAATGGGCTTAAACTGCAGCAAGGGAGATTTAGGTTGGACATTAGGAAAAAGTTCCTAACTGTCAGGGTAGTAAAACACTGGAATAAATTGCCTAGGGAAGTTGTGGAATCTCCATCGCTGGAGATATTTAAGAGTAGGTTAGATAAATGTCTATTAGGGATGGTCTAGACAGTATTTGGTCCTGCCATGAGGGCAGGGGACTGGACTCGATGACCTCTCGAGGTCCCTTCCAGTCCTAGAGTCTATGAGTCTATAAGTTTATCTTAAGTCTTTTGCCTCTCTATTTTCTATTACTCTTTTTGATATGTAAATACCAGAAATTGTTTTAGTACAGACATGAAACTGAAAAATGTTACCCTCATACTGATTAAGGATGGCATTTTCAGAAGGTGCCTAATGGAGTTAAGTACCCAGTTCCCACTGAAAGGAACCTAACTCCAGCAGGTGGCTCAAAAAAAATCCAGGTCTGATATGTTAATCTTGATAAGCAATAGGATTATAAATTTTGGGCAAATGAAAAATATGTACTGTAGTTTTCATGCATTCACCTCCTTAACTGTGCTTACTTTCTAAACAATGATGGTAATCTGTAGTAAGGATAAATCAAAACATTTACTCATCAGTTACTATTTCAACTGTGTCAAACTATGCACAGAAAATTGTACTGAACATCTAATGGCACTAGTAAGAATACAGCTATACTTTCATTATATTAATTTGCATAATATTATCCATATTACTCTACTGTTTTACTCTTATTAGTATATTTCTGGCTGTAATTCTGGCTTAATTTAATGACTCTTCCTTCACCATGCTGATACTTTCCTTCCAAAATTAGATTGATGAAATTAGTTCAAACAGTCACAGTTTACTAGAATGTGGACTACTGTTAATTTATAACATTCATATCAATTTGAGCCTAAAGGCTCTTTACAATATTGGATTAATAGAAACAAATCAAGTGACAATCAGATAATCTATAGGAATACAATACATAATGCACAGTCTTTCCCCAAGCAGCACTCTTTCACGATTTATACTGTCTGCTTGAATTTGCAATAAACTGAAAATGCCACTTGTTTGTTTATTCTACACCAGATACAATAAGAGTTTCATGAAACTGCTAATGTAAGACAAATATACAAACATAGGGCAAACTCTCTGATGGTAGAGATGAGCAAAACTTCACTAAAGTCAATCGATTTGCTCATATTTTTATTAGCAGAGAATATTGCCTGGAATTTTCTATTGATTATTTTTACTTACATTAATGAGATACATTCATAAGCCAATGCCTTGAAATTGCCTTTTTTTGTTAACATCCTTCCTTGACAATACTTTCATTTTTTACCAAGTAAAAATATGTCTGAGAATCACAGTTAATCATTTTTCTCTATCTTCTTCTGAGCCACTGTAATCTAAAAAGTGTTTTCAAGCAAAACTAAATTATCTTGTCTCAGAAATTATGCCTCCCCACTCAGTAACATTTCCTACCATAGCTACCACCACTGTAACTCCACCATGTTTCCACTAAAAGGTTATATAGAGTAATCATTTTAAAAGAAAATATTTTCACTTAATAAATGATCTAGGTCTCATTCTGCAAACTACAGAATAAAAATGACTTTGCAGTTTGCTGTAGTCATGTCAGTTCCAGTATTGTAAAGAGACACGGTGTGTGAGGCAATATCTTTTACTGGACCAACTTCTGTTGATAAAAGAGACAAGCTTTTGAGCTACACAGAGTTCTTCTTCCAGACCTGAAAGGGTCAGGTGGGATAGACTGGGGGGATAGATTCAATAAAATCTCTCTGATGTTCACACTACAGGCAGGATTTTTTTATGTAATAAACAAGCTAGGAAGACAATAAAGTAGATAATAAATTAAACTTTGGAAGTTTATCCCTTATAGGGTATAAAAATTGCATAGCCCCACTAATTTAAATGGAGGTATGCTACATCTGCTGAGGATCTGCCACTGGTCTTCTAGCCAAG
Organism: Gopherus evgoodei; assembly: GCF_007399415.2. NCBI lineage: Eukaryota > Metazoa > Chordata > Testudines > Testudinidae > Gopherus > Gopherus evgoodei. The sequence continues at coordinate 52,374,624 of NC_044324.1, forward strand.
GATGGGATGAATTATTGACAGATATCCACAGATCTTATTTTACATATTTGTTCAAAGCCATTTTTTTCTTAAGGAAATGGAAAATCCACAAATAGGTTTCCCCTCCAAATAACCCTCAATGGAAAATGAAGAAAAAAATCCATCACGTCTATAAGAAAATCCGCCAAGCTGTGCTCTCTGAAGCACTTCCAATCACTGTTCCTACATCTTCCACTTATCAGTGATCTAGAAACAGCCTGCGTCTTCAGCTGTAAATACTCTGTCTTTTGTCTAGTCTATTTCTTCTAATTTTAGGGGCCATGATTTTTATAACATCAACGACCATTGCCAGGCCAATCTCATACCATCTTAAATAATACACAAGATGCAATATCTGCACATGACTGCATGAGTGTAAATGAGAGTATCATTTGGCCAAATACCAGTAGAGCTAATACCAGTATATTTCTTCTTCATTCATTCAAACAATGGACTAGATGTGAGAGCCCCATTATCTGCTCTTCCAAAATGTAAAATATTTGCACGTTTTGTTTAACAGAAAGCAGTGTTGTTGGACTAAAGAGGTTGTAATATTTTATAGAGACATGGTGGGTGAGGGGATATTTTTTATTGGACCAACTTCTGTTCATGAGCTTTTGAGCTTACACAGAGGTCTTCTTCAGTTCTAGGAAACTAACCCAAAGTGCCACTGCTAAATACAAGATTTTAACAGATTGTTAAGCATAAGTAATTCGTACATATTCCAAGGGAATATTCAAAGTGAAGTGGCCCATTAACACCCTCCAGTCATAGGGAGGAATGGAATGGAAGGGAGCAATTGGAGGAGGAGGGGAAGGGGTTGTTAGTGGATTACAGATTGTAGTAATATTGTCTCTATTGAGTCCATGAATTTTAGTATCTAGCAAAATTATGAATTTAAGTTCCCAGACTCATCTTTTGAAAGGTGTGTGCAGGTTTCCTTTGAGGATGAAGACTGATCAGATACAGAGTGCTCACTTTGTGAAAAGCATTCACTGACAGGTGATGTGATGTTTTTGTCTTTTATAATTTTCCTATGTTAGTTCATTCAGGAGCATTCGGGAGTGGTTGTTAGATTTCACTCGCTTGGTTGTTATTGGGGGAATGGATGAGGTACACCACATGTCGTGATAGGGAGGTGCAGGACCTATGGGTCTTGAAAGGTGTGTTGTGGGTGCAGGTGATCTTTGTAGCAGTGAAGACATGTCTGCAAGTTTTGTATCTGTTGTTCTGACAGGGTCTGGTGCTGCTTTGGGTTGGAGTGTCCTAGTCTGTGGCAAGCTTGCTTCTGACAATGAGCCTGGAGAGTTTGAGGGAGAGGGAGTTGATCCAGAACAATGAGTTCAGGAAAGATTTTTTTTCAGGATGGTGTCCTCATAGAGTATGGGTTGTAGAAATTTGTTGATACCCTGTATGGATTACAGTGTGGGGTGGTAGGTGACAACTAGGAGTGTGTGGTTGGAAGGGGCTTTATTTCTCTATTGAAGCAGGTTCTCTCAGGGTATTCCATGATGTGATCTACTTATCTGGTGGAGTGTCCTTGTTTGGTGAAAATGGTTTTGAGCGTGTTAAGGTATGTATCCAGGACTTTCTCCTTGGAGCATATTCTGCGGTATCTGAAGATAACAGATTTCTTGGTGTCTTTGGAATGGTTACTGGATCTATTAAGGTAGGTCTGATAATCTGCTGGGGTTTCTTGTATATAGTTGTCTGAAGGGTTCCATTGTTGAAGCAGATTCTGGTGTTCAGGAAGCTCATGCTGGTGTAGAGAGTTTAATAGATGGGTGATGGTTGTTGAAGTTGTGGTGGAAATCTCTGAGGAAGTTTAAGTCATCAGTCCGGAGGATGAAAATATCATCAATGTATCCATGCATTTGTAAGATCTTCCAAAATGTAAAATAATTACATTTGTTTCGGTTAACAGAAGGAAGTAGGATGTTGAATAAAGTAGGTTATAATATTTTACAGCATTTGTACAACCAGTAAGGGGAGTAACCCTAATAGAGCGTCTGTCTCTTGAGAAAGAATTTATTTATTTATTCCCTCTGTCTTTCACACAGTGTTGAGTGACATGCTCACAAGCCTTGTGGATTCTCATACTAACCCCACAGCAGAGCCCTGAATTCTTTATGCCTACAAAAATTCTGATTGTTGGGCCCGGATATCAAAGCACTCAAGACAAAAAAGAAAGAGGAAAGTTAATGTGGATAGGTTCATCAATGGCTATTAGCCAAGATGGTCAGGGATGGAGCCCCACACTCTGGAATTCCCTAAAGATCTGGCTGCCAGAAGATGGGACTGGACAAGAGGGGATGGATCACTCGATAACTGCCCTATTCTGTTCATTTTGTCTGAAGCATCTGACATTGCCCACTGTCTGAAGACAGGATACTGGGCTAGATGGATCATTGATCTGATCCAGTATGACCATTCTTATGTTCTAAAGTAAAACAGAATTCCCCAAGTATCATTCACTTAAAACATATTAAAAAGATTGTTAGATGCAATTCAAACATCAGATATATTCTACACTAAGACTCAAAAAAGTTCTAAGATTATCATGTGTTAACCTTTTTCTTATCATCTTATTTTTAGGTATAGATAAGAACAACTACCTTATACAAATCTCTTCCAGTCATTTCTTACAATGCTTATAAGAAGGAGCAATAACCCATAAAACCTTTAAAGAACAAGAGTGAAGTTAACATTTGGAGAATTACTAAATTCACTTGGAAATCTTTCTATGCAGTCACTGTAAAGGTAGCACCTAGGATCATCAACTCAGGGAACTGACATTTACAAATTTCATTTAAATCTCATTTGATAATATTGTCACAGTGTGAGGTAGTTATTACACTTTGAACCTAAGAAGCTGGTTCTTTAGGAGAGAAAAATGACATGACAGTTCAACATTGGATTAAAATATTAGTCTCACCTATTTACAAATTTATAATTCCTACAGTTAGGTTTTGAACAGGAATGATTTTAACAGAAAAAGCAGATCAACACTCAGACTACTCAGATAATTTTTAGTGTATCTTCTCCCCTGCACAATTCAAAATACTTTTCCCATTACCTCCAAGCTCAGCATCTTTTCAAAATTAACTCACAGATCAACTCTGGGCCACATCAGAGGCTACCTTAAGGCAGCTTTGTACTGATGCACACAGGGTCAGTGCAGAGTCAAACATCACAAATCCAAACCAGACTAAATCCATTCAAAGCTGAACACAGGTAAACTTTCTGGCAAACTTCAGCTGAACTTCAAGTCAATCAAGGCCAATTTATAAGTCCAGATGCAAACCATGTGTAACTTGATGATTTCACATAGTTTGAATGCTGAGTCATGTGAAACATGACAGAGTCAATTAGTCCTTAGTTTTATCCTTAGATCATAAATGCTTTGGGACAGAGACCATATTTTGCTTTGTTTGTGCAGCACCTATCACAATGGAGTCCTAGACCACTAGCACTACAGTAATATAACTAAATTTTAAGTTTAATTCTGGGATTCTGACAAACCCTCACACTCAAAGTATAACCCAGGTGATGGAATGATCCCACGCGAACAAACAAAAAAAGTGTTCATTAATCCTGAGCACATCCAGCCCAAGCAATGTGGATTGGTATTACCTCCAAACTCATGTAGTTTCTTGAACTCAAATCTTCATGGAGTATACTAGAATAATCTAGGAAATGATTAATTCTCAGCCTTTTCATGAAACAGGCCAGATCACACAGTAAATCTCACTATTTGGATGTCTCCAATTCTTTTTTATTTATTTATTTCATTTCCCCTCTCAAGGCCATCCCCAGTTGTTGTTTTATCAAATCCTTTTCCAGCACTCAGTAATTCACAGCTCAACAAATACCAGATATAGTCCAAGCTAACTTTAGAGTCAGTTAATTCAGTTATAAAAGATTCACTGAATTTTCATCTGTGTCACCTCACCAATGTATGAAGACATTTTTCCTGCTCCTAGATCACATTGCTGGAAACTTGAAGCATCAAAAAATTGCAACTTGATACACATATTTTTTAGTTTCAACAAAAATCAATGCTATCTGGGATATACAGTTCAGAAATGAACCTTGAAATTGTTATTTTAAAATAATATAAATTACTTTAAACTAGTTTGTTGACTGAGCTGTCAGAACAATCTAAAGATATGTTTGGTTCAATTTGTATGAAAAAGGTAGTCTCATGAGAAAATTCACAGAAAACTACATGTAACTTTTAATGTCAATATCAGTCATAATGCATTATATTGTAGAGAATGTAGTACCATACCATACTCTTTTTCACAATGAAAGCTCTATGGCCCACATTTTCAAAAGAGTGCCATTCCAATTTGGTACCAAAGCGCCCTGCACATTGGATACTGAGCTGTTTTGAAAATCTGGCCAGAAACATCATTGTGGAAACTGATGGGTGCTGGGTACTCTTGAGAATTTAGTCTTTATTTAGCTGCCTAAACTGGAGCTGAGCTTTTAAAAATCTGGACTCTACTGTGGATTGCTAAACACTAGAAAAATCTGGCCCCACAAAGTTCCCTAAATATGATGCCAACAGACTTCCCTAATTGAAAACACTTCATAACAGAACAAGCAAGTACTTGACTCTACTAAGAGCTGATGATAACATTTGGTGCCAATATTGAATGCATTATGATGAGACCTAAGTTGGGACTGAAAGGTCTTTTACAATTAGGTCTTCTTTTAATTACTAAAATGCTTCTATATATAATTGTCTAATAAAACATTATTTCTACTTTAGCAGATTTACAATTTGCTACAGAAAGTCTAAATGTATCCTTCAGGAGCGATTGGGCTTCTTACATGAGTCATTTCTTATTATTTCTATTGAACATACACAGTGAATATAAATTGGCATAGAAATAAGCTGCACATATTCAACACCAGAAACAATGTCAAATCTAAGAGATTAATATGAATGGAAGGAAAAAGAAAAAAATAAAGCCAGATTCTGCTTTCAAAATATAAGAGAGAATGAAGAGTCATTTCTCCCTAGGTATTTGCATGACTTTATATCACAATAAAATCGATCTGTCTACTTATCTTGTATAATTGAAAACAGAATATGCATAAATGATGGCCTGAAAGCTTACTAAAATGTATTGCAACTTGTAGAACAACTCAGTCTAGCCCAAAACTAAACACTGAACTATCTGTACAGTAAAACATGCATAGAACCAAAAAGCCGTACATTTGAGGAGAATTTATATTGGCAGTTTCATTCCATAAATTAGCCCCCATCTTAAATATAGATTGAAGATTATAGTAACTCTCTATTTTTTAAATCTTTTTTTCCCCATTTTATGGACAGTTTACCTCTGCTTAAAATGAGGTTATCAGAGATTTTAAATGGCCTCCACTTGTGCTTGCTCAAGGAAATAGTGCAATGTTGTGCACAGCAGCCAGGGAACATACATTATACGCTCACAAGATGGCTGATAGCAATAAAACCACATATTGCGATTGGAACATAAATGTAAGATTTCAGTAGCAGAATAGATAATAACTGCAATTCATTTTGTAAAGCAGAGGAGTCCATGTATATGGTCTGGTATTTATATTAGCACATTTCTGCAGGTACAGCTATATAGAGTTACCGTATTTGAACATTCAAAAAAGAGGACATTCCATGGGGGGTGTCAGCCCCACCCACAGTCCACCCCCACTCCTCCCCTGCTCCCACTCCCACTTTGCCCCAGGTCCTACCCCCTCCCTGCTCGGCCCCGACACCACACACCTCCTTACTTCCTGGCCTGCCACTGACTTGCTGTGTCTCTCCTCAATCCCCCACCCACTGTTCGCCTCCTTCCACCTTCCACTCACCTCCTCATTCCCCTGCCAGAACCCCCCATGCCCACCCTGAGAACTCCCGCCTGCTGCTGGTTCACCGCTTCTTGCCTCCTCACCGTGCCCGCCCACCCACCACTGGCTCCCTTGCCACTCACCTCTTCAACCCCTGCTGCCCACCTCTGGCATTTTCAAACCCCCCCGCTCACCTACTCAACCCCTGCTGCTCTCCGCTTACCTCTTCACCCTGCCCTGCTCGCCTACTCACCCCTCCTGCTGCAGGTCCCTCTGACTCCTAGTATCAGGGGAAGCTGAGGGGTCTCCACGTGCTGCGCCCGCCACAAGCGCGAGCTCCGTGGCTCCCATCAGCTGGAAAAAGCACCATTGGGAGCTGTCGCAGCTGCGGAGCAGGGCTTGCAGGCACTGGCAGCATGCAGAGAGCCTTCCACCCCTGCCCCTGACCTGATCCAACGCGACCCTAAGAGCCAGAGATGACCTGCCAGGGGCAGGAGCGGCGCCAAGGTCGTTGGCGGCAATTCTGTGGCGGAGGGGGTCCTTCCGCACTCCCAGTCTTCGGGGCACTTCGGCAGCGGGTCCCGGAGCGAGTGAAGGACCTGCCACAGAATTGCCGGCAAAGACCCGGAACACAGAAGGACCCCCAGCGTCCGAATTGCCACCGAGGGCGGCAAAATGCTGCTCCCCAAATCCTGGTGCACTAGCGACCGCCTAGGTTGCCTAAATGGAAGCGCTGGCCCTGGCCAGGGGGCAAGGTGAGGAGTCCCAGCGGTAGTTACCTGGGGCGGCTCCCAGGAAGCATCCAGCAGGTCCTCTGGCTCCTAGGGTAGGGTCAGGTCAGGGGGACGGAGGGCTGTCTGCCTGCTGCTGGGACTTGTAAGCCCCACCCCCACAGCTCTGATTGGGCAGGAGGGCGCCAGTGCAACACATGGAGACCCCCTCCACCTCTGTGCCTAGTGGCCACACTGCAGTTTCCTGCCAGCGGGGGGTGCCGGGAGCTGTCCCAGGAAGTGCCGCCAGGCCCGGGACTTTGGACTTCGGGTTACCACACATGCATATTTTCCTGGATGTTTTTAGATATTTAAAAATTCCTTCCGGACGGCGATTTAATAACTAAAAAGCCAGACATGTCCGGGAAAATACAGATGTATGCTAACCCTACAGCTATATTCTAAATAATGAAACAGAAAATTAGTTATAACTGGTCCATGCTACAATGCCTGGCATGAAAACAACCCGCTTTTTTGTTGTATATGTAGCTGAAAGTATTACTCTTTTAACCTTCATATAATAGAGCTGGCTTGTGTGTTTGCATCAGTGCTCTCTACCTGATTAGTTACTTAGTTATTTTCTCAGTTCCCTAAACTGACTGTGGTAATGGAATTCCTACCTAAGCTCAACAGGTTTTTATAGCATCTAAGGTCAAGATGAAATTCATTGCCCCTGTTGCATGTGAGTACATCATTTCTGTATTTATGGGCCCATAATCTTTGCAATACTTTATAGATAAAACAGTTGAAAAATATTTCTGTATCCCACATCTTCCTTGCTTTACAAGCATTTGCCCACTGTAACTGTCACCTCTGTCAGGATGTACAAAATTGTATTGGATTGCTCTGTATGGAAATCATTTGGAGTGTGCTACAACCTTAAAACTAATCTATTTCCCACCTTGTGATGGATATTTTAATTTTCTTGTGCAGGTAATAATGAAAGATTGATGGATTTTATTTTTAGCATGTATACTTTTATTATAAAGTATGAAATAAATGTCTTGCCGTAGGCTATGACACCATAAATGTCAATATTGTACGAATATAATGCCAGAACATTCTTAAATGTAGAAACCATTTGAAGTTAAGGCTAAAACTTCATATTTTCCCCTCTTTAATCTGCCTAGGATGTACTTCACTCTTTGCTAGTGTCTGGGATCAGTGCATTATGTTATTTTTCAATTTTGGAAAGAAAGAAAGAGCAGAGAGTGAGAGGAAAGGTACAAAAAGGGTTTGAGGCAGCGTGGAATTTTTAAATGATGAGAGGAAGCAAAGGCTGGGATTATTTTACCTAGAAAGGAGAACAGTAAGGGGACTTAAATATGATGAGCAAAATTCTGAAGAGTAACAAAACCCGATCAGACACACCTCTTTACTCAGTCTTTTATGAAAGGATTAAGTACAACAATGAAGCTGAAAGGCAAAATATTTAGATAAGAGAAGGCATGGGCTCAGACATTATTTGTTGCTCCTCTGCTGTAGCTTCCTTGTTTTGTTTAATAAACGTCTATTGTTTGGCTACATTGAACCTGAGCACTTCTACAGGTGTCCTTAAAATATGTTGGAACATGGAGGTATGCCAACAGTAGGTCGTGATTAATCACTAGGCACAATAATCTCACCAACTGAGTCTTCAGAGGAGACATAGAAACTAATTCAGCAAAGTACTTAAATTAGGGTGACCGTCTGTCCAGTTTTGGCCAGGACAGTCCCCTTTTTAAGCCCCATCCCTGACGTCCTGACTTTTTTGGCAAAACCAAGCATTTGTCCCATTTGCTGTTGCCAACTGAGCTGGCAAGAGAAAATGAGACAAATGCCCAATTTTGCCCATAGGGGAGTGCAGAGGAACATTTTCGGTGGGGGGCAAGTGGTGAGATTTGGCAGGGAACAAAAGTCTGGCTGTTTATGTCTCTGCTATGCCCTGCCCTTTCAGTCAGGGAGCAATGAGGTGTCGTGGGCTCACTCTGTAGCTCAATCAGAGGTCAGCATGGGCCCTAATTCAAACTCTTCTCCAGACAGGCCATGGGGCCACAATTTGTGGGCTCTGAGCCCCCCGGGCAACCCAGCTGGTAAATGACTAACCAGTCTGCACAGCATCCACTTGTGTGGGGGCACCAAGCATGGCATGGCCCTCCCTGCAGCAGCAACTGAGCAGTCCCTAGAGCCCCCTCCCCAGCCTTGTGTCCTCCCCACCCACCATCCTTCGAGGCAGATCCCCGTAACCCTTTCCAGCCCTCCTGCCCCAACCACTTCTTTCTTTCCCCAATCTGCCTCTAGTCGACCACTTCTGCCACATCCCGGCAGGGGCACCATTTAGGGAAAGCATAGGGGGGCACCTCTGCCCCCCCACAAAGTTTTGTACCACTGGCTGGAAGTGGTCCTCCATCACTTGCTCCCCTCCCCCTCCCTGCACTGGCCAGGAGACTCCCACACCCAACACCAAAATCTGAAACAGCAGCCATGCATCCCAGCCTTCCCCACTTTCTCAGGGCTGCTCTTTGGAGTCTCCTTGGTCTCTCCCACTATCTGGCGCCTCCTTCCTGCGCTTCTGCTATCCCAGCTCCCAAAGGGACATCAAGATGCTAACTGGATCATAGTCTAATATTTTCATCTCGTTGCTCTGAGCCCAAAAGTACTCACACTCACACCTTTCTTTGCTGCCTAGATCCCAGCCCATACCCATTCCTCTTCCCTCTTACCCCCATCTCTGCTACTTGCTCAATTGGGGGCATGGAGGAACATTTGTGGGGGCGTAGGAGATGAGTGGTGATGCCAAACAGCTCAGACCAGCCCTGCACATCAATTTAGGGAAATATGGTCACCCTAAGAATTTTTCTACACTGGCAGAGTTATATCGCTGGCAGTTACACTGCCGCTCAGAGAGCACTGAAGGGAAATCTCTGTTGTGCATTCACACTGTCAGCTGTCTGTTCACACCTGAGGCACTTGCAGTGGTATTCAGAGTGGTGCACTCTGGGCAGCTATCCCACAAAGCATCTCTTCCTCTTCTGCCGCTAAGAGTTGTGGGAAGATGGAGGGGGTCGCAGAGCATTCTGGGTCCTGCCCCAATGCCCTGTAATGCATTGCTTCACATCCCAGAAACCCCTGTGCTTCCATCCACATTTGGTGCCATCTTTCAACGGTTTGTGTACTCTGTGCTCTGCCTCTTTGACCTGCAGGAACTGATCCCGCACCATTGACCAATATCATGCTCGCTCTCACTAACACATTACGAGTTGCAGTGAAGTTATTCCTTAGACTACAAAGGCAAGAGGAATTCAACATTGATCTCACCACACGTAGTAGCTATGACACGAGATTGCTTGTGGCATTCACGGAGGTGCTGACCACAGTGGAACACCACTTTTGGGCTCAGGAAACAAGGACTGAGTGATGGGATCACATTGTGATGCATGTCTGGGATGATGAGCAGTGGCTGCAGAATTTTCGGATGAGGAAAGCCACATTTATAGGACTGTGTGATGAGCCCTGTCATTAGAGAAGTGCGTGGTGATTGAACTGTGGAAGCTGGCTACTCCAGACTGCTACCGATTGGTCGCTAACCTGTTCAGAGCGGGAAAGTCGACTGTTGGACTCGTGTTGACAAAAGTGTGCAAGGCTATTAATCGCATCCTGCTCTGAAAAACTGTGCCTCATGTGCTCATAGTTTTCCATAGGCTTAAATACCTTGCTGAATTGATGCCATAAGACATACAATATCATCACTACCATCATTACTACCATCTCCTCCTCCTCCACATTTCCAGGTCAGATTTGTTTTGCTGCCAGAGACCCTTCAGAGTGTTTTTGTCTTTGAGTCTCCTTTTTATGACAGTAATTTAAAATTATTTGGGGATAGAACATGAAAGTTAATTTGATTCCTGTTTATATTATCTTCTTTGAAGGACACGCTTTCAGTAGCTATTGGCAGGCAAGAGAATGCAACACAATATTTTATCATGGTGCACTCATGTAAACAGAATTCTGAACTAATCTGTATCATATTTGGATTTTCTTTGTATTACAGAAATTGCTGGCACATGAGCATTATATGTATTTTATTTAATATCTTTATGGTTCATGCAGTCAGCATCCCAAAACATAAAGGGCTCTGTTGTAAGCAACTTTTCTGTTGTGTGTGTCCAAAACATATATGTTTTCTCTGAAACTACTGGATTAAAACCTCTTGAAACAAGAGACAGCCTGGCTCATACTACTCCAGTAGCACAATGAATATGTCTACTCCATACATTATAAACACATTTCTGACAGGAGAGTATAGACTATGATTTATGTGGGCATAGCATAAATATCAGAGTATCTATAGAAACAGGATGGATGAATCACGAACAGAAATAGATGGAGACTCAGATTTCACAAACAGATATTTCCCTTATTGGCTTCTGCTCCCAGCATTCCCTCCATGATTATTTCATCTAATCACAAGATCCAATTATTAGGAACATAAGAGTTGCCATACTAGGTCAGAATAGTTATCTTTGCAGAGTAAACCATTAGACAGAACTGTAGAGAACAACATCATTTGTTTTTCAGGATTAGGGAAGTCCAGATTTCAGGCAGGTCTGTCTCAAGCCCCTAAGGGAAATACAGCCTGGTTTGCTCCAGAGTCTCTACCACCTGAACCCTGCTGTGGTTACTTCAGATTTAATAATGTTGAGTAGAGGGCCCTCACTGTGTTCCCTCACGTATGCTGCATCCTCATGCAGCTACAGCAAAAGCTGCCTCAGGTCACAAATCCACCTCTGTGTCATTGTCCACTTTGAAATCACTTCTAAGCCATGAAAGAAACTATGAAGAGACAGCATGGAGACAAAACATGAAGAGGAGGAGTAGAGCCCTTGTGACCTAGAACCCATTCCCACCAGAAGATAGGAGACAGCCTCTGCTTCTGGCTTGTGCTCAAGCTCCACAAACCAGGAATAGAAGACTGAAGCTTTGTCAGGGTTACCCACATCCAGATACATTTGGTGCTCTCTCTTGTCCTTTCATTTCCTGATGGGGATAATAGTGTTTAATTACCCCCAAGCTTAACTTCATTTCTGTAGTGCATTTGGTTGTCGTAGTAATATAATCTTCTTGTTGCTATGGCAACTGAGTTAGATTATTAGGGCATAGCCCAGCCAGCAGGGCCACCCAGAGGAATCAGGTGGCCTGGGGCAAAGCGGGGGAGATGTGACGCTTGTACTCACCCGGGGGTGGTCTGGGTCTTTGGCGGCATTTTGGCGGTGGGGGGCTCTTCAGTCGCTCTGCGTCTTCGGCAGCACTGAAGGGCCCTCTGCCGCTGAAATGCCAGCTGAAGACCCAGACCGTAGCCAAGCCCCTGCGGGGTCTTGGGAAAATTGCCCACTTGCCCGCCCCCCCGGGTGGCCCTGCCAGCCAGTTTTGGCTGGTTGTTGGTTAGTTCGGTGTGTGGCAATGAATGGCTGCTTTACAAGGTCTACAGCTCTCTGCGCGATTTCTTCCTAAAACTGCTGCCTGCCTGTGCTGCCCCAGCAACAGAAGTAGGTAGAAGTCAAGGTTAAAAAATATAGAATAAAAAATAATTACCTTTTTGCTGTTGGAAGGAGGTGTGAACTGGATTGTTTGCACTGACTCTGCAAACTGAAACTAAAACGATGTTGACAGGTTTCAGAGTGGTAGCCGTGTTAGTCTGTATCAGCAAAAACAATGAGGAGTCCTTGTGGCACCTTAGAGACTAGCGAATTTATTTAAGCTTATGCCCAAATAAATTGGTTAGTCTCTAAGATGCCACAAGGACTCCTCGTTGTTAAAACCATGGCTACACTTATGGGGCTGCTGGAACCTTTTGAGGAGACTACAGTACAATGGCATGCATATACTGAGCGTTTTGAGCTTTTTGTTATTGCAAATGACATTGCAGAAGAGAAGAAGGTGCCAATATTCGTAAGTGTTGTAGGGGCTATGACATACACCCTGCTACACAGTTTACTACACCCTGTTAAGCCAGAGACCAAATCTTACAGTGACATTGGGGTCCCATTTTTCTCCAAAACCACTAGTAAGTGCTGAAAGATATAGGTTCCACAACAGAGACCAAAAAGATTATGAAACAGTTGTACAATTTGTAGCAATTTTGAAAAAGTTTATGGAACACTGTGAATTTAAGGAGATGTTAAATGACATCCTACGTGACAGGTTAGTATGTTGCCTGCACAGTGAAGCTATATGGAAGCACCTTCTGACAGAGGCTCAGCTTACCTTACAGAAGGCCATTGATATTGTAGTCTCCATGGAACTGGCTAAAAAGGAGGTGCAATACACTGGTGCATCCCCTAGGGTGCATAATGTGTCACAAGAACCTACCTACAAAACTCTGGGGAGTCAAGAATGTTACCGCTGTGGTACGCCGGGTCACCATGCATCAGAATGCAGTTGTAAGGACCTGGTGTGTCAACACTGTGGCAAAAAGGGACACACTGAGTGTGCTTGTTAACAAAAGAAAAAGAGGTCTGTGGTCTGGCAAACCAAAAAGGAATATCTGCATACCCTAGAGCAGACCCAGGATGATCAAGGTGACACCTCATCAAAAGAAATGCCATTCCACATTTTGTCTTTGGCAGTAGGCTCACATGAATACTGGGTAACTCGTTGCCATTGTTGGATGGCAAACCTATACACATGGAGCTGGACACCGACACACACAGTCTCTGAGACCAGCGAGATGGTTATAAAGAAAAGCTACACCATTTTGTGCTTAAGGCAACAAAAATTGTTCTGAAGATGTACACAGGAGAAGCTGTGCCCATGTTGGTCACTGCTGATGTTAGGGTGGAGCTCAATGGACAGGCGGCTAAATTGCCACTGTTTGTGGTAAAAGGGAATAACCCAGCCTTAATGGGTAGGTCTTGACTGAGGAAGATTCAGCTGAACTGGGCAGAAGTGCACCAGATGATTAAAAATGAAACCATTCTGACTGCTGAACTAAGGAAACATGCTGCTGTTTTTGGACAGGATCTGGGAAATATGAAGGGAAGTATGCACTCAGAGCAAAAGAACAAACCTTTAGTCCAGGACAGCCAGTTTTGGCTCAGAATTATGCTTCTGGAGCTAAATGGTACCTTTGTCATTGTTATCACTCAAACAAGACCTGTTTCCTACAGTGTCCGGACTGCCGAGGATCTCACCTGGCAGCGACATGTAGATTAGCTGTTGCCAGGTCATACTAGACCCCAGGACACATCTTCAGTTGAGTTGCTTGACTTCACCATTTTCAGTGAGACACCAAATCAAGAGTCACCTGTTCCTGACTTCCCCCCTCCATTACTGCCTACGGTGGAGATACACCCCTTCTCTCAATGAGCTGATACCACATCCTCACACTATGAACCCTGAACCCATTGTCAGGCCTGCGCTCAAGATACTTTTGGGTGCACCTGCACCAACAGTCCACTGTAATCCACCTAGAGACAGATGGATCTTTAGCTTGGGCGAGCCTACGGTTACAGGGCAAAATAATCCCTGGGGTTTAGTCAAGAATGGAAGCAGTCTACCCTCCTTCTCTAGTTTAGTGTTTGTTTTATTTAGGGGATGTTTTCATTAAATGGTGAGGAATATGTTGTGTATTTGGTTGTCATAGGGAATCTTGTTCTTGCTATGGCAAATGAGTTAGATTATTAGGGGATAGCCCAGCCAGTTTTTGCTGATTGTTGGTTAGTTCAGTGTATGGCAAGAAATGGCTGCTTTTCTACAGCTCTCTGCATCTCAAGTGATTTCTTCCAAGACTGCAGATAATCTCACACATCATTAATAATAAAATAAATCCCAGCAGAATGAAGGTAATTGTTAACAGGCACTCAGCCACTACCCTTAGACCTCTCCAAAAACCCTGTCAAACATTTTGCAGCATGTTTGAAAGGACACCAATAGACACATACCATTCATGGCATGATTCTGATCTACTTATGCATTTATACAATGTTCATCTTGAACCTGTGTTCTGCATGCCTCAACCTACACAAACTGGTGCTTCCCTTTCCCAAAGTAGGGAAAGACGGTCTTGCATTCAAGCTGAAGGGAAAGGCATACAATTAAATAAAATGTTGGAATAAATCTGTATACACTTGAACACTCTAGAAGGTAAATTTGATTTTTTTTTCCAACCACAATAAACAAACTGTGTATGGCTGTTGATGAGGAGTAATTAAATGTAGAGTAGATGAAAAATATACACAAAAATGTGTGTGTATGGGGGGGATTGAATGAAATGTAGCTCAACTTCTAAGATGCAGCAATCTGGCATTTAAATGTAAGATAGAACCACTTTAAAATCAAATCCAAACACAAGGAATGTAAAGATTTGACAGGTGCCACCAAAAATTCAGAAGATTTAAAACAAAAAGAAGAAAAATTGAACAGAGAGTTTGTAAGGCTCATTGGTCTAAACAACAGGGATACAGATTGTACTAAGAGATGAATCACACTTGTGAGACCCAAGCCACTTCAAACATCCCTAACTAAGGGAAGATATGTGGTGAAACCTTGTTAGCTGTAATATTTCAGAAGAATCTCCATACAAACAATTCATTTATGTTTTCCTTATAGGCATAATGAATTCCTTGAGTAACATGGATAAACCTACTTAGATTTTGCTTTTTTCATTTCATTTCAGTTCAGCTAATGCTATAATTGTAAAAGATCTGGGACCACTACAGTGGGCAAATACAAAGATTACTTACAGCCCCACCCCCTTTTACATTTAAATCTATAAAACTAAGATTGTATAATTTTATCAAATTAAAATATTATGCAAATATATATACTAGCTGATATAACGTTTAATGATTACTGGAGCCACTACAATTCATCATGGAAACAGAATTTTAAGGATCAAGTACATTTGTCTTTAGGGTTGTATTTAAAAAAAACCAAAAAACAAGAACAATTTTCATTCCAGAAGAGTACAACTGCTCCTCCAAAGCTGCTGGAATCTCTATCATGTAAGTACATATTTTGGTACATGTATTATTTACCTGACAAAAGATGATGTATTTAGAAAAAAAGCAGCTATGGCCCAGCATGCAAATCCATACTTATGTAGTTTTTAGAAAGTGGATTTCTGACATGAAAAACCATAAAAGCTTCTTCCAGAGCCATTAAGGGTGATGGTGTAAATCCTTGAACTATGAATCATTCCAGTCTGATGGGTGTGTGTATGCACTAAGCCTGAGTACTGTATTATAAATCCAGCTGCCAATTGTGGGTAGGAGTCTAGAAGAACAAAGGCTTGAATCTACAGCTAGTCTGACTCTTGATAATTTAAAAATGTATATCACTTGCTGGAAACTGTGTCTCCTCTTTCTACTTTGTTGGCATTCTGCATAAAAATAATGTTCCTGAAAAAAGGAGTAGAAAATGTGGGATTTTTTTCCCAGTCTGACATTAGATTGAGAAAAGGGGAAAGCAGATTCTAAGGACTACACTTGTAGATTTTCAGTATCAAAAGCATTCTGAGACTCTTCTGAGAGAGTCAAGGTTTGTCTACCCTGCAGTCAGGCATGGCTACAGCACATGTAGACATACCTGAGCTAGCTTTAATCTACTTAGCCTGAATAATAACAAGGAAACCACAGCAACAGAGGGTATCTGCTTCATTACATACCAAATATCTCTGGCAGGCTTGTGTACAGTCTGTGCTGCTACAGCTTCAGTGCTATGATTATTCTAGCTAACTATATCAAAACTATCTTGGATATGTCTACACGTGCTGCAGTCACACCTCTGATTGCAGCGTAGACATACCCTCACATTACTTTATATACACAGCTACTGCCTTCCAAAAAATTCACAGCAACTAAAGATAAACTTTTTGTTTACTATGATTAAGTCTAAGATTATGTCACGGAAGTTACCGAATCTGTGACTTCCAGTAATCTCCATGACACTGGGGGTGGTGGGAGACCCCACAGCTGAGCCTCTGGGTCCCCCTGTTCAGCAGCTGTGAGCAACTGCTGCAGCAGCAACCCCACCCCTGCAGCTCCCAGCCGACAGTGGCAGAGGTACCCTGGAACTGCTCAGTGGATGTGGGCATGCCCCTGCCCCCCAGTTTCCCATCCCCCAGCTCCAGCCTGACACATCAACAGGGAGACCTGTCCCAGCCACTGGGCAATGGGTTCCGTGCAGCTCCCAGCCATTGCAGAGGGCAGGTGGGGAGACCGTCCTCCCTCTCCATTCTGTCAGGGATGTTTTTAGTAACAGTCAGGGACAGGTCACAGCTTCCATAATTTTTAGTTTATTACCTGTGACCTGTCCCTGACTTTTACTAAAAATATCCATGGCAAAATTGTAGCCTTAACTATGATTGCTCAGCTGTGTACATGTGTAAGTGCTTGAGAGAAAGACAGACACTCATTTGAAAATATGAGTGTATCTAACAGAATGAAAGTCTACTAAAATTGTGTCTGTGCAAAAAACAAGTATGTAAGATGCAGAATAAAAATTTCAGAACCACTGGCAAACCTGGAAATTTTTAACTGTAGTTGAGAACCAGCCACCAGTACACACTACCAACTATAGATACTGTACATCCCTCAGAAAAATCCAGAAATAGTTCCAATCCTGCCAAGACTTATAAACTTACTTTTCTTTAAGCAGGTAGAGTTACACCGACTTTAAACCATTTGAATGCTTATGAAAGTAAGCCATTCACACAGAACTAACATTTTGAAATGTGAAAGTTGTGTATTCTAATACTGATGACAGGTGTGTTCCATTTCACACCCTAATAAGTAACAAGGTTGAAAGCATAGCCCTGGAGCATGTGAGCAGATGCGGTTCCCCCTCATCAAGAAGCTTAGATAAGTGCAACTTCTCCCAGGAGAATGATGAGACTGAGGCTGACTTAATCATCTATGACATCATTCACATAAGGCACACTAGAAGCACTTTCAAAGAAACCAAACACTGGAATTCTGGTTAAATACATAGGCAACTATGACTGAAGAGTGATCAGACATGGGGTAGGGGAAAGATATTTTCTATACATATATGCTCAAATTTAAAAATAAATTAAACTTGAGGTATGTTTGTGCCCTAAATTTACTTTTCATGAATGTTTAGGTGCTTGCATTTTGCTCACATAGATGACTGCAGAAAAAAAATTCAACTTGCATGTGTAACCTTTGAGTGGGCTAGAGTTTACTTCATTTGCCCTTTTACAGTGCCTTAAAAACCCCAACTCCCATAGAAAAGCACCTGGAGACCAGAATTCAATCTCTAAAGATTTTCAACAAGGAGTACACAGGGTCAACCTCCCCACATTCAATCCAAAAGAACAAAAGTAATGAATGTAATGACATTATCTTCACAGATATGCATAAACATAAATAAATAAATTTAATTTAAACACGTCAGTCCCCAATAAAACACACTGAGAAGAAACTCAGAGTTCCCAAAAACTTAGGTTGACTTCATCTGAATCTCATTTAGAGTCTTGATCACCAAATATATGCAATCTGCTGAGTCAAAAGCAACATCTTCCCGCCACTTACTTGTAGAATTTTTTTAGCTGGAATCCATGCAGACTCTTCCTTGTCCTCTACTGAAATCATTTCAATCATAGAATATTAGGGTTGGAAGGGACCTCAGGAGGTCCTCTAGTCCAACTTGGTTAGCTAATCAGCTATCCAATTAACCACCCACTTGGTTAAGTATACAGATTTTTTAAAAACTGCAGCAAAATGCTTTAGAGTTAGGGAAAACAACTTGCTTTCTACTCTTGAGAATCACCTTTTCCCAACCCACACAGTTCACATGACTACTTGCCCTCAACAGGGAACCCATTGAGCATACCCAAAACTACCACACCTTAATCCCAGAAGTGCTAATTGTGCATCTGCCTAGCAAGAATGCCCCAGACCACCTCATTCCTGCTCACCCTACCACTAGATCTCTTAAAGAGGTATCTACCTACTGGGCACATGATTGAACAAATGCTCAAGTATATATACAAAAGTGGTATATTTTATGAGAGATTAATGCATTTAAACACTGAACAGTAAATCTTATGGTTGCTTATTTTTCTCTAGGAATAATTCATTTACTGAGCCCTTGTGTGATCCAGAAGAAAGAAAAAAATCAGTATTTTTCTAAAATTCTCAACTTTAACTTATCTTCCTTTCCCCCTCAATTAAAACCTTTCCCAAAGAGATTCACAACCTAAAGGATTTCATCAAGCCCTCTGTTTGCTGATGAGCTGTGCTTATCCAAGAAGAGAAGAGAAGCAAATACCATGTTACTTATGTGACCAACTGCAACTATTTCTATGTTACCAGATAAATCTTCTGTTGTGTATCTTCACTATTTTAATCTTTAAAGAAGCTGATATTTCAGCTTTGCATTCAGAATACATACAGTTTAAAATATATGTTAAAGCAATTTAAATACAGTATTGTAATTTCAGACTGAACTACCCAGCATCCCTTCTGATGTTCATATAAGAATATAATTTTAAATCCAAGTAACAAAACAAATTAACAAAATTACTTTTCAGTGTTGAAAATTCATCTGATAGTATTTATTTTATGTTCTATATCCATGAAGTCACTTAATAGTCTGTTTTCAATACTTCACTTTTCAAGAGTAATACTAATTTGGCAAAAAAGATACACATTTCTTCATAAAGTTCTTTATGTAATCAAACATTCTATCCACTTTGGTGGTTGTCTGCCTTAACCCCAAGCTCAAAACAGCATATGGAGCACCATAAGGCATTTCCATTCTCTTCAGTGTCGCTATAATCTTGACAGCCAAATTATTATTGTGGCTATTTGAACAATGAAGCCATCTGTGAGGCTGATGCCAAACAGGGAGAAAAGTTTATAATTTATTGCTTTACTTTGTCAACATAAAACTAAATGTGATCCCTCCATTATTAAATTCAAATGAATATTTACTGGATATCATCTAAAGGAGACGCTAATGCCATTGTCCCAGAAGTTCCACCTATGCCTCTGAGAGTATATTCATTCTTCTTACATTCATAATACTACCCTTAGAAGAGTTATGATTTCCAGGGTTGAACTCTGGATCTAAAAAATAACAGATTTTTCTCTTCAGTTTCCCAAGCAATACAGAGTACACTGAAGGAGTTTGTTCTGGTTTTAAAGATACCAAAATTTTCAGAGACGTTCCTTATATTTAAAAGGGGATACTGCTAGAATCTATAATATCTCTAGAACGAGAAGGAACTTTTAAGTGCACCACTATAATAATAAGTGATAATAGTAAATACAATAAAGGCTTTTTCCAAGAGCAGAGTCAGTGACTCCACCTTCCATGATGCATAGCAGGTTCTTATCACAGCATCATAGAATATCAGGGTTGGAAGGGACCTCAGGAGGTCATCTAGTCCAACCCCCTACTCAAAGCAGGACCAATCCCCAACTAAATCATCCCAGCCAGGGCTTTGCCAAGCCTGACCCTAAAAACCTCTAAGGAAGGAGATTCCACCACCTCCGTAGATAACCCTTGATTCTTCTTCCTTGATTCACTAGTATTCAGGAAGATCCTGAGTCAGGAACACACTTAAGCATGTGCTCAACTTTAAGCATCTGCTTAAATCTATTTTGGGACTTACACATGTGCTTAAAGTTCAAAGTGCTTTCCGGCATTGGCGCCTAAGGTACAACAGACTTTTAAGGCTCAATCCACTGCCCACTGTAGTCAGTGGAAGGACTTTCATTGATGTTAATTGGTGTTAATCAGGCTCATAACAAGGCACCAGTTCCAAAAGACCACAGCTATCCTGGTTGATAGCTATTTTACGAGAATAGTAAATTCATTGAAATAAAATTAACTCTCCTCCTCTAAAATTACCATTGTGATGGGAATCAAATAAGTACCTCAACCCACCCCTTCTTAAAGAGCAGAGATAGCAGTTCCATTAGTGTAACAGAGTGAACAATGAGCTGAGATTGGACAGCTCTTTCCCCTGCAATCAAGTTTGTTTTTTGGTTTTAAACAAAAATAGCTCTTAGTATTTCTCCTCACCTAGTTGGACATGGCTACTTCACAACGGGATCAATGATAAACAGCTGCAGAGCACTGACAGTGATGATCATATTTTAATGAGCTCTACTTCTAAGCAGTTCCTTTGGACTCCAGTTTGTTTCTTTTGGCTTTTTGTGCAGTCCTGTCTTCAGAATATGTTAGCCTGTCGAACAAATATCTATGGCTTTTAACAGTCTGTATAGTTTGGGAGGCTGCAGGTGCACTGCACCGATACAGGCCCTAAGGCTTAGCATGGCTTGGCCAATCTGCATCACATGAAACCTTCAGGACAAAGCACTTTTGGACATGTATCTGAGAATGCCAACCTGTGAAATTCTCTTCCAGAAAAGGAGTTCAGCAATCTGCCAACTGTTTTGACAGACAAGTGAAAGCTTTATTTTCATTCAGTAATCACAGTAGCTGTTTATTGAAAAACAGGCTTTCCATTTATAAAAAAGAGCTTGTCAAGGTGAGGGTAGCATCTCAAGAGAGCAGCATACTCTAAATTAATTTTTCACCTGCCTAGTCAATGCAGTTCCAAGGTTAGTGTAAAATATATCCCAACCATAAAATATGTCTTCCCCTTTGCCCTGTAAAGATAGTGACCAGCATTTCAAATCTTATTATGTGCTACTTTAGCATTACCAAGATGTGACACATGTTATAGATCAGGCATGGCCAAACCGTGGCTCACTGAGCTCAGGGCTTCATCCCTCAGGGGGAATGGGGAGAGAGCCCCACAGGGGGGCAAAGAGGTTCAGGGCTTCACTCCACAGTGAGGAGAGCTGGTGCTTTTGGCTTCAGCCCCACAGAGGGGAACTGAGGCTCAGAGCTTCACCCCGCTGTGGGGTGAGTTTGTGCTTGCAGCTTCAGCCTGATAGCAGAGCTCCAAGGCTCAGGGCTTCACCTCCAGTTGGGAATCAAGGCTCAGGGCTTCACCCCTGCTGGGGAGGGCGAATCGAAGCTCGGGGCTTCAGCCCCACGCGGGTGAACCGGTGGTCTTGGCTTCAACCTCAAGGGGGAAGATGGTAAGGCTGGGTTTCAGCCCTGCAGGAGGTGGAGAGCCGCTGCTTGGGACTTCAGCCCCAGAGGAGGCGGCAAGCCAGTGCTCAGGGCTTCAGCCCTGAAGTTGGAGGGGCTATGCTGCTGGGGGCTTCAGCCCCACAGGAGCACGTGAGTTGGTGCTGGGGCTTCAGCTCTGCAGGTGGCACCTAGGCTCTGGCTTCAGTGGCAAATGCTCATTATAACAGGAAATTGTGTCACTGTATTGTTGTGCAGACCTCATGTGCTGTGATCTCCTTGCATGCTGCACACTATAGGCTGTGTTTAGTGTTCATAAGTCAGAGTTGAATAGTTTTTGATTTAAGTTTAACCCTGTGCTAATTGCGTTGATAACAATTACATCTTCAGACTGTAAGAAATGCAATTATGAAGAAGAAAACCAAAGTATTCAGCCAGAATGAGAGGAAGATTTTGCATTCACTAGTAAAGGTGGCAAACCCCTGTGCCTTATCTGCAGTTCATCGCTCTCTCACTGCAAAGCAAGCAACTTGAAATGTCACTATGAAACGATCCACAAGAACTTTTCCTGTAAATACTCTCCTGTATCAGAAGTAAGTAAAAACAAGCAAACCACACCAAAATTAAGCTTCAACAGTCAACAGACAGTACTTTTGGCATTCAGTAAAGAAGCTGACAAAATGACTGAAACTAGTTTTGTTATGGCATGGAATATCACTCATGCCAAATGTCCATATTGTAATGGAGAATTTGTTAAGAAGAACATTGCAGAAGTGGTTGCAATTTTAGATCTAAGTGACACAACTTCAATGACTAAGACAGCAAATCCCAGTTCTGTGTCAGATTACGGAGAGGCAGATCTCCCAGATCAGTGCCGACATTGCAAGCAAGATGCAAAATGATCTAAATAATTCTCTAGCATTCAGCCCAGTTGTCGACTAATCCACAGGTATTCAAGATGAACCACAAGTAGCAATATTCGTTCGCTTTGTTTCTGGGGATGTAATTATGAAAGAACAAATGTTGGACTTAGTGGCACTAAAAGAAACAACCCACAGTGTTGACATAAAGAACACACTTGACAGAGCATTGACAAATGCCGATGTACTGCTGGATCAGCTTGTTGTGACAGATGGATCACCTGCAATGGTGAGCGGGAAAAAGTAGGCCTATCGGACTTTTAAAAAGTGATCCCAAATTTCCAAAGTTTCTCCCTGTTCATTGCATCATCCATTGTGAACATCTCACAGGTAGACACTTCAAGTATGAAAATGTTATGAAAAGAGTCCTGGAAATTGTCAATTTCATCCGCTCGAATGGGAAGACTCATGGACAGTTCAAAAATTTCATTGACGAGCTGGATCTTGAAGACAAACTTAACATCTCTTTCTACTATATTGTGAGGTGGTTATGAACCAGAAATGTCTTAAATAGATTTGTGGAACTGTTGGAGCCTATCAATGCTTTCCTTGAAGAAAAGGTAAGTCCTATCCACAACTGAAAGATGAGCAATGGATGCAGGATCTGAAGTTTTTCACTGATATTATGCAGCATCTGCAAGCTCTCAACTTGGCACTCCAAGGGAAGTGTCTGACCTTACTCAGACAGTGTTCAGCTTCCAGAAAAAGTTATAGCTTCTGCAAAGAGACATAGTGTCAAGAGACTTCAGCCACTTTCCCCATCTCAAGTGTAGGGTAAACACATTCCCTGAAATCAAAGTAGAAGATCACAAACTCGAGGCATGTAGAGGTCAATTACAAAGACTGCTTGATGACTTTCAGACTAGGTTTGAAGACTTGCAGAAGCTGAGATCCTACTTTGCCTTTCTCATAAACCTATTTATGGTTGATTTGTGAACCAAGAGTAGGCTCCCCAGGTTGAAACAGCCGGGAATCCTTACCCCTAGGTTCTTATCCTGGCGCTGGGAGAAGAGCGGGGGTTGTTACCTGCTCCTGCAAACCATGCCATTTTTCACATTGAAACCTTTTCTTTTTCTCTTCACTTGCCCAGGACGATGTCCCAGCTCCTGTCTCTAAAGGTGGTCTGTTTACTGTGCTTCTGACTGTAAACCCTGTTGTGCCAAATCATCTTTAACCACCCTAACTAATGTACAACACTTCAGCAGCCCCTGCTGAAACAGCACCAAACCTGAAAGATTACTGGTAGCTTCCCATAATGCTGCCCTTACTTCAAACCTCTCACAAGTGGACTGAAGTGCCTCCTTTCCCTGGAAGGCATCCAGTCCCCATGGGCAGGGACCTTCTTTCACTATCCATATACCAAAGAAGACTGGGCTCCTCAGCCACCTCCCATCCCTCTGGGTCCCCTAACACTTCCTCCATTTCCTTTTAAATCTCATCCCGGCTGACCCCTGCATCTGGGATGGGCCCTGGTTCTTTCTTATCCATTTATCCAAAAATTCCTTTACCCTAGCTTGCCAGAACCCACAGCTACCATCACAAGAGTTCACTATACCCCGTCCAAGCAGCTGCCTGGACTGTTGGGGAGGAGGACTTACAGGCTGCCACTCACTTATCCGATGTGATGCCTCCGAGTCACGGCACCAAGATATTAGCAGGCTTATTTCTTTACCCTCTCACTTCTCTGATCCTTTTCGCATGAACAGAGAACAACAATACCTGAAGTCCAAAGGCGCAAACAATTTGATGTTTATTGGGGTGAACTTTCAGCAAGCATGATTCCAGTTTTCTTCCTCAGTGTCCCCTTCCCAGCTCTGACACCACAGAGCCTTGCCTGTGTCCCTGTTTCAGTTCCCATCCCCTGTTCCCATTTCCCCCTTTAGCAAAACATGATTCCAATTCTCCCACCCCCAGTCCTTGTTCCCATTCTCCCCCCCTTTCTAATTGAATGCAGACTATATAGTAAAACCTGAGTTTTGCTTAGCTATACCTTAACCAATCATTTTACTGAAATTTAAATAACCAATTCTAACATACTGTAACATGGTTATTTAACCAATTATATTTCACCACCTTCATTGGTTTACACCCAACAAAATTAATTATACAGCAGACAGAAACAATTACAGAACCAGACAGAAACCATGCAAATAAACATACAAAACAATACTGAAGTAAGGATTTTACAACTACATTTATACAGACATAAGGGTTTTCCAACTGTGTCTATTGATAAGTGAGTTCTTGCCAGACAGGATGCTATCTTCTAGGCTCTTCCCTTTCTCTGGAGGTGATAGAAATATTAGGGCAGGATTGTATTCCTAATAGCCCAATAGCACCTTATTTCAGTGTGGCTAGTGTGGAATGTGAGAATGTGATCATACACTTCCCAGCTTATGGCTGCCTAGCTACATCTTAGCTGACGGCCTTAGCCTGTCACAGTAAGAGAAGGCCATTACACAAACAGTGATCTTTGATTCTTTCTTTTATACCTATATGACTAGCTAAGTGATAAAAATACACTTAAATTCTTAAAGTATAGGCCTTTGCAGACAGGTCTGAATAGATATATCCTAACACTGTCCAATTCCCAAAACTGTGGTTAAAGAAACATCTAGTGTAGAAATGGAACTATTGGAACTCTAGGAAGACCAGGCTCTAAAGATGATGCATAAATCACAGTCTACCATCAAGTTCTAGAACAAGAGCCAGGAATGAAGTATCCTCAACTCAAAAAGACTGGTGTGTGACTCATTTCAATTTTTGGTACAACATACTGCTGTGAATCACTGTACTCCATGATCAAGTTTGTAAAATCGAAACATTGTATAGTCCTTACAAATCAACATCTGATCAAGCTCCTCCGTACTGCTTGACAACATATCAACCAGATTTCCAAAGACTTACAACCAGGATGGAGACCCACAGGGCCTCTAACTCTAGGAGTAATTAGGCATGATACAGTAAGTAGGATGCTAATATTTTTTTTAAAATGCATGTGTAAAGGCTGTTTGTGTCTTCCGGCTCTCGAGCTTCTGAAGATTATTGTATGTGGCTCAGAGGGTCAGTAAGTTTGGCCATCCCTGTTATAGATTCTCATGGTTTGTGACAGTCATGAAATGAAATTTAGAGCAGATTGGAATACAGCATCTAAAATAGATTTTGAAGTAGTTTTAAAAATGTACTACTAACACTATACTTATTATTTGATCATCATGAGATATTCACTGGATTTTTCTCTTTTCAATAAGAAACAACACTGTAGGAGCTAAAATTTGCACTAACTGCTACAAGGGTTTTTATCTATTAAGTTCTTTCTGTGAGATCCAATACCATAAAAAAACCCAACCAATTGGAAAATAGTTGGAAATATTACATATATGACAATTATATGTCATAGTGTAATGATCAGAGATTCTTTGCTTTACTTTTTGGGTCTCGTGACCTTTCAATGGCTGACTAGAAAAGCATCATCCTGAGGAAGGGATGGAAACCCAAATTAGTAATAATTTTATTGGAAAGATAAAAATAAATAACAGACGCTACTCAAGATGTCCAGTTATTATTTGTTTGAATTCTTTAAATTCTCACCATGAAGATTTCTCTCCCTTTGAGTGTTACGATAAACTAAAAAATATCCAGACTGCAGCATAAAACTGATATACAATTGACTCCATAGCATTTCTTACCTATACTTTTACCCCCTTGAGTCCCGCAGTCCAAGGTTATAACCTAAGGGCTGTTAATAAGTGTTAATATCACCTTTCTCTGTCTCACCAGGGGAGGGAGAGCGGGGACATTTGGGCATGTTGCAGGTAGAACGTACTGTCCCTGGAAGTGAACTGGGAGTTGTGGGGAGGGCCTATGCCTGCAGACTTCTCTCCTTCAACCTCATTGAATCAGGGGAATATCGTTGGTCGGGCCAAGAAATGGGATGCACTGTTCCCAGGAGGAAGGAGAAAGGAGAAGATGTCCACCCTTCCTCAAACTGGCTGCATCCCACTGGCCAGCCAGAATAGGAGGATGGTAGCTTATTGCTTACCACCCAGATTTAAACCTTTCCTAATACTGCTTGAGCCTCTTCTGTTTTCAGCTTCATTAATAATAAAATAATAATAAATAATGTATTATTGTAGTGCCTAGAACCCCAGGCATGAACCAGATTGCTGTTGCAGCAGACACTTTATAAACAGGACAAAAAAGACAGTCCCTGTCCCAAAGAGCTTAAAATCTAAATAGACCAGGTAGACAAAATGTGCGTGAATGGGTGCAACACACAAGCAGAGTGAACAATGTGATAGTGTCAAATGTCATATTAGTTGCACAATTTTTTCTTTTGTCTCCCCCCCACATACCTTTAGGATGATAACCTTTAGGATGGAAGGTAAAGGTGTCAGCTAAAAGAAAAGAGAAGCTGAAGAGAAAAGAGAAGGGAAAGGAGGCCCTGAAGTGAAGGGGGCACAAGGGGACAGGGCAGGGGAGGAGAGATTGTAGGAGAGGCAAATCTGGAGAGATATTGAGGTGAAGAGACTCTGAGGGAGGGAAGGGGGAGGATTGATGCAAGCAACCAATCAGCACAGGGCAGAGAAAGTCGAGTCAAAGCTAGAGAAAGTTCCTCCAAGGACCAAGGGCTGCTTCTGCCCCTACAAGCTGATGTCTCTGGCTGTCTCCTTTTTGCAGTTTTCTCCCAAGCCCACACAATCACAGAGTGAGGAAACAGCATAGGAGTCCTATTGACCTCAGAGAGAGTGTGGTTGGGTGGGGCAAGAGAGGGTCTCCCATGTTCTGACCTACAAGGGTTCTGAGGAGAAGGGTGGCCCTGGCTGGACACTATTTTCACCCTCCCACTAAGCACAACAGTCCCCAATTCACCTGTTTCTGACAAACCAGCTCACCCCATAGTTACAGATAGTTAACTAAGTTTCCAGGTTACTGTGGGTCAGAACAATTACCAGTTTGTTTGTTTTTTCAGACTCAAGAAGGAACTTTTCCTACTCGGTCAAACTGGCAGATATCTGATGATTTTTTTCATCTTCTTGTGCTAACATCAATACCAAGACTCAGCTTTTCAGAGAGGACATTGTTTCATCAGGAAATTCAAACTTTTTCCTTTAGGAGCTTCTTGCACACAGAGAAAGCCTAATTGACCAGCTACAGGCCAACATCCTCTTGCAACAGCAGCATAAGCTCTCAATGCTCTATACCTACAGTATCTCTTTCACTGTGCCCCTACCCTATTCTTAAAGGGCATCTCCCTTTTCTCTTATTATATCATCATTAACACATACATTACATCATCATTAACACATACAATAATAAACTAATATTCAGAAATAAAAAATATAAACTATATATGTCTATTTTTAAAACATCTATTACAGGGACCTTACCTTTGTAGCACTTTGAAGTTGCAGTGAGGATAGAGAAGACAATTTTTCCATTCCCAATAGAGATGCTGACAGTTTGTCAAAGAGACAACGTTATAAAGCAAACTATCCGAGTACAAAGTAAAGATAGGAAGAATAGCAAGAGCCAACATGGCTGTCCTGAAAATCAAAAAAGAATCTTACCAAAAAGTGGAAACGTACTAATTCCTCAGGATGAATACAAAAGACCAGCACAAGCATGTAGGGACAAAATCAGAAAGTCTAAGGCGCAAAATGTCCTAGCAAGGGACATAAAGGGCAATAAGAAATACATTGTAAATGCTTAAGCAGCAAGAGAAAGATGAAGGAAAGTGCTGGTTTTCTACTTAGCAGGAAGTAAAGAACTCAAGACACCAAAAGGCAGAGGTGTTTAATGCCTGTCTGCCTGCCTTCCTTCCTTCCTTCAGTCTTCACTAAAAATAGGTAAATTATGACCAGATACTTAACACAGGTAATATTAACAACAGGAGGGAAGGAACACAAGCCAATAGAGGGAAATCAACCAGTTAAAGAATATTTAGATAAGTTAGATGTATTCAAGTTATCAAGGCCTGATGAAATTCACCCTGAGATACTTAAGGAACTAACTGAAGCAATCTCAGAATCATTAGCAGTTATCTTTGTGAACCCATTGAGGATTGGTGAGGTCCTATGGGACTTGAAAAAGAAATCTAATTTTAATGGATAGGGAGTAAGCTGTATATGTGAAATATCTTGATTTTACTAAGGCTTTTGACACAGCCATGACATCCTCATAAGCAAACTAAGGAAATGTGGTCTAGATGAAATTTTTATAAGGTGGAAGCAAAACTCGTTGAAAGACCATATTCAATGAGTAGTTATCAATGGTTCTCTGTACAACTGAGAGGATGTATCTAGTGGAGTTCTACAGGGGTCATTCCTGGGTCCAGTACTATTCAATATTTTCATAAATGAAATGGAAAATGGAGCGAGGAATATGTTTAGAAAATTTGTGAATGATACTAAGATGGGACGGGTTGCAAGTGTTTTGAAGGATAGTATTAGAATTCAAAACAACCTAGACAAATTGAAGAACTGGTGTGAAATCAACAAGATGAAATTCAATAAAGACAAGTGTAAAGTACTACACTTAGGAACGAAAAATCAAATGCACAACTACAAAATGGGTAGTAAGCGGCTAGGCATTGGAGGAAAGGATCTGTGGGTTACAGTGGATCACAAATGAATATGAGTCAATTATTTGATGCAGTTGCAGAAAGGCTAATACTTTTTGAGGTGTATTAAGAGGAATGTCATAAGACACAGGAGGTAATTGTCCTGCTCTACTCAGCACCAGTGAGGCCACAGCTGAAGTACTGTGTCTGGTTCTGGGCACCATACTTTTGGAAAGATATGGACAAACAGAAGAGAGTCCAGAGGGGAGGAACAAAAATGATACTAGATTTAAAAAGCCAGGCCTGTGGTAAAGATTAAAAAAATCAGGGCATGTTACATCCTGAGAAAAGAAGACTGAGGTGGAACATGATAACTGTCTTTAGATATTCTAAGAGCTATCATAAAGATGGTGGTGATCAATTGTATTCTACGTCCACTGAAGTTAGGAGAAGTAATTGGCTTAATCTGCAGCAAGGGAGATTTAGTTTAGATATTAGGAAAAACTTTCTGATTATAAGGATAACCAAGCACTGGAACAGACTTCCAAGGAAGGTTTTGGAATCTCCATCACTGGAGGTTTTTAAGAAAAGATTAGACAAACATTTGTCAGTGGTGGTCTATGTATACTTGGTACTGCCTTAGCGCAGAGAGGGAGGGAATGGGACTAGATGACTTTTCGAGGTCCCTTGTAGCCCTGCATTTCTATGATTTTATAAGACTAGGATTTAGAAGTGTGTATTCAAAGAACATTTAGAAATGTGTAATTTGTCACAATTTGCGACCAGTTTCCAATGCAGATAAAAACTAAAGGGAGCAGGTCCCAGTAGTGAATGAAACCTAGGATTTTAGCTGTCTCTAGGAAGCTTGTCTCTAAAAGGCGATAAGGTGGCCTGAAGTGTTCACTAACAGAAATCTCCCCTGATACTCTCTACTCTCATACATGGAGGAAGGTTACAGGATTCAGAAGTGAGCTGAGTCCTGGGGGAAGCTTCTTGAATGCATAAATCTATATAAAGTAAAATTGCTGAGTTTCCCACAGCTCTTAAAATGATCCAGTATGCATCGCTCAATGATGTAATAAACAAATAAAAATATTACAACATCATGAAGATTTTATTGAAAGCCGTGTTTTAAACTGAATTTTCCCTCCACTAACATTGCATTTTTTCCAATATCTGGTTTTGAATTGCCCATGCAGACATGCTGCTTCCATCTGATGATGCATCAAGACTTCACCTGCCAAGCTAGTTCAGCAAACCGCACTTTAGAACAGGAGACCATAAGAGTACCAACTCTTCAACTCTCCCCACACCTACACTGTTTATTGCCAGATGTTCTATAGCATTGTTTGGAATGGAAGACTGCACTTTCCTTTGTCCCAGACATCTTTTGTATCCAATGCTTCTTATCAAGAGTTCTGTCTCACCCAAGGTTAGAGGTTAGTTTCTCTTTCAGACACACCAGTAGCCTAGCTAAAGACATAGTTTAGAGACAGATTTCAAAGGATACTGTTTGGACAAATTTTAGCAACAGAGAAACATTATCAGAAAATGAAAGTTAAGTAGAAACAAGTGCACCTAACTGAATATTACAGAAATTGTAACTAGTCTGGCATTCAGTTTACAATACAGAATATTAATCTATTATCTACAATATGGTGGAAAAAGTCATCTAACCACCTAAGGTTGTATCCTTCTACCTGTCAGCTCGCTGTCCAATCACATGATCCAAAAGATGTGTCAAAATCTCCAAATCAGGAGTGTTTATTATTATTATTTATTATTATAACTTCCATGTTTGGCTTTGAAAATTCAAGAGTCAAATCACAATTATTTAGCATTACATCACCGGAGAATGGCAGAAAATAGAAGAAAGACACAAAATTAAACTGAAACTAAATTAAGCGAGACCCCAAAACAGACACAGCAACTCTAGGAGGAATATACTGTTAAGAACAAAGAGAACAAATACAGTGCTAGCAAAGACAAACAAGATTTTATAGACAAAATGGCAACAGATTAACAGACTGTTGCAGCACAAAATAACACGAAGAAACTATAAAACACCATTACACAGTTGTCAGGAAGTACCAAATACCAATCACACAGTTCAAGACAACCATGGCAACTTAACAATGAAGACATCAGAACAATTAAATATATGGAGCCCGTATTTTATTCAGTTACTTAATGGACACAGGCTCATGAATCCCCTAGATTTAGAGAAAGGAGAAAATCTGGATGTCAAACTAGAACCTATCAGAGAAGAAGTAGAGAGGGCAGTCAATCAGTTAAAACGTGGAAAGGCAACAGGTCCGGATAACATTCTAACTGAGGTTCTTAAGGCAGACTTGAACAACACAGTAGACATTTTGATTGGCTTCTTCCAAAAGATATGGAAAGAAGAAAAAATTACCATATGAGCAGAAAAGGGTCATAGAGCGAAGCTTCTAAAGAAAGGAGAATTCACTCAGTGTCAAAACTGGAGGGGCATTCAATTCTGTCTATCCCAAGTAAGGTATTATGCATGTATTATTCTAGGCAGAATAAAGAAAGCAATAGATTCAAGGTTAAGACAAGAACAGGCAGAGTTCAGACAGGAGAAATTATGTATAGATGTAATTATAAATTTATTTATCATCATAGAACTGTTGATCAAATGACAATCACTTCATTATATGAATTTTACAGATTTCTAAAAAGCCTTTGCTTCAGTGAATAGAATAATGTTATGTAAGTTTCCACACTACTGAGGAATTCCTCAGAAATTTTTGAACATCATTCAGAGCTTCTATGAAAATATGCCATACCAAGTAATACCTAACAGTGAACTGACTCACACATTAGAAGTTACGATGGATGTCAGACAAGGATCTCTTATGGTGGAAACGGCAAACCACGGCCACTGGGAGCTGCGAGCAGCCGTACCTGTGGACGCTCAGGTAAACAAGGCATCTCGCAGCCCACCAGGAGCTTACCCTGAACAAGCCGCAAACCAAGTTTGGGAACCTCTGCCATAGAAACAGGCTTATAAACAATTAGTAGGGCTGAAAATCAACACGGAGAAAACTAAAACCATGAGAATCAACACACAGCAAGAAACAGCAGTACAGCTTCTATACCTGACATAGAAAAGGTCAGATATTTCACATATCTTGGCATAATGATGCCAAGATATGTGAAATAAGTAAGTACAACAGGTGGAACAGCTGAAGACGTTAAAGACAGAATAGTGAACATTAGATAGGCTTTTGTAACTCTAAAGGCGATCTGGAGAACTGCAAATCTGCCCTCTCAACTAACTGAATATTTAACATCGCTGTAAAGTTGATCTTACTAGATGGTGCTGAAATTTGGAAACTTAATGCCTTACTATCTAAACTGCTAGTTTCTGTAAACAGCTCTTTTAGACAAATACTCAAAATCAGATGGCCAGAAAAAAAATGAAGAACTCTGGAGGATGACCAAACAGAAATCAATAGGATAAGAAGTTATGGAATGAAAATGGAGATGGCTATGACATACATGTAGGAAAGACCCAAATGACATAATAAGATAAGTATTGGACTGGAACCCCCAAGACAAGAAGCAACAAGATAAACCAAGGATAACATGCAAATGCAAAATGAAAGCAGAACTAAAAATTATCAGAATAACATGAGAAGAAACTAAGACAGCAAGAAGGAGACTCCCATAGAATAGAGGGGCATGAGAAACATCTATCTTTCAGACCAGACCAAAACTGTGATTTCCATTGAGGGGAAAAAGAATAAATTACATCTCCTTTTTAAACACTAGTTGAGGCCAACTCACATTCTTTCCTGCTTCAAAGCCAGATGAATATTAAGCACCCTTAATAATTCTTAATCATCAAGTTGGAGGTAATCCTAGAAATGTATTTATACTGTGTTCATCACTGTCAAATCTGAGTGGTTTACAAAATAGTTTTAACAAAGCCAGAAAAAATTAGAAACAAAATTGTTTTTCTCCTTCTTAGCTGCCACTTTTATGATGGAGATCATGGTTCCTGTGTAAATCTTAACAAGTAGAATTGATGAAACTAGCTGGGAGAGATTTTGCTTTCCTAAACAGTATAAATTATATATATATTGGGCTTCATTATATCCCCACCAATGCATGGATGCAGAAATCTTCGTTTTTCAGCATGCTTGAAGAGTTTCATGCATACCTGTGGCACTAGATAAATAATCTTTCCTTTACTGTTTTTTTGGGGGGGAGAGGGGGTGTTTTTAATTTATTGCTATGCTGCTACAAACTTTGAAGATACACAGTCCTGGAGAAAGAACACCCCCACTATCAGTTGCAGCATTGTGCAATGGTAAAATGACAAACAGTTCAATAAGCAAATGTTGACAAGTGTAGATGTTCTGTGCATTGTAAGTACTGTCTTGGTTTTAAAATATATTATATTCCAAATTTCAATTTTTAAAAAGTGGAACACTAAAGCAGTGCTTTTTTTTAATCAATTATGTATTCTGATAGACATATTTCATACAGCTGAACAAACAGAAGGCACATTCTCTATAAATGTTTCACATACCATAAAAGGAAAAATGCATTTTTTTGATATTTTGCTTAATGAGCAACATATGTCTGGCAAGCTATCATTGCACCATTTTAAAATTGCAAATATCATATTTTTCCAAGTTATTTTTTCAGTGCTGTGCTTGACAATCAGCACCGTGACTTTGTTCCAAGTGAAGGAGAATAAGAAGTAGAGAATAAGCTGCTTTATAATAGGATGGCAATGAAGGAATGCGGAATGAGACACACAGAACCAAAGTTTCAAGAAAAGATACACACCACAGCAGAGCATAATGTATAGTAATGAAACTAATTACTAAGCTTGCATCACAGTTAGAGACTATATTAAAAACAATACGATCATTTTCATGAAAGTAAGATACTGGTCCACTGGCGGATGGTTTTGTGTTTGTTTAGCATGGATATTCATTATAGATATGTTATGACTTTTCTTTATAGGTCTGTTCTTCTCTTCATTCCACTAGCAGGGAGCAACAGACTTGGCTAGGCTACATCTCCACATTTCCCTTAACTGATGCCTGGAAGCAGGTGGTACAGAGGTAATGAAGACAAGTGATAACAGCTTAGGCAGTTTCCTTCAAAACCTCTTCATATCCAGAGCTGTAATTAACTGTAACAGAGTAAAACTCAGTAGAAATTCACTGATTTAAATCAGAACTTTTCTTCTACAACATTTCCCATAGGCAGAGATTCATTATAACCGAGTTCCATCGTCGACTGAAGATTTATACACTGTGGTAGGTAAGTAAAACCTTTTATTTGCCAATGTTTAATAACAGCTGCGCAGGATCTTCTTGGACAAATACTCAAAGAGATCTCAAAAATATGGAGGGATTACAGATATTCTTTATAAATTATACAGATTTAAAGTTGCTCTCTTAGCTCTTCCTGTATTATACCTGATATTAGCCATCCTGGGAAACCCAGGATTTTTCTCCAGGACCGTGCAGAAATAGCTCCGGGGCTCTTAAAATAACACTTTGTGAGGTTTAAAATGCATTTGGTGGCTTAAATGTTCACAGGAACTCAGAGTTGTAGATCACAGGAGGTGAGCACATTTGCCCATCAGCTTTACAACTTCAAGCAAAGTGTTGCTGCATGAAAGATACTTTGTCATTTCCTTGCCATTTGCACCAGGTTGACCTCCCTGCTGTCGTAGGACAAAGATGTATGTTTCCTGTGTACAAAAGGCCATATGGAATTTCACATTGGTTGTGGCTAGGGCCATAGTTTTCTAATTGTTTAATTTATGGAACATTATTTGCTGAATTTTAACTGCATAGCCTGTCACTTTCTGATTACATCAGCCTATGATATACTTGCTATAATTAAAGTTGTATCAATGATTCAATCTATGCTTTCAAGTCACTTCCAAAAAATCACTTCTTCCAAGACACCTAAGAGCCATGCTTAGCCTTCCCTTTCAAAAAATCATTTAGTAAATAACAAATATCTCAATAACAACAAATAGTAAGTGGAACTAACAAAACCTATGCCGAACCCCATCAACCAATAGCCGAGCTTTTGTTACATCCCATTTGCTTTCCTTTGTCTACAGATTGTCTGCTTACAGTGTACATTCTTTAGGGCCAAGACTGTTTCTTTCTGCCTGTATTCAGACTGCCTATCACAAGGTGAACCTCACAGAGTGAACCTCACAGATCCATAACTATGGAAATTTCATGACCAAAACCATTTTTTTTCACAGAAATGTATCAGTTTTGAATTTTTCTGTAATAAGTCATTAAATTTCATCCATTTACCCATGTGTAGAGTGCACTAATTTGTTTTTACTTAAAGCATATATTTTAGAAAGGCATCCAGTTTGCTGCAAAGACATCAAGGCATGGAGAATCCACAACTTCCCTTGGTAGTTTGCTGCAATGGTTAATCTCTCTCATTGTTTAAAATTCGTGCCTAAGCTCTCATTTGAGTGACTAGCTTCAACTTCCAGCCACTGGTTCTTGTTTTGCCTTTTTCTCCTAAAGTAAACATCTCTTTCAGTACCCAGTCTCTTCTCTCTGTGAAGGTACTTAAACCCTGTGGTGAGACAACGGCAACTGTGGCGAATGGGAGATACCAGGCATGTGTATTTCATGTGTATTTCATCCAAGCTGCATTATTCACATGGAATAATATAATTTTTAAAATGTACTAACTAATTAGAAAACTCAGCCTTAGTGGTAGTACAGTTTAATATTTATACATAAGTAAATGACTTCTTTGTCTCTTTCCAGTGTACTACATTTAAAGCTTTAAGTCCCAATTAATCAAAAAAGGATTATTGTAGAAGTTATGTTTTATGTACTAACTGTGTTCATGATTAAAAAAGAGATACAAGGCTTACAACATATGGATGCTGTATATGGAATATGCAGGAGCTGATGTATAATCTTGAACATGGTACAAAAGGATGTATTCAGGAGCTTTTGGGAACAAAAAGGGAGTGTTGCTTAAAGTAAGAATATGGGCTATCGACACTGCAGGACTGGCAGAAAACCATTATGGAAGAAGTACACAGATCTTATTTCTGCATGGAGACCAAGAGGGTAAAGAATACATGCAATGAAAGGCTGGAGGAGAAGATGGAGGTGCTTAAACTTAAGAGAAATCAGGGAAGCTAAACTGGATAAATTACAAAGGGAGCCTCTCTCAGTGACCCGGTAGATTGAGATGTATGTTCATATGACTGAAGGAAGACAGAAAAAACCTAAACCCTTCTCCTGCCTTCATAGAGGCTGGATTTGGATGTGTGGAGGTAAGCAGTATGTGATGTGTGTCTTGCCAAGCAAATGGGTGGGGAGTGAGAAAATCCTGGGACCCACACCACCTCAATGCACCCCCCAGTGCAGCCAAACTGGCACAGGGCTGGGTGGGGATAGTAATCTGCTCCTGTAAAAGCCAATAGCAGATTATCTACTCCCTGTATTCCTACAGAGAAAGGGTAAGTAAGGAGTTTATTATGTCTCAGAGAGTCACAACTGTTTTCCTGTTCTGCTCTTGGCAAGGCACAGCTACTCACTGCTCCTTAAACAGGGCAGATTGTATAAAAACAATGTAGGTCTAAGTTATAAATAATTGTATGGCGGTATGGGGTGGTTATGGTTTCCTGGAAGACTTTACCAAGTTTATTACATTATTTAAATGTAGAGACAGAGAAAAAATATGGAGATGGAAGCTGTGTGGAAACTGAAGCAACAGGGCAGAGGCACCAGTCTGGGATCTGGCTGCACAAAGGAGGCTAGGCAGCTTGGAAGCTGGCACAGAAGTGCTTGGATCTGGAATGTTGAGCAGTCTGCTGCTAGCTAGGAGTCCAGCGGTAGCCACAGCAGTTAGATACCTGGGAGCATCCAATACATAGGATTGTATTGCAGACAGGCATGAATGAGGTTAGAATAGCTGGAAAACAGGATTGAACTTTGGCCCAGGGATCTGTAGGTCAGTGTGTGATTTGCTCTAGGAACGGAGTGACCTGAAGTGAATATCTCTGGCACAATTAACCTCACCTTTATATTCCCATACAGCACTGCCCTTACGGGCTCATGTTCATCTTTTGTTTCTAAAGCAACTGGGCCTAGGGCATCTGCATTTTATTTCTGACAGCATTAATAAGGCATCCTTTGTTATCCATGTAACTCTGAGTGTTTATGGGATCTCATCAAGGGCTACAGCCTAAAGGGCTTAGTGCATGGAGCACCTACAGCATGGGCCTCCATACGTGTGGTACACACAGAATCAGGGGGCAGCTCCAGGCACCAGCGCAGCAAGCACGCCATTCTGCCAGTCCTTCGGCTTCAGCAGTAATTTGGTGGAGGGTACGCTGAAGGGGCGGGACTGGCGGACCTCCTGCAGGCATGCCCCCGAAAGCCGCCTGACTGCCGTGCTTGGGGCAGCAAAATACATAGAGCTGCCCCTGCTCAGAATTCTACTAAACATCTAGGGGACTGGTGTATCCCATCACTCACAGTGACTCCTGGCAGTGGAGGTGTTTACATATTTTTTCTTGACAGGGAAAGACTAAGAGAAAAAAATACAAAATCTGTTTTGTGTTAGACACTTTCTCTGATGGCCATTAACTTCCATCTTTTAAAGGTGAATTCCAACCTCCAGCACAAAGCTGAAGTATTTGGACTCCAGATAGAAGGTGTATGAAGAACAGAGGGGGTAAAATCAATATGTACACAGTCCAACCTTGGCCTAGAACATAAGGAAGCTATGCAGCAGGGTTGGAATCAGCAGACTAGCAGAAAACACAAATTTCATAGCTACTCCCATAACCTTTCTTTATCATTTCTTTCTACACCAGCCTCAGATGCACCTTCACTGACCACAGCTGTTGTGGTATTATAATGGAAAGAAGAGGGCTCGTAGGCAGCCAGGTGTCAAGCCATTTAGGTCTTTTTACAATCAAAATAATACTTTGAACTTCACTCAGATAGAACCTGAGAGCCAACAGAGATACAGATGCACCACTGAAATGCACTGTGTTAAGCAATGGTTAACAAGCAGAGAGATAAAGCGGATGAGGTAACATCTTTTATTGGATCAACTTCTATTCACAGAAGTTAGTCCTATAAAAGATATTACCTCATCCACCCTGTCTTTCTAATATCCTGGGACCAACATGGCAACACCAACACTGCAGTTAACAAACAGGTAGCAACATTCTTGACTAAAATGTCTGAATGGTCCCAAGCTGTAGCCCTATGTCAGGTGTATTACTGTATTACTGTAGTCTAATCTTGACGTGACAGACTGACGTTTCTCACCGAGCAAAGATGAAGAAAAGCAACGTCATTTATATTAATACATGGTTAGGGAGACAATGCATTAATTGAGAGTTGGCTTCATCAGGACTTAAATTCTCAGAGACTATTTCCTGGAGCCCTCTACACATGCCTCCATTTGGAGCTCTGAGATTCAGATGCAGGGCAGAGGATCTTGAGGCTTTAGTCCTGCAGAAGGCACAGGGGCTCAGGGCTTCAGCCCCATGGGGTGCACCAGGGCTCAGGACTTTAGCCTTGCAGAGTGTGCTGGGGCTTGAGGCTTCTGCCCTGTGGGGAGGAACTGGGGCTTGGGGCTTCTGCACCACGGGGAGGCACCAGGACTCCTGCAAGTTTGAATATATTTATCGAAGCTCTGCTCTAGCCACTCCGGCTGAACATAAGCCCTGTGTCTCATTCAGCAATGTTTACAAAATGTTAAATTGCAGGTTGGTTGTCACCATGTCAGATATTATCCTACCATTGTATTATTCTGCATAGGAGACAAGGTAGAAGTGGCCTTTCAAAGGCTTATCGATCAAACACGTTCAAGAACCAGTGCCTATATATAGTGAAAGATGATCAGATATGGCCCAAATTTTAATGCCCAACTTAAGGTCTAAATGTTGGCCTTTTTGTATTTTTTGAAAATGTACAACTCTTTTCAGAGAGGCTAAGAAGTAAGATATGATGATTTGCTGTCTTAAAGAGGCACAAATAAAGATCTGCAAAAATCAAATGTTAAGAGGGTTTTGATGCAGGTACAGAGAGTCAGAGAGTCTAGTAAATTTAAAATATTGGCCATTGTAATATGAAGTTAATTTGCCAAAACTGCAGTGAAAAGGTATCCACTTTGGGTTTATACTTTATCTGTATAGATCTGCATATTTTTAAAACAAGATAAAGCAATATATTGTATTAATAAATAATAATTTATTAATTTCTGAAAAATTCTGTTAAAAGTCAATGGCTTCTTTGTTTGTTTGTTTGTTTGAACTACAGAGTACACTACAAATTATTACATCTACTGGCCATTTTCAAGAATCCTCACCATGACTGCTAGCATTCTGTTCTTTATATATAAATATTGAGGGGAAAATCCTGGCTCCTCCCCAAGGCAAAGCTGCCAAAGAATTCAAGGGGACTAGGATTTCACCCAGACTATTTAATTTTGCAATTATATCACCCATGATTATTAGTCAGGCTTCCCTTTCTGTAGAGCAGAGTCCATAGAATTACAGGCATTGTCTTACAGTACATATTAACAGAATTCAGAATATGTTGTAAAAACATTAAGTAAACCTGTAGTTGTTGCAATCCCAATGATATTATCAAATTATATTAGAGGGAAATGGAGACCTAGGAATTAATACAAGAAAGAACAGGAAATTAACAAAACCAAAGTACCTGAGATAGAACAGGTCCTAAACAAGAATCTCTTTGTCTTCGGCACATCCCCTTTAAATTTTGGAATAAGATTCGAGGATTTTACTTTTGTTTATAATGATATTATGTACTAATTGCATATACTTGATTAATGTAACAGCTAAACACTATGCTGTTGCTGTTAACACCCACGTTCCCCATAGATTTTATAGATCAACAAATATGCTAATATTGTGATTTTAGTTCCAAGAATTTATTAATCCTCCTTGAGATAGTCACTGTCTAGCAGAATTAAAATTAACAAATGTTTCATCACTGGAACAAATCTGTTGCAAGACAATTACAGTTGTAACAAAGCCAGGTTTCAATTCTAACAATAGACTGACTTTGTAATATAAATGCCACTAATTATGTAGAAAAATGTTTACAACCCACATATATGTAAAACGTATTGCAAATTCTTACTGACAAAAAGAGTGATGAGACGGAAGATGAAAAAAAGTCTCCTAATTCTGATTTGTGCTTCTTTCACATACAATCACATTATAGAATCTTACCTTTTCATAATTAGTAACTATGTATACACCTGCTAGTGTCTATGGCTCTTCAAAAAGATCCAGGGAGCATACCGTCTAAAATTAGTCAAGAAACTAGAACCAGAAGATGATGGAAATTTAGAATATGTGTCATAGGATGAGATTTGCAAAGACATCGTGGGGATTCAGAACAACTCTCATCAATATCAGTGAAACTAATGGAAATTGTGCTTTTAAATCCCAGAGGCAGCTTGGAAAATTCTCAGCCATACTGATCTGGCACTATGTCACATTGTGTTTGTTTCTCTGGATACATACTGTAGGCAGAGTCTGAGACAGAGCAGCTTTTTTTAGTGTTATGCTCTGCATCTAGCAAGAATTGCATCACACATGGCCTAAGCATTTTCTCCGAGAGCTAACAGTTTATACATTAAGATAAACTGAACTTATACACTATATCTGTAATAGCATCGTATGGTAATTATCAACAATATTTAGTGTATGTATGTGGACGCTCCCTTTACACTTCATGGGACAAGGGACTTTTACTGGTTAACTCTGCTAGGTGGCTACCAAACTATAGACTTCTTACTGTTTGGCCCCGCTGACGGGACATGAGCCGGAGTCCTGTTGCCTGACAGCAGGTAGAGTGGTCTCCCTCCCTATTTGAGAGCGAGGAACCACTACAGAGCCATTTGAAGTTGTTGTTGGGGTAGCTCAACCATTCCTGGTCGTGGAATTTATCAATAAGCTATAGGAATCCGCAGCACAACTCATAGTGTTCCTCTGGTGATCCTCTCCTACCATAAGCAACCCAAGTTGGAGAGGGAAGGAGAAAATTAGGAAACCTCTGCCCAATAACGTAGAAAAAACTTTCTCATATAGCCCAGAGGCAGAAGACTAAGGAGAGATATGCCTGGAATTCCACAGGCTCACCAGAGAAGGGGCTGTAAAGCATGTTCTAGGGGACTGGTGAAGCTATAATAGGAACCACTTGGCCTTCCTCCAAGTCTTGGAAAAAACGGGAAAAAGTCATGAATCAGTCAATTCCCATAAAAGAGAAATTAAATTAAGAGAGAGTGAACTGAAGTAGGGATGCCATTCCAGGTACAAGTAACATGGAAGAAAGCATGAAGATGAGAAGAGGGAAACAAAGCCAAGAGGGGTGGTGAGGCTGGTATCAGTGACGGAGCAGAAGAGGATAGGATGAGAAATTATCAGAGATGTAGACAACATAATAGTTATGACAAGACAACAATCTTAAACTAGATTTGGTAGGAGAAACATAGCCAGTGGAGAGATTATAGAAGGGAAGGAAGATTTGGCTGCTGTATTCTGGGTGCACTGAAAGGGAGTATGACAGAAAGCAAGTGAAAAGAATGAGAATGTCTAAACTAAATCTGAAGTTCTAAACGTAATAACTTTAAGTTGTATATGGAACTAGAGTATAGCAGACTGTATACATTCTCATGTCAAGGTGAATTTATAATGATTCCAGTTGCCTTATTTTTTTTAATAAGGTTCTGGTATTGTGAACAGGAGCAATATGGCTTGAAAAGTCAAGAACAACATTGAAATAGATGGAAAATTTGAGCAGGACATTGATATCAACCCAATAAGAAACTGTGTATTGAAGAATAGGAATCCAAACAGGAAAAAAGGGAAAAGAGCAAGCCTAAGCCTTGATATTGCTAAAAATCAGAATCAAACTTGTTTTCTCTTTTAATCTTCAAATTAGTTTGTATATTAAAAAATAAGAGTAAAAACTTACATATTGTACCTTGTTTCCCTTCTCATTCGACCATGGCCATTAATCTAAGAATTCCCTTTCCCCACGACAACTGTCCACATTAGGATGCCTCTTATCTTATTTTAACATATGCTACCAGTTGAAAGATAATCTTCAGCTCTTTTCTATCCAACTTGTTACATTGCCCAGCTTCTGCCCCTTTAGATCACCACCTTAAACTTCACTTTGAGCACATTTATCTTTGTGATGTTTCCCTTTTGTGCATACAGCATTATGAGATATTTAATTCATCATGCTTCACTAATGAAAGGTAACTGCACATTGCTCAATAACAATAACAAATTGTGCTCAGAACTAGGGAGAGGATTAGATAGAAGCAGTTCAGTTTTGAAAGGGACAAGTGTAGGCACTGAGAGGCACCTAAATATTTTGTGAGAAATTAATGCAGGGGCAGCAGCAACTGCAGAAGGAAGCTCCTCGTGAATGTAGGCACTAAACAGCTGGTTAGGAACGGGTGCAATCACACACTTCTGATAAAGAATTAAATGAGGCTTTCACAAATGAAGTGTTTTTAATGTTTTGGAAGAATCCCTGCCTGCTTATCTGTATATGCCTATGTAGCTTCATATATCAACACCAGAAATAGGAAATACAGCACACAGAGCAATGGTGAGTACTGCTGTACATCATGTTTAATACTTTTAAGGAAAAAAAGGTCAAGAAAATGAAGGA
Source organism: Gopherus evgoodei (assembly GCF_007399415.2). Taxonomy (NCBI): domain Eukaryota; kingdom Metazoa; phylum Chordata; order Testudines; family Testudinidae; genus Gopherus; species Gopherus evgoodei. The sequence goes on from NC_044324.1 coordinate 52,417,516, forward strand.
TTGATTTAAATTAATCAGCCTGAAGTAACACATTTTAAAGTTCAGTATATTTAAATAGTGAGGAAATCTTCAGGATTTGGAAATTGTATATAAAACGTATACATATTAATCTGAACATGAGAATGCCTAAGAGCTACGAAAGGCTAAGTACATATTCATCAAGCCAAGTACCAGAAGAAAAAATGCAGTGTAAGCTAATGATAAAAGGAGCTTTTGCTCAGCACAGCAACCCTAAAGTTCTCAATGTAAGAAGCACTACCTCGCTATGTATAAAATCTGAATCATGTCTGAAACTAACCTGTAATTAAAACTGCCATTTCTCATCCTACTGCTGATCCTCCTGGGGATAGGGGTCCACCTGTGTATATCCAACTGCAGAATCAGGACTTTTGTTTGCATTTGGAAGGTTCAAAATAGCATTCAGTATCTCCTTCAAAACTCCATGTTACATCAATATTTAGCACTACAGAAATAAATCCTTCAGTCACTTACTGTGTATCATTTCTTAATATACTTGATACTTGGGAATTTGATTACTACTTTTCATGATCTTGTATTCAGAAGCACATCATCATTTATATCATAAGTGAGAGCGATAGAATGCATCTAACTTTTTGTTTGTTTGTTTTTTCTTCAAAATAAGGCCCGTACAAGAACATTATTTCCTCTCCCGTACCATGCGTTAAAACTTGATATTGGTAATTTCATGCACTAATCCGGCTGAAGCTGGTTCAGATTGCTTCTGTCATAACATATTTAAAGAGCTCATTGGTCAGTTTTGAAGTTGATATGAAAACTGTCGGTCACGTTGATATTCTTTGTTGAACAGATGACTGACACTGAAAAGCTTTACAATCACTGAAAATGTCAGCTCAACATTGGAAGCAGACATGAAGTCCTTGCCAGAATACAGATACATCTTAATGTTTAAATTGTCAATGCAGAACCTTACCTGCCTTTTGTTCTGCATATATAATGTCATTGAAATAATCAAATACTAGACAAAATACATGCCAGTGAAAGTTTCCTTTTAAAAAGAAAAGAATCAACTGCCGCACTAATAGGCTGTTAAAAACAAGGTAGGCTATTTTAAAATCAATGTTATTTAATATCATTCTTGCTAATAATGAAGAAATTTCTTAATCATTCAGAAGAAGAGTCTGGTACCCTTAAACATTAAATTGTTCAGCTGATTCAGAATAATACTCAGAGTGAGTGTGGGAATCAGAATATGATCCTTATTAACAATGGAAACTAGTTTTGTTTTTTTTTCATCCAAGATCCTTTGACACTATTCACTTTTTCCAGAATGCTATATTAAACAGAATGGTTTGTACATTTTACTTTGGTTTTTTTTCTGGCAGTATATAACATGAATAGGATGCAACTATACCAAATATAAGTTTGAGCCTGTGGTCATGTTATTAAAAATGATACATTCAAAATATAATTTTACTTTAAAAGCCCTGAGAATACCTCAGCTCAACAACATTAGGAAAGCAGCAGCTATATACAATTGTTTTTATACCATACCCTCATCACCCTTGTATCCGAGTCTGTATCTTTCGAGTTCATTATTGTCTTCTTACACCTCAGCTGTTTTCTTTTCATATATATGTATTGCCTGTTAGCTTGACCAGTTACCATGTACATTTAGGGCTAGATCAAGTCAATTAGATTTAGGCATCTTACTGACTTAGGTGCTTTTATAAATCCCACTAGCTGCCCATTTGTATCTTTAGGGACCTAAACATCTTTATTAATCTTCCCCTTGGTCAATTAGGTAATAATTCAGCATAGCATGTTAGCACAATTATAACCTTAAAATGACTTAACTGGAGTCTTAGTTTATTGAGTCTTGATATTATATCAGAAGTACATATATAATTATTGCACTTAATGACATTTGAGAGTTGGGGAAGGCAGAGGCAGTGCAAACTAGTTACTACAAACTAGTTAATACCTTCTCATAATAGACACCAAAAATAACTATGTTTAATCTAGTTCTTATCATTCATTGTTACATTGTTTCAGCAATTTCTTCTGACATCACGGTGGCAGCATTATCTGATTGGGCAACAGTAGGACTTCACATACTCAAATCACTTTCTTTTAGAAAAGGCATTTCCAGAAATTGCATAATGTACTGCCCAGTATACTGTTAATTGAGAGGAAAGTCAGAGATTCTAGTATTATCCAATGGGTCACTGGTCCCCAAACTGTGGGGTGTGCCCCCCTAGGAGGGCACAGAGGAATGTTGGGGGTGGGTATGTGGCAGGGCCTGGAGGGAGCACCACCCAGCCCCACTCCACCCCCAGCCCAGCCCCAACCACTGCTCCACTCCAGCACCATCCACCTTTGCCCTCATTCCCTCTCTGCCCCCAAGCCAGCTCCACTTCTAGTCCCAGCTCCTCCCATCCCCAGTTCTGCCCCCAGTTCCACCTTCAGCCCAAGTTCCTCTGCTGAGCCACCTGAGCAGCAATGGGGTTGGAGGAGCACAATCAGATTTCATTATTGGTAAGAGGATATGACAGGAAAAGTTTGGGCACCACTGCCCTAGCTAAATGGCTTAGGAGGTCATTTAGGTGAATTATATGCATTTTAGGGATTTGCAATGGGGCTGGAGAGATCTGACACCTAGGCCCTTGAGTGTCAAAAAAGCCACCCCAAACAATTAAGGGGTGACACAGTGATTCCTAGTACTATGAACGTGTGCAGAGGTTGGGATTTGGCCTGTCAAAGCAACACAATCTGGCATCATATGGAGGCTGCTAGTGCCAGACCACTCTTTCTTCATGGGGAAGGGAGTTATCTTGGAAAGAGAAATTTCATTTCAAGGCAGTGTCAAAGAATACATGTTCTTGAGGTTTTTGAGTTGACTTGGGATCCCATTTATTCAGGATTCGAGTGTCTGGATCCGGAGACACCACAGCTTGTAATAGGAGCACAAGAGGTTATGCCAATCAATGGTAGCCTCTTTGTATGTATTGTACAATGGTATGGAGGCCCCTGTTGGGGATGATAATTCAGTGATTTATATGTGCTAAACCATTCCTGTATATCCAAATAATTAATAGAAATATTGAATAGCAACAGACCCAGGACTAACCCCTTTGAGACCCCCTATGTCCTACCAGTTTGACAAAAAGCCATTGATAACTACTCTTTGAGTATGGTCTTTCAACCAGTTGTGTAACCAATTTATAATAATTTCATTTAGTCCACATTTCCCTAGTTTGCTTAGGAGAATTTTATGGGGTCTGTGTCAGCAGTTTTACTCAAATCAAGATGTAGTACATCTACAGTTCCCTACCATCCACTATACCAGTAACCCTGTCAAAGAAGGAAATTAGGTTGATTTGGAATGATTTCTTCATGATAAATCCAAGCTGTCTATTCCTTATTACCCTATTAAACTCTAGTGCTTACAAACTGATTGCTTAATAACTTGTTGCAGTCTTTTTTCGGATATCGAAGTTAGGCATACTGATCTATAATTTCCCAGGTCCTCTGTTTCTCATTTTAAAAATCAGTACTGTATTTGCCCTTCTCCAGTTCTCTGGGACTTCACCTAACCTCAATTGGTTCTCGAAGATAATTGTTAATGGTACTGAGATTGCTTCAGCAAGTTCCTTAAGCATCCTAGGGTGAATCTAATCAGGCTCTGATGACTCAAATACATCTAGTCTGTCTAAATATTCTTTAACCTATTATTTCCTTATTCTGGCTTTTGTTCCTTCCCCCTTGTTAACATTAATTCTGTAAAGCATCTGGTCACAATTAACCTTTTTAGTGAAGACTGAAGAAAAATATGCATTAAACATTTCATCCTTCTTGGTGTCATCCAATGCTTAATTTGTGCCAGGTCTTGCCACGTCTGAGCCCCGGCACGTCTGTGCTTGGCAGTTCATGGCCCCAGCACCTCTGGACTTGCTGCCTCAGATATGAATGTAAAAAAACAATTGCTTGAGGCTCGGCACCTCTTTTATTACAAATTAAGCACTGGTATCATCCATTGTTAGCTCTCTTTCTCTGCTAAGTAGTGGGCCTACATTTTTTCAACTTTCTCTTGCTCCCAATGTATATAAAGAACCTCTTTTTGTTGCCTTTTATGTCCTTTGCTAGGTGTAACTCATTTTGTGCCTTATCTCTTCTGATTTTGTCTCTGCATGCTTGTGTTATTCTTTTGTACTCCTTAGCAATTAATCCATGTTTTGACTTTTTTGTAGGATCCCTTTTTTGATTTTCAGGTCTTGAAAGAGCTTCAGATGCAGTCAAATTGGCCTATTACTATTATTTTCTTCCTATCTTTCCTTCACATCAAAGTAGCTTTTTGCTATACCTTTACTAACATCGCCATGAGAAACTGCCAGCTCTGCTGAACTCCTTTTTCCCTTAGCTTTTCTTCCGATGGGACCTTATTTACCAGTGTTCTGAGTTTGTTACAGTTTTTGTTTAAAGTCCATTTTCTTTATTCTGCTGATCTCACTCCTTCCTTTCCTTAGGGCAGGTCTGCACTACCGCTGCTGGTTGATCTAAGCTATGCAATTTGAGTTATGTTAGTAGCGTAACTTGAGTTAATATAGCTTAGATCTACTTACCATGGGGTCTGCACTACACTCTCCTGCTGACATTGCTTCTGCCTCTCATTGAGGTGGAGTACAGAAATCTATGGGACAGCGCTCTCCTATTGAGGGAGCATGTCTTCACTAGACCTGCTCAGTCGATGCCTCTACATTGATTTGTAGTGCTGATTTAGCTCCATAATGAAGACAAGTCCACAGAATCACAAAGTCTATCATCTCATGGTATTGTAAGGCTGGCTCTTGAACATCAAGTCTAAAACATTCAATACATTCTTACATTTCAGAGGAATCTTCACAGGCTCTCTCCAGGTACAAAGTAAGTTTCAAACTGTCCCTGGACCCTATCAGAATCAGTTCTTTCTGCAGATGACAGCTGTAAGCTATTATAAATTTCTAGGGCCTTTGCAATAGTTACAATTAAGGCCAGTTTCCTGGCACTGTTCAGTATGTCTGCACACTTGTTGAGGAGAGTGTGATGGTTCGTGGGGTACCTATGACTGTCAGTCACTTTGTTACCCCCTGCCTCCAGCCAGAGGAAGTCTTTCTTGTGGTAGCTGTGTGCCAATTCTCAACACTATAAGCCTTTCAGCCACTCAAGGACTTTCCTCTGGGTTTATCCCAGCCCTTCCTTAGAATCCTAGAATATCAGGGTTGGAATTGACCTCAGGAGGTCATCTAGTCCAACCCCCTGCTCAAAGCAGGACCAATCCCCAACTAAATCATCCCAGCCAGGACCTTCTCAAGCCAGGCCTTAAAAACCTCTAAGGAAGGAGATTCCACCACCTCCCTAGGTAACCGAACCACCCTCCTAGAGAAAAAGCTTTTCCTAATATCCAACCTAAACCTCCCCCACTGCAACTTGAGACCATCCTCAGAGATTGATATATCGCGTCTCATCTAGATGCGATATATCTATCCCCATACGTGCTCCTATCGACTCCGGAACTCCACCAACGTGAACGGCGGTAGCGGAGTCAACAGGGGGAGCCTCAGACGTCGATCCCATGCCATGAGGACGGTAGGTAATGCGATCTAAGATACTTCAACTTCAGCTACGTTATTCATGTAGCTGAAGTTGCGTATCTTAGATTGATCCCCTCCCCTAGTGTAGACCAGCCCAAAGGCACCACAAGCCCTAAATCTTTTTGAATCATTCATCAGTGATATCCAACCCTGACACTAGTTACTCATAGAAATTCCCAATCCTCTGCACCGAAAGTTGCACTGTACCCTAATTTACTAGTTTTAAAGTAAACCACCACTCCTGTAAACCATGCAGCATTTGTGAGGTCCTAAAATAAAGCAAAAGAATAAATATTTGACTTAAACAAGAGAGAGAGTGGTAGAAACAAGTGGTTAGAAAACAATATAAAATCATAAAAAGTGGGTCTGCACTTATCAGTAGTTACCTTTCTTATCTTAGCTAATAAAGTAGATTTCTCCTCCCCCTTAAAGTTTGTTATGTTGCTGAGTTTACTGGTTTCTCAATAACCAAGATCAAAACATTTATGAAAGCATCCTCCTCTGCTTCAGTGAATGGACACAGAGTGCTTTTCCCTACACTCTGTTATACTCTTATACTACTCCCTTTTATTTCACGCCATCACCCACACACATCACCTCCTGGAGACTAATATCCATCAGGAATCAGGGCCTGCAACAGAGTGACTGATTAGCAACACAACCTGATTGGCTGCAGAGGTCAGCATGCTGGCTCTTAAGCCAGCAGCAGCTCACAGGCTCCTCAATGCTCATGCCCACCACAGTGCTTGCTCCTGTGTTACTTGTTCCATCTGCTCCTGTCTTACACCCAGTATTGCCTGATATCCTGCTCACTCCAGTCCCTGACCCTTGGTTTGCTGTGGTGGATTAGCCACTGGGTAGGAGTCCATTCACAGGGGTCCCAGCCAATTAGGAAGCCTTGGAAAAATGGGCACCCATGTACCCTGACCCTGCACTCCTTGCCTGCCCTGAACCCAATCCCCAGCAGCAGTGCTGGATAGGGTGGGGTAAGCCCCTGTACCTGACCTCATTTCCCCAGTAGGAGTGTTTGGGGTAGGAGGGGAACTGCAGGCAGAAGGGGTGGGGAGACAGTCCCATTTGCTCTGGATCAGAGCCCCAAAAAAACATAATCCTCCTCTGCTGGTTTTATCCTTGGCTCTGACTACAGACTCTGGCAGCCAGTCTCTGCCTTCCAGTTTTACCCTTGGCTTGGGCTCCTGCTCCCTGCTCTGGCCAGTAGGCTAAACAATTTCTACTCCACGCCCATAAAGCATACCTTCAATATAAAGACATTATTCCTTAAATATTACCTGTAAATACCTCTCAGAATAATTATAATGATTAGAAGTCTGGACAAGTTAAATCAAATCCAGGAAATATCAGAAGGTTTCTCCTTCTCTTGTCTCCCAAGGCCAGGCAAAGCAAATCAAGAAAACAATACATGTAAAACATTCATGTTTTAGGTAGAGGCCTAATTTTGAAAAAAGAAATGCAGGCTGTGTTATCAGAGCCATAAATCTAGTTTGCAGAGTGGACATACTAACTTGTATCTTTTCAAAGGAAATTCTTTGCTTGTGGGGCTGTATTTGTTTTTGTTTTTTGAAACACCAGGAAAAATATGTGTAGCTGGAAATATTTTAAACTTTTGTTTGTTTCTTAAATGTTGAAATGACAATACCTTTATGAAATGCATACTTGCAATCCTAATATAGCTCCTAATATCATTGCTATGTAAATGGTAAAATAGTTTATCTATCACCTTGGAATCTTGCTAAACTAAACTACTTATTATTGTAAAATGCATTTAAGGAGAGTATATGTATATCAATGAGGAATTTAATTAATTACTGGCATTGTGCAAACAAACTGTTATGCAATTCAAAAAGACAAGAAAAATCATAATTCCAAAAATTGTCATGTATTATCAATAACTTAAGCCAAAGAATTTTTAAAAGTTATTTAATTTGAAAAGACTGTTCTGAGAACTAAAAACTGTTATATAAAGAATAGAAGTGTTTCATCTGTTATTTCATTTCCAGTCAAACTAATAAAATTGAAAGAATGTCTCAGAAAGTGGACTGAATAAGAACAGTTAAAACTCACTTTGAAAAGTTGTCTGATATAGTCCCGCAACAGAAGAACAAAGGCAATTAAATAAATTTTTCATGTTTATTAAAGAGACTGCATATTCAGGAGCTGAAAGTGTCACCTAAGCAAACCTCAAATCTTGCAACAGTAGTTATAGATAAGAACATAAGAACGACCATACTGGATTAGACCAATGGTCCATCTAGACCATTATCCTGTCTTCCAATGCCAGAGGGAACAAACAGAACAGGGCAATTATCAAATGATCCATCCATTGTCATCTCCTCCCAGCTTCTGGCAGTCAGAGGCTAGGGACACCCAGAGCATGGGACTGCATCCCTGACCATCCTGGATAACAGCCATTGACTAACCTATCCTCCATCAACTTATTTAATTCTTTTTTGAACCCAGTTATAGTTTTGGCCTTCACAACATCCTCTGGCAACGAGTTCTACAGGTTGACTATGTATCGTATGAAGAGGTATTTCCTTGTGTTTGTTTTAAAGTTGCTGCTATTAGATTAGCCAAGATAACCAATATCCAAAACATTAGAAAGTCTTAGATTGTATGCAATAGCACTACAGGTGAATGTTTCAGAATCTCATGGAATTACAGTCCATTTCTAAAGACTTGTCACTTTAACGAAAATAGCCCCAAAATTACAAGAGATAGCAACAGAAGAAATTGTATCACCTTTGAAAATCGAACCATTTATGTATAATTTAGAACCAATTAGATAGAAAACGTAGTTTTCAGTCAGAGATATTTTCATGTGAGAATTTTTGTTGCATAGAAGTATGTATAGTGTCATAGTGACCCATCAAAGAAACAAAATGTTGCAGTTTTAAGGTAGCAGCTTATATTGGAATTTAATTATCTTGTGTCAAATATGTAATGGCATTTTATTTAAATTAAGCTTCTAAAGTTTATGGTCACATCCCCAGGAAAATCACAGGCAATAGTGATGCCTTAAGTCTTAGGTGTATTTTTCTTTATATCTTGTTTTCACAATATTAGCACAAGTCAAAGTTGTACATAACTGAAGCTAGTTCCAGCCTTGAGTTATCAGTCAAGATGTTTGCAAGGAAGAAAGCAATAACAAGAGCAATTCAATTTGCCGCTATGGTGTCTCTGGCAGAATGTAGTTTAAAGATTACCTGCTTTTCACTGAAGATACCTCTGGCCTGCAAACAGTCTCCATGAACACAGGGAGATTCTTTTTTTTTGCCAGCACAGAAAATGGAACTACGCTTCAACTGGCACATGAATACAGATATAGTATATATAGTGTGCTAATCACTTGGGATCTACTCCCAATATTTTGTTATCTTTAATTATTCCTTTTGCAGAACTACACATATCCATCTGAACAAAATATCTTCTCCTTCTGTATCTTATTTTGTCTCATCTTTTTACCTCCATTTCCCTCTAGTGGTGCTGTTCATAAGCAAGAGCAGTGTAGTACATGAAATGCTCAGTGTGTGTTTTACAAATCAGATTTAGAATGGAAATTTTAAATTTACAGTAACAAAGATAACTTGATTCATAAATTTAGTCTACCTGAATCTTGTATCATACAGTATTGTATCTTTAAAAGTATACATAAATACATTTACAATTACACGACTGTAAACCAAGAACAACTCCAGTAAAGGTGTTACAGGATCACTGGTATGATCAGCAGTTCCCAAAAAAGAGAGAACTAAAATTGTAATTCTGCCTCTTTCGGACCACAAGACACAGGAGAACACAGTATCTTTTTGTTTCAACTTTAATCTGTCCCAATCTGACTATTCTTTTCTTCTTCCACATTTCATATGGGCAGCTGTGCCCCATATGGGAATGAGCCCCATCTGCTCTTGTTCCTAAGATACTTAACTCTTTTCTTTACTTAAATCTTTCCCTTAACTCCACACTCTTGCAGATCTGCCAGGGCCTTGCTTCTACTTGCACAGCCATTCCCAGCTATCTATGGGTCTTTCAGGGCACACTTGGATAGTAGGGTTGCCAACTTTCTAATCGCAGAAAACCGAATATCCTTGCCTCACCCCCTGCCCCGCCCCTGCCACAAGGCCCCACCCCTGCCCAACCCCTTCTCTGAGGGCCCCCTCCCTCTGTTGCTTGCTGTCCTCCACCCTTGCTCATTCGCTCATTTTCACTGGGCTGGGGCAGGGGGTTGCAGTGCAGAAAGAGGATGAGGGCTCCAGGTAGGGGTGCAGGCTCTGGGGTGGGACTGAAGATTAAGAGTTTGGGGTGCAGGAGGGGGCTCTTGGCTGAGGCAGGGGCGTGGGGTGCAGAGGTGCAGCCTCTTGGAGTGAGTTTGGGTAATCAGAAGGGGCTCAGGGCTGGGGCATGGGGTTGGGGTATGTGAGGGGGTGTGGGCTATGGGAGGTATCTCAGGGCTGGGGCAGGGGGTTGGTATGTGGGAGAGGGTTCAGGGTGTGGGCTTCAGGCAGTGCTTACCTCAATCAGCTCCCAGAAGTGGCTCCACGTATCTCTGGGCAGCTCCTAGGTGGAGGCATGCCTCTGTGCGCTGCCCCCGTCCTCAGGTAACACCCCCACAGCTCCCACTGGCTGAGAGTCCCAGCCAATGGGAACTGCGGAGCCAGCACTCAGGGCAGGGGCAGCATGCAAAGCCTCTGGGCTGTCCTTGCACCTAGGAGCCACAGGACATGTTGCCACTTCCGGGAGACACGCAGAGCCAGGGCAAGCAGAGAGCTTTTTTTAGCCCCACTGCACCGCCAACCGGACTTTTAGCAACGCAGTCTGCAGTGCAGACTGGAGCCACCAGAGTCCCTTTTTGACTGGGGATTCAAATAAAAAAACAGACACCTGGCAACCCAATTGGATAGTACATGCAGTCACAAAAGTCACTGTAAAACCGGTACAATGTAAGAAGAGCATCAGGCGCATATATTTCACTATTCCTTATTATAATCCATTATGCTTCAAGTGGAGTTCTATCATCACACACTCCGCAAGACTAACATGATGAGTCATGCTGCACTGGGTGAACCAGCTTTATCTACCTTACGATCCCACAGTCACCTGCCACACTAACAGTTACTGAACATTTTCCTGCCCCAAGCCATTTGTAGCCCTTGGTGGCTTCCAGTTCTGCCTATATGCTAGTTTATCCTTCATCATCCATATCCTTTTTTGGCTTGCACTTTTGTGACCAATTTTCAGTCAAACAGAAATGAGTGGCTCTCCCTCTATCTATCTACGGTACTTACAGGGCCCCCATTATTAAGGTATCCTCACAAACTTTTAATGCATCTGTTCTCAAATACCCCTGTGAGTTAGGGAAGTACTATTTCTTCATTTTATAGATGATGAACTGAGACACAGAGAGATTAGAGGCCAAATATTTAGATACCTAAAGCTGCAGATAAGCTTTTTAAAACCCCCTTGGTGCCTAACTCCCATTGAAAGCAATCAGTTTGCATCCCAGATAAGTGCCCTAACCACCAGGCTATAAAGTACTCTCTCTCTCTGGCCTAATTCACTGTTTATACAAAGCAGAACATGCAATAGCATGGGGGTTAGACACTCACCAGCAAGGTGGGAGACCTAGATTAAAAGGTACTCCTCCAAATCAGGCAGAGTGAGGATCTGAAGACAAGGCTCCAGCATTCCAGCTCAGTGCCATAACCAAAGAGTTATTGGGATTCTGGTAGATACATATGCCAGCCACCAAAATTCCCTGTCAGGTTGTCCCCAGCTGTCCTTTCTGCAAAGCATTATCCAATAAGCATATGCTGAGCAAGAAGGAAGTTGAAAAAATCAAGAGAGAACAGAGAAAAGCCATGAGAACGATTGATTAAAGGATTAGAAAACATACATTATAGTAATAGACTCAAGAAGATCAATCTATTTAGCTTAACAGAGAAATGGTTAAGAGGTGACTACATTACAGTGTATAAGTACTGATAGGGAGAACAAATATTTAATAATGGGCTCTGAAATCTAGCTGATCCAATGGCTGTAAACTGAAGCTAAACAAATTCAAACTAAAAGTCTTTAACAGTAAGAGTAATTAACTGTTGGAAAAATTTACCAAGGGTTGTGGTAGATTCCTCATCCATTACTGACAATTTGTAAATCAAGATTGGTTATTTTTCTAAAAGATATGCACTAGGAATTATTTTGGGGAAGTTCTATGGCCTGTATTATACAGGAGGTCAGACTAGATGATCACAATGGCCCCTTTTGGCTTTGGAAGCTATGAACGTATAAGCATGCCTACTGGATTGGGCCCTATAAGTGAGATAGGGAATTGCCTAGTTTGAGAATCCCATTGTGACTTAGGTCTGAGATAGGGTGCCACGCTACTCAATGGTGTTAGGACTTAGGTGGTTTTGAGCACGACCTCCAGCAAAATGTACGTGATTAGAGAATTTAGTTAGCATTTGAGTGGTGGTTTTAAGATTCTCTGACACCTACATTTACATACCTAAAGAGGCAGCTAGGTGCCTACATTCCTTTGTGGATCCAGCCCCTAGCTACCTTGACAAATCCCATTCTAAGTGACTTGCCCAGGGCCGTGCAGGAAGTCTGTGGCAGACCAGGGATTTGAGCCCCTGTCTTCCAAGACCTAGGCCATGTCTACATCTAAAATTTTGCAGCGCTGGTTGTTACAGCTGTATTAGTACAGCTGTATAGGGCCAGCGCTGCAGAGTGGCCACACTTACAGCAACCAGCGCTGCAAGTGGTGTTAGATGTGGCCACACTGCAGCGCTGTTGGGCGGCTTCAAGGGGGGTTCCGGGACGAGAGAGCAAACCGGGAAAGGAAACCAGCTTCGCCGCGGTTTGCTCTCTCGGTCCCGGAGCCAGCCAGCAAACCGCAGGGAAGGAGACCTGCTTGCTCGGGGTTCCGGGACCGAGAGAGCAAACCGGGAACGCCGCGGTTTGCTCTCTCGGTCCCGGAGCCAGCCAGCAAACCGCAGGGAAGGAGACCTGCTTGCTCGGGGTTCCGGGACCGAGAGAGCAAACCGGGAACGCCGCGGTTTGCTCTCTCGGTCCCGGAGCCAGCCAGCAAACCGCAGGGAAGGAGACCTGCTTGCTCGGGGTTCCGGGACCGAGAGAGCAAACCGCGGCGAAGCTGGTTTCCTTTCCCGGTTTGCTCTCTCGGTCCCGGAACCCCGAGCAAGCAGGTCTCCTTCCCTGCGGTTTGCTGGGTGGCTCCGGGACCGAGAGAGCAAACCGCGGCGTTCCCGGTTTGCTCTCTCGGTCCCGGAACCCCGAGCAAGCAGGTCTCCTTCCCTGCGGTTTGCTGGGTGGCTCCGGGAACGCGAGAGCAAACCGCGGCGAAGCTGGTCTCCTTTCCCGGTTTGCTCTCTCGGTCCCGGAACCCCGAGCAAGCAGGTCTCCTTCCCTGCGGTTTGCTGGGTGGCTCCGGGACCGAGAGAGCAAACCGGGAAAGGAAACCAGCTTGATTACCAGAGGCTTCCTCCTTCCACGGAGGTCAAGAAAAGCGCTGGTAACTGTCTACATTGGATTACCAGCGCTGGATCACCAGCGCTGGATCCTCTACACCCGAGACAAAACGGGAGTACGGCCAGCGCTGCAAACAGGGAGTTGCAGCGCTGGTGGTGCCCTGCAGATGTGTACACCTTCAAAGTTGCAGCGCTGTAACTCCCTCACCAGCGCTGCAACTTTCTGATGTAGACAAGCCCCTAGACTAGTGTCCTAGCCACTGAACACTGCTTCCTTTCCTTTGCTGCTCATTACTTTGATTGTAAGCTATTTGGAGCAGGGACTTTTCTCCTTTTTAATTTAATGGGATACAATAAGAATCCTAAGTACTGTCACAATACAAACAACATATAAAAATAATAATTAACCCAGCCATTGTGAGTGATATGAGACACTCCTCCACTACTGGCCAGTGTTTCTCACTGCCATCATGCAGTCTAAGTTGTAAGTTTTGTTTATTGCACAATCCTTTCTTGCAAACGACGGCCTGTGTACAACTATACTGCCACCACATCATGTTACAAAGCTGAACAAGGTTTCTTGTTGGCTGTCTCTCTGCCTACCATAAAGTAAATGAAAGCAGGGGCAATGTACTGTAATGTCAGTGTTATGATAGTTTTAACAAATGATGCACTTGCAATAGTGTAAATCATCTCCACCTGAGTGACTCTCCTGGCAGCCCATTACAATACTTGCTCACTGTGACAGCTAATAGCAATCTTAGTAACTGATTATTTTTACATGGGCGTAGTATTATTTTGTACTCTCTAGGTATTGAATAGATATAAACATTCCTAAGTCTTACAGGCAACAAAGTATCTTATGTCAATGGTCACATCCAGTCAGCTTAACTGTGGAACATGAGTAGTTTGGGAGGGATTTATATTGTAGTACAGATGACAAACAAGAATTCTGAAAGGTAAAACATTGTACCTATCCATTAAACATTATTAATAAATCACACTCTCTGGGAGATGGGCTGTATACTACACTACAGAACAGAGCACCATTAATCCTCTCTTATGATGAAAACCTGTCTAGCACAGATGTTGTGACATTAGAGGTCAGAGTTCCAAAGCTGTTCTCTAACAATATGCTTAACTAAACTTAAAAGCTGTCTCCAGCCAGCTTATTAACTCTGACAGGCATTAAAGTGAGGTTCCAGGAGTCACCAAGTCTGTTTTTTGTTAAAGCATTCCTAATAACACTCTGATGTCATAGCCCATTAATGCACAGTACGATCTCAGTTCTGTTGAGAGCCATAATGCATCAGCATTTTATGACTAGAACTGAGCAATTTAAAATCTCTTTTAGCCTTCTGCTGCAATGACATTATTTTGGGTTGATGGCTCTTCTCATGTTTTGTATCTGAGATGATGCCCATTTCCATACTGGTCATTGTCAAATCTTTTAGCTTCCAAAGTGTTTCACAAAACAATGTGTTATAGATCAATTGTACAATGATTTTATAGCCATTTTGTGTTCAGCAGTAGTTCATAAGCAATTTTGAATATTAGGATCTACGTAGGGCAGAAGAGTGGCTCACTTGACAAGCTCATACAGGGGAGTTACGATGTATAAGGCACCCTTTTACTAACCTAGGCTACCTACTCACATCACATGTCAAATGCAGCCTCCCTGGGGCTGCTGCTCCTCGTTCTACACAGGTGAGTGAGGATTGGGCAGGCGTGGACACTGAATGGGTGCTGACATCACACCCTCCCCCAAATGTGCATGTTAGTGCAGCTTAGCCAGCACAGCAGGAGAAGTAATCAGCTTTGGCATATAAATAAGTAATAGATTACTTCTCTCCTTGAGTAAATGGGGGGGACAGACAGATTTGGGAATCACTCACAACTATGTGTACTAGAAGGATCCGGAGTGTGCACTCAGCCATAGTGTGGTTTGTACCACCATCAGGGCACAAGAGGGGGTGGAATTTCTTTGTGCACCTTTAGAGGGGCAATCCACAATGTGAATGAATGGTAACTATAGCTTTGTGATGCTAGCAATCTTACTAAAGGGAACAAGTGGCCCTAATTTGTGGCACTAATTTCTAGGCATTTTAAGGTGGGGATTTGATAGTATTGCAATGCATGTTACTAACTTCTCATTTCAATTCTTACACAGTCAGCATATTGTTTCTTGTAGACATTTTACACTGCAGTTTCTGTGCTTCATTTTGAATTTTTCCTCCCTGCTTGTTAGTCATTTCAGGTCTGGTCATGTAACTGAGCTGGCCACTTGCTGGGAACAGCCATAGAGGGGGAAATGAAATTCTATAAGAGGGATGTCAAAGATAGGGGGAAATTACAAGCACTCAATGGAAAGGCAGTGTTCAAAAGGATACTGAAAAAAAGGTGATGGCAAAATGCAGCTATTTGAAACCGAGGTGGAAGACAAAGTCTGTGATATTGGGTATGCATCAATAGTCAATTTGCATCCATAACTAGTAAAATAACCCCTTGATGAAAGTTTATAGGTTCAAGGACAGTAGTGGGAAGCAAGAAGTCTCGGGTCTATTGTTTTCCACCTAATTTTGTCCTTATTGTGTATGCCAAGCACATTTTTAATGGCTGATGTCACTCTGAAAGACCAGAGAATCAATCACTGAGCAATTAATACTGAGCAACTTGCTTTTTTGAAATTAATCTGAAAAAAACATGCCAGATTATGCACCTGCCCCTTTAAAGAACAAGTTAGTTGATAAAACTGAACAGGAAGGCAGTGATTAGGATTAGTGAACTAATTTCACTCTCCGCACCTGTCTGGAACTCTCAGCTTAGAACGTCTGACTTGGCTAACTAGATGGCCAATACAAAATGGAACATCTGTGTACAATATATTTATACTGATTATCTGTTTCCATGATATGCCACATTATATACTTGCTTTAAATTTTTTTGGCTTGATCAAAGGACTATGCAGCACAGTTAATTGGTATACATACATTTCAGTAATTTTTACTTCTCAGGTTTTGGTTTTTTATCTTCCTCATATTATGCAAATATTTTTTCATTTTTGATAATTCAGTACTTGATTTAACTCCTAGTTGTTGTTTCATGCTGAACTCCCCATTGCACACATTTTAGAACATGAGGTAGGTTGCCTACATATCTGTATTTTTAAAATATCCACAGTATTTTAGCTGCAACCTACAGACACAGCTTTATCTGAATTAAGCTGTGTATTTTGTGTGTGTCAAGGGGATGGATGGGGATTAAGTATTAGAACTTTGGACCACCTACATATAACAATACTTTCAGCAGGCATTTTACATGCTTAACCACAATGTTCTGGTTAGTTACATTCAGCTTCCACTGACAATTCTAATCCTGAGACTCTTGCATAGTGAAGATAAATTTGTGCTTAACCATGTTGTGATTTAATGATGCAGAGAAACTACAGACTCTTGGGTGGGCCTTTTCTTATCACTTGTGCTTATTACTTGTTTTAAAAATGGTTGTGGTTTGTAATTGTGTATTTACTCTGCACAGATTTTCTGATTCCTTGATAACTGTCAGTCAGCTGGAGTTCCTTGTTCTCTTTTGCTAAACATCTTAATAACAATACTCCTATAATTAGGTGGTCCACTTTATGGGAAAGTAAGTAGTGCTGAGCAGTCTAAGGGAGGGATGTTAAAATGATTGTTTATCGGGAAGTGACCCATGCTGAAATGCGAGAGTGCACACGCAGAGTTTGTTGAGACAAGAAAGCACCAGAGATCACGTTTTCTGAAGAACTGTGTAATAGCTCTCAGGGTGAAATATGCAATGAAGAAAGAATTTGCTAAAGTTAGATTCATAGATTGTAAGGCCAGAAGGTACAATTGTGGTCATCCAGTATTCTGCAAAACACAGGCTATAGAACTTCTCCGAATTAATGTCTGTTTAAACTAGAGCATATCTTTTAGAAAAACCTCCAAATTAGTTCATGCTTTTATTTTTGGTTAAAGTAACTAATGACAAGAAGTTGTGATCCCAACATACGTAAGAATCTGTTCTTATTTGCTAGCTTTTGTTTTGTGTGTTGCACTAAAATGATTGTTTCTTGATTTTATAGTTTCAGACTCATGAATTTAACATTTGCCCACAGCCACCAACTTTGACATTTCTTAATTTTAGCATGAAACTTAGCTCTACATACAATGCCAGTGTTTTTCTCCCACCTCTGTAGGACATTCATATAAACTGATGGATAGTTTAGGGTTTCTGAAAAACACATCAATCATTAGACTCTTGCCTCATTGTTAACGGCCTTTACGGCAGCAAGAAGATCTACTTTGTGAGCCCATGCAGCATAAAGAGCAATTTCAGCTTTCTATCCCCGACTTCAACCCTGAAGTCATATTTTCCATCAGTATCCATCATTCAGTATCAAGAATAAGTCATTTTTCACTCTCATACCCTTGTTTTCAGTTCAGGTTTAACATATTATAACTGTATATGGATGTAAAAGTATCAATACTCACTAAATAATATACTGTCAAGAGGGGGAAAAAGGTTCCTTATCTGGACAATATAAGTGATCACCATTTCTTGGGTCTAGCCATCCTTACTAGAAATTATCTGCAATGTCCTTGATAACTTAGTTTTTCTTCTGTTCCAAGTCACAAAAATGCTTAATAGTCAAGTTAAATATTCAATTTAAATAATGTCTTATTGTGGTGTTTAGATGTGCTTGTAATATTAGAACGGGGAGCACTGGCTGTTGGGAGTCTGAAAGGACAGGAAACAGGAAGGAGGGGGAGGAGTTGAGGAGACTGAGTGATAGTTACAGAGTGTGTAGCAGCAGCTTGGTAAAGAGGTTTCCACTGTAAAAATAAAGTCCTGTTGAAGCTTGTTAGTACCTTGCCTGCTTGCTACAACACCTATATAAAGAACTTATAAGATTTCCGGTTTACTACATTAAATACTGAAGTGTCTGACTTCTTTGGCTGCTTTGGCTGTTACTAGTGACTCACTCTGTTGAAATCACTTGCCAGTGACTTCAAACGGGCCAGGATTTTATCTTTAGCCTCTTTCTAGTCTTATCATTTCTAAATTTCGCTGCCTGTAATTAACTCCCTTGATCTTTCTAGATTTCTGGGTCTCTTTTTGAAGTTCAGTATATTTCCTCAATATTTAGCTTACTGATTAAGACTTATTTACCAAGATTGTGAGGATTTCCCTGCTCTTTATTTCAGTGGGAGACAAGGAACACAACATGTGTCCTTCAAATCTGCATTGTCTCTGGAAGACATCAACTGAATGATCCTTTTCTTACACTTAATTTTATCTGTGTTTGTAATAAGATTTTTGATGCCTGTTCCGATCTTTTTGTTCTCTTGTGAAGAAATATATTTAATGTTTAGGATCATTACATCTATCCCTTCCCATTAAAAAATATTAACTCTAGTCACACTGACCTCATTACCTGATGATAAAAATCCACCATATTCTGATTCTAATTGTCCCTACATTTCTATCACTTTAGAGACTCCTGTAATACATACAGTATTCTCTAATTGTTCTAAGGACATGATAATGCCACTAGATTGCATTTCTGGTTCACTGTCCTCAAATGTTAAGTATTAATAAGCAATCACAAAATGCAATGAAATAAAAATACATATAATGTTGTACACACATAACAGCTTACATTACTTTACCAAAAACACCCAAACAAACTGCACAATGATGCTAAAGGCTGAATAAGCATGAATCTAATGTCAGAGAATGATGCTAGCCCCCTATTTTTCTCTTAAAAAGAAAGAAAAAATGATTCCCTATAATTGAGAAGCAACAAGCTCCACAAGTATTGGGCATAAGGAGAAAAAATACCAGCGAACATATGGGTCCTGTT
Organism: Gopherus evgoodei; assembly: GCF_007399415.2. Taxonomy (NCBI): domain Eukaryota; kingdom Metazoa; phylum Chordata; order Testudines; family Testudinidae; genus Gopherus; species Gopherus evgoodei. The sequence continues at coordinate 52,436,514 of NC_044324.1, forward strand.
TAAACAACAGTTCAGAAAGGAGTTTCTTCTGCTTCAAGGATCATAAAGAGCATGTGATGAGGAAAGCAGCTCTAAATTAGATTTGAAAGTCAATAGGATTTAGGTTCTGAAGTCATTTAGGCATTTCCAAAAACTTTATCTACATTCTAGCTCAAATTGCAGAAACAGAAAATTTTAGGGCATTTTGTCCCCATTAACATCTTCCGATATTTTCTGAAAACTTTATTCTTAAAAGTGGTGTCCAATCTGGCTGGACATACTATTTCCATTGTCTCTTTGACTAAGTTACTTCTGTTTCAGATCTGCAGTTTCTTCATCAGGGTCCATGATGTTTATCCAGAATTACAGCAAAATACTTGACATTTTTTGACATTCTATCTGGCCTTATAATTTCCTGGCAAAAAGGTTTCCCAGTTTCTTACTTCATCAAATACTCAGTTGGGTGCATTTTAACTTCAGTTCTTGAATTGGAGTAATGCAATATATGCATAGCAAAACCGTCAAAGAAGGGTTACCTTATCAACTACAGTAACTGGAGAGGAAAAACATAACTCTCAGTCCCCGGGAAAATCATGTACAACATCATCCTTGAACATATCAAGAAACAAATAGAACTCCGACTTAAGAGAGAAACAAGCAGATTTTAGTCTATTGATACACCGCTACCTCGATATAATGCCACAACATAACATGCATGTGGACAGAACGCGGTAAAGCAGTGCTCCGAGGGGGGGAGGAGGCAGGGCTGCGCACTTTGGTAGACCAAAGCAAGTTCAATATAACACGGTTTCACCTATAATGTGGTAAGATTTTTTGGCTCCCAAGGACCGCGTTCTATCGAGGTTGAGGTGTATGTGCAGATCATACTGTTGTTCTTAGCCTTATCATTGAACAAAGTGTGCAGAAGCACTTCTTTTGATAAATTTTATAGATTTCCAGAAGACTTTTGATAGTATACACCTTTGGAAAATTATGGCATACTACCAAATACCGACAAAAAGAATTATAATCATCAAGTGCCTATATAATAATAATGCCAAATGTGCAGTGTAAAATGGTATCATCAGCCACTAGTTTGCAGTGAAAACTGGTGTAAAGCAGGGATGTCTTATGTCCACATTACTATTTGCTCTGGTGACTGACCATGTCATGAGGAAAGTAACTGCAGAAGTCAACCAAGGAATTTTATGGACACATAAGAAACCATAGTTGGATGACCTCCTTTTTGCTGATGACATTATCCTGCTTAATTCAATACATTGCTTAATGGAAGAAAAGACCCAGATTTTGTCAGATACAGCAGAACAAATTGGTTTGTTCATTTACAAGGGGAAAACAAAATATATAACTATCTATATCCCAAAGCAATCATCAGAGTAGACAGAGAAACATTAGAAGTGGTAAGTCATTTTTTACCTATCTTGGGAGTGAGATCTGTAATGATGGTGTCACCACACTAGATGTTAAGCAATGAATATCAAAAGGAAAAAAAAACTTTCATCAACTTGAAAAGATTTGGAAAAATAGCAAGATTGGCACTGATACAAAAATACAATTTTTTAACTCTGGCAATGTTTGTCCTCCTTTATGGAGCTCAGTCATGGAAGTATACAACAGAAATTGATATGATCAACTCATTCCAAAGTAAATGTCTGCAGAAGATCTTCAGACTCCATTGGAAAGAGTTTCTAGCAACAACAGACATGCGTCTGATGAAAGCTTATGCTCCAATACATCTGTTAGTCTTAAACATGCCACAGGACTCTTTGCTGTTTTTTATAGATCCAGACTAACACAGCTACCCCTCTGATGGCAACAACAGAAATTCTAAGTAAATTAAACTAACTTAAAAGAAACAAATATGATAAGAAGACTGGACATATTTAAGTTACACTTTAAGGATGATACCAACACAACATCCAAGTCAAATGATAATATGGACACCACTTGGAAAGAGAAAAAGAGGGCACCTACAGAAACATTAAACTGAACAATAGAGAACACCAAATTAATCAATATAGAATATCAGGGACCTCATCTCATCCAACCACCCGCTCAAAGCAAGACCAATCCTCAGACAGATTTTTACCCTGATTCCCCTAAACAGCCCCCTCAAGGGCTGAACTCATAACCCTGGGTTTAGTAGAGCAATGCTCAAACCACTGAGCTATCCCTCAGAAGCCTAAACAGATAAGGATAGGACTGAAATAAATAGGATAAACTGGTGGATGTCCTCTGTGCCTGAAGATGAGGGAGGAGAAAGAAAAATCAAATACTTGTCTTACTATATTCAGTATTTACAATACTTAGTATTATACATTTTGGGCCATACCGCATGTACTTGTCAATTATTTTTAATATGTACTGTACTTTTATCCAGTCCTACAGAAGAAGCCATTGAAAGAGTTCTACACAATATATTTTTGACTAAGGTGCTAGCTGCCTTAAAATTGGCTGTGACATTTTGGAGATCACCCAGACCAATAAGGGGTTCTGTCACTGCCTGCCTTGCAACATTGGGTGTCTTAAAAGCTATGCTGCTATGGTTCAGAGCTCTGATACCAGTAACCAGCCTATAAGCATAAAGGTCTCAATCCTGGCTTTCACTGGTCTAGTTCTCCTTGCAGGATGACCTCAACGTCCCCCTCCAGTCCTAATTTCCCCCAAATCTGTTTCCCTGAGTTCTTAATTAGCAGACAGCCAAACTTTCCCCTCTGATTTGTCACCCCCGAAGGACTGAAACCTGCCCCAAAATATCAGTTCACTTTAGCAAACATGCTTCACACAGTTTGCACACCAGAGACCTGCTTGAGGTAAAAATAAACAAAATGTTTATTTAATAGAAAAATCATAGATTCAAAGATGAAACAATATGGAAAAGCAAACACACACAGGCTACACAGAAAATAAATTAAAGGATGCAATATCAGGCTTTACACATCTGTTCCCTTTTCTAATACAAGTTACCTATTGCCTCTGAACAGTATGCCCTCTGTCCTACAGGGGATCCAGTATTTCACTGACAGCACCCTGCTTAGGTGCTAATGCTCAGTTTCTGGACCACCTCCATTCAAACCATCTTCCAATTCATGATTACACAGAACAGGGGAAACTCTCTACCTCCTTACTTTTCCAAGACTGTTTTTTACCCCAGCTTCAATGTCTTTCCATTAACTTTAATGCTCCACCATGGTCCTTCCCTGGTGTTTGGAGATAGTTTTGTGTAAACAAGTAGCCTGGGAGGTGACCCTCCCTGCCTGATTCCTTCCCCATACTGCTGTGAGGTGATGCTGTAGTTGCACCTAGCGACAATTACGATGTTCTACACATACATATGCATCCATTGCAAACCATAACCTCAACATGTATCTTCTAATGATCATCAAGTTCTGAACATTACAAGCTTTAACAAAAGACCTTCATTGACATATATTTACACACAATAACACTGTATACAAACAATTGATTCAATTGCTTATTCTTTGGGGTTCAGACCAGGAGCACTGGAAGGTCCCTAGAAGTGTGAGGGGGCAACTGGCACCCGAACCTTGGCTCTGCCCCCACTCTTCCCCTTCCCCCCAACACCCTGCCCTCACCACCTCCTCCCCTCAAGGCCCCGCCCTCTGCTTGCTCTTCTTCACTCCTCTCCCCATTGCTCACACTTAAGGCAGGTAAAAATTGATGGGACCATGGCCCCCTGGCATCCCTGGTTCAGACCCCATGTTCTTCCTTTGGAGCATGGGCGGGAGGTATAATAGGCCAGGGGAGGCTAAGGTTCCCCTGGCATAGCCACCGCCACCCTGCAGCTGGAGTCTGGGCTGTGGTGGCTCCGTCTGCACTCCGCTCTTACTGTACCTGCTGCACCCTTTCCCTGAGGCCCCCACTGCCTGCCGCTCCCTGGTGAGTCCCTCCTCTCCTCCACTCCACTCCCCCTTTCTGAAGGGCCTTGCTGCTTGCAACATGCCTCCTCTCCTCCATCCCCCTCTCTGCGAGACCTCCCCACATCCCTCCTCTCTTCCACCCTCTCTCGCCCACGAGGACCCCACCACCCAAGTCCCACTCTCCTCCACTCCCCTCCCCACGAGACCACCCTCCCGCCACTTGCCACAACCCTCCTTGCCCACCCCATGAAGGAGTGGGGAAAAGAGGGGAGAAGCGGCGAGTGGCAGCAGGAGGACTAAGCAGGGAGCGTGCTGAGCAGGGAAAGGGGCATGGCCTGGGGCAGGGCCTGGGGAGGAGCAGGAGTGGAGTTTCAGCGGTGCCACAGGCAGAAGAGGCAGGACAGGAAACTAGCCTCCCCCAGGAGAACATTCTGCCACCACCCATGCCTTGGGGTATCTGGACCCTTATTGCACAGGGGCTGATAGGAGTTCAGATCTGATCGAACACAAATAGGAAATGCATGCTGCACTTTCTACAGGGTCAGACTTTTCCCAATAAACCAGAATTTCTTTTGGGCAATCCAGCTAGTAGTCTCTCTGTATCCCATCTACTATGTCTCTGCCTGTGAATGCAGAGGGATCTAACCTTCAGTAAACTGCAGTTCTTTGCAAGGCCACAGAAAGGCTTGTTCACAATTAATATATGCATCTATCTTCGCAAATGAAAAAAAAAAGAATATTAAGGTTACAAGGGAAAAGGCTCTTTGAAACTCAGGATCACTGCAGAAGGTTTTGTGCAGTGTATGTAAATTATCTGCCCGTTGTACACTAATTAAGACTGTGATCTACTATGCTATTTTCTATCTGCTACTGTATACATGCAAAGAACAGAATTAAACACCATGGTATATACATCCTGGTATTCTATTTTAAGTAGAAATTGACAGGATACAGACTTTGGCTCTAAGTCCCATTTTATCTGAATTTCCAAACATCAAGATATTACACAAATAGTTCAGGTTTCAGACATTCTCTAGTTTCATAACAAGAAAGACCTCAGCAAATTTAATTTTTTTTTAATTCCTGCATTCAGCCCCCTTCTGAGACACTAAATCTCTTTACATTTTTAGAAAAAGAGAGACCTTCTCTTAGAGATATTTCTTTTCTCCAATACTCAAAAATAAACTATTTTTCTTATGTGTTAACTAACCCAGCTGTACATTTTCTCTTTATGTATACCAATATCTCAATTAATTAGTAAATTAGATAAATCACACCACTGATAACAGTTTTATAAACCTACAGTTGAGGGAAATAAACCAAAATGGGTATCAGTTATAATATGATGCTGTGTATTGACCAAAACTTCCAGAGAGTATCATTTGGAATTTATCATTTCTATGTATAAGAATAATAAACACAGTGAACAAAATGCTGCCCTAATCAGTACTCTATGTTCACTCCACTGAAGTTAGCAACTGGCTTTAGACACAATGAACTCAAAGAGGTTGTGCAAGGTATATATCAAAGGATAATTTGGTCCACTGAGTATACAATTTTCTTGGTGTCATTCGATCCCAGCTTTTGGGAAAATATTTGATATTAAAATTCTGCACAGCAAAGACAAAGCAAATGAAAATTAACTAGGATTTAAGGTAGGACATGGAACATACAAAAATCAGGTTTCCACCTATACTGGCTGCACTGAATTTAAGTGAAAATGCACGGGATTTCAGCTGTGCACATCTGTTGCAGATTCTGTTTCTGTCTAATCTGCCTTTGCCATCATACAAGACTGTTCAAAATCCAGAGATGAATGTGGCACATTGAGTAAAATAATAAATATTAGCAGGAACACCTATTTGGATTCTTTGCAATGCAAAAATGAAAGAACCAGCTCATCTTTTACAATTGAGTTGAAAATACAGTACATCAGGGGCATCTATCAGACTTCATTTGCAATTTTGTGCTATTACACTTGGATTTTGTAACACTCTCTCCCTAAAAAACCATGGTCCTGTTACAAAAAGAACAAAATTACAGATGCACATGATGAACAGAGTGGTCTGGATTTTGTCCAGGTTAAACCAAATGTAACTTAAATTGAATGTAAGCCTGGGTTTGGGGATAACTACATGTGAATGACTGAGCTCAAATTACTTTCATGATTTTTCTCACTTCTTTTGCCCCTATATCTGTTTCCAAGAGATAACAAATGATTCGACTGCAGATGGGAACAGCTTGCTCATCTATAACATGCTTGTGATTAAAGATCTTATTCTGTTACTCTTACTCATGTTGAGTAGAACTTTACTCTGCAAGGAGTCCCCTTGGGGATTTCTCAGCATGGGTAAGAATTGCAGAGTCCAGCTGATAACCTTGCCCTCCACGACAAAAAAGAAAAGGAACTGAGTAGCTACAGAAGTACAGCCAATTATGGCAAAAAAACAAGCACAAAGATTTCTTTAAAACTGAGAATGCACTTAATCTATTTTGTCAATCATGCATCTTCATGATATATCTAAAGTGTGTTTCTACTCTGAAAAGAGACTGCACAAAATGGCTGCTAGTGTTTCCTTATTTATTGTCTCTCAATGTCTTTCTCATTGTGCTCAGCTTACAATTAAAATGTTGCTTTTCTAACTGCTACCCCTGAAAATTCATCATCAAGCAGGCTCAAACTGGATTTTATCCAGCACCAAAAAAGTTCTGCAGGCCAAATTAAGCACTTGGTTACATTTGCGCTATCCCATGTCCTTCACTGCATTGACACTGGTGTAATTGATTGGTTGTGTAATTAAAACTTGAATCAACAATTCCAATGCACAAATAGTAATAAAGTCTAGTTCAACTTCTTTAGGCTGTGTTGCTTTTCCATGCTAAAAGGAGGAAAAAAGAAAACAGGAAAAACTTATCTGAGGTACTCCTAAAAGCAAGTAGGACTGAAATCCACACAGTGAAAAGATCTGTTAAGAAGAAACTGTGGTAGAACCACATTATGCAACTGATTCTGTGATGTGTGTTAATTGCTATTGAAGATAATGGGAGTTAAGAGTGCTTAGCACCTTAGAACAGGAGCTCAGCACATCTCAGGATCAAGCCCTTAATGATCATTTTTATTAAAACACACATATAAATATTATCCTCATCATGTTATATAATTCATTTCTAAATATCTATCTATATCTAATCTATCTATCTATACCTATAGCTATAAATTAAGAATAACCTCCAAAATACATTTTTTTAAATAAGTTTAAATTTGGTTGCATTTTCTATTAACATAGGCCTCATAAACACTGCAAGTCTTATTATGAGGGATTTTGTTTTTAAACAAAGACTTATCATCTTTAAAGAAAATATTACAAGTACTTTGAAACATACTGGAGTCCTTAACCCTTTTGTTCCTTCCAATATAGTTACAAAAATTCTTATAATTCATTCAACTACAGCTGTTGACATTTATGCTGTGACTGAATAAATATTTTAAATTTACAACCAGAGACAGTATGATGAGTATCACAGATAGCTGCTCTTGGACTTCCTGTATCCATTTATTACCAGCAAAGTATCAATACTAAAGCACTTACAGGTGTTGCTACTCAGTGCCATCTGCCAGGAAGGGCTTTGAAAAGCAAAACTGTGTATCATATATCTCCGTGCAATAGCTCATAGCATGCTGCTCATGGAGCTGCAGGCCATGTTGAAAGCTAGTCAGAATTTCTAGGAAAGCATATACAAACTATCACTAGGGTTTTTGGCTTGCAGTGTAATGAATACGAAACAAATGCCCAGTGATAGTGTTACCAGCTCAGTGAAATTCCAGCAGATTATATGTGTTATTTGGGAAAAATAACTGACTAGCCTGTAGCACATCATAGTGAATCCAAAAGGCTCTTGGAAATAGTCTGTAAATAAAATCTGGTGGTTTGGGGAGGTGGGGTTAGCATAACACTCTACCCATTTTTAATAACTAAAATTTGCAAATATCTATGCAATTGTATATATTTGACATAATCCCTCTTCCTTCACCTTTGTGTGTCACTTTTCTTAGGCCCTGATCTTGCAAACACTTAGGCATGTAGGTAACATTATCCTCATGAGTAGTTCCAACAATGTGAATGGTGTTACTCACATGAGTAAAATTATGCATATACCTTTGGGTTTGCAGAGTTGTAGCTTTAGATTGCAAGAATTTTGATCATATTCTCATATTTTTGAACAGTGCCTGCTACTCTGAGTGGGACCTTGGGGCAGTACTCTAATATAAAGAACAAGAACAAGAATAATCAGCTTGTTTACATATTTGCATTTCTTTAACTTGTGCAATGAAAGCAGCCCAATAGCATAAATGATTACAAGTAAATGACACTTTAAAATTCTTTTACATTAAATAATCAGAGATGTTATTTTTAATACTCAAAAGGCTTTAAAAGAAGTACCACTTTTAACTGGGTAGTTTCCCTTTAAAACTATTGGAGACACATTTTGTCTCTGTGTACTACTGATTATATGATCATCACTACTTGCTGTGCTAGAAGAAGCAGGCAGCAAATCAAAACTACTTGATCAAGGAAAGCGTATATGAAGAGACCGTATATGTTACTTCAGTTAACTCCTCTCGTACAGTATGTTGACATATTATACAGACAAGGTTTATATTTAAATAATGCCAGTCTTTATTATATATTTATTAGCATACATTTTATAATTAAGTTACAAGGTCCATAATGAAACAAATGCTGAGCTGAATATCAAATGCTGAGCTGAATGTAATGGTGATTCACTTCACAGGGGACATTATTGTAAAGTCTTTTCTATTCATTCCTCTCATTTTCTAGGCTCTTCAGTCCAGATCCTCAACATATTTAACTGCCACTGAAGTCCATGGGAGTCAGGTTCATAAATACTTTAGAGATTCTGGGCCTAAGCGCTTATTCTCAATAGCTAAGTAAGAAAAAAAGTGCAGACATTTGTAAAAAGCAAATATGATGTATTTAGTCTGCATACTACTATTATCGTATGGGCTGGTCTTAAGTATCTTGGGCTAAAACAGGGATTGGCAACCTTTGGCATGTGGCCCATCAGGGAAATCCACTTGCTGGCCATGACCATTTGTTAACCTGCAGCATCCGCAGGTTCGGCCGATGGCAGCTCCCACTTGCCATGTTTTGCCATTCCAAGCCAACGGGGGCTGCAGGAAGCGGCAGCCAGCACATCCCTTGGCCCATGCCGCTTCCCACAGCCCCTACTGCCCTGATCGGCGAACCACAGCGAGTGGGAGCTGTGACTGGCTGAACCTGTGGATGCTTCAGGTAAACAAATCATCCTGGCCCACCAGCAGATTTCCCTGACGGGCCGCATGCCCAAGATTCCTGATCCCTGGGTTAGAGTCACAGAGGGACTTAGGAATTGTGACACCTAACTTTTAGGCACCTAGAAAATTATTGGAATTCACAAAGCCTGAGTTAAGCACTCAGGCATCCTATACAATGAAGAGAGAGAGATAGGCACCCACAAATGAGATTTAGAAAACCCAGCATGCTGAGCAGGGAGCCACCTAAACTAGCCAAAAGGAGACGAATATGTCCTAAGCCTCAACTCCCTCAGGGAGTTTGGCACTAAGCCCAGGCTAGAGGGAAGCACCTATCTCTGCTAAGGGTTCTCAGTGCTGAGCTTTTCTGGTATCAGACACCTAAAGTGTTTCTTGTGGTGGGGCAGAAGAACCTCCCTCATAACGTTTAGCTCAATGATGAAGATACTCATCTAGGATGTTAGAGATCCCAGTGCAAATCCCCCTCTGCCTGGTCAGGAGAAACCCCTTATATCAGTATGTTGTGTTTAACCCTGTACAAGTGGTTGGAGAGTTTGAAGGGGAGGATGCAAAGAGCCTTCACCTACCTTGTGGGGCTAGTGTAAAGAGCAAGGCCTGATTGCTCAGGGCAGGATAGAAACTGCTTCTTTATTACTCCCTGGGGTGAAGGCGCAGTATCCCAAAGAGGGCAGGGTGTAGGTAAGGCCATAGTATGCTGAGGCAGTTCAAAACAGGGTTGAGAATCCGGCCATCCATGTTTAAAAGAATGATACCATAAAGCATATTTTAAAAAATATGTGTGTTTTACTGGTTGCTGTTGGTAACAGTGTCTCAGAAAATTTACCATAACTTTGTTCTTGTGAATTTCATCCTTTTTCATTTGACAAATGTTGCTTCCTCCCATCTCTAATGTTGAAATGTGGCTGTTTTTTCCATAGGCAAGATTAGTGAGGTCAACACAACTGAGATGAAAGCTATTTGCAATGTATCTGCTGATAGAGAGCCAACAAAAGATCACAGAGCGTTGACTCTCACATATGTTTTATTTTATGATTTTTTTTTGCAAGTGACTGATGAATGAAAACAAATGATGCTTGACCTCTAGTATTTTACACAGAATGTTAAGAAACATCAAGTGTTGGATGACTAGATGACATTTTCTTACCAACCTATTTTAGTCATTAGCATCATAATCATAGGGTTTAAGGCCACAAGGGATCATCAGTTCATCTGGTCCAACCTCCTGTACATCACAGGAACCCAACACCATCATATTAAACCCAACAACCAAAATTAGACCACAGTATAACATCCCACAAGAGACTAAACCTTTATGCCACAGGGAGAGAATAGAAGGGACTGAGGTGCACCAATGCCTGTGGCCCTGGAAGTGGCAGGAAAATGATTCAGTGAGATACACCCAGATGATCCTAGCAAATGACTTGAACCCCACACCACAAGGAAGTTGAAAAAAACCCAAGGTCACTGCCAGTGATGGTGGGGGGAAATTCCTTCCCAGTTTCATCTCTGGTGATCAGTTATATGCTGAGCACATGAGCAGCCAGCCAACCACCTGAAACAGGATGCTCAGAGCGCTGGAGCACCACCTCCAGTGTTCCATCTCCAATCACAACCATCTCTGATGCTTCTGAGGAAGGATACCAAAAACAAAACCATACCTGGGGTTGCAGGGTAATCGTTTCCTGACCCCTGCAGATGGCCTGTTGAAGACTAGAAGCATTATCTATTAGGAACATAAGACAAACTTGAAGGGCACTCCAGGTCTGTTGAGTTCTGTCCCTTACCATCATACCCCATCATACAAACCCACTCATAAATTTGTCCAGCTCTGTCTTAAAACTAATTAAGTTATTTACCCCCACCACCGATGGCAGTGAGCCCCTCCTGCACAATGTGGGGGAAAGAAAAGGATCCAGCCAACTTTCCTGTTAGCAGCTGGGAGATACTATTTCCCCAAATACGGGGCTTCAATGTGTATTAACTATGGGGCAAATCACTTTCATCAGCAATTATTATATTGGGGATAAAGAGGGAAATAAATTATTCTCAAATGAGAGGGGAAACCTGATCATTGGGAAATCTAACCTCCCCCCTGCAGCTTCCAGTCCAGAGAATGACTCTAAGAACAGGTTCCCTCCAAATCAGGAGAAACTGCAGCAATTATAAAACACAGGGAACACTGACAAACCTGAGAGGATTTTTAACTGATATTTTATAATTACATGGAAAATTGCAAAATCTGAGATTTGATATCAGTGTTCAATAGTTAAAGATAGAATGGTGGAAATCTGATCAGTTTTCGGTATCTGATACTGCAAACATGTATGCATCTGCCTATCTATGAGCTTGGGAGTAGTTTTGCAATGGGATTCTTCCTGTACCTGTAAACAGGTGCATAACTGTGTATGAGAAACAAACAAAAAATAAGTAATGCAACATTGTTCAACACTACAAGTAAGATGTTTATAGAGGATTTGACTGCAAAATGCTGACATGGTCCACCATTAGAAGTCATAGGCTCAAGACAGCCCAAGTCAATAAGTACTCAAAAGCATTCTCCTTTGGTGCTCAACAATGGGAGCAACTGAGACTATTTTATGGTGCAAAACAAATGGAGACAAGGAAGGGGGCTGATGCCTGCAGGTAGACTACAAGCCTCTGAGGCCAGGAGAGTGATAAGGTGACAAGATTTTCTCCATTCCAAATCAGGGGTCAGGTGCTGGGTGCAAACCGAGTTAGTGGACAGAATCAGAGACTCTGAGACTGTTTTAGTGTAACCATGATAAGAAACAGCTGAGGCAGAGACAGCTGCTTCTTCATACAGGAATTTCTTCAAAAGTCTTTGTGTTGTATGTTCCTATTGCTGTTCAAGAAACCAGACTTGATATACATTGTTGTCAATATACAAGATCACACCACAAATATACCCTCAATTCCTATCACCAATTTCTCACTCAAATGGAAACCACCCTGCAAAGCCCCAAACATTGCCTACCACCCAATAAAAAGGATAATAATATTGTAGAATCCCTTTAAAGTAAGATCTTGTGATAGTGAAAAATTCCCTGTAATCAAATATTTCTTTAGATCAGAAGCCCAGGTGTCTATGGAAAATAAAACAAAATCACAGTAATTTTATGACAATGGTCTTAATAAACTATATCCTTTCCTACCATCAGTGATACCAGTGAACAACTCAACCTTTTGTTAACCATACTGTAACAGTTTCAGCAGTTTTGAGATTTATACACACTCATGCAATTGAAAATTAATTAACAGACCCAGTAAACTCAAATAAATAATTTCTCCATTCCATGTATCAAACTGGATTAGCAACCCTGAAATGTCTTTTCTGTCTGAGCAGGAACAAAGCAGCATGTCAATAAACTGACAGGTCAGTCAATTGAAATGAATTACACAAAAAATCAGTTCCCAGCAGGATTCCCACTTAAGCAAATTGTCTGTTTATCTGTGTCCCAATTAAGTCTGTTTTATTATAATAGTGACCAAATTCTGTCCCTCTGTGTCTTAGTAAAAGATTCTGTTCTAATAGTTTCCACTAAAGCTGCAATGTATATTGAAATCACACAAATACAATTCGATCTTATTGGATGCCAATTGTTATATTACAATAATTTATATAACATCTCCACATTTATTTTATTGCTTGACTCCACTTCATCTTTCTAACAAAGATTAAATGTATAATATATAGTTATGACTGAAATTTAGTAAATTAGATCATCATATTTTACAATAAGACATTTTCATTAGCAGCTTTGTGGCTCACAGCACCAAATAGTGTTATGATAGAGGCTGGGTGAACCTTCTTTGAACCTGGGGGTCGGACAGCTGCCCTCCATTCAGGATGAATGTAAGAAGCAGGAAACTCCTTTTTGCAGTGTGATAGCTGAAACAATAGGAGCCACCATCCAAAACATAGGCCACAGGGAAGGCTGGTCAGAAGTTGAGCTATTTGGGGTGGAGGGATTTCTCTGGGGACTGAAAGCGGATATAGGGGCTTGATATGGTGATGTCTGTGCACAGAAACAAGCAACAAGAGAAGCACTGGTAATGTGGTCTAGAGAGGAAGAGAGGGAGCTTTCTGGGCTTGCTGAAAGAGATTTGGAACTGTGAGCAGGTAAACTGCCTCTTATTTGTTCCTAGTATGTTTGAGGGGAAACAAATATGTATACTCTTCATAAATAAATAGGACTGCACAAATACCTAACTCCAGCAATTTCTCCTCCTAACAGAAAAATAATTGCAAGTCTCTAAATATTGGCTAAGTACCTGGGTCAAAAGTGATAACAATAGAGTAGACTATGGGTATGTCTGTGATACAAAGAGGTTGCATCATTTTAGCATCTAGTCAAATTAGAGAACAGAGTGAATGTTGGTAAAGCCAAGGCTACAATAATTGAGGATGCAGAACTCATCATAAAGGATATTACAGGCAGAGAGCCTGGAAGAATGAAAGTATTTAAATACCTAGTTTTGCTGACAACAATGCCCAGTGATTCCCAGCATTCTATTAAAGCTGCTTGGTGCAAATGGCAAGATCTGTGACAAAAAGTCTCCAATAAACTTAAAAGGTAGAGTGCATACAGCTGTAATTCAATTTATCTTAATGTATGGAGCAGAGACTTGGCCAGCCATAAGAAAGAAATCAGTATGCTTTCTACCACAGAAATGAAGATGTTGAAATGGTCAAATGGTTGGACAATCCATGATAGGAAATGAAATGAGGTAAGAAGGGGCTAATGTGGGCTGATCCAATTGTAGACAAGTTGAAGGAAGCTAGGTAAGATTGGTATGGGCATATCCAGAGGAGACTCGAGAGCTATATTGGTAACATGGCTCTTGAAATGATTATGGATGGAAGACGACCAAGAGGGAGACCAAAGACATGGTACATGGGCTGGATATCAGTGGACCTCAGTGAGACCAAACTGCATGGCAGCCTGGTGTATGATCATGAGTTTTGAAAGAAGGCTATAAAAGTCACCAACTCTGAATAGGGATATGGCAACAAAGACAACAACAACAACTACGAAATATCATCAAAAGATTCTTATAACTTTAATATCTATTTTAACAATACAAACACACAGGGGAGCCAGATTGGTTTCCAGCTATGTATTTGTCAGTGTTCAGTGAGGCTCAATGGCCTTGGCATGAGCTGGCACCTAGTCTGCCAGCATTAAAGTTGCATGCCCATGACTATATGTAAGGCATACATAGCTGCTTTGGCAGCAGATTGGAAATACAGCTTTTTGCATTCTGACCCATAACTATTTCCTGAAAAGTACAAATAACTTCAGGCTTACGTGAACTTATCATGCACTTATTCTTTTCCACTATTATGTAACAGATTGTTGTTTTTCTTTTATACTTCATTTTTCATGGAAAAAAGGTGACGGGTAAGTTAGATGTAACTTTTCTAAAAGAACAATATTGTTAGTGATTTCCATGTGACATTATGGTTTGTATTCTGTCTCCAGAAGTTACATATTCAAACTCTCCCAAGTAATTTGCTTATTCTCATGTCTGTAGATAGATGGATAGATTGCTCTAAGATCTGAACTTGTATTTCCTTCCTGTGAAAAGTGACTGACATTCCCAGTGAAGATTTTTTCTGTACACTACCTTATCTCATTGTTTCAGAACATTATTTAATTCTTCTTCAAATTTCTTTCAGTAATCTTCCACCCCAGGCTTGGATTGCCCTCTGATGTGCTCTCTGCATCCATATGCTTCCTCTCCTTTCCTCTGTGGCACACACACCCACCTCTACCCTCTTCCTGGCCTTCTGTAAATGCCCCTCCCATGGTTTTCTTTGCAATGTATCTCTGGAAGAAAATCTGGGAGCAGGATAGGGTGAAGTGGAACAGTGCTTCAAACCACTGTCTCCCAGGATTCCTTCCACAATTGCTACTGAGCAGCCACTGAGGGACACAGCCAATGACTGTGTGGCTTTTGCAGTCTGGCATTCCTCTGCAGTTCTCCAAACCCTTCTGCCAGAGAGAATGATACAAGGAAACCTGTGCTAAAGAAATATCATGGTGTTTTCCTTTCTTCTTCTTAGCCTCTAGCTTCTGTTTGTTTATTTGTTTTTCCCCTCTCAGAGGAAGGGAGTAATCTGAATTATGGAAAAGAGTGCAACTGCTCAGGCAGTTGTGTTGGCTCCTTCATTTTTGGTGCACAACCTCAAAGATATTTGTTTGATTTCTTAGGACCTGTTTCACTATCTCCTCAGCTTTCCAACTTACTATTTTCTTATCATAAATTCCTTGAATCAATGAATTCTTGATGTTCACTGCATTATTGAATGAAGTTTTAAGAAAAACCAAAAAAAGCAAACATTTACTACTGCTGATTTAATCCATAAAAACAATTCAAATTTTAAGATTTATTTTCCCAATAAATCATTAGCTATTTACTCACACAAATTATGTTCCGTTATATTGTCTCTGGAACATAACCCAGAGTGCTGCCATTGTTCATAAGCAACGCGAATGATGCGGTCTTCTGTAAAATTACATGATTGTGATCAGAAGTACTGGGACATGAGGGCAAGAAGCCGTGGCCCTCCCACTTTTTGAAAGTAGACTGGCCTGGCCCATCCACTTTTTACCACAGGCCCTGCGGCTGCCCCTCCTCTTCCCCCTAAGGCCTCACCCTCCAGCCAGGCTGGCAGCTGGAGCCTGGCTGGGAATCCCAGGCAGCTGTGAGGAGCCACAGACCCTCCACCTGCCTGGGCGGGGGGCTGGGTGGGGACATAGACCAGTGGCTGCTCTTGGGCCCCTGCACCTTGGGCAGGTGGAGGGGCCCAGGCTTCTTGGCCCTGCTCTGGATTCTGGCTTGGCCAGGGGCAGGGCCTCACAGGGAAGTAAAAGGGCAGGGGTAGGGACATGGAGGAGACAGGGCTCCCTTTTGGAAGGCTGTGCCACCCCTAGTTGTGACACATCACATTATGCTGAGATGAATGTACATTTCTGTTACAGATCATTTTTATCGACTATCAGAAAACTGAAATGAAAGGGTGCAGAGGATAACGATAATGCAGTTCCCCCAGACTGGAGGCAGTGGTGGGTAAAGGTAGCCCCCTCTGAGCAGCCAGGAGGAGGTAGTGTTTATGACTCCCAGTAACTGATTGTGCATCATGGAATTTTGGCACCTGCAAGAGGAGCTGCTGTGATGATGTGAAAAGCTCCTCCAATTCTATGATTGTCAAGGTTGGGCAGAGCTGTGAAACATGATGAAAGGTCGTTTCCTCCCCACTCCCCCTCCCGTCACCCCTTAGAGGAAAGGAGTGCTCTGAGTTATGGAAACGACTAAAAATGCTCAGGCAGTTGTGATGGTTCATTCATTTTTGGTGCAATATTAAAGCCTAAGATTTATCTTGTCTTGGCTTTTAGAAAATTAGCATCAATTAAAAATGAAATGTGTTGCCTCTTTTGTGTTAAGTATGTCAAAACTAAGCTTTAATCTACAGTATTAACTTTAGCAGACAAACTACTGAAGGTATTTTAATAAGTGTATGACAGGTCATTTATCAGCATAAAATTGTCATTGACAAAGTACCTTAAATTAATTTGTTTACCAAGATTCTCTAACTGTAACAGGCTATCAAAGGAAGCATGAGAGTAGGGGTCAAACTCACAAGAAACTTGAAATAACATTATTTTCTTTTAGAGTGATTTGTTTATCTGCTTAGCTAGTGCTGCAACTATGTGCAGTGCTGCACAGTGACTTTAGTGAGCAAAAAGCACACTGCAGTTTACAACTCTGGATCATTCTGATCATGTAGTCTGACCACTTGCTGTAAATTGTAAACCGTTTCTAACTCACAGGTGAGTTAAGCAGTCAGATACTATGGGAATGGAGATCTACAACAGGGTATTTTCTCTGTCCAGGTATACCACTCTGCCTCAGTTTCCCTTCTTTCTATCAATCACACACAAGACTTCAATAAAAATCTCCCTTCGTCATCTTACTTATGGACATAGTTTACAGGTCAATGCCAACAAAAGTTTTCCATCTCTCCATAGGGCTCAGCAGTCGTTCCAGCTCTCTCCAGGATCCTCCATAGCCTCTTCAGACAAAGGACCTTCAGGGTATGTCAACACTTCAATGAAACACCCACAGCTTGCCTGTATCAGCTGACTTAGGCTTGCGGGGCTCGGGCTGCAAAGCTGTAAAATTGCTGGAGCCTGGGCTCTGGGTTCCTCTCCAATACTTCAGGTTCCAGCCCAAGCTCAAATGTCTACACTGCAATTTTACAGCCCTGCAGCCCAAGGGAATTCTCCCATCGACCTAGCACTGTCTACTGATTTAGGCTTGTGATCTAGCCCAGGAGTTAGGTCAATTTAACTGCATCACTCAGTGGATTTATCAACATAATTTACAGGTCAGTGCAAACAAAAGTTTTCCATGTCTTCCCAAGGTGGATTTTTCACACCCCTGAGCTCAGTAATTACACCAACCTAATTTCCTAGTGTAGACCAGGCCTAGGATTTGAGAAAATGGGTTATTCTCTTTGTGTTTATTTACAGCTTCCTTGATACACAAATGTATGCCTACTCAAATTCAATGACCCTCACTCTTAAATGGAAGAGCTCCCATGGCTCTGTTAATAGCCAATCCATTTTGATGCCATCTATTATTTCTCTTTAAGCACTCCATTAACTCAGCCTGATACTGAGCTAGAGGTATCTTCATGGTTGGTTAATCCCTTCTATGGGTTACTTATTTATTTAAATAATGTTATTAGCTTCATATCCTACCCAATTTTCCCACTTAATTCATTCCTTGAAAAGTCCAAAGACTTCTAAAAAATGGTTTGTAAATGAATATTTTATAAGTGAGAACTACTTTAAAGTATCACATTATTTTCTTTACCTATTTAGCTTCACTCTATATTTAAAAACTGTATAAACCTTAATATGCACTCAGTTAACTGAAAAAGCTTGCAGAAGTTCTAGCAATATTACTGATGGGCCAGGTGGCTTCAAATTTCAAACTTCATGCATTGTGGAGCCATGCAATATGGAGTGTATTGCACCTAATAAAGTCTGCAAATATGAACCAGACAACACCTCAGATTCAGCAGAAATGTTACCAGATATGTGGTAAATGAACATGAAAGCATAACATAAGAACTGCCATACTGGGTCAGACCAATGCTCCATCTAAACCAGTATCCTGTCTTCTGACAGTGGCCAATGCCAGATGCTTCAAAGAGAAGAAGGAACAGAACAGGCAATCTCTGAGTGATTCTGTCATCCACTCCCAGTTTCTGCCACTCAGAGGCTAGAGAAACCCAGAGCATAGGGTTGCCTCCCTGACCATGTTGGTTGATAGCCATTGTTGCACCTATCTTCCTTGAACTTATCTAATTATTTTTTTAACCCTTTTATAGTTTTGGCCTTCACAACATGCCATCAATGGGTTCCACAAGTTGACTATGCTTGTGTGAAGAAGTACTTCCTTTTGTTTGTTTTAAACCTGCTGTCTATTCATGTCATTGGGTGATGCCTGATTATTGTGTCATGTGAAGGGTAAATAACACTTCTGTATTCACTTTGTCCACACCAATCATGATTTTACAGACCGCTATCATATCCCCCCTTAGTTATCTCTTTTCCATGTTGAAAAGTCCCAGTCTGAAAAGTTCCACACTCTTAATCATTCTTGTTGTCCTTATCTGTACCTTTTCCAATTCTAATATATCTTTTTTTTTAAGATGGGGCAACTAGAACAGCATGCAGTATTCAAGGTGTTGGCATACTATGGATTTATATAGTGGCATTATGATATTTTCTGTCTTGTTAAATCTAACCCTTTCTTAATGGTTCTTAACATTGTTAGCTTTTTGGCTGCTGTTTCACATTGAGCAGATGTTTTCAGAGAACTATCCACGATGACTCCAAGATCTTTCTTGAGTGGTAACGGCTAATTTAGACTCCATCATTTTGTATGTATAGTTGGGATTATGTTTTCTAATATACTTTATCAACATTGAATTTCAGATGCTATTTTGTTACCGAGTTTTGTAATTACCTTTGTAATTCTTTATATCTATGATATCTAGAAACTGTATCTATGCATACTGTCCTGAGGTGACATATATTCGATCAATATGGGGATAGTTATTATTGAGTTTTCTACTTTTTAGTCTCTCTAATCTCCTGGAACATTTCACAATTGCCATCACATGGTGGGTAGTATATTCCTACAGCTGTCTTATTATTATTCAAGCATGGATTTTCTACCCATTGAGATTCTATTGTACAGTTTGATTCATTTAAGATTTTTGTTATATTTGACTTTATGCTTTCTTTCATATATAGTGTAATTCCCCCACCTATTCTGTCATTCCTACATATTTGATACCCTGTTATTAACACTGATGATTACACGGATGATCATTGCTACACCAAGTTTCTGTAATGCCTATTATATCAATATCCTCATTTAATACCAGGGACTCAGTTTCACCTATGTTAGTATTTAGACTTCTAGCATTTGTATACAAGCACTTATAAAATGTATCACTATTTAGCTGTGTGCCATTATGTGATATAATTTTGAATGGGACTTTTTTTCATTTGACTGTTTCTCTTCAGTTCCTACCTGTGCTTTATCAATTTCTACCCTGTCCTCCTTACTAGGATATAGACAATCCCTGTTAATAGATCCTCCGCTAAGAGATGTCTGTGTCTGAACCATGTACTCTTCTCTATCTGTTGGCTTTCCTTCAGCCCTTAGTTTAAAAAACCCTCTATAAGCTTTTGAATTTTACATGCCAGCAATCTGGTTCCATTTTGGCTTAGGTGGAGCCAATCCTTCCTGTATAGGGGCCTCCTTTTTGAAAAGGTCCACAGTTCCTAGTAACCCTAAACCCCTTCTCCCTACACCATTGTCTTTTTCATGCATTGAGACCCCACAGTTCTGCCTGTCTAACTAGCCCTAAATGCTATTTGTATTGGTGTATTACTAGATGGAAATGGTAGAATTATCATTAATAGTGCAGAAAAGCTCAATAAATATTTCTGTTCTATATCTGAGAGAAAAACAAATGATATAATCTCATCATATAGTGATAATATTCTTTCCATTCCACTAGAGTCTCTGGAGGATGTTAAACAGGAGCTACTACATTAGATATTTTTAAATCAGCAGGTCCAGATAACTTGCATCCAAGCGTTTTAGAAGAGCTGGCTGGAGGACTATTAATGTTGATTTTCAGTAAGTCTTAGAGCACTGGGGAAGTTCCAGAAGATTGGAAGAAAGCTAATGTTGTTTCAATATTTAAAAAGGGTAAATAGAATGACCGAGGTAATTATTGGTCTATCAGCCTAAAATCAACCCTGGGCAAGATAATGGAGTATCTTACACCGGACTCAATTAATAAAGAATTAAAGAAGGTAATGTAAACAATGCAAATCAACATGTATGTATGGAAAATAGATAATGTCAAACTAACTTGATATCTTTCCCTGATGAGATTACAAGTTTGGGTTGATAAAGGTAATAGTACTGACGTAATATACTTAGACTTCTCTAAAGAGTTTGACTTGGAACCAGAGGACTTTTTGATTAAAATACTAGAATGATGTAAAATTAACATAGCATATATTAAATAGATTAAAGGCTGATAGGTTAGTGATTGTAAAAGAGGAATTGTTATCAAGCTGGCATTTTTCCATTAGTGTCCCGCAGGGATTGGTTCTTGGCCCTATTTAACATTTTTATCAATGACCTAGAAAAAAATGTAAAATCATCACTGATGAAGTTTGCAGATGTCACAAAAACTGGGAGAGTGGTAAATAAGGAAGAGGACAGGTCACTGATTCAGAATGATCTGAATCACTTGGTAAACTGGGAGCAAACAGACAATATGTGTTTTAATATGGCTAACTATAAATATATATATCTAGGAGCAAAGGCCATATTTATAGGATGGACACCTCTATCCTGGGAAGCAGACACTCTGAAAAAAGATGTGTGGGTCATGGTGAATAATCAGATGAACATGAGCTTCCACTGTGATGCTCTGGCCAAAAGAAATAATGCAATCCTGGCATGCATTAATAGGGTATATCAATTAGGAGAAGAGAAGTTATTTTACCTCTGTATTTGGCACTGGTACAACCATTTCTGGAATACTGAATCCAGTTCCGATGCCTACAATTCATGAAGGATGTTGATAAATTGGAGATGATTCAGAGAAGAGCTATGAGAATGATTAAAGGATTAGAAAACAAGCCTTATAGTGATAGGCTAAAGGAGCTTAATCTATTTAGTTTAACAAAGAGAAGATTAAGGAATGATGTTATTAAAGTCTAAACATATCTTGTTGGGGAACAAATATCTAATAATGGGTTGTTCCATCTAACAGAGAAAGGTAGAACATGATCCGATGGCTGGAAGTTGAAGCTAGATAAATTGAGACATGAAATAAGGCATAAATTTATAACAGTGAGTGTAATATTTAAATCAAGATTGTATTTTTTTCACTAAAACATATGCTCTATGAAATCTTTTGGGAAGTTCTATGGCCTGTATACAGGAGATCAGACTAGATGATCACTATGGTCCCTTCTGGCCTTGTAGTCTATGAGACTGCCTCCAAATTATTTATATTTCCAGAAAAAAAAGTTTATAAATTAACTCTTAATTTACTATTAGTCGTGATAAAGTAGTAGTTAAATATAGATACTATTCTCTGAAAATCAGTGTATTTCCTATGATTATCAAGACTTGATATTGAAAATAAAATGAAGAATAACTAAGCCACCCATAAAGCCATCATAGCTGTCTCACTGTCCCATAATCATCTACTGCAGCGAATACCAAGTGTGTGGACTTTCTCTCCAAGCCACATATTAAAAGCTCTGGAAACTTTTGAAGAACTGTTTGATTATTCAGTGACTGCCTTTTTATTATTGTTTATTGAGGATTAACAGTGTGCTCAGACTCAGAAGACAACACTGTCTGTGATGCAAAGATCTTATATCCTTGCGTCCTGATCCCGTTGTGAGCTCCACATGGTGGCAGAGATCCACCTGCATGGTATCCATTGCAGGACTGGGGCCTAAATTATGCAACAGACAGTCCAAACATACATGATCAAACCTTCAAGCAGCCCAGCATGTTTTTTGTTTTTAAATGGATGCACTAGATTTGGTGACTTAGCCTTTAAGGACTTGATAGGAGAACTATGATTTAGGAGGGATCTGACTGAAGAGAGGAAAGTTATTTGGAAAACAGAGGAGGGATAAAGTCCTAAGCATAGGGGGCAGAAGAAAGTGGAAAGATATTGATTGGACAATGGTACTGGATCATTAATATACTACATGTTCAGGGGAAAATTACTAATTTGTGGAAGCACAACATTATCTGCAAAATCGGCTGATATTACCAGGTGTCATGTGGTCAATTATTCATAATCAGCTTAAACCAGTAACTACAGTTTGATACTCAAACTATAAAAAACATACTCTTCTTTTACAACCTTAACTTATTTATGTCTTAATACTATCTGCTATTTTAGTCCCTGATTCAATAAGATATTTAATCACCTGATTATCTTTTAGCACATGAATAGTCCCATCGATTTTGTACGCTACTGAATTGATGTCTTTTTTTTATTTAGTCCCATATCGGCTGCTGTTTGGATAGGCTGTCCTGCCTTGGGTGGAATCAGACAGTCTCAGATGCTGTAGTTGACTTACTTTGCTGTGGCTTGCTCACAAAAAAACAAAAAAAGAGGTAAGCCCTATGACATAACTGCTGATTCTGTTTTTCTCCAACCGCACCTTGAATAAGACACTGAGCAGAAACAGACCAACCTCTTTTTGCCAAGTAGAATATATCTGTGTATGAAATGAAGTTTCTCTAAATTTACAGTTCAGTCCTTTTGTCAGGAAGGACATGACTCAATCACTGGATTATGCATCCATTATTTATTTGGGGAAACTTCTATTTGTAATTAATAAATTACAGAAAAAATTCTGAATCCATGTCTTTACTTTGATATACACTTCTCAAACAGCAGACTCTCTAAACTCCCTTGTGATGTTTATTGACTACTGTCTGTCAATCATGGTTAATTTAGTTGAATGATTCTCTGACACACAATTTCATTCCTGCTTTCTAGAATAAATTATTTTACCTGAATAGAGAATAAAAACCAACATATTTTTCTAAAAACAGAAAAGAATGGGAATGTTGTCCAAACTTTCCCCCTAAAATAAACATCGTCCAGTGATGTTAGATTTTATGGAGACGGATTTTAATTAACACTTATTATAATGCAATGATTCCTGCAAAAGCAACAACTCTTTCTTCCTTTGCATTTCAGCACAACAGAAAGGAGAAAAACAAGACTAAATACAGAGGACAGGAAAAAATGAACCCCATTAATTTAATCCTTGCATGTTAGTGCACTTATTGAACCAGACACACAATAAAAAATCAGCACTGCTTTAAGAATTTTGTTGCTGTTTGTGTCTGATTCCTATGCAACACACACAAAGGGCTCAAATTAGGGGAGCTCTCCCTTTATCTTCAGTGAAGGAGTAACCTTCTGAAGAAACACGGGTAAAATACTCTCCAAAAGCAAAATGCCCATAGACCTTTCTAGAGTCTGGATTTCTTTCCCATGGGGTCTATTGAGAAATATGCTGGAGATATAAGTTATCATTTTAAGATGGAGCATTGCCTGGTCCTGGCTGCAGGCTAGGAGGCTCTGTAGGAAAGCATAAGATCAGAGCAAGTCTGGAAAGAACCATCCTAGAACAAGGCAATGCGCTTCTCTGCCTTTGGAGCAGCCTGATTTATCTAGCTCTAATTTTGGTTACTGTGTGTTATTTTTCTGGATTCTAAGACTAAAAATAGTGTTACATTGCAACCTTCCAGCAAGAGGGGTTTTTTTGTCTAACTTCTCTATGTGATGCCATGAATATAATACCTTAGAGATCTTAAAGTGTATAACAATTGGCCAGATTGCGGCTGGCAATTATGCAGGAAGATGGGGGAGGACATAAGTAGCCTTCACCCTGGGAACCCCTCAAAGGTATAACATGATCCAAAGGCTGGAAGCTGAAGTTGGACAAATTCAGACTGGAAGCTGAAGTTGGACAAATTCAGACTGAAAATAAGGTTTATTTTTTTCTCAGTGAGAGTAAGTAACCATTGGAACAATTTACCAAGGATCATGGTAGATTCTCCACCACTGACCATTTTTGAATCAAGATTGGATGGTTTTTTTCCCTAAAATATGTGCTCTAGGAATGATTTTGGGGAAGTTCTATGGCCTGGGTTATATATGAGGTCAGATTAGATGATTACAATGATCCCTTCTGGCACTGGAATTTCTGAATCCATGAATCTATCAGGTCAATCATATCACAGTTCCTGCCTTTGACTTTGACCCACTATTCCTTTCCCGTCCCATATTCAATAGCTGGGTTCCTTTGTCTGCCCATACACTTTGTTTAATTTCCCCCTCCTTTCCCATAGTCCTTCAAGAGCCTTGAAGGCTGAATTTCTTTCGTCTTTGCTTCTCCTTCCCTTTAAGGTTGTTTCTTTCCTTCTTCCTCATCCTTTATTGTTTTTTAACCAACTCTTTCTGTCTTCATATTCCCTTCAGCCTTGTCTTCCTTTCTTATCTCCTTATATATGATCTCTGGCTGCCTCAAGCCTGGCTGTATGAAATTATTTTTAGCACTGCTAGCAGCTGAATGTGTATCACTTTAAAGATGTTTTGCGTGAATCATATTAACAGCCTCAAGCACCATTGATGTAGTCGAGAACAAACCCTGTTATTTTGTGTGTGTGTGTGTGTGTGTGTGTGTGTGTGTGTGTGTGTGTGTGTGTGTGTGTGTGTGTGTGTGTGTGTGTGTGTGTGTGATGGAGGGAGAGAGAAGAGAAAGAGATTATACTAAATTTAAAGCCTGATCCAGTAATCCTTTCAAACCCCAAAGTATGATTTTATTCAACAAGAGTTCATCCAGGACTGAACGTTTATTCATATTTCAATTAAAGCAATATTGTGTAACTCTACTTTTCCTGGACATACATCCCTTGCTAACATCATTCCCACTGGACACATCTTGGCATATTGTATTTTACATAAATAAACTGAACACCAGTGGAAATAACAATCTGGTTTTATTCATTTGTAAATTAGAACATTAAACTTTTCTCAGCTGATACAGTCAAAGATTTATAGAGCAGAGAACAAGAATAACTCCAGTCATAAGCATTCCCCTAAGGATTGAAACACCATGTGCTAGCAGATATCCGTATATTTAAACAAATGTAAAAAAGGATAATGGTGCATGAAATCATAATAATTCAAGATAAGCACTAAATTAACACAAGTTTTATCTATCTATCTATCTATCTATCTATCTATCTATCTATCTATCTATCTATCTATCTATCTATCTATCTATCTATCTATCTAATCTATCTATCTATCTATCTAAATTAGCCATCTTTATAGAAGCATTTCATTTACTAACAGCTCTGAGTCTATCTCCCATTTCTGATGTTGAACAATGGCTTTATGTCCCCAGGAGTACGCTAACTCTATCTGCTCTGTTCAATAGGGCACCTTGACAGTTCCAGTCAATTGAGGTTACGACATTCATGTTCAGCCAAACAGCAGAGGCCTAGACAAGAGAATCATCTTCTGTAGGTTAAAATTGTTGCCTATATATAATTACTAGGCCACTTTCCTTCCAAGTGGCTTAATCTTTCCTGTTATTAATTAAATTCACAAACTAATGGAAGAGCTGCTACAGATAGGGTCTAATTTTAGCAACATTTTCAGACAGTTAATTACCATTTTTATAAGGCACAAAGTATTTTGTTCAAATGGCTTTTTTAGCAATGCTGTAGTTAATTCCAAATGAGGGGAGAGAATAGTGGCTGATTTTGGTCCCAGATATCTTACACTTAATTGGATGGCTGAGGCTAAAAATATTCCAAGTGGTCAGCCATGTCACAGAGTAAGATTATATTACATATGTCAATCACTAGGTTTATGCAGAAGAGGCTTAAGCCAAGGTCCATAATAATGATAAACTGATTGTAGCCATAGTTATACTCTATAAGTTATTTACAATGATTATGCAGTTTCTAATACAAACATTTGCTAATATTAGTGGGTGATGAAGTGAATTTAGTTATGTGCTGTATCATCATTTTTCCAGACAGCTAAAAATAAATTAAAATGAAAGTATTCTATAACTGTATATAAGGTCACAAACTGGCAGGAATCCAAAAAAGAACCAAATATTGCATGCAAAATAGACATGCTTCTCCAACCTATTGCTGCCTTGTTACATTGGGACAAACACAATAGATGCATTTTACTGAAGTTTCCCTATTCTTTGGTTATAATCGCTTGACAAATAACCTAGTATTAACACTACTAAAGCAAATGGAAATATAATTATAGCTTTGCAGTGTTCTTATGACTGACATTTAGCATCAGTTGGATGGAATGTCAACTTCTGGAAACAATATGTTTGATAGAGTAAGGTTTTTTGACTGAGGTGTTTCAAATGTTAGTATTTATATGCAAATTAAACACACACACACACACACACACACACACACACACACACACAAAGAGTGCTATTTGAAATCTAGACATACTTTTCAGAGTGGCATTGATTGATGCAGGTAATCCTTCAAATAATTAAAAAAAAGAAATAACTGACATATCTCAAGATGTCTTAATATTACACATTTTAATAATAGTTTAATTCTTTCTGTCTTATGCTGTATGAAGTACAAACTGATTTCAATATATCAAGGGAGATAAAAAGAGAGAGACAGTAGTTCTTGACTGCAAATCCAACTTTAACATACAGACAGTCTCTTAGGGCAGTGAAATCTAGATACAAAATATTTAGAATCTGTGGGCTTGAAGACCAGACTAATTTCAGATTGCGTAGGGTAACAAATCTTATAGCTGCTGCTGAGTTCCACCTACATATTCAAAATTGAATATTTACAGTAAGTGATTTGTTTTATTTTAAACTAAAGAATATTTATCATAGTCAGAGAGGTAGTAATTATTATTATTCAGTTTAAAATGCAAATGCCATCATAGCACATCTTTTGCAGTTGTTCATAACTTTCTTAAATAAATTCCCTTAGGGGTAAAATTTGTCATACCTTGTCTCTCCTCACAGGAATTTTTGAAGTAGAAGGGGATTTTCATCAAAATCTAATTAGCTATTATTTTACTTCTGAACATGAAAAATAAAGAACACTTGTCCTAGAAATTCTGTTTACCTGTATTCCAAAAACAGAACAAATGTTCTTCAAATTTGTCATGTTCTGTCGATCTCATTTACATCTATGGAGCAAATCAAGTTTGATGGAAATTGAATCAGTCATCTCAGAGCTTTGAGTAGTGACATATTTTCCACATATGATAAGTAGGAGACTTTTTTCAGTTTCTCTGCTCAACCTATATTTTAGAATTCAGGAGAGCACACAGTAGATCTTGCTGTTCAATTTTCCAATCAGCTTAAACAAACTAGAGTGGTGTATAGATTGTGAATAACTTTCATATAATACAAATTTGCAAGGACTTTTAAAAGTCCAGGACATTCAAAAGGGAAATAGGAGTCGTCACCTGAGTTAGTCTGGATTTAACCTTTTCTCACTGAGGGCTTGGCTACACTGGAGAGTTGCAGCGCTGGTGGTGGCTTTACAGTGCTGCAACTAACACACCGTCCACACTTGGCAAGGCACATCCAGAGCTGTATCTCCCTGGATACAGCGCTGGCTGTACTCTACCTCTACCTGAGGAATAACAACTGCAGCGCTGGTGATGCAGCGCTGCTCTGTCAGTGTGGCCACCAAAAGCGCTGTTATTGGCCTCCAGAGGTATTTGGAAGTATCCCAGAATGCCTGTTCAGCCACTCTGCTCATCAGTTCACACTCTACTGCCCTGGCCTCAGGTGACCAGCCCTTTAAATGCCCTGGGAATTTTAAAAATCCCCTTCCTGTTTGCTCAGCCAGGTGTGGAGTGCAATCAGTGAATCTTTCCAGGTGACCATATCTCCACGTGCCAAATGAGCCCCAGCTTGGAGCAATGGCGAATTGCTGGATCTCATCAGTGTTTGTGGGGAGGAAGCTGTGCAATCCCAGCTGCGCTCCAGCCGTAGGAATTACAATACCTATGGGCAGATATCAAGGGATATGATGGAAAGAGGCCATGACCCGGGATGCGCTGCAGTGCAGGGTTAAAGTGAAGGAGCTGTGGAGTGCCTATTGCAAAGCCTGTGAGGGAAACTGCCGCTCTGGTGCTGCACCCATGACCTGCCGTTTTTACAAAGAGCTGGATGCGATACTTGGGGGTGACCCCACCGCCAATCCGAGGACCACGTTGGACACTTCAGGGGGGGAGGGGAAGCAGAGGAGGAGGAGGAAGGTGGGGGGAGGAGGAAACCGAGAGTGAGGGTACTGGGATGGGGCGAGACACCCCGGAGTCCCAGGAAGCATGCAGCCAGGAGCTCTTCTCAAGCCAGGAGGAAGGTAGCCAGTCGCAGCAGCTGGTATTTGGCGAAGGACAAGCAGAGGAGCGGGTTCCCGGTAAGCGGCTTGTATTTTCAGGATGGAAATGTTTCGGGAGAGGAGAGAGGGTTAGAGCTGCATGCATGCATGCCTAGATGTGGAATAGCCCATTGATGTGGTCCATCACGTCGAGGTAATTGGCGTCGGTAATCTCTTCAAAAGTTTCAGCCAGAGCGTGGGCAATGCGCTTGCGCAAGTTTATTGGAAGAGCCACTGTGGTCCTTATCCAAGTCAGGCTAACACGTCCACGTCACTGTGCTGCGAGGGGTGGGGGGGCCATTGCTGCACACAGGCAAGCTGCATAGGGGCTAGGGCGGAATCCGCATTGCTGTAGAAGACCCTCCCGCTCTTCCCTGGTGACCCGCAGTAGCGAGATATCTTGCAGGATCAACTCCTGTTGAAATGTTGGGAGACTGTTCAGTGTAGGTGCCCCCTGCAGCTGTTTGCTTTCCCCAATGCACAGAAACCCCAGTACAGCCCAGAAGCAATCATTCCCCCTTCCCAGGTGATCTGCAGCAGCGAGACATCTTGCAGCATCAACTCATGTTGAAAATGTTGGGAGACTGTTCACTGTAGGTGTCCCCTGCAGCTGTTTGCTTTCCCCAATGCACAAAAACCCCAGTACAGACCAGAAACAATCCATCAGTCCCCCTTACTCACCATTTCGGGAGTCCTTTGGTTATGTGCACTCTCTTTGGCATGGGAAAATTATGCTATTGTGAAGACGGTAAACTCCTTCACTGTGTGGGAATAACTGTCTGAGATATAAACTGTCTGAGATATAAACAATGCTGCCTCTGTTAACTGGTGCCATTTTTGCCTTTCTGCAAGGAACCTTGACTTCTCGGATGCCCGTATTATCAACAGCTGAAAGACTCCAAAACCTCCGGAAGAAGCCACGAAAAAGCAAAGACGACCTGCTGCAAGCAGTTATGGATCACTCTGCCAGAGAGAATCAAAAACTGCAGGACTGGAAGGAAAAGGAAAGCAGGATCCACCAGAGAAACGCAGCGGCCAGGAAGAAAAGCACAAAGCAGCTGATAAGCATCCTGGCAAGGCAAGCAGACTCTATCCAGGTGCTCGTAGACATTCAGGCAGAGCACTACCGTGCCAACCCCCTCCCCCGTGCCAAAGCTTTTTCACTTGTGCCCCAATGTCAGCTCCAAACTCCCTTCCCCAGCATCCAGGTTCTTACTACCACCACCAGCTGCCTCCAACACCTGTACGTTCACCAACCAGCCCTGAGAACTACGACCCTTACCCTCTGCACTCAACCCCCATCACCATGCAGTATAGGCATTCTGAAGTGCATCAGTCATTGCACAGCACTCCAGACATGACATATTCAAACCAGTGACTGTACAGTTCCCCACTGCACCCCCCTGCCCTTTTAGGTTCCCAAAATGTTGTGTGTCTGTCAATAAAGTTATTTTCTTTTCAATAAATGAATTCTTGGCTTTGAAAACAGTCTTTATTATTGCAGAAAGTAAAATTATACCTTAGCTCAGGAAAGAACCAGACACTGCAAATCAGCTTAGGAAAAACAGATTCCTACTAACATTGTAACCACCTCACTTCACTCCCATGCAAGGCACCAAACATTACTGTTGGTTTTCAGCCTCAAATTCCTCCCTCAAGGCATCCCTAATCCTTGAAGCCCTGTGCTGGGCCTCTCTAGTAGCCCTGCTCTCTGGCTGTGCAAATTCAGCTTCCAGGTGTTGAACCTCAGAAGTCCATGCCTGACTGAATGTTTTATCCTTCCCTTCACAAATATTATGGAGGGTACAGCATGCAGATATAACCACAGGGATGCTGCTTTCCCCCAAGTCTAGCTTCCCATACAGAGATCTCCAGCGCCCTTTTAAACGGCCAAAAGCACACTCCATAGTCATTCAGCACCGGCTCAGCCTGTAGTTGAACTGTTCCTTGCTCCTGTCAAGCTTCCCTGTATATGGTTTCATGAGCCAAGGCATGGGTAAGCGGGGTCTCCAAGGATCACAACGGGCATTTCAACGTCCCCTACTGCGCTCTTCCAGTCTGGGAAAAAAAGTTCCTGCCTGCAGCTTCCTGAACAGGCCAGTGTTCCGAAAGATGCGTGCATCATGCACCCTTCCAGGCCAGCCTGTGTGAATGTCAATGAAACGCCCATGGTGATCCACAAGCGCCCGGAGAAACATAGAGAAATATCCCTCCCAATTAACGTACTCGGATGCTAGGTGAGGTGGTGCCAGAATAGGAATATGTGTCCCATCTATCGTCCCTCCACAGTTAGGGAAACCCATTTGTGCAAAGCCATCCACAATGTCCTGCACGTTCCCCAGAGTCACGGTTCTTCTTAGCAGGATGCGATTAATGGCCCTCCAAAGGTGCATCAAAACAATCCCAACTGTTGACTTTCCCACTCCAAACTGATTCCCGACAGATCGGTAGCTGCCTGGAGTTGCCAGCTTCCAGATTGCAATAGCCACCCGCTTCTCCACTGGCAGGGCAGCTCTCAATCTCGTATCCTTGCACCTCAGGGTGGGGGTGAGCTCAGCACACAGTTCCATGAAAGTGGCTTTTCTCATCCGAAAGTTCTGCAGCCACTGCTCGTCATCCCAGACTTCCATGATGATGTGATCCCACCATTCAGTGCTTGTTTCCTGAGCCCAAAAGCAGCGTTTCATGGTGCTGAGCATTTCCGTGAATGCCAGCAGCAATTTAGTGTCATACGCGTCAGGCGAGTCGCTATCATCATCAGACTCCTCATCACTTTGGATCATAAGGAATAGCTCAACTTCCAAACGTGATGTACTGGCGAGACTCATCAGCATACTCCTCAGCAGTTCGGGCTCCATTTCCCACGGAAATCGTGCTGCACAGAAACCGTTGAGAGAGTCAAGATGGTGCCAAACGTGGATGGAAAAACAGGGATTACTGGGATGTGAAGCAATACATCACGGGGCGTTGGGACAGGAAGCAGAATGACACGCACCCTCCACCCCCTTCCTACAACCTATGACACCAAAATGGGACGAGGTGCTCTGTGGGATAACTGCCCATAATGCACCACTCCCAACAGCGCTGCACATGCTGCAAATGTGGCCACACTGCAGCGCTGGTAGCTGTCAGTGTGGCCACACTGCAGCGCTTTTCCTACACAGCTGTACGAAGACAGCTGTAACTCCCAATGCTGTACACCTGCAAGTGTAGCCAAGGCCTCAGATAGAATCTGACCCTTTTTTTTTAATGCTTAACTCAAATAGAAGAGCAGTTAAATATTCAGGGGGTATACATATCTTTAGATTTGAACAGGTCTTATGTATAAGAGCTGAATGCATTACAATTACATTAATCTAGGATCAAAGTTAAATGGAGGACGTTTTCTTATGACTAAGGCTTGAAGATGGGAGACCTAGCTTCTAAGAGAGTGAATAAGTGAATGGAGGGTAGAAACAAGGTGAATGAGGTAATATCTTTTATTAAACCAACTTCTGTTGGTTTTGAGCACCACAGACACACAGAAGAAGAGTTCCATGTAGCTTGAAAGTTTGTCTCTTTTACCAACAGAGTTCCATATAGCTGGAAAGTTTGTCTCTTTTACTAACAGAAGCTGGTTCAATAAAAAAAAAATTATGTCACCCATCTTGTCTCACTCTCATATCCTGGGAGCAACACAGTTACAACAGCACTTCAGATAAGAGATTTAGGGCTCATGTCCATCACTTCTGAAAATCTTTACTTTACAGATCAACAGAAGCTACTCTTGTTTCCAAAAGGGCGATGTAATAGCCTTATTTTTTAAGAGATAGGGTAAAAATGACCAAGGAAAGCATTTTATAAACTACAAATACTCTTTAAAAAAGAATAATACACACAGGATGAAGGGGACAAAAAGAGGGAAGGAAAAGAGGACTAGTACTATTATGTGTTTCCCTCTTAAAGGCATCTGGAGTATGTCCTTGCAGATGGACTGATATGGGGCCAACTTGCCATTGACTAGAATTTAACAAGGAAAGCATGCAGCTAGCTTCAGACTAATGTATTTTGTCCCTTCCAACATACTTGAAATTCTAGGGATCTTGTAAAAAGGTGGTTACCTTTCTACATAGTAATACAAAAATCTTGGCATAATAATACTAATTTAAAAATCAATTGATTCATCAATATAAGTAATACCAAATTCTTGTTTATTAAAATGAATAAACTGAATTACCTGTTTTAGCTACTGCTCTATGACCAATAAAATGCATTCAACTCCTCTAGAGTCTATTACTTGTTTTCTTTAAAACACAGAAACTAACAGTATATTTAAAAGTGCTTGAAACATTTTGAAACTATTAATAGGGGGAGCTGGTTGCTGCCTGTAAAGCCATAAAACAGACTCTTTTCATCTCTAAGAATCTTTACAGTGGCCAGCCATGGATTAGTTATCTTTTTCCAGTTCAATGGAAGGTTCAGTATGTGTATAGGTTTCCTTTGAATGAGCCTGAACACAGATAGGAGATTCTTGTTGCTTTGAAACATATAATTGAAAACTGCAGGAAAGATGATAATTGTGGAAATTATTGAAGCACAGTTGTATTCTGCAGCACCTTTCATCCCAAAACATTCACTGTGTTTTACAAGTATCCGTTAATTAAGCCTCACAACACCCTTGTAGCATTTTACATATGAGTAAACCAAAACTAAGAGAAGGGAGGTTTGTTGCCCAAAGTCACACAGCAAGACAATGACAAAGCCGCAACAAAAAAGACCTGGTTGTTCTGGTTACCTTCTATTCATTGATAGAATTGCATAATATCTTTTAGAATTGTGATAATCAAAAAATATGATTCAATGGCAGTATAGGCTTGTATACAGCCCTCTTATTTATTTAAAATATCTTTAATCCCATCTCCTAATTGTGGCTCTATTCATGCCTTTGGATGTATATTGGAACTGAGCTCAGTGCAACTGGAATGTAGAGGACACAGATGGACAGGGCCTCCAAGCTGATGATCCTGCTTCCAATAGAAATCAGGAGTTCTTTGGATACTGGGTTCAGAACACCCTGTTCTGTGAGGTTGGGACAAATCCCACTCATTGAAGGAAATATCTCTGACTTTTCTTACCTTTCTGCATCCCACCCATTTTTCCCCCTCGTGAGTAGGGGGGATGTGATTCTATTTTCAGTTGCTTTAATCCTGAGCTTCAGTTTTCTTCATCTACCTTAATATGAGTCTCAGCAGTTCTCAATGTTTAACTGAGAAGGTAGAAAATTGCTGTTTGCCCTATGCATCAACAATTGATATCTGAGTTGGGATACACTGGATTAGTGGAGAATCTCCCTATTCATGTGAGAAATAACAGAAAAATACAGGAGAATATGGAAAATTCTATTATACTTACCTGACTATTCTTAAATTAAAACTACCCATCACACTAACGCTGGACAACTAACCTTATTTGTGTACTACTGTACTATCTGTTTTGTATGTTTCAGGTAAGGCAAAGCCTGCGGGATGCTGTTCTATACTGAACACCTCTGTCTCTTTCTCTCTGTATATATATAAAAATAAATAAAATTTTAAAAGATGACTGAGATTCAAGGCATCCTAGACCATTATTAATCATATAATAAAATCTCAGCAGCAATAAAGTAATCTAGTTAATAAATAATCTATGATTTAAAGTGATCTAGTTTTGTTTTTCCTTGAAAGGATTGCCTATACTAGAAAGTTTTACAGCTTTAAGTAACCAGTATAGTTCAAGAAGCAACTCCACCACCTACGAGTGTGAGCACAATTGTACCAGTATAAAACTGCAGAACTGCAAGCATTGGACTGTCAGACCCACTGGGATAAACACAACAAATTGCACAGGAATTGCAGCCTAAATCTCTGGTGTGGACGGAGAGGGATGAGAATGTCCACCCCGAGAAAAGTGTGATTAGAGGCCTGAGTTCTAAGTGGGGTTGTCATAAACAGATAGCTAAGGGTTAATGTTCTTTTACCTGTAAAGGGGTAACACCAGTAACCTGAAACACCTGACCAGAGGACCAATCAGGAAACAAGACTTTTTCAAATCTGGGTGGAGGGAAGTTTTGGGTGTGACTTCTTTGTTCTTTGTCTTGTGTCTGTGCCCTCTCGGCTCTGAGAGTGATTTTTCTATCTCCTGGCTTTGTAATCTTCTGTTTCCAAGTTGTAAGTACAAGGGTAGTAAAACAATAGGTTTATATTGTTTTCTTTTGTATTTACATGTGTGTAGTTGATGGAATGTTTTAAATTGTATTCTTTTTGGATAAAGCTGTTTATTCATTTTTCTTTTATGCAATTGACCCTGTATATTGTCAACTTGATACAGAGCCTATTTTTAATGTCCTTTTTTCATTCTTTTTATAAAAAAGCTTTCTTTTTAAGACCTGTTGGAGTTTTCTTTAGTGGGGACTCCAGGGAATTGAGTCTGCAGCTCACCAGGGAATTGGTGGGGGGGGAAATCTCTTTGTGTTAGATTTACTAAGCCTGACTTTGCATACCCTCTGGGTGAGGGGGGGAGAGAGATTAGCTCTCTCGGTACTTGTGTTTCCAGGACTTGAAACAGGGAGGGTAGAATCCCTTTCTTTAGATTCACGGAGCTTGCTTCTGTACATCTCTCCAGGAACCCAGGGAGGGAACACCTGGGGGGGAGGAAGGGGAAGGGAAATGGTTTATTCCCCTTTGTTGTGAGACTCAAGGGATCTGAGTCTTGGGGTCCCCCAGGGAAGGTTTTGGGGAGACCACAGTGAGCTAGGCACTGTATAATTCCTGGCTAATGGCAGCCTTACCAGGTCCAAGCTGGTACCTAAGCTTGGAGGTTTTCATGTTAACACTCATATTTTGGATGCTAAGGTCCAGATCTGGGAAAAATGTTATGACAGGGGTACCCTCAAGGAGGGTGCATTTACCCCCAGAACTTTGACAACTAGTATAGTCTATTCTGGTTCAGGGTTGCTGTAAGTGCATCTGCGCTAGCACTTTTATTGGTATAACTATGTTTGCAAAAACAAAACAAAAAATCACACCCCTGACACAGTAAATACAGTAAAACTTTTAAATGTAGCTCAGACCTTAAATGGGCCATTCAAAATGGAGAGAGAGAAAGAGAGAGATGTTTTCATCATCATTTAACCATCTCTAGTGTGGACTGGGAGATGCCACCTTATAACTGTGTGATGGCCTATTGAATGGGTGGTCACAGTCCACTTCTTAGTGAACCAATATCAACTTAATAAAACCCACTTGTGAAACCCTGGAACCCCCATATTCACCATTTTAATACAATTATGATATGTTTTGTCCGAAGTATGCCTTGCAGGGTATCATTCTAAAAGTCTTGATTTTTTGAACATTTAATATCCTGTTGGATTGTATGTGCTCACATTGTATGTGAAGTTACAATGTTTTGCTATGTGTGTGTTACTGAAATATGTTTTGAAGTTGAAAAGACCCACAACTAGCCACTAGCCTTTCAGATACAATAATGAAGAAACTAGACAGTGCTAATGGCCCCATTAAAGGGATTCCACACACCCTCAGGAATTGTTAACAATGGAGGCTTCCCAGATGGAGCACGTAGGCAATCAAGGATGTTTGACCGGGGGTGGGGGGCAAACCCCCTATCACGAACAAAGATATTTCCAGCAAGCTGGAAGAAGCTGTAAAAGAGGGGAAGTGACATCATCACTTGGCCTCTCTCCCCCCACAACTTTACAGCTGGAAACATCATAGGAACAAAGACTGAACTTGGAAGGGGGTCCCATGCATGACAGGAAAATTCCAGCCTGTGTATGGAAAAGCTGTGATCTGCAAAATGGTGAGACACTACTTGATTCAAATCTTGTCCAGTATAGAGAATGTAAATTGCATTTTTGTTTTATTTCTTATGGTAATTTACTTTGATCTGTACTCTATTACTTATAATCACTTAACATCTATATTTCTGTAGTTAATAAATCTATTTTATATTTTTACCTAAAACAGTGTGTTATTTGAAGTGCAAAGGGGAATCTGCTCAGGAATATGCTCAGAAATAGTGCATTGTCCTCTCTACATTGAGGGAGAGGTGGACTGGGTAATAACTTGCACTGGTCAGACTTCTGAACAGGGCAGGAAGGTATAGCTCTGGGGTCCTACGCTGGGGAACTGGGGGAGTTGGCTAGAGCCTCTCTACTGTTAGTTCATGAGTGGCTAGGAGAAGCATGCATCCCTACTTGTGCAAATGCTTGTGTGAGTGCAGGACCAAAAGAGGTCTGCAGTTTGTCACAGCATCACAGTGAGCAAGAAACAGAAGGCTCAGTAGTACTCCAGTTGCACCCCAGGGAAGTCCATCCCGTACACCGCCAATTAGCACCTTTGTAGTAGCCTGAGCAAGCATTCCAAATATTAAATCAGAACAGAGACTCAATTGCCCTCTCTCTGCTACAGATGGTTCCGCCTGGTAAAGACTAAGGAACATTGTTGGGAAAGAGATGGGAAGCATGAATTGCTGCTACCCATGCTGTCGATTCTCTATATATAAACAGAGCACTTTGGTCTCCAGACATTTCAATCCAGCACCATTCGCAAGCATTCCATTTCATTTAAAAAATGCTGGTTTCGATGTAGAAATGCTCTCCTAACATATACACATAATCTATAAAAAAAGTGATGGTAAATATAGAAGTCTTATATGAAAAATATTGCCATTAAAACAATTAATACACTTAAATGCAAACTCATGTTTTAGTCATATAAACAAGTCTAATGTGATTGATTTATACATATAAAATCAAACCACTGACACTGAAGGAAAAATAAAAATCAGCAACCAATTCTCATCATTCTAAT
This sequence comes from Gopherus evgoodei, assembly GCF_007399415.2. Lineage (NCBI taxonomy): Eukaryota > Metazoa > Chordata > Testudines > Testudinidae > Gopherus > Gopherus evgoodei. Next base: position 52,474,169 of record NC_044324.1, read on the forward strand.
AGAAAGAGTTCAACAGAAAACAGATAGGACTATGAGCAATATAATCCAGCTAGTCCAACTAACATTTTATACATATTATCTATCCATAACTGTCAAAGTAAATCCATTGTACAAATATACCAGATTTACCATAGCTATGATATTCTGATTACCTTTCTGGGACCTGAAGAAGAGCTCTGTGTAGCTCAAAACAGGAGTTGGTCCAATCAAAGATATTACCTCACCCACCTTGTCTCTCTCATATCCTGGGATTAACATGGCTACAAGAACATCTCAAATTGTAAACTCCGTTATTGCACTAAAATAGTGCAATATTGGATGCTGACAGTAGATGGAGCTACGGTTTCTAGGAGCCTGCTGTTTAAGAAGGGAATTCTAAGTACAGGTCTGCTGCATCTTAGGTGCATGTAACATGCGCGATTTCAGCTTTACGTGGTCCACAAAAACAAGAAAAAAAAGGAGAAAAATAACAATTTAAATACTGCTTCTGTAGTGCGGGCAATTCCGCCGGCCATTACACTCAATGTAATTTTGACTATATGCGATTTTCGCTTTACGTGCTGACTGCAAAACATAACCCCAGCGCAAGATGAGACAGACCTGTAAACATTAGATTGACAAAGAGGAAAAATAGCTCCAACCCTATGGCAAAGAAGGAAATGGAAGTCATTACAGTTGATGCAAAAAGAGGGGGCACAATGGGAAGAGGCTGAAAGTGTGGAACATTATGAGCAAGGGAGTGGAAGAGAAGTCACACAAAGATACTGGAGGAAGCAGGAGGTCAGGCCATCCAACCTCTAAAGATGCTACGGAGGGATCTGCCCACCAAGAGAGTAAAAGGACACTAGAATTCACCAAAGAAGATAATGGTAGATAATGGAAGGTTGCTACCTGGCTGGTTTTAACTGATCTGGCTAGTTTTGTACTGCCTTGCAAGTTAAAAGATTTAATGTTCTGGGTTTTGTTTTCCTTTTTTTACCACTTGGGATGCATCGCAGGCTTCCCAAAAAAAGTGAGTTTTCAGGAGAGATTTAAGAGAGTGGTTGTTTGGCAACCACAATCGATACCATTTAGTATTTAGGAGTCAGCATACAAAACACATGTAGATGCTTGTGAGAGAAACAGACAAATCACAATATAACGCCTGGGTAAGAGAATGTGAGATGAAGTGGATTTTTAGTCTAATAGGAGAACTGCCTACAGTCAGCATGAACATTGTCTTAATTATAATTCTCAAACCACTAGAATAAAAAATAAAAGCTCTGCTGGGTGGTGACTTTGGTGGCTCCCACACACTCAGTTTATTTGGAGCCCAGTCTCTGGAAAAATGGGGCAAATTTAAGGTTGTTCATGTGGCTTTATCAACAGTAGAATGTTAGCAAATTAAGCAGTCAAATGGGATGAGTGAAGTGTTGAGGTTGGAGTTTTATCCTGTGTAAATTCTTTTTGTTGATTGTTTTTGTGAGTTTAACATTAACTAATTTGTGGGAGAAAAAGCAGAAAGCTTTAAAAATGTTTAAATTACAAATATATCTTTGAGTCTATATCAGGTCTGACATTTCCTCAGACTTTATTCACTCAAGTAATCTGGGGATCATTAAGGAGATATTACAGTATATTGAGTCAAGGTGTATGTGGAAATTTGAATTTGCATATTGAAGTCATTATCCCTTTAGAGCTCCTCTGGTCCTTTATGTCACTGTGGTTGCTACACATGCACATTACCTCCGCATATTGAACATTGGAGAGAAAGGTCTGATGACACGCTGTACATGTGAGAGAGCCATTTTACAACATTAATTAGATTCTTACATATATTTTTTACCTTCAGATTGAGAGAGATATAAGGCCACATTAGATATAAATCATTTCTTAAATATATGCATTTATTTAGCATTTTAAACTAAAATCTGTGTGTGACAAGCATGATGAGAGGATGTCTAAAGCCCAGAATTCTGGGATCTATCTATCGAGATACAGAAACATTTATATCCTTAGGTCCAATATGATAACAATTCAGATACACATATTTTCACACTATTTAGTTTTAAAACAAAATAAATTCCCAACTTCAGTGATGGGAGTGGGACTCCAGTTACAGGAGAAAGTTCTCTTAATCCACTCGTATATTAAACATTTTCATTTTGCTTTAATAGTGAACATAGAGCTGTTTTTTCATTTTTTGTTTGTTAGTTTGTTTGTTTTTAAAAAGGAAATAGTTTCTTTACTGAAAAATGCAGTTTCGGTCAATCCCAAACTATTCATGGCTTTGTGTCAAGTTTGCCAAACAGTTTTGGTGAAACCAAAGAATCAAAATGTTTCAGTAATGTTGAAACAAAATGTTTCATTTTGATCAGGTCTGTTTTTTTGTCCTTTTCTTTTCTGATTCCAAGCACTTGTACAAAAGCAAAAGACTAGATTCCCCCCAAAAATGCTGCTAGGGAGCAGAGATGGAGGAGGAACTCCCCTGTAACCTTCAGTGCAGTGGCTGTGGGAGACCCAAGTTTGATTCACCTAGTGAGGTGAAGAGATTTCAGCTTGAGTCTCCAGGATAGCCTGGTGTGTTTTTATCTCAGTATCTCCTGTTGAAGGTGCTCCACTGTGTATAAATAATCATTGGAGCGACGACTTGAACTTGGCTTCCTCCCCATCATGTGAATTCTCTCACACCAAAGCTATAGAGTCATTCTCACTCTCTTCCCTTGGCCCAATGGCTATTCATTGTCATCATGAATTATTATAGCTACGTGTGTAACACCGACAGACTCTGGCTGTCGGTGGGCAGGATCGAACCAGGGACCTCTAGAACTTAGTGCATGAGTGTCATAAACAGATAGTTAAGGGTTAATGTCTCTTTTACCTGTAAAGGGTTAACAAACAGGGAACCAAACACCTGACCAGGGGACCAATCAGGAGACAAGATACTTTCAAATCTCGGTGGAGGGAAGCCTTTGTTTGTGTTTTTTGGGTTTTGCTTTGTTCTCTCTGGGCTCTGAGAGTAACCACACATACCTACAGGCTCTCTAATCTTCTATTCCAATTTTGTAAGTACAAAGGTAGAAAGGCTGTATAGTCTTTTTATTTGTTTTTCTTTATTTGCAAATGTGTATCTGGCTGGTAGAGGTCTAATGTGTATTTGGCTAAAAGTATTTTAAATTGTATTTCTGCTGGAGGAGGCTGTTTCATGCTAGTACCCATATTTTGGCTGTTTGTTCTCTTTTGTGGACCGCCTCTTCCTTTGCTATTTCTGCATTAATTAGTTCTATCCGTCTCCTATGTTCGTTTTCTTTTTCTATGGCTTGTTGCCTTGACCGTTCCTGTTTCAGGGTGTCCTTGGTACTCATGGTTTCTGATGTCTTGTGTTGCGGTGCCCTCTGCTGGTTTACTGTCTGAACTGCTGCTCCTCTGCTGCCTGCTTTGGGTTGCCTAGCAACAGTGCCTTTTTTAACTTCTTCTACCTAATCTTTTGTGTTTAAATTAAAACAAAAGAAAACCCTTTGATATGCAAATGTGTTCTGCTGGTGTCTGTTGCTGACCACTTAAGCCTGCTTTGTTTAACAAAAGACCCTTGTTAAACTTTAATGTGTGTGCCCTGAGGCAATCTCTGCACAACCAGAAGGGAGCAAGGAAAAAAAAATTCTCTGGCTGTAGTTTTAAAAACCCTCTCTCTGCTTATAAGCAGCTAGCAGAGAAAAAAGAAAAATAATAATCTTACTGGCTTTTGCTTTCCATCTTTCCCACACACTGCCACCATGTCATAATATAATTCCGAATTCTGAACCTTTGTGTCCAAAATATGGGTACTAGCATGAATTCCCCTAAGCTTAATTACCAGCTTAGATCCTGTAGTGCTGCCACCAATCAGGACTTAGAGTAGAGTGCCTGATAAACTCTGGTCTCCCCCAAAACCTTCCCTGGGGACACTCAAGACCCAAATTCCTTGAGTCTCACAACAAAGGGGAATAAACCATTTCCCTTCCCCCTCCTCCCCTCCAGCTGTTCCCTCTCTGGGCTCCTGGAGAGATATACAGATTCAAGCTCCGTGAATCTAAACAAAGGGATTCCCCCTTCTCCTTTCTTCCTCCCAGATCTTTCCTACCCTGGGAACACTAGGAGATCACCGTGATTCAAACTCCTTGAATCACCACACAGAGAGGAATGTTACCTTCCCCCCGCCCCTTTTCCCCTCACCCAGAGGCACTACAGATTCAAACTCCGTGAATCTAAAACAAAGGGATTCCACTCTTCTCCTTCCCTGTTAAGTACAGACTCAATTCCCTTGAGCCTTAACAAGGGAAAAAATCAGACAGGTCTTAAAAGCAAAACTTTTAATAAAAGAAAAAAAGAATAAAGAAAATCACTGTAAATTCAAGATGGAATATTACAGGGTCTGTCAGCTTATAGAAACTGGAAAAACAGCCTCCTCCAGCAGAAATACAATTTAAAATACTTTTAGTCAAATACACATTAGACCTCTACGAGCCAGATACACATTTGCAAATAAAGAAAAACAAATAAAAAGACTATACAGCCTTTCTACCTTTGTACTTACAAAATTGGAATAGAAGATTAGAGAGCCTGTAGGTACGTGTGGTTACTCTCAGAGCCCAGAGAGAACAAAGCAAAACCCAAAAAACACAAACAAAGGCTTCCTTCCACCGAGATTTGAAAGTATCTTGTCTCCTGATTGGTCCCCTGGTCAGGTGTTTGGTTCCCTGTTTGTTAACCCTTTACAGGTAAAAGAGACATTAACCCTTAACTATCTGTTTATGACAATGAGCCTCTATCGCATGAGCTAAGAGCCAACTCGCGGTTAGCTTAGGCTGTAGAGCAGACTCATTTTACTCTCTTTAAGTGGTCTTGGTGCCACTAGATGGGACAGAACACCACACCCTGGAGGTGTGTGGGTTACATGCACACACTACACCTTAGGTCTGTATAAGTTATGTTGCTCAGCCACCTCCCTGAGTGATGTGAGTTACACTGATGTAAGTGCTGGCATAGACAGCATTATGTTAGTGAATGAAGCTTGGGATATAGCAACCACCACTCACAGGGACTGGAGTAATTAAGTCGACAGAAGAGATCTTTCCCGTCGACTTAAAGCATCTGCACTGGCAGCACTACAACGTCTCAACTGCACCAGTGTAGCTGTGCACTGTAAGCTCTGTAGTGCAGTCACAGCCTGAGAATTGATCCCCCGAGCTTGGCATTTTGTTAAGTTAGTCCTTTGGGCTTTGCTTCTATACAAATCCCTGAAATTAAAAAGAAACATTTTAGGCCACATCGAAACAAAACAGTTTATTTAATTGGTTCCAGAAGGGACCATTGTGATCCTGTAGTCCGATGTCCTATATAACACAGGACTTAGAACTTCCCCTGGAATAATTCTAGTTTGAATTAGGTTTAGGATCAATCCAAGCATTTTCAAGCATACTCAATTTGCTTTCAACTTATCAATTCACTCAAAATTTGGGGGGAAAAATGGTTTTCAACTTGAAACTATTTTTTTTCAATTTTTAGAATTGACAGCAAACCAAAAAATCCATTGTTCACCCTGCTCTAAATATAGTGTTGTTAAAAGATGCAGGATTGAAAGCACTGGAGTCTGAGGTCATCTGTTTACAGCTACATAACAGATATAAACAGGCACAGGTGCAACTGAGACTTCTACTACATTGTGTTATCAATGTATTCACTTGGCCAGACTAACTCTATGACTGAGAGAATAATTCAGTTCCAATACCCATTTAATATTTGGGCCAATCTGCTGAGATATGAAGAAAAGTGCTAATTAGTGCCAACTGCAAAGTTGATTTCTGTGATGTAGCCATCTGTTTTATAGAGATTGAAATATTTAGTTATTTTTAAGATGTAATTAAAAGTGTCTGAAGACCAGCCATTTATTATTTAAAAGCCACCAAATCTAAAGCCAGGTGGACATTACCACCCACATGAGCTGCATTCGAGCCACTATCTATAGCTCTGTATCAAATCCTCTGAGCCATCCAGTTCATGAGACACTCTTCATGAGTGTCTTCTTCTCCAACTGCCCTCTTCTATATATTAGAAGGAAATATGTATGTTCTGTTTATGTCTTTGAAATATCTGCTTTTTGTCCATACTGACAGTAATTTCCTTTCGCGTAGACCATATTTAGATTTTTTTTAATGATGCTTTTGGGCTGAAACTGATTTGAACTTCAATCCAGAATGTATTTCAGTGGCTGAATTTAGAAAAGAGAAAGATCTGGAGGGGGCAGGGAGGGAATTAAGCAGCAGCATGTTCTGGCTCTGTCAACATGCTGCTATATTACTGTCAGTTCTTCACAGACAAGAGAATGGCACAGGGAAAAACAAATGAGCCTACATACCAAGGATTTCTGCTGTGAGGCTGAATTTCACAGGTGCTGTATTAAGCTAAAATAATTGGACTTTCTGAGGCTGTGCAGTATTAAACTTAGGGTGGCAACATTCATCACATTCATTCTCATAATCTAGGAAAGACTATGGGATTGCACATTAGGCCTACTTTGTCATCTAGGACAGGCTATGGGCTAGTAACTACAGCCCCGGCTGCACAGAGATTTACACCATTGAGCCAAATAATGGTGAATTTCAACCTTCAAGCATAAACTGTTCATAAATGACTACAAATTGTATCTTATAATTCAGTTGAGATATCAAAAGAAATGAGGCAATAGCTACAAGGGTTTTTCTTACTTTGCCTTTAAAATGAAATAAACAATGACTTCATTTAGCTGCATGACTCTGGAGCCTAGATACATGATGAGCTGGTACTGAAGCTTTCTGCATGTTTTAGTTTTTTGATTTGCTAACAAGTCAATCATTAAATAATTATCTTACTTTGAAATGCCAGAGACTCAGAGAAAAAAATGTATAATTTAAAAAAGGCATTGATATGATAGTTCTTGAATGTATGTAATTTACAAAATTCTCTCCATCATCTCTTTCAGCTGGAAGCACGAATTAAATTTCTTTATTGACACGCATCCAAAAAATCACTTTTGCTGACTTTTAGGAAATCCAAAGCCAATTAAAGACATTGCTGTGGGACAATATAGGTGCAGCAATAAAAAATAAAACACAAATCAGAGTTTTAAAAAGTTTAAACAATAGATTATTTCATGCAGCCAACACAGTAATGAGTCAATTTCCATGTAAATTAGTTCATTATTATTAATATCTGCTGGTTCCTGAGCACAGAGTGAACCAATTTTCCCAAAACATTGCTGGGGAAAAAGAGCTGGTAATAAGTAGCTTCTCTTTTGTTAAAGCAGGAAAATTAGTAAACTGGCATCTGCATGAAATTCCTAAATAAAATAAAAAACCTGGCAAAGAAGCCAGTTTTGCCATTAGATTGAATGGAGCCAGACTGAGCATACAATGCTAAATTTCCTTCTCCCAGTGGTCTGAAAACAGCTTGCACAAGCTAAGCCCTGGTATTCATACCTCTTTAGGGCTCATTTGGTAATTTCCTGGAAGTTAGTTGTTTATGGTGAAACAGTCTGATGCCTTACTCTCTTCTAATCACTCAGTAAAGTCCCATCCCCCTACACACTTATATATCTGCTTAACTTTACGCATATGAGTTGTCCCATTGCTGTCAATGCCTTAGTTAGGGTGGAAAATAGAAATCAATATTGTTGTTCACAATGATATTTGCTTGTATACACGATTCAGTACAAGCCTATCTGCTTGTCCTCAGCTTTTGGGGGATTTCTAGGGACCTCATAGTGATCTCCAATATCTCTAGACTCTTGGGAGTGTAAATATGAAAACAGATTTTCTTATACACTTACATGGCCTCCATTACCATAGGATCTGAGCACCACAGAATCTTTAATATATTTATGGTCACAACTACCTTATGAGGTAAGAAGTACTATTCTCTCTATTTTACAGGCACAGCGAGACTAAGGCCTAGATTCACAAAGGTACTTAAGTACCTAAATCCATAAAACCCTTGCTTGGCTGCCACCTAACCCTGTAGGTGTCTAAAATCCCTCAATATCTACATTGTTTTGCTGGAAAAGTTATGTAGGCACCTAAGTTTTTACCTCTGGGATGCACACGCCTCACTCTAGGAATCCAGAGACCTAAGCCCCAATGGGGTCCTCAAACATGGTGATGATAGCATTTGCCCTGCCTATCTTGCCTGCAGAGCCTGATCCAGAAGGTGTTCTCTGAGCACGCCTACTGGCTTGGCACCATTCAAAATCCAGCAGAAGGAGGAAGAGCTAATGCCTCCCTTATAACTTTTAGTCCAATGATTAAAGTACTAATTCAGCACAAAGGAGACCCGAGTTTCATTGCCCTGCTGTGGAGAAGGGATTTAAACATAGGCCTCTTACCTCTCAGGTGCATACCTGGGCTATGGGGTAGTCTGATGTAGAGTGCCCTCAGTCTTTGCAATTGAAGCTGTTCCCCTTTGGATTAAATAATTAAAGAGTAACTGGAGCACAGGGTCTCTAGACCCAAGGGCTGCCACTTCCCATGAACACGCCTTAGCCACCAACCTACAGAATAATTCTCTTGCTATGTCTTTCTCTGCCCAATAACTATTTAAATGTTTAACAATGTGGACCAGCTGCAGCAGGAGAGACTGAGGGAGACACATATCAGAATACTTCATAGCCCCATGATCAGGGCATGCTCCTGAAAAGTGGGGATCCCCTGTTCAAATCCAGTCTTCCTCCTCAGGCAGTGGTAGGAATTGAAGCTGGGTCTCACATTCCACATGAGTGCTCTAACCATTCAGCTAACAATTATAAGGGAGGCACCATCATCTTCTCTCCAGCATGTCTTGCACTAAGGGTTTAGTAGCCTAAGCTATCTGACTCCGGGACAAGGGTTCCCAGCTGTGATTTACAAGCAGAGTTAGGCACTTCCACGTAGCCCAAACTAAGGTGATTAACTCTGTGAAAGAGACAGGACTTGTACACATCCCTCTCCTTAGAATCCTCCATTGCTTTGCTTAGGCAGCTCCCCACCTAGTGTGTTTGTCTTGTAGATCTGTCTGCTCCTGCCCTGTTCCAGAGGGCTATGTACCAGATCTTGTGTGGCTTGTCAGGAGTTCAGTGCTATCTGGATGACATCCTGGTCACTGGAAGGAATGAAGAGGATCACTTAAAGAATTTAGAGGCTACCCTACAAAGACTGTAAGAGTATGGCCTACGAGTCCGCAAAGACAAGTGTGAATACTTCCAGCCCTCTGTTGAATATTTGGGTCACATCATTGATGCTGCGGGTCTTCATAAGGCCCCTGCAAAAGTTAAGGCTATTGTGGAGCCTCCCCCACCTCAAAATGTTAGCCAGCTGTGCTCATTTCTAGGCCTATTGAATTATTATGGAAAGTTCATCTCACAGTTAGCCACACTGCTAAAACCACTTCACAAACTCCTTGGGCAGAACAAGACCTGGAAGTGGTCTGAAGCCTGTAATGTTGCATTTAACAAAGCTAAGGATGCATTGCTAAATTCTGAAGTTCTAACACACTTTGATCCATCCTTACCCCTACAATTGGCCTGCGATGCCTCCCTTTATGGAGTGGAATCAGTCATGTCACGCATTATGCCTTCGGGAGAAGAGAGACCTACTGCTTTTACTTCATGCACTCTAAGCAAAGCAGAAGCTAACTATGCCCAAATCGAACGTGAGGCATTGGGAATCATTTTTGGAATTCAGCAGTTTCATCAGTACCTGTTTGGGTGGAAGTTTACTCTTCTCACAGACCATCGACCTCTGACATCAGTTTTTGGACCCTACACAGGCATTCCCCCATTAGCTGCTAGTCGCATGCAATGTTGGGCATTGTTACTTTCAGCGCACACATATGAAATCAAATATCGGAAATCCACTCTGCAAGCAAAGAAGATGGTTTCTCAAGGTTGCCTTTGCCAGTCAAACATCCAGATACTGCCAAAAAGGAAATCTACTTTGAACAGGTAGAGAATACACCCATCACTGCTACTCAGATAAAGAAGGCAATTTGTGTTGACCCAGTATTGTCCCAAGTTATGGACCTGGTGATGCATGGCAAATCTCGACGAACCTCTCCAGTCTCACCTGACCTTGTTACCTACATGTCCAAGAGGATGGAGATATCAATCCAATCTGGTTGTTTATTGTGGGGGAGATGTGTCATTATCCCACCACCACTGAGATCACAGATGTTAGAAAATCTACATTCCGGTCACTGTGGAATAGTGCACATGTAGGAAATTGCACAAAGCTATTTTTGGTGGTCCGGATTGGACAGTGCTATTTCAGAGAAGGCAAGAGCTTGTATGTCATGTCAGGGTGTCAGGAATGCACCCCAGTGGGTACCCCTACACCCAGGGGACTGGCCTGAAAATCCATGGTAACGTGTTCACATTAACTTTGCTGGCCCCCTTGAAGGAAGCATGTTCCTGGTGGTGGTAGCTGCTTATTCTAAATGGCCAGAAGTCTCTATAATGCAGTCCACTACTGCAGAGAGTATTATCCAAAAACTATGGGGATTCTTTAGTCGTTTCAGTCTGCCAGAACAACTTGTGAGTGACAACGGACCGCAGTTTGTCTCTCAGGAGTTACAAAATTTTATGAAGGCAAATGGGGTACATCACATCACTTCAGCACCATATCATCCTTCCACCAATGAATTAGCTGAAAGATTTGTGCAGACAATGAAACAAGTTTTGAAATCAGCACGGGAACAACACTCCATTCAAAAGCGTCTGGACACCTTCTTACTTTCCTACAGAAACACACCTCCTGCTATGACCAAGACATCCCCGGCCTTTCTAATGATGGCACGACAGCTGTGCACTTGCTTTGATCTGCTGAAACCTTCTGAACCCTAACAAACTGTGCAACGTCAGCAGCAATATCAAGTCATCAGATGGGCAAAGAGAGCAAAAGACCGAACCTTTAGCTCGGGACAGCCCATTTTGGCTCAGAATTATACTTCTGGAGCTAAATGGGTCCCTGTCACGATCATCGCTCAGATAGGACCTGTTTCCTACACAGACTGCAGAGAATCTCACCTGGTGGCGATATGTAGATCATCTGTTGCCAGGTCACACCAGTCTTCAGGACACATCTTCAGTTGAGTATCCTGACTTCACTTCTTCTGGCGAGACACCAATCAAGAATCACCTGTTCCTGACTGTTTTCCTCCATTACTGCTGGCGGCTGAGATACCCCCTTGCCTGGAACTAGCTGACACCAACTCCTCACCTGTTCATGCAACGAACCTTAAACCCATTGTCAGGCCTGCGCCCAAGATACTTTCGGGTGCAACAACATCAGAAGTTTGCTGTAATCCACCTAGAGAGAGAAGACCTCCTCAATGTTTGGATCTTTACCTAGGGCAAACCCATAGTTATGAGGCAAAATAATCCCCGGGGTTTAGCCAGGAATGGAGGCAGTCTACCCTCCTTCTCTAGTTTAGTGTTTGTTTTATTTAGGGGATGTTCTTATTAAGGGGGGAGGAATATGTTGTGTATTTGGTTGTCCTGGAAATAGCCCCTTGTCATTACTATGGCAACTGAGTTAGATTATATGGGGATAGCCCAGCCAGTTTTGTCTGGTTTGGTTAGTTCAGTGTGTGTAAATAAATGGTTGTTTTTTAAGGTTTACAGCTCTCTGGTCTCCAGTGATTTCTTTCTAAACCTGCTGCCCCCAAGGATACAACATATACTACCCACAGGATCAGCAGGTAGTGATCAATCCAACAGAGGTTTACGTATTGCATCTAGTTTAGACACGATACATCGACCTCTGAGCACACTCCCGTCAACTCCTATACTCCACCACCGCAAGAGGCGCAGAGTTGATGAGAGTTTGGCAGCAGTCAACTCACCACAGTGAAGACACCATGGTGAGTAGATGTAAGTACGTCGACTTCAGTTATGTATCAGAGGGGTAGCCATGTCAGTCTGGATCTGTAAAAGCAGCAAAGAATCTTGTGGCACCTTATAGACTAACTGACGTTTTGGAGCATGAGCTTTCATGGGTGAATACCCACTTCGTCGTATTCACCCATGAAAGCTCATGCTCCAAAACGTCTGTTAGTCTATAAGGTGCCACAGGATTCTTTGCGACTTCAGCTACATTATTCACGTAGCTGAAATTGTGTAACTTAGATTGATTCCCCCCACCCCACAGTGTAGACCAGGCCTAGGTGTTTATGTCACATTGAAAGCCAAGGACAGGCAAGAATCAGGAAATTGGGCAGTATTTTAAAGAGCTGGAAGAAGGCTATGATCTTCCATGTGGGAGTTAATTATGCCTCTCCAGAGAGGATGCCATTCATCCCTTTGACGGGAAGTTATACATCTTGCTGGCTGATTTCAAAATGTGGCTGGGGTCACTCAACAGGATGTGAGTGTGTAAAGGGGACAACAAAATCAGTTGCTGGCATCCCACAAGGAGGGTTACCAGCATGAATTGCAGGTTAACAAGGGTTGATTTGAGGTCTTTAAATCCAGCTGGAGTGCTGCTTAGGCATTGGTCCTCGGAATTAGCATGGTATAGTAAGAGGTAAAGCGTCAATATTTTGTGTATCTTCAGGCTCTTAATCTCATTTCTCCTAGTTCCCTCATGATGGGGAAAGCTGGAATTCTGCTATCCAGACCATATCCCTTATCTGTTGGTTGGGGTGGGGGGAGGAGATGTGCATTAGGCTCATCGTTTGCTTTGATACATCTCTGTTCATTGTGGCCAGCTGAATATTCACATTGGTGTGGCCCTTCTGGATAGTTGTGTGCTGCTGTTCGCTCTGGTTAAGGTATAACTTAAATTAATAAAGGCATCCATATTTAACCACTGTGCTGTGGCCAGGTCTCACTGTCTCTATGTCCATAGCAATACTAATTAGGAACAAAGAATGTGGGCCACACTTACAGGATGGGGGGCTCTATCCTGGGAAGCAGTGGTTCTGGAAAAGACATGGGGGATAATCACCTGAACATGAGCTCCCAGCATGACCCTGTGGCCAAAAGAGTTGATGTGATCCTGGGATGCATAAGTAGGGAATCTTGAATAGGAGTAGCGAGGCTATTTTACCTCTGTATTTGGCACTGGAGCAACTGCTGCTGGAATACTGTGTCCCATTCTGGTGCCCACAATTCAAGAAGGATGTTAGTAAATGGGATTCAGAGATAAGTCACAGAAATGATCAAAGGATAAGAAAACGTGCCTTACAGTGAGAGACTCAAAGAGTTCAAACTATTCAGTTTAGAAAAGTTTAAGGGATGACTTGATTACTGCCTCTAAGAGCAGGTCTATACTTAAAATGTAGCTACATTGATGGGAGAAGCCATCTACACAGGGGTTAGGTCGCTATAACTGCATCACTCAGGGGGATGGATTTTTCACATCCCTCATTTACGTAATTATACCAATGTAAGTTTGTAGTGTAGACCTGACCTTAGTATTTACATAGGGAACAAATATTTAATAGTGCACTCTTCAGTCTAGCAAAAAAGGTATAACACGATCCAATGGCTATAAGTTGAAGCTAGAGAAATACTGACTGGAAATAAAGAATAAGATTGGATTTTTTTTTCTAAAAAGATCTAGTCTAGGAATTATTTTGGTGAACATTTATGGCCTGTGTTGTACAAGATGTCAGACTAGAAGATCACGGTGGTCCCGTCTGACCAGGGAATCTATGAATCTAGAAATCTTGTTCTGGTTGATGTACTATTAGTATCTGCCCTGATAATGATGTCAGCTATTATTTTCATATGAAAACTGTAACAATTACATTGAACAGAGGTCACATATATTCTTATACAAACTTTTTGATGTCAGTGTTAACCAACATCAGCAGTAATAGGCAGAAGACAGTATAACTATTATGGTAATACACAGTAGTAATATGGGGTCAAGAAATATGCTGTATCCTTATCTTCTTCTACCAGCCAAAAAGCATTAAATAAATCCTTATATAATGTATCAAAGCTTATGAAAAGCCGAATGCCCATGTGTCTTCAGAAATGGATGCCATCAAACCCCAAAAAAGTAACATGTAGATAATTGTTTTTTCTAGTATACATCTATCTCTAATAACTTTATTTTGTCAACTGCCAGTTTGTTCCTTTGAAGTCTATGTTTCATTTTTCTCCAAAGTTCTTCACATGGTGTCTATATTTGGGTGAGTATCTAATATGAATTGTTGATTCAAGCTAGGGACATTTATATAGGGTCCATTATAGTAAAATATGAATTATAGTGGGAAAGATAACTACGTTTCATTTTGTTATCTAGCGAAAATATGCATTTGACTCAAATTCAGCTTTGTCCTTCATGGATGTACTCATCTGCAAGTCACCAGGGCCTGATGAAATGCATCCTAGAATACTCAAGGAGTTAATAGAGGAGGTATCTGAGCCTCTAGCTATTATCTTCGGGAAATCATGGGAGACGGGGGAGATTCCAGAAGACTGGAAGGGGGCAAATATAGCGCCCGTCTATAAAAAGGGAAATAAAAACAACCCAGGAAACTACAGACCAGTTAGTTTAACTTCTGTGCCAGGGAAGATAATGGAACAAGTAATTAAAGAAATCATCTGCAAACACTTGGAAGGTGGAAAGGTGATAGGGAATAGCCAGCATGGATTGGTAAAGAACAAATCGTGTCAAACTAATCTGATAGCGTTCTTTGATAGGATAACGAGCCTTGTGGATAAGGGAGAAGCAGTGGATGTGATATACCTAGACTTTAGTAAGGCATTTGATACGGTCTCGCATGATATTCTTATAGATAAACTAGGAAAGTACAATTTAGATGGGGCTACTATAAGGTGGGTGCATAACTGGCTGGATAACCATACTCAGAGAGTAGTTATTAATGGCTCCCAATCCTGCTGGAAAGGTATAACAAGTGGGGTTCCGCAGGAGTCTGTTTTGGGACCAGCTCTGTTCAATATCTTCATCAACGATTTAGATGTTGGCATAGAAAGTACTCTTATTAAGTTTGCAGATGATACCAAACTGGAAGGGATTGCAACTGCTTTGGAGGACAGAGTCAAAATTCAAAATGATCTGGACAAATTGGAGAAATGGGCTGAGGTAAACAGGATGAAGTTCAATAAAGATAAATGCAAAGTGCTCCACTTAGGAAGGAACAATCAGTTTCACACATATAGAATAGGAAGAGACTGTCTAGGAAGGAGTATGGCAGAAAGAGATCTAGGGGTCATAGTAGACCACAAGCTTAATATGAGTCAACAGTGTGATACTGTTGCAAAAAAGCAAACGTGATTCTGGGATGCATTAACAGGTGTGTTGTAAACAAGACACGAGAAGTCATTCTTCCGCTTTACTCTGCACTGGTTAGGCCTCAACTGGAGTATTGTGTCCAGTTCTGGGCACCGCATTTCAAGAAAGATGTGGAGAAATTGGAGAGGGTCCAGAGAAGAGCAACAAGAATGATTAAAGGTCTTGAGAACATGACCTATGAAGGAAGGCTGAAGGAATTGGGTTTGTTTAGTTTGGAAAAGAGAAGACTGAGAGGGGACATGATAGCAGTTTTCAGGTATCTAAAAGGGTGTCATCAGGAGGAGGGAGAAAACTTGTTCACCTTAGCCTCCAATGATAGAACAAGAAGCAATGGGCTTAAACTGCAGCAAGGGAGATTTAGGACAGTTCCTAACTGTCAGGGTAGTTAAACACTGGAATAGATTGCCTAGGGAAGTTGTGGAATCTCCATCTCTGGAGATATTTAAGAGTAGGTTAGATAAATGTCTATTAGGGATGGTCTAGACAGTATTTGGTCCTGCCATGAAGGCAGGGGACTGGACTCGATGACCTCTTGAGGTCCCTTCCAGTCCTAGAGTCTATGAGTCTATAATCTATGCCTTACTTGTATCCAATTACTCTAGGGCTGTTTTGTGCCTTTTTTCCCCAAATGCTTCACAAATATAGCATGTATATCAAATCTGACTAACCTACTCTATAAAATATTAGTACTGTCTATTCAATATGCTTTTCAGGTTTGAACAGATATCCATACTATGCTAGAATGTTTCAGGCTACTATATTTTCCTGTTTATTCTATTTCACAGTAGAATAGTCAATGTAAATGTTTTAAAGGGGCATTGTATATTGTTGGCCTGACTCCCACAGCCCAGGAAGGACTAACACCATACCTATGCCTCTTTCAGGTCCTTCCTTCAAGGCCCAGTTTTATCTTTTAAACATAAAACTCACAAAGAAACATCATAACAAAGCAATTTCTCTGACCAAAGTAAGCTGCAGGGCCTAAAGCAGAGCTCAGGCCTTGCCTCTCTTCCCTTTCCTCTACAGCCAGGCACAGAAGCCCTCCTGCTGCACCCAACTTGCCTCCCCAACTGAGCCACCTGCTGGCTTTTATAATTACTTGATAAATCTCAGCTGGGAGGCAGCTGATCAGTCAGAGGTCAGACCAGGTAGAATACGCCTTAAAAGGCCAGTCATTCTGTGATATACACCTTCAATTTAAGAATGACACCTATTGGAATTACTCGTTTTTACTTGCTATTACTACAAGTAGCCATTATAATTACTAAAAGTGAAAGAGATTATGAAAAAAAATCTGTTTTCTTTCTTTCAGTTTATTTTGGTTTTAGGCATACATTTTTGTATAGTCAATTTCACTTAGACCCCAACAGCCTGTTAGACAGTGAGTTTCTCCCTGTTATTGAGAGTCTTTCATACAACAGTGAAGAAAAATATTTTTTTAATAAAACAGAAAAATGTGATTGTAAAACCACAGGAATTAGCAAGGGAACTCAAGAACAGGTGAAGGACTGTATACTACTACAACTCCTTTTGCTAAATTGTCTAGATTTCAAGGTGACAGTGTCCTTTTAATCCTAAAGCCATTTTAATGGAGACTATCTTTGTTAAACCATCACCAAATGGAAAATTCTTATGGATCTGTGAGTTACAGACCTCTGTACTGTACCTGTCTAACTGCTAAAGAACTATAAGACAGCCTGTCACAGAATCTATCTTGTCTGCTTCAATTGTTCTTGGAAATGATAGTTCTATAAACTTTGTAATTCTATATATGTATCTAATTTGGAAGGCAACAAAGACCTAAAAAGTAGAGACATGTACTTTAGGTTGTTAAAATGGTTCTATTGCTTGAGAAGACAATTTTTTTTGTATTAATCCAAACAAAGCATCCAACAGATGTAATAAAGGCAGAACATACAAACATGCCTAAAATACTCTTTAAAATTCAAGAACACAGTGTATACGTGAGATCAAATTAATCTCATAATGTTGCTGGCCAAAATCAGGGCAATTACAGAAGTAGTAATTAAAGTCAGCAAAATATTATTCTCATTTAAGTGCTCTTCAAAGAGACCTTCACTGTCAGTTTAAAATCACAAAAGGCAGTACCAGCAGTTGATAAAACATTATAGAACTCGCAATAGTTGGTTCTCAGACTAAACTATCCTCATTTACAGGAATCAGTTCTGCAGCTTACTGTCTAATGTTTTTAGCTTAAATTGATTAGGAATCAATTTATGTTAAATTAAGTTACTCTTAAACCAAAAGATGAGTGTCTTCACAGTGTTTGCTCTGGTTATAAATATATTTAAGATAAACTGGTTCAACTTTCTCATGTAGACATGGTCTTAGTATGCTGTTTCCAAAGAAGACAGTAAAATACAAATCTCGGTGCAATATTAGAACCTAGAGAGAGAGAGAGAGAAAGAAAGATGAGAGTGGCCAGCTAGACACCTGTTGTATTTTTCTAATAGTTGGGGATTCTCAGAAAGTCATCTTTCATCATAGACTGAAGAAATTCATTGTAACTTCCTTTTGAGTGCTGTCAGATTTTACAAAACAAAAAAGAGACCATGGAAATAGTCACACTTTAATGGTGTTTTAAAGTCCACCTGCATATAATATGAGTAATGAGATCTGATATGAAATAAAACCCTTAATTTTATTTCCTAAATTATTAGATAGCAATACACCAATCAATTAATCTCTCGCATACTGTTTTTAACCTGTAATCTAATACCATTTGAAATGTATGCTTTCTCCAGAGCTCAAAAAGTTGTTGTCGGGAGTTCAACATTCTTGACATATCCAATCTGGTTCAGTTTTCAAAGGACAACACCTTAGATCGCAATATCTCTTTACACCCCTTCCTCACACTATTATGTGTTTGCTACTGTAGATTTGGAAATGGTAAATGTGCACCATAAAAAAAAAGTCCTCAGTTTGGTGAGGAAGTCAACTAATGAGTTGGTTTGACTACCTTATAAATCTTATATTATAAAATAAAAGGAATAAAATATTTTATTAAAATTCACTAGAAAATGCAGAGAACAGTGTACGCTACACTTTTCTGTCTTGTCTTATGTTGAACAACTAGATTTAATTTTGAGCTGACCAAATTATTCATGATGAATATGTGAAATTTCTAATACCATCACTAGATCTGTCATTCCACATAAATACAATTTGTATCTAAACTGACTCTGAGTCTTTGACCAAACTTTCATTTACAACTTCTCACTTTCTGAGTCAAATTCCACCAAAGAAAAAATTATCTGTAGATAGTGCAAGACCACAACCACTAGGAAAGTTCATAGCAGAAAAGTGATTTTTAATTACTTCTTACTGAGAGAAATTTAACTCAAGTCACGAAGGTGATATCACAATGCCGTCCAATTAAACAAAACTATTTAAATTCAATTACCTCCCTGGCAGGGTTACATCCTTTGGAACAAGGATTTTTCTACTGCATGGGTCAAGAAGTAACACTTGCTACTCTTTCCTAATTAGTTTTTAACAGTTTGGGGCCTGTCTTCATCTCACTTTTAACCCACTCATCTTACACGGATATCCAAGTGCATAATATGCCACTAAATCAGTCACAGCATATATTTCCTATGAATTTAAGAAGTTCTGGTATTGTACACTCACCCATTAGTGGAGTCTGCCTCTTTGTATCAGGATATTTATTGTGTATGGTGAAGAGTGCATTATGACGTTTGATTTTCTCTTATGATCAAATAAAGGGACTTTCCAAATTCTGTATTCAGAAACCATGTGCAAATAGTTAATATAATAACAAAGTTCATGAAGTCATGGAATGGGGAAGTAAAAAGAGCTTGCTTGCCTAACAGTAACTGATATTCTTTGAGATGTGTTGCCTGTATGTAGTCCATTCATGGTGTTTGTGCACTCCCTAGCAATCTCTGCAAACACCACGAGTGGAATACATATTAACAACTACTTAATGAAGAAGAAAAATTACAAAATTATTATTGCAATGATTAGTGTTAGAAATTTAAAAACAAAATAAAATAATAGGTTGGATTTAAAAAGAACAAAAGATATATTTTATACTTACCTCTAGGATTTTAATCCATTCCTGGTATTTTAATTAATACGTGATATTTAATATTTAACTGATAGTTCCAATTATTACTTAGGATTTGTTATTTAACAATATGACAATGTTGCATCATCTATAATTATGTACCTAAAATTATAAATAACTATAAATCTATCTACTTATATATTCCCCCCCATTAACATATCTCACAATCTTAAATGTATTTATTCTCACCCACTCCTTTGAGCTAGTGAAGTACCATTATTCCCATTTTAGAGATGGGGAACTAATGTACAGAGAGATTAAGTGACATCCCCAAGATCACACACAAAGTCTCTGTGAGTCCCAGACCAGCACTCTAACCATGGGACCATCCTTTCTCTCTAGGCTAGAAGAAGCTTCCCACACATTATCATCTGTAAACTACATTAGTCAAAAATGTCAGGTTTTCAAAAGTGACCTCCATAATTGTGGTTATAATTTTCAGGACTAAGATTCTGCAGCTGTAAAACTCTGGAACAGTGATTCTGCCCATGTCAAGCAAGTCAATAATGTAATTACTATTCAATTTTAAACATGTTAGATCAAATTCATCCATGGTGAAACTCCATTGAGTCACTAGGCCAAACTTTACCCTCTCCTCTCCTGTTTTTCTAGCAAAACGAAAGAGCCACTCTCTATCCAACCATCCTCATGGAGCAACTTTACAAGACTAAAAGATAATCTTTAAGCACTATAGGTCTGATCCAAATCCCACTGAAGTCAATGAGATTCTTTCCATTGCTTTCAGTGGAGTTTGTTTGAAGATCTGGACTGAGATCAAGCTAGCACTACAGCTGGTGCACCACACCCACAACATCTCTGTCAACCTCAGTATATGCTGAAGTGTACAGAAGACACAAGGCAAGGCTTCAGACTTACAATAAGTTGCATCCCACCACGTATTCTCCTCCAGCTGTCCTTAGCTCTCTTTTGCTGCTGTTTCAATTATGTCTATATTAGGCTGCAGAATAATTTATATTTTTAACAGGGGAAAAACACTCCTTAATATAATGACAAATATTCATGTTTTCCTAAAACATAAAGAAAGGGTCATATTGTGGGTTGAGTCTACAGTCACAAATTAAATCTCAAGTCCATTCTGAAAGAACTCATTTAAATTAGCTGTACACTACAAAATTGGTGCCCCTTTCATCAGAGGTTAAAACATCAAAAGTCTTTCAGAAAAGGTTCCCTCACACACATTCTGTTTGACTATACTTGACTTTCCTAATGTGTTCTTCCTTTCTTTTAGTTTTCTCTTAGGTTAATTGCTACCCAAAGATAAGTCTACATTATGTAACTGTCAAGCTGACTGGAGGTAAATATGAATGAAATATGCTTCAAATTATACTTGGAAATGCCAGGTCATTCTAATAATGAAATGTTTTCAAATGAAGTTCAAAACCAGTAATTTAACAAAACTTTGAATACAAGCATTAATTTTAAAATATGTGTAATAAATGCACAGAAGAGGTTCTAAAACAGATTATTAACATATAGGAGATGAACTGCTTAGGAATAGTACAGCAATTATTAGATGATAGAATATAAGTGATGCAAGCCATGGCCCAAGTCACCTCCTTCTGGATTTCCTCTAAAAATCATCCTTTCAGGGATGAATGGTTTGCCTACTGTAAGAGTCCAGGGCTGGGGTTTGTCCCTCTCAGGTGCGGCAGGGAGCCAGGGTGCCTCCCTACAGGCAGCAGTCCGTCCAGGGCCTAGACCCCGCAGCGGGAGCTGAGCAAACAAATAGTCTCTAAACAAGGCAGAGTCCCGGCTCGTCAGCAGGGGCCGGGTAAGCACGGAGTCTATAAGGCCGGCCCTGAAGCAGGGCGGGCAGTAAGCAGGCAGCGCTCAGGCCCTTCAGCAGGGGCTGAGCGAACAAATGGTCTCTAGGAGCCCAGGCCCTGGATCCTGGTGGGGCGGTAGGCCATTCGGCTCAACTCCTTCTGCAAGGGGCTGAGCAAACACAGTATCTAAGCTCCGACCCTTGGGCAGGCCGGGGCAATAGCCAGGTCAGGCTCAGCTCCTTCAGCAAGGGGCTGAGCCAACACAGAGTCTCTAGGCCCAGCCCTGGAGCAGGTCGGGGCAATAGCAATTCAAGCTCAGCTCCTTCAGCAAGGGCCTGGGCAGCAGTTTAAGCCGTAAGTCTATAAAGAAGGCCTCCTCAGGCCAGGGAGAGGGGGAGTCAGCCACCGGTGGAAGGGTGGCAGGGGGAACGCAGGCCCTCCCACTCCACTGCGTTCCAGCCCGGGGCCCTAGCAGCGGCCAAAACGCGCTGCTGTCAGTGAGGATCCTGGCCGCAACACACTGACATTGGTTCAGGCTCTTCAGGAGCCAAACCAGGGTCGGCTACCCCTGGGCCACTTCCGACCTCCCCCTCTCTGGGTACCTGTCCTTCGCCGGTGTCCTCCGGCGGGTCCCAGACCATGGGTTCCTCAGAATATCGGGCAGAGGGAAGCTCAGGCAGCTCCTGGGGATACCGGGCATAGGGAAGCTCAGGCAGCTCCTGGGGATACCGGGCGTAGGGAAGCTCAGTCAGCTCCTCGGGATACCGGGCTTAGGGAAGCTCATGCCACTCCTCAGGATACCGAGCGGAGGGAAGCTCAGGCCAGCGTTCCTCCAGATACCGGGTACGGGGAAGCTCAGGCCAGCGTTCCTCTGGGTAGTGAGCACGGGGCAGGCTGGGCCCAGTGGGAGCTCGGGCCCCTGCGTCTGTCCTCTCTGGCACTCTGCGGCCAACTGAGCGCTGAGGCCGGGCTTTTACACTTCCTGTCCCGCCCCTTGACTTCTGGAGGGCAGGGACAGGCGGCGGTAGCTCCGCCCACTGAGGCACCTGTTCTGGCCAGTCCCTCTCAGGCGCGGCAGGGAGCCAGGGCGCCTCCCTACACCTACCCATGTGTCAAAATCACAGATCCCAGGCAATTCAAGGGAGGTTCTTGACCCGGGTACACCCCAATCCTCTAACTCCCTTCTACTGTGGCTGCAGTGAGTCATGCATCTGGTCTGCAGATGTCCCCATAATACCTGAGGCTGGTCTTTATGAAATATATCATTATTGCCAACACCAACCATTCAAAAATCATGCGTCTGACACCCAAAATCATGAAAGTGGTTTATTAAAAATAATAATACATTTTGAGTTTGTTTTGTATGCCTGAACACTAATATATACAAAAACCCTGGCTGTATTATCTTTTTTGAAGACTCTGTACACACTGTAGCGAGAACAACGTGTTTACTGGCCCTGCCTTGGTCTACCCCCCATTTTCCTGGACCAAACCTTCAGAGCTCCCTTCTTCCTTCATGGCAGGGAGAGCTCTGGTATGGGGGCATGAACCAGGCCCAATGAAATAAATGTATGTTTTCCATAGTATTTATACTCTGATATTCCTTGTCTGTGTGGCTCTCCCTGCTCCATGAAGGAATGGCCCAACACTCCTAAATTTACTCTTACACCTTTATTTCAGTAAAATCTATTACTTCAGTGGACAACATTTATGTTTAACTTATGTTTTGAATTGCATTTTATAAAACATCTATACATTTAGAAGTTCAGTGAAAAAGATTTCTAAGGCGTTTCCTGCACCACAGTCAAAAAAAAAACCCAACCAAACAAAAACCCACTGTAACAGTAAGTACAGGACAACATAAAAGGATAACATCTCCATAAAGAATTGCTGGAGAGAGAGTTTATGCCAATAGACTACAGGAAAAAAAAAGTCAAAACCTGTATTATTTCTGGCAACAGGGAAAACAAAGTATATTAGCTTAGAGTACTGTTCTGATGCCCAATGGTACATTATCTGCTCTAAGCAAGCTTCCAGCATGAGAAAAATATGTACCTAAACTTCAGGTGATGCCCTGCCAACTTAAATAAACTGAGAATGCCACTTCAAGAATATTTACTGTACATTTTCTAAACTTCACAGAGACTATAAACATGCAGCAGTAAATAAGAATGAAAGTGTCACACATAGCTTATTTCTAAAGGGATGCTGCCAACCTGTTTTGCCCATGAAAAGTAGGTTCTTTTCTTTAAAAAAAGGTAACTCTAGTGCAGCATCCTTGCAAGATTCCATTATATAAATATGTCTATATGGAGAAGGAAACAGAAAATGCTCTAGCAATGAAGCCCCCAACCTTGGCCCACACAGCAGTCGGAGTACAGATTTATTTTTAATTTAATAGGCATGAGCAGAACTGTCTTTTGTCCCCCGTGCTAGGAAAACAACACGTTACTAGCATCCTAGGGTTACTCTTGCACAGCCCAGAGGAAAAAGGAGAGATCAGGAAAGTCAATAGCTTTGCTTAAAAGGTGGAGCAGCTTATCTGTACTACTGAGCAATTGCATTGATCCTATGAAGCAAATAATTTTTCTTTGAACTGTAAGCTCTGGGCTGAACTTTCACATAATTTACTAGCCTGGTGCCTAACTAGATAATTTGTCTTCCTGGTCTTATGTGTCCAAGAAAGTCACACATCTCTGAGAAGACCCTAATATATTAAAAATGACTCGAAGTTTTCCTTTAAGCACAAAATTTTGGGGTCTTAAACACGGTGACAAAGTCATTAAGAAGTCAACTGCTATTGAAAGTAACAATTTTGGTGGTTTCTTATTATTTGTAACATTGAATATCCCATAACTACTTCTTCCTGTAACTTCCAGTTCCACTATTTCAGACTTGATTCTGTTAGGTGCTTCTTTGAAGGCAAGGCATTTAGTATCCTCAGAGAAAAGGATGCTAAGCACCACCCAACATGTATTCATCATTTTGCATAATTGGGCCTTGAATTAGCATCTGTGGACCAGATTCTCGCCTGTGTGAGGAACTGCAGTAGTAAAAATACATTCACTTGCAGCAAGGGTGCTCTGCACAGACGGAAAACCAGAGCAAGTTGACAGACCATTCCCACTTTCACTCACAAAGCAGGTTTGGCATAGAGCAAGAGATGTGTTGATTCAGTGTCTGCACCAGCACGCTTCCATGGAGCACAGACTGGATTTTAAAGTTGCCTTCTGCAGGGTATGAATCGGCCATGTGAACTAGTGGCCCACACAGACACAGTAATGAATCTGATCCCATGTCTTCTTTGTTCATAGTTGGGTAGGAGTATACATTGGTTAAGTACTTTCCTTTTTAGGTAGATCAGAAGGTAACCACAGAGTATATTTGGAAAGCTTAGAAACATTCTATTTGGCACAGATTTTCTCCTGCAAGTCTCTTTTATCTTTTAAATTCTACAGCTCATTGTAATCAATTGTCCCACATATTTTTAGATGAGGCTAATAGCACCATGTACTAACAAGGTTGCCCAGCAATTCCCATTATAAGATGCAGTTTGCATTTGCTTATAACATTACCAAACTTTAGTTGTTTGGGCTGATTTTTTTCATGACAGGTGTCTGCCTCAAACCAAACTGTTCTGGAAATTTTCAGGCAAAATAGTTCAGCCACTTCCAGGAACAAGGATAAGGACAATTACATTGTTTTGCCCTTGTTAAAAAATTTCCAGGGAATCTTTTAATTTTAAAAGCTCTAGTACTCCCTTGCTTTGGGAGTTGAAATTTGGCAGAGTGGCCCTTGTGTAAAGGATGTGCCTTTTGCCATCCATGTGAAAATCTACCCAAATTTGGACAAGTTGTAAATCTCTGAAAAAACTGCAGTTGGTACATGCTCAGAAATAACTTAGATTTTAGCACAGGCAACCTTAATTCTGGCATTTCCTAACTTTTGATTGTTTGATTTTGCAACCTTAATAATGTTCTTTTAACATATGTTGTGTGTTTTATATATGTTACTCTACTGAGAGTTCTTCAATTATAATTGTTTCCACTTGGCTTGATGGCTTATCGTGACCTCTGTCTTATCTATGTTCTTTCTTAGACCACCCTCTGTGCTTTTTCTTTTTAATCGCATTTTCTAGCTCTCCTATCCTTTCATGTAGCACAACAATATCGGATATTTCACCATTTCCACTTTCCTATTAAAAGTCAAGTCATCCTAACCTATCTTCTGTAAAATCCCTGACAAGCAGACTGTGAAGAGCTTGGTGAAATAGCTTCCCTGCACTGTGATCAAGATTTAGTGGCCAATATTACTAAAGTTGAAGAGCTTCTCAGTTTTTCTGTTATTCTAATGCAGTGGTGGGCAACCTGTGACCATGCTGGCTGCCGCTCCCGGCAGCTCCCATTGCCCAGTAAGGGCGAACAGCAGCCACTGGGAGCTGTGGCAGGCTGTGCTTGTGGATGGCCAGCATCAGCACAACGTCTCGTGTCCTGCAATCAGATAACCCTGATGGACCGCATGCGGCCCGAGGGCCACAGGTTGCCCACCACTATTCTAATGTATGACCTCACCTACCTCCGTGCTGTCACATGCCTTTTACAGCTGTAATAAAGAGTAGTATTTATTTTCTTTCAGTGCCTCAGAAAGATTCAACAAGAAAAAAAACCATAAACACTCAAACAGACTAGACAATGCATTATAGAAATATGGGAAAAGGAGCATTAAAATATAGTTAATAAATAATGTGCCAAATTCATCAATGATATAACTCCTAAGTCAGAGGTGTTACACCAGGGATGTAGCTCATTCCACACTCAGAGGCTGACCAACTGAATGAATACAGTGTCCTCAAAGCAACCCCCACTTGCAGTTTGCCAACTCCTGGTACTCTGGACTGAGCCTTTATGTGATCCTCCTCTTTCGATTACAACCAAAATGGCTACCAGAGTTCTCAAGCACCATTTCCCATTATCTTTGGTGTCAGCGGCAGGGATAGAATGAACTAGAAACTCCTGCAGAAGCCAGTAGGGAGGCTTCTGCATTGCATAATATGGACAAGCAGTTTGCTAGGCCAAACTGAGCCAGGGTTGCTCAGACCTTCAGTGAGAGAGGGTGGCCACACTCAGAACTAGTTTTAGTTTTGAGTGTGGGACTCACTGAGAAAGAAGCAGAATATCTCAGGGGGTGTCTGATTAACTCTTCCTCCCCACAAATGTAGTTTTTGAATTGCTGTGGGATCTAGTGCAGTGAGGGCAGACTCAGCAAGCAGGGACCAGCCTCCAGAATGGAAGAAATCTGACCTGGTGTCGGCTCCCAGGTGCCAGCTGAAACATCCACTGGATTCCTGACCAGGCAGCTAGGATGCAAAGCACTGAGTTTTCTCTGTAAGTTCCCTTCCAAAATAGGAAACGGCTATCACAAAAAAATACTGCTAGACATTATACTGACTATAAGAGGAGTTATTTCTAGCTAATGTCACACACACACACAGAAAATAGTCACTATCTGGATTAGAAAGAAAAACCAACAAATTCTAACATATTTTATCCTGGATTCCTTAAACATGGAGTGTCTGTGTGCCAGAAGGACTAGGGCATGAAACTGCTGAGCAGCAGATTCATTGTTTTTTTCTCTCTCTATCTTTGGAAGGTCATAGGTCTGAAAGGAGGCTGGGAAAGACCCAAAGTTAAATTTTCAAAAGTGCCTAGGGAGCCTATACCCCATTTTGAAAAGTGACTTTGGCACTTAGGCTTTTAGGAGCCTAAAACCCAATGACCTTTAATAAGACTTAAATGCCTAAAAGCTCAGATCCAAAATGGGACTTAGACATTGCAATGTCTAACTTTTAGGTATCCAGAAAATCACTGGAATCCACAAACCTGGATTAGGTGTCCATGCTCCCTTCTAAGGTCCATGCTCCCTTCCAAGGTGCAGGTCCTTCTAAGGTGCTCCAAATGTGATACACACACACACACAGAATGCAAAACCACATACCACGCTAGGTGTGGGAGCTAGGCAGGGAGTTGCCTCAGCTGACCAATAGCAGATATTGAGGGGATGGGTATATGTTAAGCTCTGCCCCTCTCAGGAAGTTAGGAGTAAGTCCAGGCTGGAGGGAGGCACCAATCTCAATTTAGGATCCACAGCCAGGAACCCTCTCCTGGAGTCTGGCAGTTTAGGACTAAGCCATTTCTTGCACAAATGGTTGTAGTGGATGTCGAATAGCACACAAAATATCTGGTGGGTAAAAGGAGCAGAGGAAGATGAGGCAGCCTGCCTTATGACTTTTAGCCCAATGATAGGGAGCTTGCCTGGGATACAGAAGACCCCAGTTCAATTCCCACTTCTGCTTGATTAAGGAAGGGATTTGAATAGGGGTTTTCCTCCTCTCAGGTGAGTTCTCTTTTGTGAGTGCTTGGCCATTTTGCCTGGAGTCGAATGTACTCCTAGCATGCCTACCATAGTGGGTCCTATATAAAAGAGGTGTTGTTCTGCCAAGCTTTACCTGGTTTGAAGATCAGGTGTAAGATTAGATGTGAGAGAAGTGTCCTGCCACAATAACTTTCACTACCTGTCCAGCTTTTCTCAGAATCATCTCTTTTTTGAGGTAGCTGTCTTGGGAATTCTGTAAAGGTACTCAGTATACACTGCCAGCTACCCAATTTTGTGGGCTCAAGATCATTCTGGATGTCCTGGGTTTTTTTGTACTTCATAGCTGGCAACCCGAGTAACATTCAACATTCCATTCAGGATGAATACATAATTAATGTTATGCTGTTTCAAATGATCTAAATAAGAAAGTTTACTTTTTTTCACAGTGTATCCATTTTTGAAAATATTATTAAAGGGTGAAGTTGACAGATGGCCCTGCCTTACTTCTCCAAATAATGAATGTTGTGTTATTGACCTTCCTATGACTGATGATTCTACCTTGGCTGCCTGCAAAATAGGAAACAAATGTAATGTACACTATCTAAATTCCTCACTTTGCGATTTCTAAGCTCCTAAAAGCATAATTTCATACTTGCTGCCTGTAGGTGGGTTCTTTCGTTTATTTTTAATTTTTTTAAATATTGTCTGAAAAATTGAATGTACTAGTAATATGCTTCTATCAAAATCCTGTAGGAAATCCCTGAAATGAGAAATGAACAATAAAGGAGAAGAATGGGTGTGAGGCCCAGAAAAAAATATGACCATATCATAGGTTCTAGAGACATAAGAGAGAAAGACAGGAAAATAATCCACTTTACAACTCTCTGCGTCACAAGAAGAAAATTGTGAAGGGAGCTTTCCTAGAATAAAAGATTCAGGGATTCTCCCTGGTCTTTTGCTGATTATTTAGCAACTCTGATTATAACAGCATAGAAAAAATAATCTTCATATTCCTCTAGTAATAGTTTGTTTCACAAAAACAAAATGATCTCTTTTCTTGTTGCTGCATATACATAACTTTCACTAATGTTAATGGACATTGAGTGCAATCATTTGAGGTGAAAATAGTCTCTAAAGAAAATTTATGATAACAGACAAATCCTGGTGTACAAACAAATTATTTCAATTCATATTGGAACAAACTAATGTTGAGCCTGATTCCAAAGATCATTAACAGGCCTTAATAAATGCTGTTGAACTATGTGATAGTTTTTATGTAGATTTAAGTTTTTGTTAGGTTCTCACAGATAATTTCAAACGAGAAAAAAAATATGTAGCTTTTATCAAGTGGCTTGCTGATCAAACTTAGGCAATGCTTCATTCATTATTTAAAACTATACCACCCTAATTTTAAACCTCCAACATTTACGTTTCATAGAAATCTGGATAATTTATTTTGAATTGTTAGAGATGGACATTTCAGCAGCTTATATCTTATCTCAAGTCTCAGAGACAATTTCCTAGACTAAAACTTCAAACTCTTTTTAAGATCAGGTATTAAAATATTCACAATATTTATCCATAGAATGCATTAGGACATGCTCATGCTTGCACATGTATAGGTGTTAGCTTTTTTGAAATGTTCCTTGAGACACCTGCACCTGCAGTGTGTGGTCATATCGATGTGCATGCAAACTTTTGCTTAAGTACACACAGAGGCTGGGGACTGAATACTGCCCTCTTAAAAGAGATACAGGGTCCCTTTGTGCTTCTTCGTGATGTGTAGTGCCTACATTTTTCCTTACTTTTCTTATTTTTATTAGTAGTAGTAGTAGTATTATAGAATAATCAAGAGTGTCAAAACTGGTCTTCTCTGGATTGCTGGAGGACCTTCTGGATGCCTCAAAAGATAGGTGTTGTTAGCTATACCTCAGTTAAACGGATGATATTGTTGAATCATTAGCAGTCTTTCTTCCAACTGCTAATTAGCAATTGAACATAAGTAATAACAAAGACAAATACAAACATTTATACTGTCTTACTAAAAAATATCTTCTCTTCGTAATTGCTCAGCTTTCACATTCTTGAGACACTCATTTCTTTACAGAGCTCTCCAAACTCATTATAGAGCTCTCCAAACTAGATGGACCTGAATTTCCAACTTAAAAAAATTGGAACAAAGTACTTACAACAAAGTAAGACAAAGCAAAAACAAACAAATGAAAAACAAAAAATAAAAACCAGAACCACTTCCCTTTAAACACAATAAAAAAAAGAAAACAAGTACTGTCAAGTATCACCAGGAAGAAAGACAAGGAAGTTTGAGGCCATTATTTCAGCTCTGCAGATCACTTTTAAGTAAGTAATAAAAGGTACATATTTTAATCACCTGAGTTGGAATTCTTTAATGCAACTTTTAGTCTGGATATTTGCTGTTCTGATTTCAAAAAGCTTTCTCAGAATGTCCTAATGCCAGCCTCCACTCCTTTAAAAACAGGAGATGTGATTGCATCTATAGTGCAATCACATGATCTTTCATAACTAAGAGCCAATCATTTATGGCTTTATAAGTCAAAACCAGGGGTGCTGCAACCATTTTTATAGTGGGAGGGCTGAACCAAACTGTAAACCATGTAAATAAATGAAACCACTTCAAGCCAGGGGGGTGTAGCAGCACCTCCAGCACCCCTAGTCAGAACAGCCACCTTAAACTTCACCCAGAAATCAACTGGTATCCAGTGTGAAGCACAGAGAAGATATTGTCAGATTGTGATGTTTATAAATAATACTGCTTAATTAATGACTAGGTAACAACACACTTTGTTGTCTGTATTTTCAGAATCATCTTAAGTACAGCCCTATGGAGGGACAAATCATGCCTCATAGATTCATGGCAATAGCAAAATACAATGTTGATAACCTGATTTCATAAAATATTCTCCCATTCTCTGAATCTGGAGAATATCTGTGGGGAATCCATGCATGCGAGAATGTGAGAGGAAGGTACTGGCTAGGGATAGAGCTAGAGGTCATGCATATTGTGTCTATATCCCTTCCCTCCTCTCCCACAGCCTGCTGGGGTTCTGCATGAAACTATATTAACTCACCATATTAAAAAAGATCACCACAGTTGGAGGAAGACCTTGTAGTAACTGTACAGTGGAGCTGATAAAAGCCACAAGGGGCATAGGAGCTAGTGTGGAGAAACATGATCTCTGCAAATATGTCCCTCCGTCACCAGCAAATCTCCAAGACTTTTGTGGAGAGAATCCCTGCTTCTTCCTTGGGCCGGAGGGTGGTGGTGGGAAGACAAGCACTGGAAGAATTAAAAGTAACTTAAGTTCCTTTTCCCCTGATTCCTTCCCACACATCCTTCCACCACAGAGAGAAGGGTTAATACCTTTCCTTATAACTTTTCAATAGGGTCTAGACACCTTATAACAAGAAGTATAAAGATTCTTTTTAGATGGATGCAAATGTGAGCAACAAGATGTAGTCTTTTCCACCATCCACCTCATTTAAGAATGTTTCGCTAGAATAGATTACTTACTATTCACATTGCTTCTCAATAATTTAGTTCATCTATGCTATTTTAGTCTTAAAATAAAATCACGTGGGCTGGGTTTCCATGTCCTCATAGTATTACCAGCTTAAAGGTGGGAAATGACAACAGTGCTGTCTTAGCAAAGCAGCATTTATTAATATATACAGGAAAAATGTAATATCAAGAGTGCAATGTGTTCTCAACTTCTTAACATGATCAATATAAATTTTAAAGCTTTCAGTTGCTGAAGCATGGTAAAATTGAATATTAATTACAAACTGATCTCTGCATGATATGTGATGAAGGAATACCAATTCACTGCTAGAAAAAAGTGATTGAGAAAATAATGGAAGCTGTTTATCTCATACAAAAAATGGAATATCACACACATACATGCTGAACATTCTCAACTACATAATTAACTATCTAATTCCAAGTATTGGACAATGCTCAAATTCATTTTGCTATGTATGTGCAAAATATAAATGAGTCCACATTAATCATAAAAAACAGACTGTATGGTATACTGCTGCTTGCTGCTGTTTGATCATCATAAATCAGTAATAGTAATCTTATTCACATACGCTCAATTCAATGGAATCCAATAAATACAATACCACAGCACATGATACATGCTATACCATGTATTATAAATGAATCTCTGTGCTTAAAGTAGATCTATTTTCTTCACAACCTACAACTACGATCAGTACAATAAGGTTAGCTCCATTCCATCTTGTTCCGCCGCTTGTGCAGGGAAAGCCCCTGGCGGGCTGAGCTGGTTTGTTTACCTGTTGTGTCCACGGGTTTGGTCGATCGCAGCTCCCAGTGGCCGCACGTTGCTGTTCCAGGCCAATAAGAGCTGCTGGAAGCGGCGGCCAGTACACCCCTCCGCCCGCGCTGCTTCCAGCAGCTCCGATTGGCCAGGAGCAGCAAACTGTGGCCACTGAGAGCCGCGATCGGCAGAACCTGCAGATGCAGCAGGTAAACAAACCGGCCCAGCCCACCAGGGGATTTCCCTGCACAAGTGGTGGAACAAATTTGGGAACTGCTGATCTAGAAGATTAATACCTGCAGATTACACTGGTAGTGTGCCAAAAGTAAACTATCAGATTCTAAGGCCATGTCTACATTACCACTTATGCCAGCAAAGCTTATGTTGCTCAGAGGTGTGTAAAAAATGCCCTCCTGAGCGACATAAGTTTCACTAGCATAAGAGGTAGTGTGCACAGCACTATGTTGGCAGGAAAGCTTCTCCCACTGAAATAGCTACCTCCACTCCTTGAGGTGGTTTAATTATGTCAACAGGAGACCCCTCTCCTGTCTGCATAGAGCAGCTACACAAGAGATCTTACAGAGACACAGTTGCCTCTGTACAGCTGTGCCACTGTGAGGCCTTTAGTGTAGACATAGCCTAAGTTATAAATAGGAACACTAGTATCACTGTTTTTGCTTTTTATTAATTCTTGCAAATGAAAACCCTTCAGAGATTCATGTTGTTTCATTACATGTGTGTATGTCTAAGGCATTTGTTACTATGTGTATATTTGTATGAGTTGTGAGTACTGTTTGTAAGGCCAGGCAAAACAATGTACTGTCTGTGCTTCTTCCCATATTAGCTCCCCCTTTAAAAAAAAAAAAAAAAGACTGAGGTTCTGACTTATTTTAAAGATTATTCTGTATATTTTCTTCACACCAGGTGTGAAGTGGATTCAATTATCAAATACATCAAGCAGATGGGATACATATTATACATACAAGTACTTCCTCTACGTCTGGCCTAACAAATATTCTCTTTGGCCCAAATTTTAATTATTGTTACATCTTGGCCCAAATCTTAACTATTGTTACATCCTGAGCCCCAGTTTAAGCAAAGGTTGCCAAATTTAAAAGCAATATAACATTAGAAACAGTTACAGTAGAATCTTTATAAATAAAGAAGTAACAAATGAAATATTACAGTGTAAGACCCTCCCAGCAGAAGCTTCACATGGTTTTACAATTACTATTAATTAATTATACTTTCAAGTTGCATCATAACACACTGTTTCTGACGCCTAGTTGTATAAATAAGAATGATAACCTATCTAGATTTTATTCGTACAGAGATACTGGATATACTGTAAATAGCTAAGATTTTCATTGAATACCTCTAAGTTTTGATTGTACTCCACTTTCTCCAAGATGAAATATAGACACATTCATTTCTTTATATTAGTGTCTAAATAGTTGTACAAGGTATCATAATTATCTGTCAAAAATTGCTTACATCAACATACAGGATCAAATCTCATTTTGAGAATCTGTCATAAGTATTTTAAAAAATTACCTTGAAGGTAACAGCCCATAAAAATTGAGGTTAAAAAAAAACCATATGGCATCAAAAGAACGTTCAAATTCTTTACATGTCATTTGTTAAGGAAATAGGAACACAGAATTCCTTTCATATGACATGCTTAACAACTTCTAAGAAGATTTAGAAAACTTGATTCACAGACAATGCAGTATTAGGAACATTTTTAAAAACATTATTCTGCACTTACTGGTAAATGTAATTCAAAGATGTTTTAGAGTCATGTGCAGATTTACATTTTTATCCCTAAAAATGCTATTTGAAGAGCTGTTTGCAATTCTTAAAGTTTCAAAGTGTTTGTACTGTATAAGACAGCCAAACAGCAAGCTAATATGTATATGACCTGATTCTGTAACCCTTACTACTCATGTGAGTAATCTTTACTCATCCAAGTCATCCCTTAAAGGAACTGCACACAAAAATAATGATTGCTATTATAAGAATAGCAAGATTTGGTGTATAGGGCATATGACAGTTTCTCTTTCAAGCCTTATGTAAACTTTCTATGACATTTAAACTATCAACCACATAAGAATGGCCATACTGGATTAGACCAAAGGTCCATCCAGCCCAGTATACTGTTTGCCGACAGTGGCCAAGGCCAGGTGCCCCAGAGGGAGTGAGCCTAACGGGAAGTGATCAAGTGATCTCTCTCCTGCCATCCATCTCCACCCTCTGACAAACAGAGGCTAGGGACACCATTCCTTACCCATCCCGGCTAATAGCCATTAATGGACTTAACCTCCATCCAGTTCTCTTTTAAACCCTGTTATAACTTGTGAAAGAAATTTATATTAATGCAAATGATAAACCCATTATTATTATTGTAATAACTTCTGTAAGAAAATAATAAAAATGAAAGTTGCAGTACTTGGAAATGTGTTCATTTGAGTAAAATAGGAGTCAAGCAAAGAAACAAACACTGAAAATCCTTTTACCGATAATATAAAAATTAAGTCGTACTGTATTTTGAAGACATTAGTGATGGCATGTGTCACATTTTAAGTGCCATAAAATGTGAGTGTTTTTAGAGACTAAAAAAGGAATCTGAAATCTTTCATAGCATAAAGTTTAGTAAAGTCATTTTTTTTGCTCTAATCTTGCCGATTAAATTAGGAGGCAAGTGGAAGGAATTTTTTCCCTCAAGAAATTATTGCAGTTTTCAAAGTCTATTTTTTATATATTTCTAAATGATAAATTGCAAGAAACTACAAGAAATTACTGACTTGAAACAACATGATTCATAACAGAAGGGCCACGTTGCTAGGTGATATTAGTTACTAAACTGCAGTGTTGGCTAGACTTCAACAAAGTTAAAAATTATGAGTTTTAAGGTGGACTCATTTAATTTTAAACACAAAGAGAAGGGCCCAGGTACTGTAAGAAATTACTTGTTATGAGACGTATTTCAGTGTGGTATACAATACAGTAATAATTTAAAAGTTTAGCAGAATATATACAATATGGCCCTGATTTAGCAAAGAACTTAGGCATATACTCAACTTTAACCATGTGTTTAAATCCCTTTGAAATAGATGAGACTTAAGTATGTGTTTAAGCACTTTACTGATTCAGTAAAATCTTGAAAACCTTCTTGCAAAGATAAAATTATCATGGTATTTACTGAGCAGTGTAGAGAATACTGTGAACACTGCATTAATATGTATCATTTTTAAAGATTTTAATGGTGAAAATTTGCTCCTTCCTCCTCTAGTTCCCTTACAGTTTTTAAACTTTGGCACAGCAAAAATGGCTTTATTTTAAACTTGAGACTTTTTTAAACTTTGATCCTTAAGGAGAAGTGCTTCTGTGAGGTTGAGGAGAGTGTTTCAAAATCAAGAAGTTGGGTGATTATAAATATATTTCTGAGTATGCTCAGTGAGCACCTACAATTATTTAGCTGACCCATGAAAGTAGGGTTACCAGATAGCAACTGTGGAAAAACGGGACAGGGGATGAGGGGTAGTAGGTGCCTATATAAGAAAAAGTCCCAAAAAATAGCACTGTCCCTTTAAAAACGGGATGTCTGGTCACCCTACTTGAAAGACATGTCATCACTATACTGACTCACAGGAATTACACCACCAAGATGCCATGAGTAAAAAGGTGAGAGAAGAATCAGGCTCATGTCAAGGTGACCCACTACATGGATACAATCTACCAGCCAAGAGGCCGAAGCCCAGAAAGAGCTTTGCAGCTGAAAATCCCTTACCCCCAAAATACCAATGTGGAGGCTACAGAGTAACAAAATGGTGGGAAATGCTGATGACCTTGGACAACCTGCACTCCAAGCACAGAACGCAAACGAGAACACTGGTGTACAGTAAATTGAGTGAGCGCTGGCTTGGGAAAGTCTGGTGACAATATGACCAAGTGCAAGTTGGGGAATGCCCTACTCTCCACCCAAATGTGAATGTGGGGAGCCTAGACCAAGGTCTCTCACTACAATTTCTTTGGTGGTCTCAGAATGACAAACCTATCTCCCTGTCCCTGCCTCCTGTGGCACTTCAGCATGAGGCCACCCTGGGGAAGGTGGATCGGGAACTCACTGGCCACCTGTGGAACCCAGACTGACCGGACTCTGACTGGCGGGGGGAAGGGGGAAGCAAGAGAGCTGCCCGGGGGATTACTCCAGTGAATGAATGTTGCAACCACCTCCACTGACAAGAATCACGTCCAGTGCTGCACATGCTGTCCCACATATCTCCAGAGGCACTGCCTGGAGCCCCCGAGGGGGTTGTGTGGTGCAGGGTGCTGATCCCTGCAGATGGAGTCAGCACAAACACTGAGGCAGTGCACCTCACTGCCCTTGGTAATGGCTAGTTAGGTGCAACAGCTGAGCATTGCAGGAGGGGCCGCTGCTTTGCCCCCCCCCTCCAATCTCTACCCACGCTTTGGAAAAGCAGCAAAGAGTCCTATGGCACCTTATAGACTAACAGACATATTGGAGCGAGTGAATACCCACTTCATCAGATGAATGCTTTGGAGGCTGTCATGACTGCAAAAAAAAAAAAAGGAAAAAAAAATCCGCAGTGGCCTCATTTGAGAAACAATGGCCTAGGCAAACACTTGAACATTGCCTGATACACTGCCCTTTGTCAACAACCAGTACTCCCCAGGAACTATTCCAGAGAAGTGACAATATCACAGCTTGGCTGTAGTTTTGGAGTAATAAGCAATGCTGATGAGCTGACCCTGAAACTCTCCTCTCTGTAAATCACATAGTGGGGGTGAGAGAGCTACTAATCCCTGTCTCTGCTCTCAGGATGCTTCTGAGACAGTTTGAATGAGGAAGATATTAAAAGACTCAGTGAAACACACACAGCAAAATCCTCCACAAAAGAAACAGGGTGGTGGTGGTGGAGCAAACTTGCCTTCCTACTGGAAACAGCAAAAAATGTAGGTGTGAAAATATTACAGATTTTGCAGTTCTGGCTGCATTCTGCAATGTTCTGCAAAATCAAAGTTGTTTCTGCTGGAAATATACAGCCTTCACACTGCTGCTGCCAACATCACAGAAAGCAGTCTCCCAATTAAACAAAAACTATATAGGTGGAAATTCACTCTTCCTCCACTCTATTCATCTCACTGAGGTGTGAACTTCAAAGTCTAATTGGGACTATTTAATAGCTGAATAGTCAATTGAGCATGACATGCAGGAGAATTAAAAAATGGACAGAACTGGATTTTAAAGTGGAAGATTGCACCTTAATGGGGAGTGGAATAAACCCTTCGCAAAATATCAGGCATTTCTTTGGTTCATGTGTGATGTTAAATTGCCATATACAAAACAACTAATCTTCAGGCTTGATTCCTTGAGAATAAGCCCTAGTCCAGGGTTAGGCAACCTATGGCATGGGTGCCAAAGACAGCACACAAGCTGATTTTCAGTGGCACTCACACTACCCAGGTCCTGGCCACCGGTCCGGGGCACGGGAGGGGGCTCTGCATTTTAATTTAATTTTAAATGAAGCTTCTTAAACATTTTAAAAACCTTATTTACTTTACATACAACAATAGTTTAGTTCTATATTATAGACTTATAGAAAGAGACCTTCTAAAAATGTTAAAATGTATTACTGGCATGTGAAACGTTAAATTAGAATCAATAAATGAAGACTCAGCACACCACTTCTGAAAGGTTGCCGACCCCTGCCCTAGCCTGAATCCTCTCCCCCTCCACACACAAAGAGGAATGAGGTTAAAAGATGATTATCTCAGTCTGCAAAGACTAAAGTTCTTCCTTTCTTTCTACAGGCTAAGAGTCCAATACCCCTCTTCCAGATCGCCTAATCATGTTCACATTTAGGAGCTGACCCATTTGAACCTCTCTCCTGCACTGGACACTGGCTTCAAGTTCTGAGGAAATTACAAAGATCACATACAAACTTACAATTTTTAAATCTTGCCCATATGCCTTATTAACATAAAACTGCACCTTCAGCATGCTGTGAGGAAGGTGAAAAAACCCACTGGATGCCTTGTGAATTTTGCCTCAAAGGAAAAATTCCTTCCTGGTGTAAAAATCTGTCAATCAAACCCAAAGCATCCTGGAAACTCAGTTCAAGCTATCCCCCCATTATAGGGTACAGAGCGCAGAGCAGCAACAGCAGAAGGCTGGGCTGTGTGTTGTATGTCTGTGATGGCTTTATATGAAGTGGATACAAGGGACCACAACAGCCTATTCGCTCCTCCTCCCTCACAGGCAAAAGTCAAAATCCCCAAGTCCATTGTATCGCCAGATCCAAGTTACTGGGGGGGTGAATTGAGGAGGTTGTGGGGGAGAGGAAACCTGATGGGAGATTGAGGGACAGGGTTAATTGCTGGGCAGAAGATAGGCAGATGTGGTGGGTAAGAGCTGCTGCAGCAGGGGCCCAAATCACCTTATTTAGCACGCGGGAGAGTGGACAACGCTAATTGTCACATGTGCACACACTAGGGATGGGCAGGGGGAATGCAAATATGAGACTGACCTAAAACACCTTTTTTAAAATGTAATGATTTGGAGGCCAATCTTGTGATTTTGGGGGATCTGACTCATGATTTTTGATCTCTTGAAGTTGACAACACTACTGCACCCCTGCTTAGATGAGGGTATTTCCCTTCCCCCTTAAATTAAAAATAATCCATTTTAATGGTTGTATAGTTGAATTAGATTTGTTTTTTATTAAAAGTGGAGCTAAATTTTGCTCTGTTACACCCATATACATTTGCATTAACTCCTTTGATTTAAAACTACTCTAAGACTTACACCAGTTTAAATGAACAACTTGCCTATAGCAGTGTTAACTTTACCACCAGTAAATCCTGCATATTTTGTGACATACATTTATCTATATAAAAAGAAATATATTAAATTTCTTAATTTAGAAAGAAAAAAAAATCTGGAGTAGAAAATTCTGCATGTGTTCAGTGTGACCAAGCTAGTGCTTGAAAGAATTTTTACTACTGGATATGTAGAGCAATGGAATGACCCCACTGCATTAGTGAGTTGCCACTTAACCATTTTCCAGAAAGATTAGCCTTTGTAAAAAGCTGGATGTTTCAGGCAAACTCTGGTAACCCATTACAGATACTATATAAGTGTCAAGTACAGTTAATCTAAAGCCAAATTAAATAAGCTTTTCTCAAGTTTATAATGTTAGGCTTAAAAGTATATACAATTACCTGAAATATCGCCTAGTGTTGTCATATGTCTTGATAAATAAGATCTTTTTTCATTATCAATCATGTTTAAAATCTACTGCTCAACTTGCACATAAACAAACTGTCAAATTAATATGAACTGGCAGCAGCAGAGGGATTTCATGAACAGGACTATGTGTGCAGTTTTCAGTTTTCTTACTTTAAACCACAACAATCTTTGACCATCAAACATGATTTAAAGTACTTGTCAGTCTTCTAATGTCTGAGCTGTCTAGTGCCATATCTATTTGTCATAAATTTTTATTAAGTACTCTTACACACCTGGCAAATGTTGCACTGAAAAATACTGCAGACTCTCATTCTCAACTGTTTACAGTTTTACTTCATGTTACCTAATATAATTCTGACAGTCTTTAATGAGGATGAGTGTTGCCACTGAGTAAAATGCACATCAAGATTATGGTCAATCAAGTTTGTAGTAATGGGGATGAGTAAATATACCATTTTTAGCACCATACTTTTTTCATATGCTCTTAATGATTTCTTTGTTTGGAAATCTAAAGAAAAATATATGTATAGCATATTGAGTTAACAGGATATCAAAATACGCATTTTTCATACATCAGGACTTTCTTCTGAAAATATGTTCCACTCTACCTGAAAAATAGGTTAATTCTGAAACTTCCAACTTGCCAGTAGCTTAGGGCAAATTTTTGAAATGTGCGGCTTAAAGTTAAGTAACCAAATCAGTATGGCCAACTCCAAGTATTCAAAAATTATAAATGGAGCTCTCCACCAAACCACAAGATTTGCTTAAAAATATGAGGTTTTTTAAAAAAATATATGGTCTCTTTTTGTTTACAGTCTCATCTCTAAGCTGTCAGGTTACACCAGAGTCACATTTTCAAGCTTTTTAATGCAACCATGAAGGCTAGCAACTTTAAAAAAAATATGAAAACTGAGATTCTAATGTAATCACTTGGCTCAAGGAGCCAGGGCTTTACAAAAAATGCCATATATTAAGAGACTTACAATAAAATTGTGAGATTGGCAACACTGAATTCATATTGGGTATCTAAATAAGTGGCCTGATTTCAGAGCAGATGATAATCCACTTCAGCTGAGGATGCTCAGTTCCTCAATAATATTATTTGCCACTGGAACATGAAAGGCCATGAAAGACACATTATACCTGACACAATCTAGGAAATTCTTTATGACACTGTTTTCCCATTGGTGAAAAATTTGTTCTGGCCCATAGATGGCTTTTACTGGGATAAACCAATAGGAAGGCCAACTTGGAATCCAGTGCCCATATAGCCAGTTAAGGTATCACAACTATGGTCTGTACCCTGTGTTTTGGGCTACAACAGGATGTTTAAAGAGGACACCTCTGCCCTCTCTCTTCCTTTTTGTGAGACTTGGAAATCCCAACATGTTGGAGGGCTAAGACTGAGCATATGCATGTGTGAAGCTCAGGTCAGACACATACATATGAACACACATTTATCAGGAGCTCTGCAACTCTGATTCACTAAAAAACTGTAATAAATGTATTCCTTTACACTACCCTCATTTTTTTCCTCACCACAATCTGACTCAAATCACACACAGAATGTTCACTTATTTGCATCATAGCTCATGTATTTATTATGTAGTGTGATCAATCAAGTATTAAAAAACACCTAAATATGGTCTTTGAAAAACTTTTAGAAATGGATCAAGAATATATTAGAGCATGACAAATTAGACCTTCTGGATAAAGGTCATTTTAAGGGGAAAACAATGTTTGGAGTACTTGGATGAATGGGTCCGTGAACCTTGCTGATCAGAGGCTAGTGTGTAGGGAAGTTGTCCTAGCCTTGTGCTGCAGTAATTCCCAATGTGGAAAATTAGTAGCAGGAGAAAATAAGGGGAAAA
Source organism: Gopherus evgoodei (assembly GCF_007399415.2). Taxonomy (NCBI): domain Eukaryota; kingdom Metazoa; phylum Chordata; order Testudines; family Testudinidae; genus Gopherus; species Gopherus evgoodei. The sequence goes on from NC_044324.1 coordinate 52,515,192, forward strand.
ATAACTATACAGATGTTAGCATGAACTTTTATTCTCTCTCTCTCTCTCTCCTCTAACCTACTAAACTGTGATTTGTCTTGAGACTAATGAGGGTAAATACAGAAAATGACTTCCATGAACTGACCATAGTGCTGAAACATGTCATTTTGCAGTAGAGCTAGTACCTGAAGTATTTCATTGATCATTATAGGTGAATAAAACCTATAGCTTTTGTCACAAAATTATAGTAGGGTTACTTTGTTGTTCCTAGTTTTTCATCTTTTTCTAATTTGCGGAGTTTATTCTTATGAAAGTATGTCTCATTTTTCAGTGTAATAGATATTTATATCTGGGATATTCTATGCGGTCTGAGAGCTCATCATTAGAAGCGTAGAACTTGAGGGGCTGGGTGGAGGTTAGGAGGTAGACTTCAGAGCAGTTATCTGTGTTGTCTTTTAAGTATTGATAAATGGGAGCTATCAGAGGTCTTTGATTGCTTTCTGGTCTGTTGGAGGTAACCCCTCTGTAATCACACAGCAGCCAACACAAATATAACCAAAATAGATGAAAATATATTTATAAAATAATGCAGGCATCATCCCATCCTTCATTTCTTACATTTCACAAGCTCTCAATGTAGTAGGGGGCAACTTAGAAATGGCAATAGTTCTCCCCAACCCTAATGTTCAACAACTTTCTTATTTGATAAAACATCATCATGAAATCATAGAAACAATTCAAAAGCATTCTAACTGGCCATAATATTCAGGTGAAATTTACATATTTTTTCATCTCCTGTGAAAATGAAAAACAGAGGCATTCTTATTCCCAGAATGATATAACAGAATCACATGACTGGAAAATTGTTTGAACTTCATCCATATAACACTGTTTTTTTTTCAGACACTTGCCCTTTGTATGATGAGAGGAAACAGTATTGGTCAATTAAATGAAAAATGAAAATCCACATGAAAAGCCCAACAGACTGATTTTCATTGTTGTTCACCTTTGAAGAACAATCATTTTATACAGTATTTATAAGTGAAAAGGGCAAAATATGAATATTAAAATGTTATGTGGTAATTTCATGCATTAAGTAATGTTCAAGGTTGAGTTGAAATACATATTCTGTCAGATGACTTAGGATCTGAACCATTGCCAGTAGGTTTCCAAGTCTCACCCATTTCTGGGGCAGGTGATCAGTGAAGAAGTAAGACATTGGTCTTGTGCTGTCTATCTGCACAGGAATGAATTTTGCCTCATTAGGAGAAGGGAGAAAGTACTTTCATTTTCAGCCTCTTTAGACCAAACAGTTGGACCTACAGTCAAGGGACTAAGCAACAAGGCCAATATGAGATGATATTAATTGAAATACACAAACTTGTTTACTCTTAATTCACTAGCTAGAAATATAAAAAAGAACAAGTAAGCAGAATGTTCTGAATTCAACTAATAATAAAAATAGAAATGTCTTGGACAGAATTTATTATTTTTTTCTGTTCTCTTCACTTTTGTATGGACATATGTGCACTTGTAAGCACATGTGCACAGACACACACACAGACTTAATGTGGAAGTTTTCCTCCTCTTATAATGGAGAAATGATGGCATCCATCAAGGATATCCAAAACAGATGTCTCTGGGTTCAATTCTTCCGTTCTAGGTCATGTTGATTATTATTCACTTTAAAAGGCCTACTAGAGTAAAGCATTATACAATGAAAGGGTGATAGAATCAGGCCCTCTATAAATATACCACTCATCTGTGTCAGGTCAGAAGAGTATCTAGCCAATCAAATTAAAGTGTTTATATATTCAAAAATATACTTCAAAATGCTTAGAGAGACAAGGTGGATGAGGTAATATCTTTTATTGGACAAACTTCTGTTGGCGAGAAAGACAAGCTTTCAAACTTACACAGCACACTTTTTCAGGTCTAGGAAAGATACTCGGAGGGTCACAGATACAATGATGAACCCATTGTTTAGCATAAGGAGTTAACATGCTGTAAGAGACCATTCAAGTTAATACCTCTGAAGTCATAGGGCAAAGGAGGGTTAGTGGGTTATAGACTGTTGTAATGAGCCATAAACCTAGTGTCTTTACTGAGTCCATGATTTTTAGTGTCTAACAAAGTTATGAATTTAAGCTCCCAGCTCATATTGTGAAGGTGTTCTACAGGTTTCCTTTGAGAATGAGGACTCAACAGTCAGATATAGAGTGATTATTTTGTAAAAAGCATTCACTGATGGGTGATGACCTGTTTTTGTCTTTTATCATATTTCTGTGTGAGAAGCATTTGAGAACAAAGTTATTGTCTGGTTTCACCAATTGTCCTGAAATTCTTCCTTGAGGTGGGCCATGAAGAGGTAGGTATATTGTGAAGCCATCCTAGGACCCATGACTGTCCCCTGTTAACTCCTCATGCTAAACAATCTATTCCACCTTGTATTTAGCTGTGACACTCTGAGTACCTTTACCAGACCTGAAGATGAGCTCTGCATAAGCTCAAAGGCTTGTCTCTTTCCCCAGCAGAAGTTGGTCCAATAAAAGATATCATCTTACCCACCTTGTCTCTCTCGTATCCTGGACCAACCCATTTACATCAACATTGCAAAATGCTTATACATTTTCATTTATTTATTCAACTATTTTTATCTCAGTTTTTAGGCGTTTGTTATTCTCTCAACACTAAAATCACTGTGCTTAGTTTAGCAAATCTCCCACGTGTTCTTAATCCCACATCAGAAAAGCACATTTCTTCCATATGGATCATCCCTATTTTAAAATATAACTTTATAAAGTTTATGAGAGTGAGAGTGTGTATTATTTCAAACAGAACTAAGCTGCGTCTCTGTCTTCAATTGCTTCATGTGACTTAGTTCCAGCAGTATAAGGTATTCAGGTATATGAAAAGTCAGAGTTTAAAAAAGATTATAATTAATCAGTAGTACTATTAAGTATAATAATTATATAGCATTTGTCACCATTCCTGAGTTTACAGATATGACAACACATTTACAATTATCACAACACATCAGAGACTCCACTTTGCAAAGTTTCAATTTGAGTTTCAATCAAGTATTCAGTGGAGTGCTCATATAAAATGAGTATGTTTGTCAATCCCTAGCTTAAATTAACCCAAATCACAAAGGTCAATGTTTGGATTTTGTAAGCTGAAAGTATGACCTGGTGGAATTTTTATGGAAAAGATCAAGTGCTCTCTGTCTCACTTACATTCTGAGAGTTTTCTGTGTATCTGAGACATAGACAGCCACAGCAAATCTGGAGCTTTACCTTGTGTCTAATGACATGAAAAAAGTGGCAGCTCCTATTGTTGGCACACTAAATACCTTTTTGATAATATTCAGTCCGATGTGTAGTTTTTTTAAATCATATCCTATCTGCAAAACTGTTCTGGTTAGTTTCCTAAATGATTTTATTTCCAGCTGTGACATTAGTCAGTGCACTATCTAAATTTCACTGGTCATTAGTGCCACTTTTAATATAGAGAAATACAAAATTCTTATTTCCTTGAACCTTTTGCCGGGATTAATGGCTCGGCATTCTCTTGGATTCAGTCCTACTTTATTAGCAAACTGTAATAAGCTACTTTCAAGAATTAGCTATGTGTTCAGAATTGCCTCAGTTTCTGTCTGCTAATTTCTATACCACAGACATTAGTCCTAATTCTCCTTTGCAGGATTGTACAGTAGTGTAACTCCATTGCGTTCACTAGAGACGCTCTGGATTTAAAGCAGTACGAGAGGAAAGCCAGGCCAATTGCTTCTATCCTTGTATTCCACCAAGTGTAAGACTAATATCTCAGGCTAAAATAGCCATCTCTACATAGGTTACTGTAATATCCGAGTTACCTCATCAATTTCTATCATTTAATTTCATTGACATTGGATCCCAGTTTATGAGCAACTCTCTTTATTTACATTGATTCTGGATTCTCATTTCATTAAAAATGCTTCCCTTCTTGTATTTGGTATTTGTTGATGGTCAGGCTCTTAAAACAGAATGATCTGTAAAAACACTGGATGATTTATTTGGAGCAGCATGTTAAATACAAGGTTAGCAGCTCTTTTTATAACACAAACACTCTCGGCACTCAAAATGCCAGTGCTACAGATAAAGAGCCTGCTTCTATTCAAATCAGTGGTGAAATATCTTTGAGTTGAAAAGAAGAAGGATCATGCTCTCATTGTATCATGGTCAGGCTACAGAAATGTGGTACACCACTGATCTTCCAGTTCAATTATTTTTTATAACAGATTGTTTAAATGGAACTGCCAGTGAAGTGTCAAGGCCAGGCTAAACTCTTGCTCACTATACTGGTTCCCTGTTCTGGTTCATGTAAAATGTAAGGTTCTGCTCTTAACTATTTAGGACATTCATGACTTTGGATAAACTTTGCTGAACTCTACAGTATATCCATGCCCATTTTTAGTGACTACCTGCAATTCTTTTAGTGAAATATCCACATGATTGCTTACATTACAAGTGCAAGAGATCCTTTGATATATTGTATCATAGATGTCAACTCTGTGGGTGCTCTGGGGCTAGAACACCCCTGGGGGAAAAAATGGTGGGTGCTGAACACCCACTGGCAGACTCCCCATCAGCCCTCCACCGCCTCCCAACTCCTCTCACCCACCAGTTGGCCCCACTGATCAGCGCCTCCTCCTCCCTCCTTGTGTTTTCCACCTGCCACGATCAGCTGTTTCATAGCGTGCAGGAGGTGCTGGGGGGAAAGGAGAGGAGCGAGGGCAGGGCGCGCTCAGGGACGGAACGGAATGGGATGGGAAGAGGCGGGATGGAAAAAGGCGAGATGGTGCTGGAAAGAGGTGGGCCAGGGTGGGGCTTTGAGGGAAGGGGTGGAGTGAGGGCAGGGCCTAGGGCACAGCCAGGGGTTGATCCCCCTGCCCCAGCACATTGGAAACTTTGCACCTGCGTATTGTACTGGAATTATATTTCTTGGTTACTTCCACTATCCTAAAACATTTTTTCTTCAAGTCTTCTTTTAGGAACCATATTTAACTTTCCAAAATGTTATACATATACATTGAAGGATTTGTTGAATTTAAGGGGAGCGTCTACATTATAGGAGAGTGATGGCTCTGTTATAATAGAGGTTAAGAGAACCTTTCCTTTAAAAGATCAATTACTCTAAATCCTCTAAAATCCATATGGTTAATTATATTGCCCCCAAAATTTAGTGTGTATTCTAGGGGTGTGGGCTATAGTCTGTGAACCAAACCATTTAACGAAGGGGTACTCCAGATACTACCCTGGGGGAATAGCTTTTCTTAAAATTGACGTTTTTTGTAATGTGTATCTCCCTGAAGACAAGAGATCAAACCTGGGATCAGCTCATTCCACCAGGGTCTGAAACACTCAAGGGTTACCCCAATAGAGTGCATTGCACTCATCGGCCCTTTGGGGAAAATCAAATTAAAACTTTATTTGAAACAGAGTTTGCTTCTTAAGTTAGACACACTAAGGGCAAATCTAAACATAAAATGCTGCAGCAGTGCAGTGGCTGTAGTCATTCACTGAAGACGATACTATGCTGACAGGAGTGCTTCTGTTCATTCATCACCACAAGAGGCAGTAGCTATGTCAGTGGGAGAAGCCCTCCTGTCAATGTAGCCTGGGAGTCTACATATATCTGGGGTTAGGTGGGCATAACTGCGCTGGTCAGGAGTGTGGATTTTTGGCACCCCTGAGCAATGTAGTTATACTGATGTAAGTTTGTAGTGTAGACTTTCTCTACGGCTCATGCACCTATTCACACACCTAACAGATGATACTGCACATGTGCAGAGAGAGAAGTTAACTATCTGTAAGACTTCCTCTAAGTCACAAGACCTGGGTCACTCTGATGGCATTTTATGGTTATCAAATCTGACAATCATCCCAGGTACTGTAAATCCAAATCCAACCCTGGGTAGTTAAAAAAAAAAGCAGGCATATTGTTCCAATCTACTTCTGTCAAAGAGGGTGGGGGTTATTTTGGGGAAATGTAATCTCAGTACAGCAGAATATTCAGAAATTTTGAAACTATTTGTCTAAGAAAAAGTACACTATATAAGAAAATGCATGCCGGGAGGGAAGAACCATTGGAGTGGAAGAGAAGGTGAGATGAGGCGGAGAGGAGTTGGGGTTTTCAAGTTATGGGACCCTGGCAAGTTAGACATGGAGGTTAGTGAAGAGGACTGGGGAAAATAGGGGCAGGGATGCCTGTCAGCCACACATTTCCCTTCTATGTGTATGCCATAATCTGGAGACCCGCAATCTGCCAGCACCCTTCTCTGCCCCACTCATGTGAGCCAGTTTTGGAGTGGGCTTGCCTATCTGGGGGGTGGATGTCTGAGTCCCTACCTCTATGTATGTGCCAGGCTCTGGAGAGCCCCTAACCATCCATGGTGGTCTGTGGGGGGCTTGTCTTTCTTGGGGTGTCTGAATCCTTCTCCCTAGCCCCTCCATGTGAGCAAGGAACTGAGGTGGAAGTTTATAACAAGTATGTTTGGATGTAGAGTTAGGCAATGGGGTTAGGCACAGAAGTTTGTTTACATACACTTCTCCTGAGAGACATGAATGAAATGTTCATGGAGGTACTCTGCAATCTTCTCACAAAGATTTCTAGAGATGGCAGCATTATTCCTTCCTCTGTGGTAGGACACTTTCCCATACCAGTCAACAATAGCTTTGGCTGGCATCATTGCAGTACACAGGCTAGCAGAACGCAAACCCAGGTGGCTTCAGGACTCTAGCAGCAGCTGTGTTCTTTCTGCCTTTGTTCCCTCAACAGTGAGATATCAGCTAAAATCACCACCACCAATGGGAAATGATGCCAGTATTCAGGGCCATTGCCCTATACTCAGTTTCATACAACTGAGCAATTCCTTTCTCATTTCTCTCACCCCTGGTGGGCACACTCACCATGGCTGGTGCTGAGAGTTGCACCATGCTCAAGCACTCCAAAGCAGAAATGTCCATAAGCATGTCTTGTTTAAAACTTTAGGGAAACAAGGAAAGGGAGTTCAGAATCTTCATTTTCACTTTCCACTGTGACTATATGGAGAATAGTATTTCTGTGTGTTTTATCTGCAGCTGCTTTTGTTGTGGCCTTGAGGGGTACCATACCCATGGAATGCCTAAGCCAGATAAGGAGGAAGAAGATGAAGACTTGAGATGATATGTTTAATAAGATCCTGCAAGCCAGTGCTGCATCAGACCTTGAGCAAAAAGCCTGGAGGGTGAACACTGTGAACAGTCTGGAGAAGGAAAGAGTGGATAGGAGAATGGGCCTGGAATTCCATCAGGCAAAGGAGAGGAGATACAGTTGGACTTCTCCAACATCTAACTTCTCCATAATGTGGCTTCTCCAGCCGCTAACACAGAGGCTGCAGACTCTTGTGGACCCACAGATTCAACAATCACAGGCTCATCTCTCTTTGCTGTTCATGTCAACTCTCCATGCCTCCCCTCAATGATGCATGAGGTATCAGGGACCACTCTCTCTACCCCTACCCCTCCAGCCCTGGGAACATAAAGGGCAGGCATAGCTTCACATACACAGACCTGTGAAAGTCATGGTAGATATATGCATAGCTAAAATGCACATGAATTTTCTTTCCCCTTGTTAAGTTGTCTTCTATTAAGTTTTTAATGTACATGCTTATAAATTGCACAGATTTTTCTTAGCACTGGTTTTGTTATTGAATAAAATTATATTTGTAAAATAATTCATCTTTATTAGTTCGCAGTATATGCTTCAGAATGCCTAGCAGTTATTAAATACTCTTATTTGTTATTGAACTGTGTGACACAACTTAGGATCAGGGACAAAGAGTGTAATAATCATAAATGTGCAACATTAATAAGTGCATTATCAGTATTATATTCATAGGTGTACACCAAGCACCACACAATTCCTAAGAGGCCCCAAACAGCAGGGCCAGGCAGAGCACAGTACACACAACACATAACTGTGTCTCACTGTTAAAGTGTTCTTTCAAAGTCTCCCTATAGCTCTGCATTGAGCTCTTCTAATAGCCTTTGTGTCTGACCAAACTTAGCAGAGAGCCACTCCACTCTGCCCTTCACACTGTGGGCAACTTTAACCCTTTGCTTCACAGGACAAAGCAGGCACCTATAAACATAGGGTGTTTTTTTTCACTAAGATGCAATCTTGTGAATAGACAACACCAGCAACCCTTCAATCTACCAAAAGCTCATTCAACTGTCATTCTGAACCTGCATAACCAGTATTTGACTCTCTCCTTCATGCAGCTGAGATGGTTTGTGTACAGCATCATGAGCCAAGGCCCTGGAGCAAGGAGTAGGCTCGGTCTTCCAGGATCACTATTGGCATTTCAGCATTGCCAATGGTATTCTGCCAGTCAGGAAAGAAAGTCCCTGCCTGTAGCTTTCTGAACAGTCCAGTGTTCTTAAAGATGCAAGCATCATGCACCTTTCCTGGCCAGTCCTGAATGATGTCGGTGAAGTATCCTGGGTGATCCACCAATGCTTGTATAACCCTAGAAAAGTAATCCTTTCTGTTTATGTACTCTATTGCATGGTGGTCTGGTTCCAAATCAGGGATACTGGGCCATTTATTGCTCCATTGCATTTCAGGAATTCTGTTGCTGCAAATCCATCCATTATGTTCTGCATATGTCCTGTGTAGCAGGAGATGATTAATGGCCCTGCATGCTTGCATGACAACGACCTCCGCAGTGGATTTTCCAATCCCAAAATAATTTCACATTGACTGGTATCAATCCAGTGTTGCAAGTTTCGACAGTGAAATCACCACTCACTTCTCCCCTGCCAGTATAGTTTTCATTTTAGTGTCCCAGTGTTGGAGATCTGGAGTGAACTCAGCACATAGACTGAGGAATGTGGGCTTGCACATCTGAAAGTTATGCAGCCACTTCTTGTCATCTCAAGCCTGCATTATGACACGAACCCACCAGTCAGTGCTCATTTCTCGGTCGCAGAAGCGATGGTCCACCATCTGCAGCTGCTACAGGAATGCCATCAACAACCTTGAACTGGTTCTCCAAGTAATCATCATGTTACCCACTGATTTAGTTTTTCTTACGGATCTGCAAATATTGGAGGATCCTGCATCCTTTGCTTGCGTCACTTATGATAATAGTGCAGAGCTGTGCAGGCTCCATACTTCTGTCAGAGAGGGTGGACAGTGAGGAGGGCTGTGCGGGCTCATCAGATTTTTAAAAAAAGGTGTAAAAAGTATGGGATATAGATGACATAGAATCATAGAATTGGAAGGGATGTTGAGAGGTCACCTAGTCCAGTCCCCTGCACTCAAGGCAGGACTAAGTATTATCCAAACCATCCCTGACAGGTGTTTGTCCAACCTGCTCTTAAAACCCCAGTGATGGAGATTCCACCAAATCCCTAGGCAATTTATTCCAGTGCTTAACCACTGTGACAGTTAGGAAGTATTTCCTACTGTCCAACCTAAACCACTCTCGCTGCAATTTAAGCTCATTGCTTCTTGTCCTATCCTCAAAGTTTAAGAACAATAATTTTTCTCCCTCTTCCTTGTAACAACATTTTATGTACTTGAAAACTGTTATCTTGTCCCCTCTCAGTCTTTTCTTCTCCAGACTAAACAAACCCAATTTTTTCAATCTTCCCTCACATGTCATGTTTTCTAGACCTTTAATCATTTTTGTTGCTCTTCTCTGGACTTTCTCCAATTTGTCCACATCTTTCCTGAAATGTGGTGCCCAGAACTGGACACAATACTCCAGTTGAGGCCTAATCAGCACAGAGTAGAGAAGAAGAATTTACTTCTCATGTCTTGCTTACAATACTTCTGCTAATATATCCCAGAATGATATTTGCTTTTTTTTCCAAGAGCGTTATACTGTTGACACATGTTTAGCTCATGATTCACAAAAAAACCCAGATCTCTTTCCGCAGTACACCTTCCTAGGCAGTCATGACCCATTTTGCATGTGTGCAACCGATTGTTCCTTCCTAAGTGGAGTACTTTCAATTTGTCCTTATTGAATTTCATCCTATTTACTTCAGACCATTTCTCCAGTTTGTCCAGATAATATTGAATTTTAATCCTATCCTCAAAAGCACTTGGAACTCCTCTCAGCTTGGTATCAGCCGCAAACTTTATAAGTGTACTCTGTATGCTATTATCTAAATCATTGATGAAGATATTAAACAGAACCAGACTCAGAACTGATCCCTGTGGTACCCCACTCATTATGCCCTTCCAGCATGACTGATAACCATTGATAACATAATGGGATGGAGATAGTGGCACATAGGGAAATTGACCCCAGACACCCAGTCATCCCTGTGTGACTCATTTCTGCCCCATCATGTGTTGCCAAAACTTCCCAAAAAACAGTAGATGGGACAGTAGCAGGCTGCACACTGGACTACCTACCTATGATGCACCACACTGTACATCAACACAAGCACTCCAAGTTTGTGCCAACACAAGGAGCCAAGTATGCACATATACTTACACAGATCGTCTAGAAATTTGCTATGCCTCATGACAGCATAGGATAGGGCTAGTGATGCAAATGTGGGGTCATTTGAAAGGTGTTCCCGAGATACAGTCTCCAGAACACCCACCCCCACCACCCTCAAACAACATATAATTCATTTCACATATTCTAATAACTTTGAAACCCACCTTTGGCATAACTCTGAAAATGAACTGTAAACATCCAGAAAATATCTGTCTCTGTCAAGATGGGTTTTTGTGTGTGTGTTTTATTGTGTTTAAAAAATGTAAGCTGAGTACAGCAGCTACTCAGATGCTGTTGAAACTATTTTTGGGGTGATCACAAGTACAAGAGCAGGTGGGAATAATACGGGGAGAGTGGTTTGACTCTGCAGTGAGAGATGGGGATATTATGGGAGGCAGATAAATGGGAATGGATGGTAGGGAAGGAAAGAGGGTCTGAGGGGCTTAGGTACGTGGGAAGAAGTAGTGATTAGGGGGAGTGGGAGGAGAGAGGACAGGAGGGGGTTAGAGAATAGGAGGGGTAGCAGAAGAAGGTGAGAGTTTAAGGGTTGAGGGGGCGAACAGTCCTGAATTCTCCCTTTCATGTGCGTCCTGGGATCTGTGAGAGACCTGTCCCTCTGCCGAGGACTAAGCCCCTCTCCCTGCCCTTCCATGTGACATGGGATGGGGAGGGGGAATTAAAAGTAACAAAAATTTAAACATCTGAAGATTGGAGGGAATATATATTACTGTAGGAAGCCGCAAGCATTTTCATGTAAAAAAATTAACTGGATAGAACAAAGAGCACAACCAAAGTGACTCAGACTTTTTGAGTTCACAGCTTTCAATATAACAGTTTTAAATAAACCAAAAATAGCTCAAAGCTTTTAAAACAAATATTAGATATGAATATATTATTTTTGTTCATGTAAATATTATTAAGCTGCTTCCATTTTAAAGACAGAACCAACTGCAAATGGACTTTTTCAGAACTCTCCATGTAAACAGAGCTGAGCCTGGTCAGTTCTTTAACAGTAGAATTGGCAGAATAGTTAACATTTGGACCCTTTTAAAGATGCCCACTGTGTTTAAAAAGTGGTATTGGCTGACTCAGCAGATTGCACTCTTCCTTCTGAATACTTGGCCACTGTTTTAGTGTGGTGGTAACAGGCACATATACCACAGATGAAGGAGATGTAAGTTTGCAGTATTAACCTTGAAGACATGAAAATCCCCATCTTGTTTTTTGCAAGAGGAAGAGGTAGTCCTAGTGTCTCTGGTTTAAGAATGAACATATTCATAGGTATGTCCTGTCCATAGCCAAAAAATAAAATGATATACCGGCTTTGACAAACTGAGTCGCCTACTTATCTTTGGAAAATTAAAAACTGACAGTGAATGACGGGGAGAACGGTACTTTGAAGCAGCACAGAGGGCTCAGACAGCAAGCCACATGATAGGAAGAGAGAGAATTTTTTGCTAGCAGACCCATGAATCCAAAACTTCCCACCTACTGATCATGCATCTTCCTGACTTCAGAAAAAAATGTAAGAATAATCTATTGACTGTAACATAACAATGATAAAAACAAATACAACAACAGATATTTATACACATGATGGAAGAAGGGAAAATAAAAGATCACCATTAAGGGTAGGATTTTGTCACAGAGGTCATGGATTCTGTGACTTTAATGGACCTCCGTAACTTCTTTGGCTTCAGCCCTGGCTGCAGGAGCAACCCCGCACACAAGAGTAAGGGTCAGTGCTGAAGCAGCAGCTTGGGGCCGGGTCAGTCCTCCACCTCCAGAGAAGTGGCTGGGGCTGAGTCAGTCCCCAGGACCAGAGCAGGGGGTGTGGTGAGTCAGTCTTCAGGATTGGAGCAGCGGGGTTCAGACTGTTCCCTGCTCCCCGCCTGTATTTTTGTTTCCCAGCCAATGAGAGCTGCAGGAGAGGCACTTGCGGAGATGGGCAGTGCATGGAGACCCACTGCCTCCCTTCCCCCCTGAGAGGCCGCAGGGATGTGCCAGCAGCCAGCTGCTTCCGGGAGTGGCATGGGGCCGTGGAAGGCAGGCAGCCTGGCTGAGCCTCGCTGCACCGCCAACTGGGAACTACCTGTGGTAAGCGCCTCCTGGACGGAGCCTGTACCTCACACTCCCTCTGCACCCCAGCCCCCTGTCCCAGCCCAGAGACCCCTCCTGCACCCCAACCCCCTCCCAGAGCCCACCCCCCCGCACCCCAATTCCCTGCATTAGCCTGGAGCTGCCTTCTGCACCCAAACTCCCTCCCAGAGCTTGCACCCCTCACCCCTGCACCTCAAGCCCCAGGCTCAACCCGGAGCCCCCTCCCACATTCTGAATTCCTTGGCCAGAGTCCAGAGCCTGCACCCCCTCCCCGCACCCCAATCCACTGCCTCAGACCAGTGAAAGTGAATGAGGGTGGGGGAGAGCGAGCGATGGAGGGAGTGGGGAATGGAATGAGTGGGGTGGGACCTTGGGGAAGGGGCAGAGTAGCACCTGGGTTGATTCTAAATTCAAAAAGTGATCTTGTGCATAAAAAGGTTGGAGACCACTGACCTAACTCTTAGAACAGGAAATTCCAAACCTCTCTTGTAATCCATTAATTCCTGTCATACCTTCAGTGGACACAGAGAACTATTGTTCACTGTTCTTTTATAACAGTTTTCAAATAAATTAAGGCCTGTTATCAAATTCCCACTTTGTCTGCTTTTCTTAAGACTAAATATACTCTGGCTTTTGTAACCTTTCCTCAGAGGTCAGGCTTTCCTAAATCTTTTATCATTTTTGTTGTTCTCTTATGGATTCTCCCCAGATTGTCCACGTCTTTCTTAAAGCATGGCATCCAACACTGGACACAACACTCCAGCAGAGGCCTCGCCAGTGCTGAGTAGAGTGGAACAATAATCTCCTGTGTCTTACATACAACACTTCTGTTATTACTCCTCAGGATGATATTAGCCCTTTTTTTACAACTGCATCCTGATGTTGGCTCATATTCAATTTGTGGTCAATCTGTGGCTCATATTCAATAGACCCCAGATCCTTTTCTGTAGTACTATGCCCAGTCAGTTATTCCCTATTTTGTATTTGTAATTCGATTTTTCCTTACTAAGTGTAGTACTTAATAGGCTGTGATTGCTTCTGTAATTTTTTTCTTACATAAATTCCTCTCACTAATGTTTGTTATTAGTTTAATTAGATTAAATGCTTCAGGAAAAGGGAGTTTTATGAACAAAAAGAAATCACAGATAACAAAAGATCTCTATGGCTGAAAAATCAGGGCCTGATTTTGCAAATGAAAATACACTCTGAGTTTAGAACATTCACAGGTGTGTACAGGATAGAACAGTGCTGGGCAATCTGTGGCCCATCACGGTAATCTGCTGGCGGGCCGTGAGACAGTTTGTTTACAGTCGCATGGCTACCCGCAGCTCCCCGTGGCTGTGGTTCACTGTTCCCAGCCAATGGGAGCTCTGCCGCTTCCCACAGCTCCCATTGGTCAGGAATGGCAAACTGCTGACACTGGGAGCTGTGGGCAGCCATGCAACTGTAAACAAACTGTTTCACGGCCCGCCAGCGGATTACCTTGACGGGCCATGTGCGGCTTCAAATCTTGCTCATTTCTGAATATTCATATCAGGAGCTCCTAGCATTCTTCCATCCACCCTACAAAGTCCCTGTGTGCCACTCTCCCATTGCTCTATATTCCAGGGACTCCCACCAACTCCTTCCATTTCCCCTTTCCAAGGGTTTATTTGTATCTCCCATTTCTTTCTGCACACATGCCACAAGCTCTGTGTGTATCCCTATTCTCACTTCTTTCCATGCCTTCCATCCCCATTGTACCCTAGAGCAGGGGCTCTGTATGCTACCCCTTCCTACCTTCCCGCCTGCCAATGGTCCCGGGTGTCCCCCATTTCTTACTTCCCCTATTACAAGGCCCTTCATTCTCCCCCAGTCCCATGGCAGGAGACCTGTGTGTGCTCCCAAAGCCCTTATTCCCCCTCCCTCCCATACCAGGTTACCCCAATATTCTCTCAATGCCAGGGGCTATGAATGCCCCTATTTTGACCCCCTTTCCCACCTTTTTTATTTGCCTGGGAAATAAAGTGAGCCAGGTGTGAGAAAGGCAACAAGTTAAACTCTATTGAGAAGATGAGCAGAGATGAAATTATTATGCTGGAAGGTGTTAATGGGTGCCATCAACGAGTTCTTTGATCTACAGACAGTTGCAGAGGTGCTTCAAGTTGTGGCTGTGCTAATCAGACAGCATAGGCTCCATACATCCCCCACTTTTGATTTTCCATTTTTCCCCAGAATCAATAGGATTCTGGCCATTGAAACTTAGAACATTATCTGAAATTTTGGAATGGGTCAGATGCAGCATTCAAGAGCTATTGTGTTGAAGACAGACATACAGACAAAGAAATGGCAGCAAATTGAGCATAAGGCCTTCATAACTTGGCCAATTATTTAGACAGTAAGGTCAACAAGAAGCCAAGTTCTTATGCACTGTACCCAGCATGCTGTAAACACAATAACAATAATAATGATAATGAGACAGACAAAGCTCTTTCTGGTATCCCTTTTGAGTCACAGGAGAACTTACTAGCTGCTAGAAGAGTCAGTAGTATAAGCAGGACCCAGGACTCTCCCTAAAAGTCAGGAAAGATCATCAAGGGGAAGATGTATCTTTCCCCTTCCCGACTGCAGAAAGAGAAAGGTCCCTGCTCCTAAATGTTTTGTAAGACTTTCAGCCTTTCTGTTGTCTGTTGATTAATAAACCTTCCCTGAGGAAAGGTACATAGAGCTAAACCTTAGCTTATAGGCTTTATTTGGACTGTCCCAGGTGGTGAATCTGTACATTAGCCACCAGGGGTGCAATATATTATTTAAACAATGATCAACATTAATAAAACAATTCATTTAACAAGTATATTTTAAAGTATTCAGGTTTTTGGTATATATAATATAAAATATAATCTGTTTATCCCTTTATAGAATTTCAAAAGGATGTCAGATTTCTATATGATGAACCAGAAGGTGTTCATCTAAACAGGTTTTATTTCCCCACCGCCTGCACACGCCCACTTTTTAATACTCATGAAAGGTGTCAGACTGAAAGCACAGAAGATTGAAGAATTCTTTATTCACAGAACACCTGAGTGAAGAAAGTACACTTGCACAATGAACCAACAATGTGCATGAACTTTGTCTTGAGATTGAAAGCATAATTCAGTATCTATGACAATTCAGTCTTTGTTCTCTCTGTTGGGACTGCTAAAAAGAGTGTTAATTGTGATATGTTTTTTCACACCTGTCCATTATCAAGTGGGACCAACAACTCATTATATGTAGCCACTGAATAGGCAACACATATTAATATGTATAGAAATTTCTGACTTACGCTGGATTCAAACCAGAGACTTCCTTTATCTGTAACAAGACTCATTTTTAGTGTGAAATAAAACTTGAGGTGAAAGGATCTTTATCACATTTCCAGTGCCTGGAATTCTCCATGCAGCCTTGTTTTCATTACTTCTTCTACATTTTGTCAGTAAATGTAGTGTTCATTAAAGTACAGGACTAACAGCACTGCCTGAGCCAAGCATAGTACAGGCATGAACTGTGCAAGCTTCCTAACACCTTGTTTCTTGACCTGCAAATGGGCCTGCTATTCCATTCCACCTTGTGTAGAGACAGCCAATCATGTCAAATTACGGAATGGTTTTTCTAAAGTGGGGAAAAAAAGACTATATTGAGACTACCCATCTAATTTCCACTGCTATGGAGATTATTTTTAAATCTAAATTTCCTGAGATGTCAGAGGTATTCTTTTAAAAAATTCCCAGTACACTTGAGAAATGGTGCAAGGCTTATTTGAATTATAGATTTCTTCAGTATAGTATGTTCCTCTAAAATTAAGTACACACCATTATTTCTCAAAAGGAAACATTTTGCAAGTAGCACCCTCCCCTCTTTCTTCAGAGCAGGCTAGCCAGTCATCTAAATCAGCATTAATATTGTCCTAATGGCAAAATAAAAGGTGATGTGGCTTTTCTGTTCAGTTCGCCCGAGCATGTAGTTAGTGGCCTATTAGTAGCAAAGCTATTTGCACAATACATATTCTGCAGCAATTGTTTAATTCTGCAGATACACACACATGCACAAACACACAATGGAGCAGACTGCACATGTTAGGCACAATCACCCGTTGAGGGCAGAGCTGAGCTCCACCTTCCAAACAGGAACATTGTTCAGTCAGACTAGTTTTGAGAATTTAGGTAATAAGAATGAAAATAAAACTCTCATGACCCACATCCAGTACCAGTGCAACAGAGTTTATATCTATAGCCATCTCTAACCACCTAGTTATATAAACACACCACTCTGAATGATTGCTTCTCATAGGTATTTAATTTTAGTTAATGTGTTACAGTCAGACTGTACCAAATGAATAATTTTGTAAATTAATGCGATTTTAGATACATGGCAGTTTTAGGAAAAAAGATGTTTGTGCAGAGAAATATAATTTTGCCACAGACAACTGAAAGTCATTTGCACATATATTCCCTTCAATTTGAATTCCCACTAATAATGGGTATTACTATAAAGGTACAGAAACAACTGGCAGTTCAGCACTCATGAATGCAGAGACTGCTCCCTGCTAGAATAGATATCCAAGTGGGGATGGGAAAGGGTGTGAGGAGACAGGATCGCTGCCCAGTCATGCAGAAAGAACATACTGCATCTTCTTAAGGAGTAGGTATATTCCTTCTGCCTTCAAGGGAGCTCTGTGGGGCGTTGGCATGGCACAAATTTTGCTGGGTTTTTTTTGGTTTTTTGGGGTTTTTTTTTTTGGCTCTTGGTTTAATGCTAGCTCATGGTGTTATTAGAAAATCATCAGAAAAGTGAGAATCTGGACAAGTCTGAGGCATCTCCAAATTCAAATAAACTGGCAATCTGGCGCATTTTAATTAACATGTCCCCTTTCAGCAACAAATGCATTACTCCTTCTTGGGTATTTTACATACACGCAGTTATATTTGTTTGATTATAGTCAAATCTTTTTACTTTCTTAATCTCTTTCACATATGGCATTCCCAGTAAAGAGGACCATATAATCACATATATAATCTTAAACTTCCAAATAATGAGTTGGCTTAATTTCATACTATTTTCATTTCTCAATAAAAATATTGACTATAGAAATGAATTATACTAATAAAAATGAAGCTATCATATGCAGAAAAAATTGATAACATCATTACGATTAAAAATATAATGAGAACAGCAATGGCTCAAATTAGCTTCACTTTCTAAGATAAAATTAGAATGGCAGAATGCTGTGAAACTAACATCCTTCTGACAGTCTCAAAACTGGAATCACTTCTGTGGCGCTAGTAGCTAGCTGAGCTCAGGTCAGGAGCTCAAGGTAGTGTTATGTGTTTCTGTTCACTTGTCTGTTGAATGTTAATGTTATTGACGATACTTGTCTGTAATCAGCTGAATGCTATTTACATTGTATATGTATCCTGTTTAATGTGTACTAAAGTAAGTACATTAACCTGTTGTTGCAAGGTCCTTTCTCATGTTTGTATCCTAATGAATATTACCTGTATTGTCTTCACTTATCTACCCTATGTATAATGAATGGCTGGCAATTGGCTTATGTAAATCATTGTAAGTGGATTACTTGTGTATGCATGAGAAGTAGGTTAACTTCAAGGAGGGGTTCCTTGTTTCTTCCACAGTGGGAAGTCTATGGACACAAGCTTGTCTAAGGACAATTGCTAGGCCATCTTCAACTATAAGAAAGAACACTGGGAGTGATTCTGCACCTTTGATCCATCTGAATGCTGACAGGGGGGTTTCTAGATGCAATGACAAAGGTCCCCAAAAAGCCATTTGGAGAAGTCCTGAGGAATTATGAAAAGTCTCTAAGATTCCTACATCTCTCCTATGATTTGGACTATAACTCTAATTCATCTGTAATGTAGTTTGTCTGCTTTAACCACAATAATGCTCTCTCTTTTTTCTTAGACAATAAATCTATAGTTCAGTTACCAAAGGATTGACTACAAGATTGTCTTTGGTGTGATCTGCAGTATACCTTGACCTGCGGGTAAGTGACTGTCCCTCTGGGTCACCTAATATGTGGTGAATTTTGGTTTTAATAAATTTTTGTCATAAGACCAAGTATCAGAGGGGTAGCCATGTTAGTCTGTATCTACAAAAACAACGAGAAGTTTGGTGGCACTTTAAAGACTAACAGATTTATTTGGGCATAAGTTTTGTGGGTAAAATATATCTGAAAAAGTGGGTTTTTTACCCACAAAAGCTTATGTCCAAATAACTTTGTTAGTCTTTAAGGTGCCACTGGACTCCTCATTGTCATAAGACCAGTTTGTGTGGGTGGCAAAGAGAAGTTGGGGAGTCTAAGGGTGACTGTCTGTGCCTCTATGATAAGGCTAATGTCATAATTCAGGAGTGTACTTTAGTGACTGGCTTGGTATCTGCCCTTTTTCTGTCAGTCTGACCTAAGTTGGGCACTCTTAGGTGTGAGCTACTCCAGGCAGCATGACAGTGGACAGTTTCCTCTTCCTTGGCTATCACACTAACACTATCCTAGCAGGGCTGGCTCCAGGGGTTTTGCCGCCTCAAGCAGAAGAATGAAAAAAAAGAAAAGCCGCGATCACAATCTGTGGCAATTCAGCGGGTGGTCCTTCGCTCCGAGCAGGACTGAGGGACCCTCCACCGAATTGCCGCCGAATAGTTGAAAGTGCCGCCCAACTCCGGAGTTGTCGCCCCAAGCACCTGCTTGATAAGCTAGTGCCTGGAGCTGGCCCTGTATCCTAGACCATTAATTCTACTACTTGCAGCGCCATGCATCTGACCCTGATCCATTTCACAGAAGTGATGCTTTTTGAAGAAAGTTGCACTAACAGTTTTTTCCCATTTGTGTTTTGCTCTTACATAGATTCCTTAAACATTCTAGTCACTATAAGCTCTTCAGGACAAAGACGATGATCTTCAGCTGGTGTAAAATGTCTCCTATAGCACTAAACTGATTTATACCAGCTGGGGATCATGACCAGCAGAGGATCATGCCTTCATATTGGTCTGTATTATGCCTAGCACAAAGGAGCCAGTCTGACTGGTCTGTCTGGTTGCTACTAAAATATAAATATTAAATTATAATTAATACAAATAATAAAAAGAAATAGAACGCTTCTGACAAACAGAATCATGTGAAAAAAATCTGACTCAAATAATGAGACTTCTAGAACAAGAGAGATGCCTTAGGCAACCACCAGAGAATGCTGAATACTATTTTTACTTTTTCACTATCATGTCAGTCACCTTTAGGGGTTCTGAAAAAGTCAGACTAAAACTGGCAATAATGAAAGTGATTCAGCAAAGCAGTATTACACTGGCATCTGGTAGCACTGCTACAGTGAAAGGTCTGTTGCTGTTTGTCTTCCATTATACATATCTCAGATTCCCTGATGCTTTATAACTCAGCAATTCTAAATTGCAACAAGGATTTAAAGTTGGTTGGACACACTACCAGCACTTTTGATGTTTGCCAATCACTAACTATCTTAAATCACAAGTGAAATTAGTTCGTTGTGGCTGTGTGGTTGCATCACATCACCACTGTGTTATATAGAAAGGTTTATAACAATTGGCAGTTCCTTCTATTAAGAGCCCCACAAGTGAAATACTAAGGCGTTGTCAGTCAAGGATGAGATACATTGGCAGAGCACTTTGAGAGAAGCTTGCATGATAGGTGGATATAAGTAAAGGTACTTCAGCCATTGCTAACAACTAAACCACTTCAGAAAAATGTTAGGTACATATTGTTTTGAAACTTTTGAAACTTGGCTCATGTGCTGTGGTTATACGAGCACATGAGCATGATCGAAGATTAGTGTGTTACATGAATAAAAAGTTCATTTCAACTTTTTAAAATGTGGTTAAAATACCATGTGACTTTATTAAAAAAAGCAAGATAACAACAAGTTGAATGTCTCCTGTCTCCCCTCCAAACAAAATCAAATAGCAGCTGCCAAATGCCAGCCTGCTCAGATTGCAAATAAGTTTTAAAATTCAGAGTATGACTGTTGCTCAGCAACTGATAAAAAATATGTCACATGGAGTTAGAGTTAATATACAAGAGATCTTTACTGCTCATTCTCTACAATCCTATAAAAAAAAGATTATACAAAAAGAAAAAAAAACAAGACTACTATTTTTTCAGGGCAATTTGCTTCTTGCTTTGAGGTGCCTAACTGTTATTTGTTCTAATGCTCATGGATGTCATTATCCAGGTGTCTGCAAGGGTTCTAAAGGTTCTTCAATCACATTTCTTTTAGTTTGTGAATTTGAGAATTTGGGATTCTATTTGATTCATTTGTATGCTGACCATTTCAGTAGGTATCAGAGCTGAAGGTGTTTTAAGACTCCAGTACAGGCCAATGCATTTGGGTGACAGAGTGTTACAAACCCAAAATGGAAAACCATAGTCAGATATAGAAGAAAGGGTCCCGGAGGAAGTGGAAGCCCTAGCTGGTGCTGCACAGATGTGATACTAATTTCATTAACCAACACTACTTCTAATGGCATATTCCCTCTCCACCCCCAATAAATAAAGATATCCACCTAAGGTCAGGACAAGCAATAGTTAGTGCTGGACCAGTCATAGTTCCACTCTAATTAAAAATACTACAATCTTTTATGATCAAAAAAGTTATGGTGTATCTCAGCAGAACTAAAAATAGGAGCTATCTACCAATGGAAAGTAATTATTCTCCAGATCCCCAACAGACTAAGCACTCAATTTTTTCCTGCAGAGTTGAGAAATATCGGACTTAAAGTTGTGACATTTTTATACTTGGCAAAGCTATTTTAGGTTGTTTTTGCCTGTGTTAATAGGTCCCTCTAAGCTCTGGCACCTGGTTTTACAGGTGGAAGGCTATAAAAATAATCTAGATAAAATATTTTAAAAACTCAAAAATATTTTTTAAATATATCAGAAGTATGTGCGACATATACAGATTTACATGAAGCTGCAATGTCATGTAGAGGTTTTAGCCAAATATACCTGCAGTGACCTGCTAGTTCACTTATAGTTTGACTGCTTGTGAGTAACGCATACATCCCAAATTTGGGGCAATAGAATCACTGTGTGAAACTGCAGGACAATTATCTTTTCTCTCTCTGTTCATTTTAGATGCAGTTATTACATTTGCCAATACCACATGCATACACATAAGGGGAATACAACAACTGCAGTGAAGATATAGTGGAAAGCCATTTTCCTGTGGGGTGAAAAATTGGATACATTGAAATGGGAAGACACCTCTTACTGGAAAACACATTTTAAGTGAACCAAAGCAGAGTAACCTGCTGCTGCAAAGATATCTGGGATCCAACATATAACATTAATATGGTAATCAATTGTGCTTCGCAGTGAAGTGCTGAGCTTCATGTGAAAATATTTTATTTGAGGAGAAGGGAAAGAGAAAAGGGTGTCTATTCATTTTCACCTGATCTAAGAGGTACTGTATCCTCATACTCCTGCTCCTTTGCTTATGTTACTTATTGTCTCTGTCTTCTCCTTTGACATGTTTTTTTTCCTAGTGACAGCAACCAGTACCTAAATTTACAGCTCAGAAGCATGTCTGTTCTATCTCCTGCTGGAGTTAATCTAGGAGTTCCTGGGGTGTTTCTGAGCCACCCAGGCACTCCCTACTGCTGCTCAGTGGAGAAAGAAAAGCACTGCAGAGCTCTCCCATCCAGGAGGGGAAGCTGCTGGAACTCCCCAGAGTTGAGGCAGCATAACTGTTAAGTTACAGAGTGTAAAAATGCAGTCTTTGAGGAGATTTAATGGGGTTCTCACTCTTGGATGTCCCAGTCAAATTCCAGTCTGGGTAACTACAGAATATTATACCTCTCTTCAGTCTCCTTTGAAGTTTCATCTGGGTACTGTATTTTTCAGTTGTCCTAAATACTATTAGGAATTGTTGCTGTGCAGTGTTAAACAGCTGCCATGTTCCAGCTCAGAATTGGCCATACCGGTAACTTTTATGCAGTAAGGAATCAATGAATTTTATAATTGAGTACTATTACCTGCAAAAATCCAACAGTAGGTCAAAAAACAGCCAATAGCTTGCTGAACTTGTTAGGAGATATTGAGCTTTCTAAAAGTAAGTTGGGTGACACTATACAACCCCCCCCATTTCAGATAATTCTCTGGGTAAAATTCATGTTAGCCCCCCCCAAGCACACACAAAACAATAAAATAAATGACCATATTTTCCCATTCAGCAATAACGAGATAATAAAGAAGTTACCAAAACTCTGAAATTCTGGATGACATTACATGCAATCTAGATAACATATCTCTCAGACCAAGACTAGTGATATTAACCTCAAAAGCAGACAATCTATACAACCCCCTTTACACAACTATTTATGAAAACACCATTTAAATGCAGAACACATGTGCCACATACACTCCACATACTCTCTAACAAATACTATGTTTATCTAGTTGACATAGAGAATACTTTATTAATTCAAATATTTTATATAAAGTATGACTAAGAAAATGTAAGGATCTTTGAAAGCAGCATGCAAAAAAAAAAGATGAAAAAATGAAAAATGTGTCACAATACCCACTGCTTAAACAGAATTCAATGTGTTTTCTCTCTTAGTGCTAACTGTCTTTCTCTACTTCTTTTAATGAACACAAATGAGCAATACTTCATGTAAGACTTAAAGGACAGGGCTTACTCTGTCAGGATTACTGAGGAAGTTAAATGTAATTCTGTTTCAGTTCTATAGCTTTCTGCCAGGTTGGCACAGGGAAAACCATGAAGCCAGCAAAGTAACTATGCTACTGGTTCCAGTTATCTGAATAGGAGCTCAGTTCTTTGGATGCAAACCTAACTTTCAATGCTAGGCGATATGCACAGCATCCAAAAAGAGAACTACAGTAACCTTGTGTCAATAACATAATAGTGCTAACAAAATATAACCTCTAGGGGGACCCCCTTTCTCACAGAATTCATTCTGGTAAGTTTTGCATGTCATCTAATACATTTTCAGTCATTTTCACAGATTGTGCTTATACAATATTTCTCTGTTTTTTTTTTAAAAAGACTTACTTGAGAAGGAATACGAAATCTCTCTATCACTTGGAACGCTGACCTCAGATTGTGTCACAGCTGAGAGTTGTTTCAGCTGAAAATTATATATCCTATTTGCTTATGTTTGTTTCCTTCCTCACTAGAGCTAATTGGGAATTTTTTACTAAATGGCTTTCCATCAGAAAATTCCAATTTGTGGAAACAAACTTTTTGTGCAAATGTATCAGTTTTGATTAAACTTTAATAGAGGTTTTTGGGTCCAGGATGGAATTTCTGGTCAATATCAGAGACAGAACCACGCCAGAATCATGCAGAGCAGGGCCTTGAACCTGGGTTACTCACAAAGGAGCACAAGAAAAATTACTGAGATATAAAAACAACTTTTTCCTTGTGTTTAATAACATGTCTAGCATTTAAAATATTATCCTCAAATAGTCTATCTGGAAGCTTCAGAGGTAACAATTATTTTTAGTTGTTTTCTACTGAACTACAATACCCTCCCTTGCTGCAATACACTGAACACAATATACATAAACTGTTTTACAGAACTTGTAGTGGTGAATATTATAGTTTAGAGCACTTTCAGTACTCCATAACTCCTATTAACTAATTGACAAGCTGGAATATATACATTTTTTTTTTGCACTGAACCTTTCCATGATTTGCCACAGTCCAGAGCTAAATGATTTAGAAAAATGGAGGAAAAGCCCTTACGCTTCAATAATTTTTGAAGTCTTGAAGAGTGGAGAAAATCAAATTAAAAAAAGGAAAACATTTGTTCATGAATAACACAATCAGATGAACGAATAAAACTTCTCTTAATCCACTTGTTGCATGTGGGTTGTCCTTGCTAAGGAACTGTCCATTTGCCAGTGCTCGATTCTGTGAGTGTCCTAAAATGCCTCTAATATCAGTAGAAGTTCAGGGCACTCAGCACTTCACAGCATGTGCTCAGTATCAGAGGTCTGCTTGGGCCTAATTTTAAAGCCTGGCTGGGACCTGAACCCAATGCAAGCACTACCAAACCAAACCTGACCTGACAGTGTCTAGTTCTTTTCAGACTTGACCGGATCTGGACCTGACACCTCCCTCCACGAACCCTTGTCAATGCTGCTGCCTCATCCTTGTGACTCATGCTGGTATGGAATTCCTGCTTCCTAAGCCCTGTGCCCGCAATCTGTCTCCAGCCACCTGCCCATGGAGTCGGCACAGCAGCAGCTGCATGTCCCACTCCTGCTGGCCCCACGACCTTGCTGAGCTCTGTGTGCTGCAGACTGAGAGATTATGTACCTCATTGCAAGGTAGTGTGATTAATAGGAGTAGCTGCCACGGCACTGACCCCACAGCCAGGAGGAGGTGATCAGAGTCCACATGAGAGGATTGAGTTGCTTGGACTCAAACCTGACAGATCCCATCAGGTTCAGGACAGGTGGCATGTCTCTACTCGGTATCTTGCAGGACTGAGCCCTAAATCATGGAGTGGATAGGAGAAGGAGAATGATAAATTGAAACCAGTGGGAGTTAGTGTCTAACCTGTTTAGATGTGCTTGAAAATCCCACTAGGAAACTATCTGCACAGGCATCTAAATACTTTTGAAAGTCTTGCTCTAGGTGTCTAAGACCAGCAAGTAATAGTAACCATCATATCCATATGGTAAACTTATACAGCAGTGTGTCACACTTTCATTACACAAACAGTTCATGTATTCATTAATACTTAACACTCAGCTTGTATCTATATATCTGGATATAGATCTGTATCTATATTTGTCTTTTAGATTGTAAGCTGTGTAGGCCAGGGACCAAGTTAACCTCTCTGGCCTTCATCCTGCAATGGACTTCACACAGGCAGACTCCACACAGAGCTCATTGCATGATTGGGAACCAAATCTTGACAGCATCTAGCAGAACGGGGCTGTGATCCTGATCAGGGCTTGGAGGTGCTACTATAACTGCAATATTAAATGGTAAACAATACACATAATAGACAATGTGGAAATACAGAATGAAGTATTTCCATCTGTGTATGTAGACACCCATACATAAATACATATTTAGATAGAGACATATATATGTGCATAAAAATAAACACAAACACACACAATTTAAAACCTGCCATTCATAATGATATGTAAATGAATTTCTAATTGGAGTACTTCATATTATTGACCTTAAAATTCACCCAAAACTAATTTTCTTCATTAACATGAGGGAAATTATATTCTTGTGATTTATGAATGTATTTTAAATTCTCATCATTTTATATGAATTAGATAAGTGATATAAAAACTCCTAGGGAAAATCATAATTTCCTTTGAAATAAGAGTAACTAATTATTTAATTGTGTTTTAAGCATATCTGAGTCATCAACACTAAGACATTTAAAAATCACTCAAAAGCAAATAACTCAACATTATTATACCTTGTTATTAGAGAAATATGTCAGTCCTGTTTAAAAGTTCTTATCTGCATATTTATAGAAATGAATATGCAATCTTATAGGAACATGTTTAGCTTCAGTGCTTTTAAGAAGCTGTTTTGTGCTTAATAGAAATGTTTGAATAGTATTCTAGCTAGAAACAAGCTTGCTTATAAGATATGTCACATATTTTCATTATTTCTCTTCCCTGTTAATACTAATGATATGAATGTTTGTTTCTGAACAGGAGATTATCTGCTTTTACTTCTTTCATGTTGCATATAAAGTTACAAGTTTCTGTTTGTGATGTGACAGTTGGTTGCTGTGGAAACAGTTATGAAGTCACAGAAGATTATTGAGTGGGCCTGTGTACATTTCTAAATTGTCACGAGATGGCATTGTTTCAGAAAATTATCTTCATTGTTAAAAAGGTATCTGTAGAATATATACTATTTTGGTTCACTGTACTGTTCTAAACAGCTCCCTGCTTGACATTAGAAATGGATTTGTAAGTCAGCAAACAGCCCGTTCTCATGAATCAGGTTGTGGCCCCTTGAAAGCTTTTTTTCCTCTGGATGACTGATACCAAATGAAGCAGGCTTGCATTGCGAAAAATCAGCCACCTGAATATGTCCAGTAGAAGCCACCCAGTGTCAATACAAGAAACTAGGGACATGCCAGTCAGGCAGGGCCAATCCAGTGACTGTTCTTGAAAGGGAAGTATGATGAAGATAGTTTGCATCTACTAAATAGGAGGGAATTCTGAAGAATTATGAAAATCTTTAAGTGTGAAAAACAGGCACCAACTGCTGCAGGGGCTCATTTGGACGAAATCAAACTCCAGTAAATATCCTTATTTACAGCCCTTCAAGGACATTTAGCCTAGGTTTTTTCAAGACATCAATTGTTACTTTGGGACCACTTCCTCTCTCACACAGAGGCTGCTTTGTCATTCCCAGAGCCTCAGTCTTCTGCAGAACACCTGCAATGTTGCAGTCTGGCCCTGAGGTTTCCCTCTCTGCCTCTGGCCTTAAAGGAACAGTATCCCCCATTAAAGGATCCTTGAGTAATGCCCTTCACTGATTGAAATTAAACCTGCTCAATTGTAATCAACTTGCCCTCTAGTGGCTGACTCACAAAGAGGTTATTACCACCGAAAGCAATGTCTGGAAAGGGAACTTCTTTTCATAAGATCTTCTAGAATTTAAAGCCAGAAGAGACCATTAGATCTGGCCTCCTGTATAACACAGGCCATTACATTTCACACTGTTACCCCTATATTGGGCCCAATACCTTGTGTTTCACTAAAGTATGTCTTCCAGAAAGCTATCGAGTCTTCATCTGAAGATGTTAAGAGATGGAGAATCCAAAACTTCCCTCTGTTTTTTGGTTCAGTGGTTAATTCATATCCTTATTTAAAACTGTGTTTAATTTCTAACGTGAATTTGTCTGGCTTCAACTTCCATCCATTGGTTCTATTGGTTTTACTGAGATGCAGGTCATTATGCATTCTGTTCCCAAGCACATAGTCTGCCACAGACAACAGCGTAGATATATTACCCAATCATAGACTGTTATACTGGGAGCTGCAAAAAACAAAAATGAAAACAAAAACAACAAAGAACAAAGAATGTTTAAAAAGAAATAGCTGTGGAAGGAGATCAAAGTCTCCTTGAGGAGAAAGGAGAAAAAAAGAGAAAAAAGATGGCAAGAAGTCCTTTATGTCTGTCAACCACAAAATGTTCCAGGTACCCTCTCTCCCTCAGGAAAATTGTCTGTACCTAAGCACAGTAACAATTCTATGAGGATAATTTCAAAGAAGCTATTCTGGGATTATGGGAACAATATTGTTAAGACTATCATCATTCAGACCCCTCCTCACCTAAAACATACAGACAATGTTAGTCTACTGGTGTCAACTACAATAGACAGGCAATGGAATTTTATTTTTGACTCCAAAAAGCAAAGAAATAAGGAAGTGATGCTTAAAGATGACTCATTACAACATGACAAATCTGACGAATGTTGTAGAGGAAAAGGATGGTCAAGACGGATCTGGGAAACTCAGGTTCTGTTTCTTTCTTGCCACAGACTCCCTGTGTGACCTTGAGCAAGTCATTAGTCTCTCTGTGCCTCAGTTCCCCATCTACAAAATGGGGTGTTGTTACGATAAAAATAGTAAAGAATGTGAGGGGCTCAGATGCTAGAGAGATAAGGGCCACATCAATACTGAAGAGAGATACATACATAGATCTATGTCAAAAAAAGGAGGAAGAAATATCAGCAACTATGTTGGTCTATTACCAGGAAGGAGGAGGAATTGGAGAAATGACACCTTATAGTTAAATCTATATGAGCCAGAAGGTTATTAAATACCAATAAATAAACAGACATCCCACAACAGCTTCTTAGCTTTAGTGAACATTTTCAGATGCTGTCCAGATAGTGAGCCAGAATCATTAAAGCCAAGGACTTGTCAGTACTGATAAATGACCCATGAGATGGACCCTAAACTAACAGTTTAGAATTCACATGTGATGGGGGAAAGGACAGTTAATTTGCTGGCAAGAAAAGGTTTAAAATGATCAAATTAGAACAAGATTTGTGTTTTGCTTATCTAAAGACAAGACTGAGTGATAAATTGAACATCGGGCACAGATAGAGTTGACAATTGTGGATGGAATAAAAATAATGCAATGTGAGCCAAAAGATCACAGATTCCACAAAAAAGACTAAAGATAAGGTACAGAACTACTATACCTGGGGGAAAAACAAACAAACAAACAAACAAACAAACAAAAACATTCCATCTCATTAATGGGAGAATAATTGCCACCAAGAAAACAATGGTTATGGACAGAGGACAGAGAGACAATGTAGAGGAGCCTTTTAGAATTATAAAATGTCAGTTTTAACTTCTGACCTGGGAGTCAGATTCTAATCTCTCTGAGTAGCATGCATAGCTATCTACTGAGAGGAGAGGGGAAGTCACACACACTATTCTGAAGTACTACATGCAAAGCAAACAAAGAAATGAGTGCTATGAGATGCCCAACAGTGCATGTTACCCATCTGAAATTAGAATGTTACCCATTTACACCAGTCAGATAATCAACAAATCCATAACATATATAAATAAAATGATACATTCATTCAATAGTCAAGGTCACAATAACCAGCTGTTTTACATGATATATATCCCACTATATTTATTTTTAGTGATTTTTTTTAAAAAGGGAAGAAAGGTACCCATTTACTACTCTGCACCCACCTCATATTATTTAAAGGAACATCACATAACAAAAACAAAGCCAGAAGCAATTCCCAGAAAAAAATATCCACAGTCATCTCACTAGGCAGACCTTTCTTTCATCAAAATTCAACCCCACAGCCAGCAAAAAGAGGAGCCATGTACTGACTTAAGTGGGGCCAGGATTTCATCCTTTAAAGTCTAGTTGGAAAGTCACCCATAGAAGTGCCCATATGATAGCTATATCTTGTATTGTCTTATATGGCTTCTAGTCCTAATATTTATAAAAATCTTTATGCAAGAAAGGAAGAAGTGCTGGAAAATATCTTAAAATTAACTATATAAATTGGGCTTTAAAAATAATAATTTAAACAGGTAAATATAAGTCCTTAATGATTTGGACAACCTAATATGAGAATACACATAACTAAGACATACATTATAATGAGCAATGAGGAAGACCCACCAAAAATTGCAAGTTTCAGCAGAAAATTAAAAACTGTTAATTCCATATGGAACAGATCAAAAATGATGGTTAACATTCAAAATAGAGCTGCTAATACCTGGCTCATCCAAGGTACAGTAGCTACACTTTATCATATCAAGAATGGATTTTTGAAATGGGCTCTAATGAGATTCCTCTGACCCCTCAGAGCACATGACACCCCCTCTCTTACGTCCAGTGTATATTAAGTTCAGCTGTGTTAAAATATTCTCTGTATTTGTCAAATATTTAAAAAAAATATTTAATGACTTCTCAAAAAAATGCAACATATCATGGCTAATATTTTTTGTGGTGGAAATAAAAATTCCAGTAACAGCAGCAAAGAGACCTGTGGCACCTTATAAACTAACAGAAGTTTGGAGCATGAGCTTTCGTGGCTGAATACCCACTTCATCGGATGCATGTAGTGGAAATTTCCAGGGGCAGGTATATATATGCAAGCAAGAAGCAGGCTGGAGATAATGAGGTTAGTTCAATCAGGGAGGATGAGGCCCTCTTTTAGCAGTTGAGGTGTGAAAAAAAATTTTACACCATCAGCTCAGGATTAAACAAAGACTGTGAATGGCTAGCCAACTACAAAATCAGTTTCTCCTCCCTTGGTTTTCACACCTCAACTGCTAAAAGAGGGCCGTATCCTCCCTGATTGAACTAACCTCGTTATCTCGAGCCTGCTTCTTGCTTGCATATATATACTTGCCCCTGGAAATTTCCACTACATGCATCCGACGAAGTGGGTATTCACCCACAAAAGCTCATGCTCCAAAGCTTCTGTTAGTCAATAAGCCACAGGACTCTTTTCTGCTTTTACAGACCCAGACTAACATGGCTATCCCTCTGATACTTAATTCCAGTAACAGTTTGTCATCATTCTAAAGTATATATTGAAAGTTTACACACTTGTAGGGCATATTCATATGAACAAACTAAATGCCTCATTAGCTATATAGAACTTCTTTGTTGCTTACTACACAATATTGTTGGGCACAAAACACCTTCCTTGTTCTGTATACTATTAATAGCATACCTATTTGCACTTAAAAGAAAGTTGCCGTAAATACAGGTAAATGCAGTTAAAGAGTTAAAATGATAAAGTAAAAAGCAGGTGTTAGTTATGCCCACGGTAAAATGAGTGTTATAATATGCCCAAATTTTGAAACCCATTTTATATGCTTTCACACAACATCCCATCTCATAATATTTAGCTGCCTAAACAACAGCACAGAAGATATGAATATGTCAATGTAAAGTATGACTGCTCATGGTAGATTCTACACTTAAAACACAAGAATACAGAAAAAAAAGAGTTTTGTACTTTGATTTGTGTTTTGTTTATAATAGTATTTCATGACTTAAAAAAAGATTTGCTTTTCAAAGGCAGTGAAAGGTCACAAAAATGGTTTGCCAATGTTTTTGCATTCTCTAAAGCACTTTGTAAGTAATGGTAAACTGGCTCCACCAAGATTCATTAAGACAAGATGTTACAGCATCTTAGTCTGAATTACTGCCTGCAAATTGCAAGCTGGAAAATGATTCTTAATTGAAACTAATAATGTTTTTTAATTAAAAATAACTGATAAAAAACCCCATTACATATTAGTACTTTTGGCCAGCATGATCTTGGAATGCATTAAAATAACATTTCTGAAGGCTTGGTTTTACACACTACACTACTGGCCAATATTACTGATCTGTACTTTGCTTTTAACAATCCTACATTATTGACTGTAGCTAATGAAATGTAATTTCTTGTAAAAATCTTTGAGAAACCCAAATTCCATATTTACCAAACTGACCATGAAAATACCTGGCTTTCTTGACTCACAGCTTGTCTATACTTAAAACGTTCGAGGCTGCCACTGCGCCGTTGTGACATTTCGGTGTAGACACTACCTATGCCAATAGGTTTCTTTCATTGGCACAGGTAATCTACCTCTCCAACAAGCAGTAGCAAGGTTGATGGAAGAATTCTTCCATCAACCTAGTGCTGTCTACCCAGGGACTTAGGTTTGCTCAATACCACCTCTCCGGGTGTGGATTTTTCACACACCTGACCAACATAGTTAAACTGACCTAATCTTCTAGAGTAGACCAGGCCTCAGATGCAGT
The DNA here is from genome assembly GCF_007399415.2 of Gopherus evgoodei. Lineage (NCBI taxonomy): Eukaryota > Metazoa > Chordata > Testudines > Testudinidae > Gopherus > Gopherus evgoodei. The sequence continues at coordinate 52,547,148 of NC_044324.1, forward strand.
TGAGAATTTCCTGTCTGAAAGGACATTCAATAAGAAATTACTGAGTGGGGGATTAAAAGAACAATGCTAAAGTGACAATTTTATCTTTGCTACCAACATAATGGAAAAGTTGTTTACTTCTGACTTGAAAACTCTCAGTTCCTCCAGATGAAAGGCTGTAGTACCTCTCCAGTAGGTGAGTTATCAACAGTAAATCCACAGCTGCTTATTTGGGTTTATTTGTAACTGAGAATACACATGTCCCATTCCACACACCCCCTCAACTCTTTGCCTACCACCTTTTCTGTCTGCTCCATTCTTTTTTCCATGCAAACTATTAAAATTGATCAGAGATTTGCTATCTAAAACCCTCCCAATTTATTAAAAATAGGTTTTGATATTCTGTCTTCTCTAAGAATAAAGTAGGAAAAATAGTGGAGAAATGTTGTGGCATGCATTACACTTTCACCTATTAACAAAATACAAAGTGCAAAATCTAATTTTAGGCCACCCTTGTGTGGCTTTAAAGATCTGACTACATCAGATTATCTGTGATATGTTTCTGTTCCAGGAAGTCAGCATTTGTATATGGAATAGTTGCTGTTAAGTGTTATTTACAACATTCAAATATAATCCCTGTAGGATTGGATACCTAACAGGAGAATTATAAATAGGCATGTTAAATGTTAATACATGATCAGAGTTTGCTTTTTCAGTCTGGCAACTGCCATTGTGACATCTTAACTGTGCCAAAAAAGAATGGGCCAACAGCTCTTTTCAGAGCCAAAAACAGTAGCACCAAGTCAGCCAGTAGAAAAAGAGTTCTATCCGTGATATGTGATAGTGCCAACAGAAACGAACTACTTCATTTCTGCAATCTGTTCAGCAACCATCAGCTTGCTTAGGACCAAAATTTTGTCCCAATTACAACATGCACATATCGCCCCCCATACCAAAATGCCTTGTTTAAAAAGATTTTTTTTAAAAATATGCACAATTTATAGTTGAGAAAAGAATTGTGACCTAAACTTTAGTCAGCTGTGCGAAATATTGAAATTCCTTGCAAGTTACATCCTGCTCTATTGCATGCAATGAGATCAACTGTAAAGGACAGAATACAGTATTTAATTATCTGGACTGAATGCCCTTACTCACATAAAAGGCTTTCAGAATAGGCTTTCCTGTATCTGCAATCACACACAAACACAAGATGCAAAAACCAGTTGAAAAGCTCTGTAAGGACCTTAAAACCTGATAGCATTAAACTCAGAAAAATATAGTGGCATATTTAAAATTCTGGTGGCAATCAGATAGAAAAAAAATCCTTCTACAGCACTTGCTTTTTATAACTAGGAAATCTCTCCAGGAATGGGCAGGAAACAAATTCTGTCACTCTGTCTAATAGACAACCAGCAAAACAATGTGACAGACAGTAATGCTCAGCAGTTTCCCTGATTCAACCAGCTGCAGCCATTGGTATTATCAGTAGTATCACACTGTGTGCCAAAACACAAGGCAATGGTAAAAACAACATAGCATCTGATTAGTGATAATGGCTCGGAGCAAAAAGGTTAATGGATATTTTTTCTTTTTGGAATTTTGATTAAAAACTACCACATACTTTGATATTGCCAAAAATTTTTAATCTTAAAACTAGGCAATATATATTATTAAGAAGATTCACTACCTGCTATTATAACAAATGTATTTCACATTTAAAAATGCCTTTTTCTTTTCTTTTGATTTTGCAATTATGCAGCTTAAGAGAAGGTTTTACATAGTGCCCTCAAACAAAGTGCACTACTGTTTTTTCTCTTTGGGAAGTTGTGTATAAAAAGGTAACATATGACCCTTACAAACTGTAATAATATTAGTATATTCAGTGCTTAGTAATGACATTGGGTAGATCTCCCTTGCAGTCGGTGTGAGTGCACTATGTGTGGACATACCCAAGCTACCTTGAATATAGCTAGCATGAGTATGGTGAACTGTGGCAGCACAGACTTCAGCACAAACTGGCCACCTACATAAGTGCCGAGGGTCCCAGGCGGCCTTGTACAGCCTGCACTCAAACCTGGTCTGCCATGGCTTCACTTATCTTGGTACTCACACTAGCTGGATTAAAGCTAACTTGGGTATGTCTAAATGTACTGCAATCAGATATCCAATTGCAATATAGACACACCCAGCAACAGGCATACTGTGTAGGAAATTAGATTCATAATTTTATAAGCAAAATACTTTTCTGACCTACCCATTGTCGTTAGTTTTCTGAATTGTAAAGAACCTTTGTTATGTTTGCCTGTTGCAATGTTGCATTTCTATGTCATCACAAAGCAGACATCTTCCAGCGTTGTTTGCGGTATTTTTTTAGCCAAAGTTGGATATGAGAGAAAAAGTAGGTGCGGTAATATCTTTTATTGGACCAACTTCTCCAATAATAACACACAAGCTGACTCTTTCACCAACAGAAGTTGGTCCAATAAAACATATTACCACACTCACTTTGTCTCTGTCACAAAACAGTGGTAGGTATCATATAGCAGATTCAGTTTTGCCAGTCCAGGTTCCTGATGGATAGCAGAATTATTTCACAGGGGACTGACACTCACTCAGATTGCTAATGGAAGGTTTCTGTGCATTGAAGTTTTATGCCAGATATTAGATATCTGGGGAAGAATCCTTGTAAATCTGGCAGTCTAAAGACCATTTGACTCTTGATGTATGAGTCAAAAACCAAACCAGTGACCCAGTGAGCAAACAGAAGATTTTAAACTGCTTCAAATTGTATCCGACAACAGAACTGCAGAAGCCAAGGATTGAGATCACTGACTCTTATTATTGTATTTCTTCTGGGTATGTATATGTGAGAGAATCCTTGGCATCAGAAAGCTGGAGAAGAAAGAGAAGGCAGCTGTGACTAAGCCCTAAAAGGGCAAACTTAAGTGTTTGTTTTCCTTTGAGCTTAGGAGAGGTGCAAAAGGAAAAGAGAAGCAGAAAAGATTGTCCCTCCAAAGAACACCATTGTGTGCTTTCCTTTTTTAAAACATTAAAGAAAACTGAGAAAGACATTATAATTTGGTTCTCTTTAGGTTTAGGAACTGAGTGAATTAATTTCTTGTTTATTTTAAGGGCAGTTAGCCCTTCAGGTTAGTTTTCTCATCGGTCTCTTCAGCTCTGTCTTAGACTGATTTTTTGTTTGGTCAATAGTGCTGAGTTAAGAAAAAAGGAAGAAAATTAAAGAATTCTTCAGAAAGTAATTACTACTACTACTAAGAAATCCACATTCCTTTACTTCTTAAAATAGAATATATATGAAAAAGTCTGGTTTCCATATCGACATTGAAACACATCTGGATGTCAGCTTATTCCTCCATTCTGAAGCTCTCTGGATAATGGATTTAAAAGTAATTGCTTCTATTTACACATGGCACTTTTCTACATGTCAAGTAGTTGACACAGTTCTCGAATTCTGACTGACACTTTTAAAGAGAAGAAATGCTATAAGAGGACTCTTCCCTAGAACTGCCAAAAGGCATACTATAGATAAATTAAACCACTGACTGGAGTTTACTATTACTACTACACATAAATGAATCTGAGAGGCTACTTCTACACCACACACCAGTGTCAGCAGTGAGTAACATATGCATAGCTACATGCTGTGATGAAAAACAAGCTCTGGTGTGAAGCTACACATCATGTTCTGGCAGGGGGAGAGGCAGTGAAGAAACACCCCTGCCAGATCCTTTCTCCACTACCAAAGTCTTTCCCTGCTCCACTGTCCTGCCAGTGCTGGAAGTCTTTTCCTGCGGTGGGGTCAGCGAGATGCTATACTGCTAAAAATAGCAGTGTAAATGAGGAGGCACTGCTTGGATGAGTATGTACCCATGCCCTTCAGGCACTCTACTCACTTTTGCCATGCCTTGCCAGCTACACTATTTAAATCTGTTCTGGGGGGATACATGGATATGTCCTCTAGACAACGCTGAAAGAAGCATGCAGTGTGAACATACACCAAGTGCTTTCATCATGCCATAAACACAATAGTTCAAGATGTTCAAAAGATATACAATTTTAAGCAACTGACATCTCCACAATTTACTCTTTTGCTCAGTGTTTGAAAGATTTCATTGTGAAACCCAGAGGGAAAAAAATAAAGCAAAGGGAAGTTTTAATATGTAGAAGTTATTAGGCTGCTCTTTGAATGCAGGTGTGAAAAAAGAACCTATGTACACAAGAACATTTATTTCAAATATAAAACTTACTAAATTAACAGGGGTGTAAATGGATTACAGCGTTAATGACAATGCATGGTGAACTAATTGGTTTCCATTTTAATAGTGGTTCACTTATCACTTTCAAAGTAAAACAAATTAAACTTCCCTCTTCCTTCCTGAACATTTAGTTCTATAACTGTTTGCTGAAGAGCGAGATGGTAATTTGTAAATACTAACTAGCTGTATATTTACCATTTTCCAGGCAACTAGGTCAACAATGACATCACTGATGTTATTTTCCAGAAAATCAAGGCTTACTCAGAACATAAGACAATTTCACTTTATCTGTATACAAACACACTTTGTGGAGATATAACAAACTTTTTACTTGTATCACAGCGCTATACCATTACATGCAAAAAAATTCAGTTACATCAGTATTAGAATTAAGTGAGGGATAAAACACTATTTCAGATTAACTTTAAGGACTTGATATCCCCTTTCTTTGGCCTTGTTAAGGTTCCTTCCCCACTCTGAACTTTACGGTACAGATGTGGGGACCTGCTTGGACACTTCTAAGCTTAATTACTAGCTTAGATCTAGTACACTGCCATCATCCAGAATTCCAGTGTCTGGAGCACTCTCTGTCCCCCCAAAACTTTCCCCTCTCTGGGTTGCCTTGAGGGACCTCACCAATTCCCTGGTGAACACAGATCCAAATCCCTTGGATCTTAAAACAAAGAGAAATTAACCATTGCCCCTCCTTTTCCCCCATCAATCCCTGGTGAGTCCAGATCCAATCCCCTTGGATCTTAAAACAAGGAAAAATCAATCAGGTTCTTAAAAAGAAAGCTTTTAATTAAAGAAAGAAAAGTAAAAATTATCTCTGTAAAATCAGGATGGAAAATACTTTACAGGGTAATCAGATTCATATAGTCCAGAGGAACCTCGTCTAGCCTTAGGTTCAAAGTTACGGCAAACAGAGGTAAAATCCTCTCAGCAAAAAGGAACATTTACAAGTTGAGAAAACAAAAATAAGACTAACACGCCTTGCCTGGCTGTTACTTACAAGTTTGAAATATGAGAGACTAGTTCAGAAAGATTGGAGAGCCTGGATTGATGTCTGGTACCTCTTAGTCCCAAGAGCGAACAACTCTCAAAACAAAGAGCACAAACAAAAGACTGCCCCCCACCAAGATTTGAAAGTATCTTGTCCCCTTATTGGTCCTCTGGTCAGGTGTCAGCCAGGTTTACTGAGCTTCCTAACCCTTTACAGGTAAAAGAGGTATTAACCCTTAACTAACTATTTATGACAGGCCTGGTCTACACCTAAAAATGTAGGTCAACCTAGATACATTGCTCAGAGGACTGAAAAATTCACACCCGTGAGAGAGGTAGTTAAACCGACCTAAATCCCAGTACAGACAGTGCTAGATGGGCAGAAGACTTCTTCCATCAATCTAACCAATGCCTTTTGAGTGGGTAGATCAACTACAGTGACAGAAAAAAACTGCTTCTGCCACTGTATCAAGTGTCTACATTATGGCACTACAGCAGCACAGCTGCAGTTCTGTAGCTGTGCCACTGTAGTTATCTATAATGTAGACGAGCACAGTGTATACACCTGTGCAAAATGAATGCCAAGCTGGTATACCAATTCAGAATGGGCAGCATTTTGCATCCACTTTGCTTAAGCACTCTTTACGCAGGTGTGAATAATTATGTAAGGGGCAAGGTAGTGAAGAATGTGAACCTAAAAGAAGAAACAGGAATACTTATATGAACATCATACAGAAAAAATATCCCACTCATTGCACTCCAAGTATAAGCATGTAAAATACGTAGATGTTGCACAGGCTACATATGGTAAGACAATTAATAGATTGGATAATAAATCAGGTACAGAACACAGTACATGATGGAAGTTACCCACTGCCATTCTGAGATCACCTGTTCATCCACAAAAAACATTCCTCTTTGTACATGTTTTTTAAGTACCACAGTAGATGGTACTTAGATACCCTGGTGAGAGACAACTTTGAAATAACTAAGATAGATAACCGTGGTGGCATTTTAATAGTGAATATGTATGAACATCATGGAAACCTCATAGACTCATAGATTCTAGGGTCAGAAGGGACCAATGTGATCATCTAGTCCGACCCCCTGCACAAAGCAGGCCACAGAATCCTACCCATCCACTTCTATAACAAACCCCTAACCTATGTTCGAGTTATTGAAGTCTTCAAATTGTGGTTTGAAGACTTCAACCTGCAGAGAATCCACCAGCAAGTGACCCATGCCCCATGCTGCAGAGGAAGGTGAAAAACCTCCAGGGCCTCTGCCAATCTGCCCCGGAGGAAAATTCCTTCCCGACCCCAAATATGGCGATCAGCTAAACCCTGAGCATGTGGGCAAGACTCACCAGCCAGCACTCAGAAAAGAATTCTCTGCAGTAACTTAGATCCCATCCCATCCAACATCCCATCACAGACCACCAATCATATTTGGATGCAAAGGGCAGCAAACAGCTTAACCAGTTTAATCAGTTTATCCTGATTAGTAGGATCCCATCCATTCAGAAGACAGTAAAAATTAATCCCTTCTTTGATGGGTTGTTCTAAACTCCCACCCTTTGCCTTGGGATGAAGAACCTTCCTACAGTGATGCACCCAGGAATCACTCCAAAGCACAGATCAGTTGCACCAATGGGCAGAACCACAGTGTCATTGAAAGGAATAGTTAAAGTAAATAAATGAAATAAATCCAATATGCTTAACAAAAGAGCACTAATTCCTTAAAACACAGACTGTCCAAACTGTCTTTCCAGCCTCGGACCCTCAACCCCAGATCAGGACACCTCATCCCTTTTAAATAGAGGACAATCCTTGGACAATTCTTGAGTGTAGCTCAACCTTTTAGAGGTCATGCACCTAAGCTGTTTCCTTGGCCTGCCTCCCAGCTTTGAGCTTAGTTTCTAAGGCAGCTATGCCCCTGTAGTAGCAGCGTATGCCCTCTCATGCATCCCAGGCAGCATGATCTCTTCTAGAATGTTGTTCTCATACTCTAGAGGGAGGGAGGTGTGTAAAAATGCCCATCCCCTTTCTTCTACCCTCACCCTGCCCAATCAGGGCTCCAGTGGCAGGCTGGCATTCAAAGCACTGACTGGTGCTATCATGTAAAGTGTGTGTGGTTGAGGATCCCACACATGTACTACATATGTATTGTTCTCATTGGTGTAAATCCAGAAGATATAAAGGTGAGACAGGGTAAATCAGTTCATATACAGGCATGTTGCTCAAAGTATGGTCTAAGAAGGGCTGTGGACTCTTGCAATACATACTACTGTCTCTTCTCCCTTACTTACAGCTACAGGACTGATGAATGTAGAAGCTAATATGAAAAACTAGCATTGCAGCAGAGACCACACAAGGATTTACTGTAGGAGATAGGGAGGAAACTAGTCACCTTGATGCTACCTCCAGATGCTACAGCAAGCCCAGCCCTACTGATTCAATTTCCCTATATTTCCTATGAGTCCCAATGCCATATGCCAAGCCCTGGACCTTGTTTGGAGGGGCCTGGAATCAAAGCAGGGCAGCAAGGGCCTGGGGACAAGACAAGAACCAGGACCGGGGCAATGGAGGTCTGGGGAAAGGAGAGCAGTGGACGAATGTGTGGAGCATGGCAGAATGGAGGAGGGAACTGTACAAGAGTATGAGAGTGGGAAAGGACTCACCTCACTATTCTGCAGGTGAGCAGAAGGTGGCAAATGTCTGGCACTTGGAGTAGGAAAAGGAGAGAGCAGAGGCACAATGGAAGAGGGATCCAGAATTGGAGCAGATGCAAGGTGGGCCTGCAAAGCATGTCAGAGAGCAAGGCTGGGCAGAGGAAGGTAGCTATGGTCAGAAGGCACAGAGGGAGTGGAGTGATTAGATGGAGGAAAGGTTCTGGACAGTGAGAGGGAGAAGCTCAGGGAGCAGGGGTTGAGAGGCTCTCTGGTGGTGATAGAAGTTCCTGAGCAGTTTGAGGCAGATGGAGGGGGGAGTTTAGCTTTTTGCAGGGTTTGAGAGGGTGAAAAGTTTTGAGCTGTGGGAGAGGAAACCAGTACTGAATGGGTTCATGTGTTTGACACTGGGAAGGGAAGGGAGAAAATCAAGTAGCAGGAACCTCTACATCACTGGATTCCAGCCTTGAATAGTTCCTGAGCTTGGGAAGAGATGCAAGGTCAATGGATGAAGCAAGGGAGCACATATTGCTGTAGTTGGCACAGGGCTCCTCTGTGATTACAAAGTCTGTACGAGAAGGTGAACTATGTGAACCAGTGTGGTAATTAGTGAGATGATCGCTCAATAAAGATGTGGTACACATAAGAGAAACAATTATGATCTAAGCAATTTTGGTAGGAGGAGCATTCCAATACTAATACATGGCTGTAGGCTACCCAATTATTAAGAAAAGGGATTTGCTCTCTACTATTTCTGAGCCATAACGAGCAACATTGATGGAATAAGGGTCAGGTCTGAACCTGTTCATGCTTTTGGAAATTAAATTCTGTGGAAATCTTTGACATTTTGATATCTACCCTTTGAAGTGCACAAAGTGCACTGTGGCATATACCAGGCCTTCATTTGTGACTTCCTTAACATTGGGTTAAATTTACTTTAACAAATTTTAAAAGGTAGTTACTAAAAGAAATGATGCATTAATAACATTTACCAAAGAAGAATGAAAATGATCTAACTGAAGCTTTGTGAATAATTCAGTTGATGGTGCTTCCACTATGAAAGTTGTATTTTTATATTGTTTATTTACCTTTACTCTTTCCTTTTCTTCACTCATCTTCCTCTTTCTAAATAATCCCTTTAGGTTAAAGTGATCATTGTTAACAGGTTTACAGATTTTCCTTTTCCCTAATTAACTTCACTTGTATGTCTTGTTAAACATATAGGGAAATTGGTAAAGTTAATTAACTATAAACAGTAATCATAAAGGTTCTACTGGATAATGTTATCAATATCTATATATTAATTTAAACTTAACTCTAGTAAACTTGAGAATTGTGTCATGTTTTGAATTGCAATATGTTGTACATTTCAGAGAAAATAAATAAAACTTTTATTTTTAGAAGATGTTTGGAGTCAGAGGTTTATTCATTAACTCATTGTAAAAATTTCTTCCCAACCTACATATTATATGATAACAATGAGCTCAGTACAGAAGCCACCAAATTCATCCCGATATATCTCCACTGAAATAAAGAGTGGCACCAAGATCTATTCGTCTCAATATCTTTAAACACTTTGTTTAAACACTTCAAACATTTTTTTAAAAAATGTGTATCCTGATCTTTTGACTATTTCCTGATATCATGCATGTGACTTTGTACTCATTATACATGGTGTATGCAAGAGAAGACTCAAACCCTATATGTGACCAATTACAAGAACAAAATCAAAGAATTTATACTCATAAATATTTGCTATAAGTACAACTACAGTATGTTATGATATCTTAGCCATCTTTATCATGTGTGATTGAATAACATACTAAGCAAAAATATGGACAGTCAAAATCAAATGCATTATCCTACAAGAGTTCAAAACTCACCATTTCTTCTAAATTAATTATTTATTTAGGCTTTATTAATGTTGCTCACGTGATCCTAAAAATCCCCACCCCTAACCTTCGTAACATTAATTGATCTGGAAAGTAAGCCCTTTGGTAGAGGATTAGCTATTGCCTCCAACAACTAGTTATCTAGAGCTATTTTTGCTTGCAATATGTTTATGTGGGCTGCCTGAAAAAGTAGTGTGGCTGATTAAATTAGGAATTGGCTTTCACACACTGGATTTTGCTTAGAGTCCAAGCATGCCAACTGTTTACTTGGTTAGTTGCCTAACCTGTAATTATATTGGAGAGTTCTGTTTTAAAGGATCCTATTCTCAATAATCTGACATGTAATAGCTGTATACAGGCTGAAGTATGACTGTTTTTATGGAAGGCACACATATTTAGGGCCATATTTGATATATATGTGTGCAGGGGTGTGTATAAGGTGGAGCAAGCAGTGACAAGTCCCCTCCCCAAATAATCGTCAGGGGCACAGAACTTCTCCAGCCTCGGGGCCACAGAGGCAGGGAAGAGCTGATTTCTGCCAGGGCGGGGGGCAAGAGTGAGCTCCTCCCAAGGCCAGGATGGGAAGGAGAAGGCTAGAATGAGTTTCTGCCAGAACCAGGACAGGGTGGGAGGGAAGAGCAAGCTCCTGCCAGAGCTGGGATTGAGGAAAAAGTGAGCTTCTGCCAGGGCTGGGGTGGTAGGAGGCAACAAACTCCTCCAGGGGCCAGGTGGAGAGGGAGGAAGAGCAAGTTCCTGGGGAGGGCACAGAACATGCCCGTCCAAAAGGAGTCAAATTTAAATTTCTTTGCACAACCCTGGATCTGTGCTTGACACTACTGTGACATAAATGAGAATTTTACAATATTTACCACATATGAAGTAAGTGAAATATATTCTGATGGCGAAACAGCCAGGAAAGAGTTAAAGGCGACCTGCTTGTCACGTGATTCAGCCGGTGTTTGAGGGAAGGGCATGCTCTGTTCTTTCCAGGGCAGACACAGGGAAGAGGAAAAGCCTCATGGAACTGCAGCCAATGTTGACCAAGGGATCATTTTGTTTCGCTTCATGAGTTTTTGTGTGTATGGATAATAAATTGGCACCTTGAGGTAAAGACCTGAACTAGTCTTGGGCATGACACTGCTTCTCACTAGCCCAGGGGAGATAACTCACCAGCTTACAATGCCATGTATGGTTTTATTATTATTGTTTCCTCTGATGAGGTGTGTTATTTTTGTTAGGGAGTAAAGAATAGCCTTGGAAACTTGATCAGAACAATGTCTTACAAATGGATGGAAGAGCAGGCTAGTGAAGCAAGGGTTTGGCATCTGATTTACACTAATATCACCCCAAACAGGTTCCAAAGCAGTACCGCTGAGCACATATGCCCGGATGCAGCAGTGTAAACATTTCATAGTTCAGCATCTGGATCTGTGAGCTACTAAATATTTCACATGCGTTCCGTAGCTGGTGAGTGCTTCTCAGAAACAGAAGAATCAAGTCAGGATACAGCATCAAGAGTGCTAACAGCAGGAGGGTACAGTGCCCACTCAGTGCACAGACTGCACGCAAATGTCACAAACCATTTATCATAAACAGATGGTTAATGTCTCTTTTACCTGTAAAGGGTTAAGAAGCTCAGTGAACCTGGCTGACATTGACCAGAGACCAATGGGGGAACAAGATACTTTCAAATCTTGGTGGAGGGAAGTCTTTGTTTGTGTTGTTTGTTTTGTTCGTTGTTCGCTCTTGGGGCTAAGAGGGACCAGACGTACACCCAGGTCTTCCCAATCTTTCTGAATCAGTCTTTCATGTTTCAAAATTGTAAGTATAGCCAGGCAAGGCGGATTAGTCTTATGTCTGTTTTCTTAACTTGTAAATGTGTATTTTGCTGGATGGATTTTTACCTCTTTTTGCTGTAACTTTGAATCTCAGGCTAGGGGGTGGGGAGTCCCTCTAGTCTATATGAATCTGAGTACCCTGTAAAGCATTTTCCATCCTGATTTTACAGAGATAATTTTTACCTTTTCTTCCTTTAATTAAAAGCTTTCTTTTTAAGAACCTGATTGATTTTTTCCTTGTTTTAGAATCCAAGGGCTTCAGTCTAAACTCACCAGGGATTGGTGGGGGGAAAGGAAGGGGGAGGGATAATTCCTCTTTGTTTTAAGATCCAAGGAGTTTGGTTCTGTGTAGCCTCTCAGGGTAACCCAGGGATGGGAGAGTCTAGGGGGGGAAAAGAGGGGAATGGTTAATTTCTCCTTGTTTTAAGACCCAAAGGGTTTTGGTCTTGGGTTCCCCAGGGAAGGTTTTGGGGGAACAGAAGTGTGCCAGACACAGACTTCTGACTGGTGGCAGCGTACCAAATTTAAGCTGGTAATTAAGCTTAAAAGTGATCATGCAGGTCCCCACTTTTTGGACGCTAAAGTTCAAAGTGGGGGAAAAAACGTTGACACCATTTGACTTAGGATATATCTTCACTACACAATTAACCAAGGCTCTTACTCAGGTATTGTCCCTAACCTGGCTCCTGTCAACATACAAAAGCCTCTTTTAACCCCAAGTCAGGTGACAGTTGATGCTTTCAGCTGTGGCATAAGCTAAAACTTGACTGAGGTTTTCACTTGATATTTTAACCTGGCTCACTTTGCAGTGACGATGTAAACTAAACCACTTGAGAGCAGATAGTCCTGCAATACTGTCATAAACAGATAGTTAAGGGTTAATGCCTCTTTTACCTGTAAAGGATTAAGACGTTCACCTAGCCTAGCTGACACCTGACCAGAGGAACTAATGGGGGAACAAGATGTTTCAAAAGGAAGGAGGGAAGTTCCCTTTGTCTGAGTCAGTTTCATTCTGACCAGAGTGGGAAAGCTCCAGAATTCAGCTTCTTATCAAGTAGTGAGTATTAGTGTAGTAAATACAGGGCCGGCTCCAGACACCAGCCTACCAAGCACGTGCTTGGAGCGGCACCTTGGGACGGAGCGGCACTCGGGGTTTGATTTTCTGTTTTTTGCTTCATCCAGGCGGCGCTGGGGGGAGGCGGGGCTTGGGAGGCATGGCGCTGTGCTGGGAGGGGCGGGCTTCAGTGACACGATGCTCGGGGGGCTGGGACGGGCGGCACAGTGCGGTGCTCGGGAGGGGCAGTGACTTGGGCAATGCAATGCTTGGTGGGCGGGGAACTTCGGCAGCGCGGTGCGACGCAACGCTCGAGGGGGTGGGGGACTTGGGCGGCGCGATGCGATGCTCGGAGGGGGCGATGGACTTGGGTGGCGCGACGTGACACTCGGGGGGGCGGGGGACTTGAGCGATGCAACGTCGGGGGGGCAGGGGACTTGGGCGGTGCAATGCTCGGGGGGTGGGTACTTGGGCGACGCAACGCTCAGGGGGTGGGGCAACGTGAAGCTTGGGGGCGGGGACTTGGGCGGTGCAACGGTCAGGGGGTGGGGACTTGGGCGACGTTCGGGGGTCGTGGCAGCGCTCTTTGTTTTTGCTTGCGGTGCCAAAAATTTTAGAGCCGGCCGTGAGGAAATAAACATAAACCTATTTATTTCCTTGTAACCTGTCTTGTGCAATTAGAGGAATAGTCAAATTAGGTATCTGGGTATTATTTTTTGTGTAACTAAGTTTTTGCCCAGCGGAACATCCTCTGTGTTTGGAATCTGTTGTCTGCGTGAGTAGCTGGTATGCTAATCTCTCCCAGAGGGTTTTCTTTTACCTTTCTTTTCTTTAATTAAAAGCCTTTTTCTTAATACCTGATTGATTTTTCCTTGTTTTAAGATCCAAGGGGGTTGGATCTGGATCCACCAGGAGTGGGTGGGAGAAAGGAGGGGGATGGTTAATTTCTCCTTGTTTTAAGATCCAAGGGGTTTGGATCTGTGTTCACCAGGGAATTGGTGAAGAGTCTCTCAAGGCTACCCAGGGAAGGGAATTAGTGCGTGGGAGTGGTGGCAGCCAGACCAGATCTAAGCTGTTTTGAGCTTAGAGCTTCTCTGTACCCTAAAGTTCAGAGTGGGGAAAGAACCTTGACAAATGCATTCCCACAAATCTTCCCAGTGCATGCCTGGAACAAACAAGTTCTCCTACAATTAACTGGGAAGTATCAGAGGGTGGCTCAACTTACTGCATCACAAAGAACCAGAGGCTATAATTCCAGAAGTCCTAGTGACACTCATGGGTGAATGCAACACCAGTGAAGACAGAGAAATTTGAGTGTGGTTTTACACTCTCCCTGTTCACACCGGGGCTAGGTGAACACAGGTGCTCAGACCTGGGTGCTGATTCCGAGTTAACTCTGCAGAGAAGACATACACTCAGAAAAAGTCCAAGATATACTATCCAGCAAACTGAGGTTTTGTTTCTAGATAAAAAGGAGGTTGAAAAAAACTCTTTTTCATTCAGAAATTTGAAATATATACTTCCACAGTAAGGGGATAATTCTGCTAACACTTACAAATGAGCGTAGTGCTAACTACTGTAAGTAGTTCCATTAAAGACAATAGCCGAAATTTTCAAAAAATTGGATCCTAAATTTAGGTGCCTAAATAAATAGCCTGATTTCCAAAAGTATTGAGCACCCAGATGCTCTCATTAACTTCAATGGGAGCAGCTGGGTACTGAATATTTCTGAAAAATCAAGCCACTTACATTAGGTACATTTTTAAAAATCTTAGCAAATAAGACTACTCCTAGCAGTTAACACTCACTATATGCTCATTTCTGTTTGTAGAAGCAGGTCCTAATATTACTATGCGAGTCGGAATATGGAGTTAGGTCATATATAACAATGTACCCAACAGAAACAGAAAAAAGATCAAAACAGAATCTCTCTATAAAAAGTTACTGAATCATTGAAAATTCCCTTTGTGTCTCTTTTTCCCAGACTCAACTATCATCCAGAAAACATTTAAAAAGACCCAAAAAGTAGTCTGCAAAAATTGTGACTAGATGTACAAATTCCATTATTCTTTTCAAATTACTGCACAAATAATTTTTAATTTGAGGGAAATATTTTGTATAAAATCTGTTTTTTTCCATATGTTGTAATATGGGCTTTATTAGTATCTGACTGACTCTACACTCATATTAGGTAGATTTTCTTCCATAAATTATACTCTTGTTTGTAACTAGTGAAGTACCAGTATGACTAACTACAAAATAAATTAAGCAGTTGCAAAGGATCAAAGTGAAAACTAAAAATAGTATCTGTCACCTACAATTCATAAACAAATCTCAAAAGAGATGCTAGTGCACAATCTAAGAAGAAAGACCTTTTCCCTACACCTCTACCCTGATATAATGCTGTCCTTGGAGCCAAAAAATCTTACTGTGTTATAGATGAAACTGTGTTAGAACATAAAAATTAAGACAAACATAGAGATATACCTATCTCATAGAACTGGAAAGGACCTTGAAGGTCATTGAGTCCAGTCTGCTGCCTTCATTAGCAGGACCAAGTACTGATTTTGCCCCAGATCTCTAAATGGCCCCCTCAAGGATTGAGCTCACAGCCCTGGGTTTAGGTAGCTAATGCTCAAACCACTGAGCTATCCCACCCCCTGCTTTGCCAACTTCTATCCGAATTTGTCTTATATCGGGTCACATTATATCAGGTAGAGATGTACTAAAATCTATTATTTCTAAACCAAGCCTCAAGCAATAGTTGAACTTCTTCGTCATTTTATTCCTAGATCATATTTGGAACCAGCAACCAAAAAATCTAGTGTGCTAACACATATTAATATTCTGGAAGCTCCTAGTGGTAAGAATTTTTTCTTCTTCAAATGGTTTATTTCAAATGAGCACATCAGGCTATATTAGAGTAAGTCAGTAATTGTGTCACTATTTACAGGATGCACTCTCTGCATTGATGAAAGAGCATCTCTCATATAATGTGCTCTTAATCACTGCTAAGCATTTTCTTTAGATGTCCTCTTTTCCCCTAAGTTACAGGCTACATTGATTAGACACTGGTAGCTCTTAAATCACAGATAATGACAAGCATATTTTTAGCAATTGGAATTAAATTCACACCAGCAAAATGCAGGTGGTTGTGAGATGCTGCACTAACAATCCCTCTGCCAAATTTCTTAGGGCTAGTTTTAACATGCCAAAGGTAGTTTATATAGCCATTGGAGAAGAAAAAATATTGAGGGAGATGGAATTAATTTTCACAAAATCTTTCTGTTATATTTATGGAGAGGGGAAGTAAGAACCCTCCACCATGCTCCTGCACAACCTTCTTTAATTGTGGGTCAAAGAGATTAGTTGTAAATGGGCACCCAGTACCTATCTTCTCTTCCATTATTCCCTAATAAGCAGCTGGTGTCCTAGAGGTGGTCAAACCCTTGGCTTTGCCCAGGCCACCTGGCTGGCATGGCAGGTGGGGTTATAAGCAACTGCTGCTAAAAGTAGCACATTACAAATTACTACCACTCAGAACAGTGAAGAGCAGGAAATGATCAGTGACTTCTTCCTTGCAGTGATCCTCCAATGGTGAAGCTATATACTGGCCATTACACACACTAAAAAGAAGTCATCTCTTACTTCTCTCTGATACAATTTAAATCAGTCCGTTCAGTGAGAATGCCTATGTTCTGCCATGTCTAGGCAAGGTAACCTACAGTTAAAGCATATGCAGCTGCCAAGGTTTAATTGTTAACTAAATGCTCAGTGATTTTACCATAGTCTTATGGTAATTGGTCATAATCTCTTTACCAAAGGACAATAAACACAATAAATAAATAAAATCAATCAAAGAAGTCATGTTTATTGTGCATTCTCTTTTCCTACTGTGTTCAAGTAACAGTCTGAGTGCCTGTCTACACTTAAAGGACTACAAATATTGCAAGCACTTTGTTCCTAAGTTTATATAAATCCTATAATCGTCATTCTGTTTAAACTAGGAAAAAAACAGAGAGGGAAAGAGAGACTTTCAGATTATTTGACTGGTTTTACAATATTGCCATATTTAACTTTTGTTTGTGTTTACTATATTAAAATGGTAATGAAGTACTATTTTATGCTTTGTGATAGCACTGTTATGTCTCCTTCCACTCCTCCTTTTGGCATGGCCTGCACTGTGGCTTTTATGTGCCTTTGAAAACATTAAAATGATTGTTCCATGACCATTCTTCCTCCCATTTCCTTACATCAAAAACCTCCTACCACTTTTTAGCTTTACATCTTTCTTGCATTTTGTGGTGGATGGTTTATTTGAGCTTTCCATGGCAAGCCTGTAACTCTTCTGCGAATCACCAAGCACATCGTCTTTTTTGTTACTGGAGACAGTTTAATTTTCATTCTTGCAAAAAAAAATTAAGATGATCATCACAATGCCTATTAGTCTTTTATGTGCTACATTTTCACCCCTTGCTGTTTGCTTGTTTTTTGTTTTTTTTAAACATCCAAGAGGCCTGATCATCCCTACCTTGCTTAATGTTAAGAGGCCCTGCCCTTTGTTCAATGAGCCATTTTCATCTTCCCATTTCTTTTATGACTCACTGTACTTTGGAGAGTTTGCAGCAGTCTCAATCAAACACATAATGGTTACATTATCACCTTTAACTCATCTTATCAGTTTTGACTGAGCCAGAAATAAAACTCAATCATGGAACCCATTTACAACATAGCTGCAATGTGTAATGTAGATGGGGCTGAAAAGCCCTGGGACCTGTGCTTTAAAGCCATCTTGGCACTTTTGAAAACCATAATGTTAACTATGCTGTGGAACCTGTTTTAGCCAAGTTATGCAACACAGCTGAAGTTTGGTCCACACTACAAATTGTAATTGTGTTGTAACTGTGTCAGGCAACAAGTACAAATGTTGTAACTGGCTCTGACTTTGTTGTTTTTATAGTGTAGACATTAGGCCCTGACCCTGAAAAGTCCCCAAAAGATTTGTGCATGTTCTAAACATTAGACACTTGAGTTTACCTTCACTATAAGGGAGTTTCACTAAACTAATTTTCTCAGATTGAAGCAATTACCACCAACTAGCTAAGTGCTGGTTTCTGCATTTTGAGGAAGATTAACAATTTTACCTCTTCTACTTTGGTATCAGGGCCGTCCCCCACTCCACTCCTTCCACCAAGCCCCCGCCCTGCTTCTTCCTGCCCCATTTCTGACCCTACCCTGCCTCCATTCCACCCCTTCTCGCCCCTGCTCTGCCCCCTCCCCACCATTCCAACCCTTCCCCAAGCCCCTGGCCAGGGACGGCTCCAGGCACCAGCATGCCAAGCGCTTGCTTGGGGCAGCAAGCTGCGGGGGTCACTCTGCCGGTTGCCATGAGAGCGGCAGGCAGGCTGCCTTCGGCGGCATGCCCGTGGAGGGTCGCTGGTCCCGTGACTCCGGTGGATTTACCGCAGGTGTGCCTGCGGAGGGTCTGCTGGTCCCGCAGCTTCGGTGGAACCACGGGACCAGCGGACCCTCCACAGTCTCGCCTGCAGGAGGTCCTCCGGAGCCGCGGGACCGGCGACTGGCAAAGCACCACCTGCGGCACACCGCCGTGCTTGGGGCAGCAAAATGTCTAGAGCTGCCCCTGATGACACAGGGCCCCCTATGACAGGGAGGGTCCCAAAATGAAGTGCAAATCTCCTCTGACAAGCTGTCCCACAGTCCCAGCCAGCAGCACACCACCGAATTCGCGGGACCGGGGACCTTCCGTTGGCAAGCCGCTGAAGGCAGCCTGCCTGCCATGCTTGGGGCGGCAAAATGCCTAGAGCTGCCCCTGCCCCTGTCTTGCCTCTTTCCAGCTTATACTCCCTGGCCTGAGTGTTGCCGGGAGCCAGTGAGTCGGGCAGAGCAGGGTGGGGCTGGGCAGGCGAGGTTGCTTGCTGCTGCCGGCACTAAGCCCCCCGCTAGCCCTCCAGGATGGGACAGCTTTGCTAGTTATTGTCCCTTTTCCAGTGACTTTGTCTTGCTGGCATCCGACTAAGTGGGTATTCACCCACGAAAGCTCATGCTCCAATACGTTTGTTAGTTTATAAGGTGCCACAGGACTCTTTGCTGCTTTTACAGATCCAGACTAACATGGCTACCCCTCCGATATTTTAAATCCTAGTTGATTACCCCAATTTCCCAAGGTTGTGAAGAGCATCATCATTAATTCAAACATCTGCCGGTTGTACAATGTCATCTGCATAAACTAAAGAGGTTTACTCTAAATCATTCAATTGCCATGCCTTTCACCTTGTCTAAATATTCTTAATGTCTGCTTTAAGAACATGATAAAAGCAAAGGTGACTCCATGCCTTTTTGTCTCACACCAAATCTTGTGCAATTTTCCACCAATACTTATGGCTCTGCTGGATTTTTCATACATAGCATTTATAATTACAATTATCCTATCTGGAATGCCATTGTATTTTACTTTCCATAATGCTTCCATCCAAACCAAATCAAATGCTTTCATAAAGTCAATGAAAACAGCAAACATCCCCATTCTCGCCTTTACCCCTTTCTCTCTCCCCCATCAGCTGTTCAATGCAATGATCGATGCAACTTCAGCCTGGCCTGATGCCACAGTTTCTCTCCTACCACTTTCTCATAAACAAGCCTTAATTTGCTGACAAGTACCTTCATCATGATTTGTCCTAGTTCTGACAATAAGCTTTGTACCTCTATAGTTATTTGGATTGAAAGGATCACCTTTCTTCAAGATTGTTGTGTTGAAATGCAGCAGTAATGAAGTCATAAAACAAATAGAATCTCCTGTGTACCTAGAAAGCTTGGCCAGTGCTGACAGTTCCATCAAGGATGAGATTAAAAAGAGGTGTGCCTCAATCACAAGTGCTGCACAGAAACTGATGAAATTATGCAATGATAAAAAACATTGTGTATGGTATCAAAATAAAAATTAATCAAACCAGTGTACTAATAGTATTACTCTGTGGGCTGGAAGCAAATGCATTAAATGAAACAGACATGCAAAGGGAGGGGGGGATAGCTCAGTGGTTTGAGCATTGGCCTGCTAAACCCACGGTTGTGAGCTCAATCCTTGAGGGGGCCATTTGGGGATCGGTCCTGCTTTGAGCAGGGAGTTGGACTAGATGATCTCTTGAGGTCCCTTCCAACCCTAATGATCTATGAGTCTGAGAGAGTAGAGACAAGATTTCTTTGAAAAATGCCAGGGCTAAGGGGGACTAATTTTCTGAAAATGAAGAGTTAGAAAGCTAGTAGGATGTGAAATCAGGATATGGAACTGGCTAAATAAAAATATTATAATGGAGATACTGCAGAAGACAAAAAAGACAATAGGATGCCAAAGAAAATAATGCAAATATAACAAAGGTAATTTCATTCTACTGGCTGACCACCAACCAGATGGCAGGACATTGCACAGGGGGATGTGACCAGACTGGGCTTAATGGAGGAACCAGCCATGGACAGGAATAAATGGTGATACTGTATTATTCCCAATGTCTGAAAAGATGCTCTGGGATGAAAAACAAAGAGTTCTAGTGAGGCAACACAGAGGAAAAGATTAAGCCATGTGGAGAATAAGGTGAAGAGTAATCCCTGTTTCCTGGTTTTATTCAGCTGCTTCCAGGAATAGGGAAGATATTAGACAAATATTTATTTTGTTTTTAAATTACTTGATCTGGAGGAATATAAACAGTGCTGCACAAACTTGAATTACAAACACTGAAACCATACAAAATTGATCATTTTCACATTTTGTCACAAATTCAAACTTTTAAAAAAGAATTACAGTAGTTTACTATCATTTCATACTGAACCCATGTTAAACCTAAGATTTTTCATGATTTTTAACAATATAAAATATAGGGGTAAAATATAAGTTAATGTATTATAAATATAAGGGTAAAATATAAATAACTAAACATTTCTCTTTGCAAGGTCATAACATTTGCACATCTTTAGATTTAAAAAAATATTTTGACGAAAAATTCAAGTGAAAGTATTTGGTTACTAAGAACATGAAAGAAATTGTGGACAATTTTTCCCTCTCTTTTTTGCCTTTTAATATGGATTAGTTGGCTGTGGAATCCTTCATAAATTCAACAGGTTGTACAAGCATCAAATTCTGACCCTTTGACACTCCCCTAGCTTACTGATTTATTTTATAAATTTGGCGAGGATGAGATGCTTATAGAATAATTTTACAAAATTTTAAGTATCATAAAAGGGGGTTAAAGCCTATTTCACTTCTAGTTTGGTTATTTTAATGTAGTTACACGATTTTTAATTGTCCCTCTTGTGGACTGCATACAGATCATAAGAATAAGTAATACTGAGGTACACTGGTGGGAAATAGAAAACTTGTGGGAAACACTGAAGGACACATTTGTTTATCTGCAAACAAACAATAATCATCATGCCTTCCACCTCAAACTTTGTATCCCCATTCCAGCTACTCAGAATTCCAACTGGAGCCACAGATGTCCTTAATTAGCAGGTTAAAAGAAGATACAGCAGATCTCACAGAACTTCCAAAGATGAAAATATGGTACAGACTTTCCTAGCCACGATCTGTCTTCTGCATGACAAGTTGCAGATCTCTTTGTATCATAACGAGGGAGCTTGTATCTTACCTAACACTTCCGATTTTAAAAGATTCTGGCAAAATTTTCTTGAAAAGATGTGGAGTGAGGCAGTGTGGCTCCCCACCGCCCAGGAGGGGGAAAAGCCCATCCAGAGGTTGGGGTGGGTGGAGCTAGGGAGCTCTGAGCTCACCCCTCAGAGGATCAAGTAGCAACCTGGAAGTAAAAAGACTCGCCCTTAGAGCTCAGTAAGGCCAGAGCTGCTGGAGAGGCCAGACACCTCTAGTCTAGCCTGCGACTGGGAAAACCCCATGGCGGCCACCAGGATTGGCTGTGCCTACCATGTGCCCGCTACCCAGAGGAGTTGCTGGGCCTACCCTGTGCCCACTACCTGGAGGAGTTGTCGGGCCTGCCACTCGCCGAGGAACCTATGGTGCTGGACACCCTCCCCCCTCCTGGAGGACACCACCATGACTCAGGTACCACAAGAGGAGGAGTCCGGAAGTAGCCTTGTGGTAGCTGACCCTAGTCTGGCTGCAGCACTGCCAGAGCCCATGTCAGTGTGTTGCAGCCAGGATCCCCACTCACACCGCAGCGGGTCTTCTGCTGCTGCTAGGGCCCCGGGCTGGGACACAGTGGAGTGGGAGGGCCTGCATCCCCCCTGCCACCCAACTCGTGGGTTGCAGTCTCCTCCTTTCCCTGGTCCTTTGGAGGCCTGGGACCTATTGTTGCTCATCCATGTCTGAGGGCCTGAGTTCTGACTCTGCCCTGCCCCGCCCTGACCTAGGGCCTGGGCTTGCTGCTAATTGTACTATTGTTGCTCAGCTCTGTTTGAGGGCCTGAGCCCCTGACTATGCACTACTCTGCCCTGCCCTAGGGCCTGGGCTTATGGTGCTCATTCCACTACTGCAAGGACTGCTGAAGAAGACCCCGCGGACAGACTAATTCCAAAAGTGTCAACTGCGGTTAGTGAGCCGGTATGGCTCCCCGCTGCCCGCAGTGGTCAAGCTCTGGCAAACCCTTGTACAAGGCCCTTGTGTGTATGCTTTGATACAGTCTTTTGATGACATGATCACATACTATGTTTTCCCATAGAATATTTGCCATCTTTAGTGAACAAGCTGAACGCACAAGGGAGCAGAATTAAGAATGCAAAGGCAATCATAAACAAGCTTTAAACATAATACATAAACACCACGCACACATACATTAACAAAAAATTGCACATCAAAAGTCATGAAAAGGTGTTCGGTAATTTTGACTAGTCCATTCTCAGTGTGCAAGAAACTAAGCAGCAAAAATGATGCAACCTCAGTGAAGTCACGGGAGATTAATGCAGTTAACCAGTGGTGACTTTTAGAGTTGTTCAAATCCAGATTTCGAAAAATTATAAAATAGACAGTGGGGACCTTTTGGCCAATATCTGCTCTTGGTTAATTTCAATGGAATAACTCTGAATTTAAACCAAGGTAACATAGAAATTTTGGTCCTTTGCCTTCAGGGCTGCTTGAAAAACATACTTGTTTGACAAAAGGAAAAGAAGTTATGTTTAACCTGAACTTACTTCTAGATGAAGCATTTATGATTACACAAGTAGTTCTGTTGTGTATTCTATAGATAAACACGTAGTTTAGATTTGCCTGCAGCCATGTCACCTCAAGGACTGATCTCATCAAAATTCACAAGATAAGTAGAGTTTGAACTGGATTGCATGTGGATGGAAGATCTGTGAAACTGGAGAAAGGAGTGAGGGGATTCAGTAGACAGAATTCTCTATCACACTTAATATACACTTGATTTTCAGTAACTGTGAAAGTGAGGGTAAGGCTAGGAATAAGATTATGTATAACGAATTAAATTTCTGCAAAAACCTGTTCCTCATCTTCTAATTCCCCTCCCCTTCGGGGTGGAGAAAACTGTGAGTGATTAGTGGGTGAGGTAAAGGGATCAGTGCACTTAGGGACTGAAACAGCTGAATGGGAGCTGCAGAGCCATAGATTCATTGACTTAAAAGTAGGGTGACCAGAGGTCCTGATTTTATAGGGACAGTCCCGATTTTTGGGTCTTTTTCTTATGTAGGCTCCTATTACCCCCCACCCTCTGTCCTGATTTTTCACATTTACTGTCCGGTCACTGTACTTAAAGGCCAAAATAGACCATTAAATCATCTAAGTTGGGCCTTCTCTATATCACAGATTCTTAAATTTCCCCCATGAACCCTGCACTAAACTCAATAACGTATGTTTGGCTAAAGCATATCTTCAGAAAGGTCTTGATTTGAAGATATCAAGAGACAGACAATCGCCTACTTCACTTGATAGTTTGTTCCAATGGATAATCACCCTCACTATTAAAAATGTGTGCCTAATTTCCCATTTCAATTTGTATGTCTTCAGCTTCCAGCCACTGATACTGTAAATTGATCGTCCTGCAATTCCAACTCTGCAAAAGGGGGGTGGGGTGGGTTGAACTGGGAGTTAAACATGACATATTTTATGATCTTTACTGCAATATTTGTATTTGTCAAACATCAGAGGGTAGCCGTGTTAGTCTGGATCTGTAAAAGCAGCAAAGAATCCTGTGGCACCTTATAGACTAACAGACGTTTTGGAGCATGAGCTTTCGTGGGTGAATACCCACTTCCTCAGATGCATCTGAATTGGGTGAAGTGGGTATGCATCTGAGGAAGTGGGTATTCACCCACGAAAGCTCATGCTCCAAAACGTCTGTTAGTCTATAAGGTGCCACAGGATTCTTTGCTGATTTGTCAAACAGTGAGTTTGCCAAGGGCAGCGGGGATGGGGGTGGGGAGGGAAGAGAGTTGGAAAGGAGGTGTTATTTCTGAGAATGCAATGTATGTGCTCAAACTTCTGGAAACATTTGTCCACAACGTTTTGGATTAGAGGACTTGAATTATTAAGGAGTGAAAGGATGGGAGATCTCTGTCTCCCCACCACTGTTTCTACATTACTCTAACATTTGCACACTGGATTGATTTCAGCATGCGTGTAATTGAGTGGAGCTCCACTGACTAAGGAGAATTGCATCAGTCTGGCTTACATGACAGTTGGATTTTGCCCTTTTTTATTGAGTTGAAGCTGCTGCACGTACTTTCGGATGACAATGATTAAGCAATAATGATTTAGTTCATCCAGTAATTTGAATTCTTTATTATGTACTAAGGATAGGACTTTCAAATATACATCAGTGTATGCACAATGTGCCCAACTATTTGATGGCATCATCATCAGCCACGTGGAGAGCTGGTAGCCCAATGTCAAAATAAATCAGTGGGCACTTGTCAAGGCTATGTGACATAGTCTGAAGTTTATCACAGTTGCATTGCAGGCCACTAGAAAAAACCCATTTAAAGAGATTGGCCATATAGTTGTCCTGTCCTGTTTGAAACCGGTTCAGAGACGACCACAGGTGCCTTGGTAGATCAATACCTGGTGGACAGATGGTTTGGTCAGTGACAAGAGAGTGATTAATGACTGTCATTGCTGACAACTTGTTGCGCCAAGCAGATTCCACTGTCATGTCCTGTGGTGGCCTAAATGACTATAAAGGGAGTCTAGAGGACAGGTGAGCTGGCAGGTGGTTGAAGAAGTCTGCATACAAAAGCAGGTCGCTATTTTCACAGATCTTGGCCAGCAGCATGATAGAGACCTTCTCATGGCAAATATGGAGCAGTGCTATGTTACTAAATATCAGCAGCCATGGCAACAGAGTTGCCCATAAAGCCAAGGTAACAACACACATAGCTTTATTAAGCTCTACATCAACCAGCCTTGTGTGAGACAAGCAATATCAGACAGGACCATAGTACTCTGCTGCTGAATAGCAGAGGGCAAGGGGCTGATGTTTGAAGCATCCGGGCAGTCACACCCCAGATTGAACCAACCAATTTTCTGAGCAGGTTGTTCTGAGTGCTGATTTTGGTGGTCATCTTCCTCAAGTGGTTGCAGTACATTAATGACTATCCAGTGTCACATCGAGGTAAACCGGATTTTCAAAAGGGCTCAGTGTTAGCCCAACTCTGTACCACTGAAGTCAACCACTCAGGCCAATGCTGTATTATTTTTGAAAAATCCCATTCTAAACCAGAGAGGTACTATAACCTGATAATCTTTTTCTGAAGAATGAAAAACATTTTTCTAACCTTCCATATGCAGCTGTGAAAGCCTTATAATAATATGGACTAAGGGTACACAGAGCACTGTATGCTTCTTAAATACCTAAAGGGACGATTCTGTATAAACCAGTGATTAGGAGAGAAGGGTTAATTACTATCAAGAATGTGAAAACAAATCAACAGCTGAAACCCAAATATGCAGGTTTCACTGTCACTACATTTTTTTGCCTTATAACTTGAAATACACAGACACATGCAAAGAAAAAAACAGATTTTCTGTAGGTATGCAATTATATCCTGGCATTTCACTTCTCATACACAGTTCTGGAATGCCTAAACATTTCAAGTTCAGCACTTCTAATACACATTCTATTAAAGAAATATACTGTACTCTTAAAAAAAATACATTTACTCAAAAGTGCTGTTGGCAAATTTGTGTAAGTGTAGAATATATGCCAGTCAAGGTTTGCTGACTCCAACAAATAAGAAATCACTGCTTTTTAGACACTTTGCATATTTTCTATTATTATTGTGCCTTATCAAAGCATCTCCTGAGCTAACTATACATGAAGAGAAAGGATTAAGGGTGAGACTAAGGTTTTATCAAAGCAAAATGATATGAGGAATTACAGGATCAGTAAAGGATCACATACGTGATAATAACTACACAAACATTTGTAGCTATCAGCAACATTGTTAAATTACTTTTCCCTTGACAAAGCTGTTTTGGACAGTTTGAAGGGCCCCTTGCTGCAAACTTTAAAGAAAGATTGTATTGTAATATAGACTGTTTCAGAATACAGAATTAGTTTGCCTAATAATAATAACATGATTTGCAGTAAACTTGGATTTTACATTGTGTTAAAATTACAGGTGTTAACTTCTGCTCCAAAGAATTAGAGTTTTTGATGTATGATGGGTTTCTTTATGCTATAAATTCTTAAATGAGAAAATCTATTTAAAAAGAAAACAAAGCAAATAGCCCCTTCCTCCTCACAGATGCTAAATTCTTGATTCTGAAATTGGATCCACATGGGTGGAGCACTGTAACCATACAGAGCCATGGTGGCTTCAGTGGGATTCCACATGGGTGCCAGGGCCACATGAGTATACTGATCCAATTGCGGGATCAAGGCACTAAAGGCAAGTGTTAGACTCACATTTCCAGTAGAAAGTGGCTTCATTATCCATGCCCCTCCCATTAGAGGCTCACCTATACCTATCTGCATAATTTCTATGTTAACTAGGAAGAGCCTAAACTGGTTCCACTGAAGTCAAAGGGTACTTTGTTATTGACTTGACTTCAGTGAAGCCAGAATTTCACCCTGACAGATCACAAAGAAAGCAGCATAAGGGTTTGATGAGGAGATTCAGATTAGAACGTTATTAACATATTACTGAAACACATTAAAACATACCACAGCATCCCTCATCTGCTCATTCATTTTTTCCCCTGAAAAAAATAGCTTTCTGACAAGAACAGTTTTTTGCCAAACATATTTGAGGGAATTTTGGTTTGGTTTGTGTTCAGCAACTTGGGTTTGAGGATTCTGATTTGTTGACATAAAGCTGGAAATTCTGTGGAAAACAATGACAAAGTGAAAAAAATATTTTTTTCGAGGAAAAAAATTATTTTTGACAAGATCTATCTATGATATCAAAGTATCTTAGACATATTACATTCTTGTATTCCTTCTGTGGCTGCCTATTGGGCACTATTTTTACTACAACCAACATGCTACAGTTGAGTCTAAAACAGGGGTTGGCAACCATCAGGGTAATCTGCTGGTGGGCCACGAGACATTTTGTTTACATTGACCATGCACTGGCATAGCCCCCTGCAGCTCCCAGTGGCCACGGTTCACTGTTCTCAGCCAATGGGAGCTACAGGAAGCGGCGTGGGCTGCAGGGATTTGCTGGCTGCCATTTCCCGCAGCTCCCATTAGCTGGGAATGGTGAACTTCTTGCTATATGATAGGGATATAAACCATTGTAACCTTGATCCATGTCACGTGACAGGTCTCTTAAACATATTCCTGTGTATCATACCACTATTAATAATACTATCGCAACGAAAGGACCTACACTCTCATATATATTGTCAAATAGTAATTGAATAGGTGTTACAGATATTTGACTAAGTTATTCGTCTGCAGCACCTGAAGTATGTTTTCATTTAATCAGGTATAGTTCTGACTGATTTGATACTTCTATCTCTTGTAATCTTCTGGTTTCATGGGTCATTTCTTTCTTATTCATTAGCAAGGCATATTCCTTAGGTTTCTATCTATGTACATTAAAAAGATAATAATAGATCATTTACTGATGTTCAATTGGATTTAATTCTTTAGCACACAGATCAGTGTCCCAAAACATATAGGTATATCCGAACTACACTGTTTCAGTAACAAGTCGTATACTTAAAGGCACATATCAGCTATCTTTTTTTAAAAAACTAAACTCAGACAAAGTGAAGTACTTGGGATTTGCTATGAGCTCAAAGCCATCTAAAGTTTTTAGTTTGTTTTTGATTGATGTATAACTAGTATGCATGAGTTGTTTAAAAATAGTGGTGTTTCTGACTCCAATATGTTCTCTGAAAATTACGTTTCTCAGGTTATTAGAAACTATTATCATCTGAGAAAAAAAATGGCCATGCTTAAGATATATCTCTGCTTATCTGATTCAAAGACGCTCATTCATGCTTTTATTTCCCTTACACTAGACTACCATAATGCTCTGATTTCTGAGCTTCAGAATTGTAAATCACATGAAGAAACACAAGCATAGTTCCTTGATGGCAGTGTCACTATATTGCTGACCCATAAAACAAAGGGTAAATCTTAACACTTTTATGTTAGCCTATAAAAGAAAAGACATTTGTGTTTAGGACCCTAAGTATATCTTTGAGTGAATTTTTCCATTCGATATAAACTTTTTAGAATTCCTTTACCACAAGTTGAAGTTATTATTACAATGCCAGAATCATTGGAGAATTGATAAAGTGTTTATGGGACATAATGTAACAATCCATTTTTTTCTATATAAAAGTCTAGCAGTGTTTTCAGTATGAGTTAAAGATTCACTAGGTTTTTGGTTTTTTTTAGTTTTCTGTAATTTGTCATGTAAAATGCTTTGAGATTATGATACACAAGTTTGTGTTAAGTGTCCATAGTGATTTATGAATGGTTTATCATAAATTGCAACAAAATAAATAAAATGCTACAGTCATATATAAAGAAGTTTCCCCAAAATAAAATGAACATACACCTACTGTGAATAAATGGGTTAGAACTGATAACAGTCAAGTCAAAAGACTTTACAATAAAACAGTTAAATAGTAATATTGTGATGGGCAGTATTTCCTTTCAAAGACTGAACAGAATTAATCGGACAGATCTAAGAATTTACTAGGGAAGAATTTGACAGATTCTCATGTGTGAATCCCTCTACCTACACATTGTCCTGTTAAAGTAAATGGGACTTTACACCAGAGAGAGGATCCCATTGCCCACTGGACTATCCTTTCACCAAATAGGGGCATATAGTTGTTTTCATAGGATTGTATGTCCTCTACTTATAAGAGCACTGTCATAACTTTAGTCCCAGATTTGGACCTTAGCGTCCAAAATATGGGGGTTAGCATGAAAACCTCCAAGCTTAGTTACCAGCTTGGACCTGGTACTTGCTGCCACCACCCAAAA
Organism: Gopherus evgoodei; assembly: GCF_007399415.2. Classification (NCBI taxonomy): domain Eukaryota; kingdom Metazoa; phylum Chordata; order Testudines; family Testudinidae; genus Gopherus; species Gopherus evgoodei. The sequence goes on from NC_044324.1 coordinate 52,576,303, forward strand.
AATTAGAGTGTTTTGGGGCACTCTGGTCCCCCTGAAAAACCTTCCCTGGGGACCCCAAGACCCAAATCCCTTGAGTCTCACAACAAAGGGCAATAATCCTTTTTCCCTTCCCCCCTCCAGGTGCTCCTGGAGAGATACACAGACACAAGCTCTGTGAATCCAAACAGAGTGACTCCCCCTCTCCGTTCCCAGTCCTGGAAACAAAAGCACTTTCCTCTTCACCCAGAGGGAATGCAAAATCAGGCTAGCAAATCCAACACACACAGATCTCCCCCTGATTTCTTCCTCCCACCAATTCCCTGGTGAGTACAGACTCAATTTCCCTGAAATTTCCCAGTAAAGAAAACTTTAACAGGTTTTAAAAAGAAAGCTTTATATAAAAAAGAAAGAAAATACATACAAATGGTCTCTCTGTATTAAGGTAACAAATACAGGGTCAATTGCTTAAAGAATATTGAATAAACAGCCTTATTCAAAAAGAATACAAATCAAAGCACTCCAGCACTTATATTCATGCAAATACCAAAGAAAAGAAACCATATAACTTACTATCTGATCTCTTTGTCCTTACACTTAGAAACAGAAGATTAGAAAGCAGAAACTACTTCTCCAAAGCTCAGAGAAAGCAGGCAGGCAGACAAAGACCTCAGACACAAAATTCCCTCCACCCAAAGTTGAAAAAATCCGGTTTCCTGATTGGTCCTCTGGTCAGGTGCTTCAGGTGAAAGAGACATTAACCCTTAGCTATCTGTTTATGACAAGCACATTCCAGAAATACCATAGCATTACCAGTGTTGATAGTTTTTAGTTGCAACCCATGCATTTAGTTGCATTCAGATCTCTGACTAGAGATCAAAAATATGACTGAGTGATAAAACCAAAAAGCAATCTGATTAGCTGAACAGGAATAAACACCTGGGGAAAATCATTACATACTTTTTCTCCCACTATTTAATTTATTGCAGTGCATTTTAGGAAAGTACAACAATATAAAGTATGTTTGAGTCTTCATAAAATTGGCCACTTTTCAAACTACCCTTAACCAATTCTGTGTCCAGTTTGGGCTAGAATGATTATTTTTCAGCTTGATAGTCTTCAAAACCTGACTCACTTTCTCCCTAACACTCTGTAATAATCTCCTTTTCATAAGTAAAATATTATAATGGAACCAAGCAATTTGTATGGTGGGTTTACTTCTAAACAATAGATAAAGGATCACTAAAGTATTCTACTCCATATTTATTTACAAATATATTACTTCTTCTCATAGATTTTGAACAGATATAGGCTTTTTTTTTTCATTTTTTTTTTTTTTATGGTTGAGAGCATGGACCATCTCTCCTGTGCATTTGTAGAACACCTAGCCCAATGGGGCCCTGTGCCAAATTGCAGCATATGAACATTGCTATAATACCTGTATTATATAATAAATAGTTAAATAAGTAATAAAAACAGTATAACGCATTAAATCCTTACTTCCCACATAAATCTGTCCTACCATATCCAACTACTTTTGGCCTAAAGGTCTCTGCTTGTTTTAACTCCATCCAACAGATACTTCTGTACTTTAGGAAGTATTTGAAAAATTCCAAGTACTTTAACATCTATTCAGGGGCACTGTCTTTGTGACATGGGCTTCACTATTGTAAAGAACTTGTAATATACTGCCACCATTTTAAGCACTTTGCAATACACTTCATTGTGTACAAAGAACCACAGTGATTTGTCTTGTTTTTAAGATGTATCATGTTCTCAAGAACCATTCAAAGGGCGTAGCAAGCTCATGGTGTTTGGATCCATGACATCTAAGTCACTTTGTACCAAAATGAATGTACCAGTTTGGTATCTCCCTCAATTTTTCCCTCAGTGTGTTGAAAGACATTGAATACACTGGATAGCTCAGAGGAATTGTAATCCACACAGGTCCTGTCACCTCGAGGTTCAGGTCAGTAGTCACTGAAAGTTGTTACTAAAAGACGTCTGTGGCCTAAGGGAAATGAACTGGTCGACTCAGTAAAGTGCCTATTTATTAGGTGTTCATTACCCAAAAGCCATTCAGACGTTGGCACTCAATTAGCAATCACAGCAAAGAGGTCAATGAGCTTGGAAACTTAACTATCCTCTCACCCTCCTGATGGTCACTACAAGTCAGAGCTCAGAATAACTTTGCTTGGGCTATATTTGTTTTATTTGTTTGGGCTATATTTCTTTCTGCAAGGCTGTCAATTTGGCATCTTTCAAATGTAGAATAAAAATGTAGAGGTAGGAGGAGAGGGAGTTGGCCATCTAAGCGCCTGAGTAAGCAAGTCTTCAGCTGGTAGTACTATGAGTGGGAAGAAGGTCAAACTGAGTAAAATATTAGTGATCCAATCCTCTCAATATATAGTCTGGTATGGATCAGCTGCTTATGTAGTAATAGTTTGGTAACTTTGCTAACTATTTGCACTGAAAATAAACAAACCCAGGCAGGGAAAAAAGGGAGGAGGTGTTGCTTTACATATTATAAATGTATACATTTGGACTGAGGTTGAGATGGAAATAGGAGACAGACTTGTTCAAAGTCTCTGGGTAAGGTTAAAAGGGGTAAAAAAACAAGGGTGATGTCATGGTAGGGGTCTACCACAGGCCACCTAACCAGGAAGAAGAGGTGGATGAGGCTTTTTTTAAATAACTAACAAAATCATCCAAAGCACAGGACTTATCGGTGATGGCAGACTTCAACTACTCAGACATCTGTTGCGAAAATAACACAGCAGGGCACAGATTATCCAGAAAGTTATTGGAATGTATTGAAGACAATTATTAATTTCAGAAGGTGGAGAAAGCTACTAGGGGAAAGGCTGTTCTAGATTTGATTTTGACAAATAGGGAGGAACTGGTTGAGAATTTGAAAGTGGAAGGCAGTTTGCGTGAAGGTGATCATGAAATGGTAAAATTCATGATTCTAAGGAATGGTAGAAGGGAGAACAGCAAAATAAAGACAATGGATTTCAAGAAGGCAGACTTAAGCAAACTCAGGGAGTTGCTAGGTAAGATCCCATGGGAAGAAAGTCTAAGGGAAAAACAGTTGAAGACAGTTGGCAGTTTTTCAGAGAGACATTGTTAAGGGCCCAGGAGCAAACTATCCCACTGCACAGGAAAGATAGGAAGTATGGCAAGAGACCATCCTGGCTTACCCAGGAAATCTTCAATGATCTAAAAATAAAAAAAAGAGTCTTACAAAAGGTGGAAACTAGGTCAAATTACAAAGGAAGAATATAAACAAATAACACAAGTATGTAGGGACAAAATTAGAAAGGCCAAGGCACAAAATGAGATCAAACTAGCTAGAGACATAAAGGTAACAAGAAAACATTCTACAAATGCATTAGAAGTAAAAGGAAGACCAAGGACAGAGTAGGCCCTTTACTCAGGAAAGGGTCGGGGGGGGGGGAATAACAACAGAAAATGTGGAAATGATAGTTGTGCTTAATGACTTCTGTGTTTCAGTTTTCACCAAGGAAGTTGGTGGTGATTGGATGTCTAACATAGTGAATGCCAGTGAAAATGAGGTAGTATCAGAGGCTAAAATAGGAAAAGAACACGTTAAAAATTACTGAGACAAATTAAATGACTTCAAGTCATCAGGGCCTGATTAAATGTATCCTAGAATACTCAAGAAGCTGACTGAGGAGATATCTGAGCCATTAGCAATTATCTTTGAAAAGTCACAGAATATGGGAGAGATTCCAGAAGACTGGAAAAGGGCAAATATAGTGCCAATCTATAAAAAGGGAAATAAGGACAACCCTGGGAATTACAGATCTGTCAGCTTAACTTCTGTACTCAGAAAGATAATGGAGCAAATAATTAAGCAATCAGTTTGCAAACATCTAGAAGATAATAAGGTGATAAGTAAGTTAGCATGGATTTGTTAAGAACAAATCATGCCAAACCAACCTGATAGTTTTCTTTGACAGGATAACAAGCCTTGTTAATAGGGCGGAAGTTGTAGACATGGTATATCTTGACTTTAGTAAAGCTTTTGATACCATCTCACATGACCTTCTCATAAACAAACTAGGGAAATGCAACCTAGATGGAGCTACTACAAGGTGGGTGCAAAACTGGTTGGAAAACTGTTCCCAGAGAGTAGTTATCAATGGTTCACAGCCATATTGGAAGGGCATAATGAGTGGGCTCCTTCAGGGATCAGTTCTGGGTCCAGTTCTGTTCAATGTCTTCATCAGTGATTTAGATAATGGCTTAGAGAGTAGACATATAAAGTTTGCAGACAATACAAAGCTGGGAGGGTTTGCAAGTGCTTTGGAGGATAGGATTAAAATTCAAAATGATCTGGACAAACTGGAGAAATGGTCTGAAGTAAACAGGATGGAATTCAATAAGGACAAGTTGAAAGTACTCTACTTAGGAAGGAACACTCAGTTGCACAGATACAAAATGAGAAATGACTGCCTAGGAATGAGTACTGCGAAAAGGGATTTGGGGGTCGTAGTGGATCACAAGCTAAATGTGAGTCAACAGTGTAACACTGATGCAAAAAAAAGCAAACATCATTCTGGATGAATTAGCGGGAGTATTGTAAGCAAGACACCAGAAGTAATTCTTCCACTCTATTCCATGCTGATTAGGCCTCAGCTGGAGAACTCTGTCCAGTTCTGAGCGCCTCATTTCAGGAAAGATGTGGACAAATTGGAGAAAGACCAGAGAAGAGCAACAAAAATGATTGAAGGTCTAGAAAACATGACCTATGGGGGAAGACTGAAAAAATGTGTTTAGTCTGGAAAAGAGAAGACTGAGAAGGCACATGATAACCATTTTCAAATACATAAAAGGTTGTTACAAGGAGAAGGGAGCAGAATTGCTCTTCTTAACCTCTGAGGATAGTACAAGAAACAATGGGCTTCAATTGCAGGAAAGGCAGTTTAGGTTGGACTTCCTAAGTGTCTTCCTAAGTGTTCGGGTGGTAAACCACTAGAATAAATTGCCTAGGGAGGTTGTGAAATCTTCATCATTGGAGATTTTTAAGAGCAGATTAGACAAACACCTGTCAGAAATAGTCTAGATAATACTTAGTCCTGCTGTGAGTGCAGGGTACTGGACTAGATGACCTCTCGACTTACTCCATGCTGTCAATGAGTCAGTCTTGATAGAGCAAGGGAGCCCAGGCTAGGATGGTCCAGAATTATTACGGCAGAAGATGATAAAGCCCTGGCTCTCTGCAAAAATAAGAATCTTTAGATACCAATGGGTTGGTCTTCTTCCTGCTTTACAGGCTTCAAACTCTGTCATTGAAACACAGGCAGACACACTGAGAAGTCTTGTGGAAACTCCATGCCCGTCAAGAAGCATATATTACACAATTTTGGCTCTCAGAGTTTTTTGTTTATCATTTTCACATAGCAGTGTATATCTTTTCTAGGAAAGTAGTAGGTAGTTGTTCATATTTTTATTTTATGAACAATGAGACCTCTTCTGATTCTGAACGGATTGTTGAACTGTTTTGGATTGCTGCAATGGCCTTGCAGATTTTATTTCAACACTTCTAAACAGCACTACACTGGGTTGCCAAAAGACCTGTAAACACTGGACTGTGGAAAACACCAGTCAAGCCACTTTTTTGTGTAGATCCTCCTTTAATATTTGATAAAAATATTGAAATGTAAATTGAAGGTTTTTTTGTTGTTATTCCTCCAGTAGCACCCATAATGTGGTAGGCACTGCTCTCCGACACAGGAAAGACAGTCCTAGCTTGAAGAATATATAGTCTAAGAGAAACAAACGATGAGTGGAAGAACATGATAAAAAGTAAAACTATTTCCCCATGTTTATCCTCCCCACCACCACTGTTCCTCACACCTTCTTGTCAACTGCTACAAATGGGCCATTTTGATTACCACTATAAATTTTTTTTTCTCCTGCTAGTAATAGCTCACCTTAACTGATCACTCTCGTTAGAGTGTGTATGATAACACCCACTGTTTCATGTTCTCTTTGTGTGTATGTGTGTGTGTGGCTGGTATATGTGTGTATATATATATAATATATTATAAAATCTTCCTACTGTATTTTCCACTGCATGCATCCGATGAAGTGGGCTCTAGCCCATGAAAGCGTATGCTCAAATTAATTTGTTAGTCTCTAAAGGTGCCACAAGTACTCCTGTTCTTTTTGCAGATACAGACTAACACATCTGCTACTCTGAAACCTGTCAGGATACATTATACACATAACAGATTTAACAGTCTCACAACTTACCTATTATTAGTAGTGTTATTCATCAAAATTGACACATTCCAGTGAAATGTTTAGCTTTACACAAAATAACATTTTCTGATAGGAAAATTGCATTGGAAAATTTCCAATCAACTCTAATGCACACATGTACCCACAGAGTGATAGGCAAGAATACCTTACATTAGAAGATGGTCTAGGTACAGTGGAACACTACTGCAGATGTTAAACAATGTTTCTGAGTTTTAGCTACCCTACTAGTAGTTAAAGAGTTGGTTTATTCGGCACAGTCCTGGCTCTGCTATAACAAATGATGGTTAAGTGTTCTGGCATATGTATATACTATACAGGCAGAATCCTACCATCTTTAAAAAGAATTAATGTTAAGACATTAACTGAGGGTTATTTGGCATTATTATACTTCTGGTAACTTCTCAATAAATTCTAGCATTGTTTAAAAATTATAATTAGGCAACTTTAAGTGCACATTTTATACTGCTTGTCATCCATCACAGATTTTAATGCAGTATATCTGATGAAAAACTCTAGTGTAGAAATAAAAGCTATGCCAGGAATGCCAGTCTGTGTATTTTTGATGATAAAAAGGCTGAGTGCTTGCCAGAAGCAGCTTGCTGTCAGTAAAAATGAATCTGAAACAGATGCCAACTGCATCAACAGCTTGAGCCCTATAAATTTTTTATTAGGCAAAGACACAAATCATGACAAAAGTACATAGGTGTAAAGCACATCAAAGAATATCATTATTATATTCAAACTTAAAGTATGAGGCTATCAAATACTATATTTTCAAACAAGACTATTATGTTCCCTACCCAGGACAGCAAAATGAGCATGTTTTGGGTTTAAAAATGATATAAAAATCTTTGGAAAAGGTTGCCTCTTATATTTCTATAGTTCACCTATATCAGTCTTTAGTACTGTTTTATCAATAGATGAAAAGGACATATTTTTATAATACTCATTGTACATACAAATTATAGCTGGCGATTAATCACAGTTAATTCATGCAATTAACTCAAAAAAATTAATCATAGTTAAAAAAATTAATCATGATTAATTGCACTGTTAAACAATAGAAAACAAATTGAAATGTATTACATATTTTTGGTTTTTCTACATTTTCAAATATGTCTATTTCAATTACAACACAGAATAAAAAGTATACAGTGCTCACTTTATATTTTTCATTACAAATGTTTGCACTGTACAAATGATAAACAAAAGAAATAGTATTTTTCAATTTACGTCATACAAGTACTGTAGTGCAATCTCTTGGTATATCAATTGTAAGTCCAAAACTTCTTTCAAGAGAGTGCATGTCAGAGTTCTCACAGCTCATGACAGGGCAACTTACAAATGTTTTTTTGTTGTTGTTACATAACTGCACTCAAAAACAAAACCATGGAAAACTTTAGCACCTACAAGTCCACTCAGTCCTACTTCTTGTTCAGCCAATAGCTAAGAGAAACAAGTTTGTTTTCATTTATGGGAGATAATACTGTCCATTTCTTAATTACAATGTCACTTGAATGTGAGAACAAGTGTTCACATGTCACTGTTGTAGCTGGTGTAACAAGATATTTATGTGCCAGATGCGCTAAAGATTCATATGCTTCTTCATGCTTTGGCCATCATTCCAGAGGGCATGCTTCCATGCTGATGATGCTTGTTAAAAAAATAATGTGTTAATTAAATTTGTGATTGAACTCCTTGGGGGAGAATTGTATGTCTCCTGCTTTATTTTACCCGCATTCTGCCATATATTTCATGTTATAGCTGTCTCAGATGATGACCCAGCACATGTTGTTCAAAATCAACCTTCTGCTGGTGGAATCTGACTAAGATAACGAAAATGAACATCTGTCGGTCCACACTGCTTTGGATCATTATTGAGCAGAACGCATCATCAGCATGGATGCATGTCCTCTGGAATGATGGTTAAAGCATCAAGGGACATATGAATCTTTAGCGCATCTTGCACATAAATATCTTGAGTCGCTGGCTACACCAGTGCCATGCGAACGCCTGTTCTCACTTTCAGGTGACATTGTAATTAAGAAGCGGGCAGCACTATCTTCTGCACGTGTAAACAAACTTGTTTGTCTGAGAGATTGACTGACCAAGAACTAGGACTGAGTGGAATTGTAGGCTCTAAAGTTTTACATGTGTTTTGTTTTTGAATGCAGGTCTTTTTTGTACATAATTCTACATTTGTAAGTTCAACTGTCATGGTAAAGAGATTGCACTACAGTACTTGTATTAGGTGAGTTGAAAAATACTATTTCTTTTGTTTATCATTTGTACAGTGCAAATACTTGTAATAAAAATAAATATCAAGTGCAGTATACACTTTGTATTCCATGTTGTAATTGAAATCAATATATTTGAAAATGTAGAAAACATCCAAAATATTTAAATAAATGGTATTCTATTGCTTAATAGTACGATTAATCCCGTGATTAATCACAATTAATTTTTTAATTTTTTTTTTATTGCTTGACAGCCCTAATACAAACACATTCACATTATAAATTATAAATTAAGTAATTAAGTTCTTCTTCACACAGCGCACAGTCAACTTGTGGAACTCCTTACCTGAGGAGGTTGTGAAGGCTGGGACTATAACAATGTTTAAAAGGGAACTGGATAAATTCATGGTGGCTAAGTCCATAAATGGCTATTAGCCAGGAAGGGTAAAGAATGGTGTCCCTAGCCTCTGCTCATCAGAGGATGGAGATGGATGGCAGCAGAGAGATCACTTGATCATTGCCTCTTAGCTTCACTCCCTCTGGGGCACCTGGCATTGGCCACTGTCGGTAGACAGATACTGGGCTAGATGGACCTTTGGTCTGACCCGATACGGCCTATCTTATGTTCTTACAGTAATTTTTCCTCAATGTCCAAGAGATGTCTGAGTCTGTATATACTAGTCACATGCAATATATTTTAATTTATGAGGATACAAATTACAACATGTTATATCTGTTTCCATTTCTTTTTTCTTGTGGAGACAATAGCTTCCAGTTACTGATGGCTGATGATTCACAGGAAACAAAATTATCTGCCATGTGACAGAAATGGTTAATGTATTTTTCAAAAAAAAAAAATTCAGATTGAGCACTCTGTAACAATATTCTTACTCTCATCTCCAGACACTTATGTATTTGAATGATTGAGAGATTTTTATTTTTCCAATTCCATATTGTCCGCTTCGTTGTTTCACCAGTACTGGGTATTAGGATTTACATAGAGAATAGTTTGACAATCAGGGATTCTGATTCATAAGTACTCTTCAGAGTATGGTTTTTTTTTTCAAACCACGATTTGAATTCATGAATTTCATGTTGAGTTTGGGCTTAAAATACATCCAAAAGTCTTAAACTGAACATTGATGGAAATTGCTGAATTTTAATGATTTTAATTTAATTCAAAGGGACTACCTATTTGATCCAGGTGTAAATTAAGTGGTGTGTAAGAGTTTACACTATTGCAGGCTCAGTAAGGAAATGTATTTATAATTCCTGGAGTGTCTAATCCTTTTTTACTTATTGTGATCTCATTTCGGTACTGTATTTGAAATTAGCTGAAATAACTGTATTAGTACTAATCTTTTCTATTGCCTTCATAATTAAAATATTAACATTTGGCCAATTTTCATCTGCTCTTTTCCAGAAATTATAAAAGTGGTTTCTGGTTGGACTATTTGTTGCATGCACTTTAATTGAATCCTTAGTATAAATATCTTTGAGCTATCCTTTTCTTTAAATTATGTGCAGTGATCATTTAGTTGACTATTCACTATTTCAAATTTATTATCTGAGCTTTGGGAATCATCACCTAAATCACAAATTGGAGAAGTTCAGAGAAGAGCAACAAAAAATGATGAAAGGACTAGAAAATATGACCTATGAGGGAAGACTGAAAAAAATTGGGTGTATTTAATCTGTAGAAGAGAACACTGAGGAGGGACGTAACAGTTTTCAAGTACATAAAAGGTTGTTAAAAAGAAGAGGGAGCAGAATTGTTCTTCTTAACTTTTGAGAATAGGACAAGAAAGCAACAGGCTTCAATTGCAGCTAGTTAAGCACTGGAATAAATTGCCTCAGGAGGCTGTGGAATCTCCATCTCGGGAGATTTTTAAGAGCAGGTTAGACAAACACTTGTCAGGGATGGTCTACATAATGAACCTCCTAACTTTGGGTGAAATACTGACTCCAATGAAGTCAACAGGAAATTTACAACCATGATCTGGCCCCTCTGCAACTATTTAGTTTATCTAGCCCACACATACTCTACTAATTCTAAGTACTTGAGAAGGAAAGTTAAAATACCAACTGCTCCTCTTCATATTCCAATATATATTTATGCCTGTATCTGTAATTTTCACTTCATGCATCTGAAAAAGCGTTTTTTTACCCATGAAAGCTTATGCCCAAATAAATCTGTTAGTCTTTAAGGTGCCATCAGAATCCTTGTTGGTTTTGGGGATACAGACTAACACGGCTACCCATCTGATACTTCGTTCCAACTGCTTTGTTTTCAGATTAATTGAAACATAGATAGAGGTCATTACAAAAACTGCAGGAGTTATAAAATAGCAACATGTTTTAGGTTTTTTAATAAGGAAAGAATGAAATCATTCTGTGAAATAGTATCATGCCTCGGATGCATATATTCACCTCTCACCATTGCCTCCTGTAGGCCAGGTGTGATTCTGCAAGCTAACCTGCCCCAGGCATTCCCTGTAAATTATTTAACACTCTAGGTGGGTCTTCAGTGGCTCAGCCCTCCTATCAAGTCACAAAGTCTAAAATGGATGAATCCCTTGTGGTGTAGCAAAGAATTTGACATGCTGTCTGCCCTCACCAGGGTCTTCAGCTCTGTCTCTGGGCCCCTTTAAGTCCAGCCCATCACTTGGGCTTCCCAGTGAAGCCTTGTCCACTTCTCAGAGCTTAGGCCACTTTGCTACTATGCCAGTGGGGGATGGGAACTTGGGCCTGCCCACTCCTCTAGGTCCCAGCCCAGGTGCCCTACACACAGCAGCCAGGTACTTCAGTTTGCTGCTGCTATTCCCTGGGCCTTTTCCTATATAGCCCTTTTCTCTTCACCCTTACCTCAGGGCTGAAGTTCTCAAATACTCTTTCTCCTCACTGAATGCAAGTACCACTAGAACCAGTCTTATAGTTCTCTTCTTGAGCTCCTGTGCCCTTCCTTGCTCTTCAAATGTCAGCCCTTCTCAGGCTCTGCAACTCCTTTTATCAGAGGATACTGGGCCCTCACTGGCTGCTTCTATCTAGACAGCACTGGAGGACCTGGCTTCAGTGCACCTTTCCTGGGTTGCTGGGCTTCCAGCAGGGGGCCAGAAAGACCTGATACACTCTGTCCCAATGCCTTATAATGGTGTACTATACTGGGACAGAGACTGACATTTAATTCCAAAGAGAGAGGGGTTTCAAAATCTGTACGCAGAGCATAGTCTCTTTTACAAGCATTATTTTGCAGGAACAATTATGTCATGGCAGAACTGAAGAACTGGGTTAGGAGAAAAGTAGAGGGAAGAGGTAAAATTAAAGGAAAAAGAGAGTTGGTGCCCCTTATTCTCCCATCTAGAAAAAACTGGTGTTTTGTGCACTCTAAACCTGATCCAAAACTCATTGAGATCAATGGAAATATTCCAATTGATTTCAACGGGCTCTGGATCAGGACCACTATTGAAACTTCAGGTACTATAGGACGAGTAGGCAAGGATAACTACAAGGAGTCCAAACTGTGTTCATTTTGCATCCAAAATTTCTATATACTTTACCAGGAGTGAGGGGTGTGAGGGGGTGTGTGTGTGGGTGTGTGTGTGTGTGTGTGCCCACGCGCGCAAGAAACACTGTACTCAACCTTTGATAGCACAGCAAAATAATTGTGTATTTTACTGCAGAGGTAAGATTTGTGAGTATTCGAAGAAAAGTTGTACGTATCATGTTTATTTAACTATAACTTTTCTTCTATTTCTTATATTTAAATTTGAACTACTTTATCATTATTTTATCATTCAGCAGTAATTTTTCAAATGTGAAATATTAAAAATAGGTTTCCCCTATATCTGATTATTAGTATTTTATTGTCTTCTATTTCAAACATCACAGAAAAGGTAGTATCTCCAGGAAAGACAACACAGGGATGTACAATACTCAGGTCTGCTTCTGTGTTCACTTCTGGCATCCAAAGACTGGCATTTTACAGGACTTCAAGCTAAAAACAGATTTTCATGCAAGCATCCTCAACCATTAAAAAAAAATAATAATAACAACCTGTGACTGTCTGAAACATCTGACACAAGGTTTATACATTTTTCCAAAATTAATTTTTTCCTTGTCCTTGTAGTTTTGCAAATTAAACATGTATTAGTCCCTTTAAACAATAACAGTTTGTAATTCAAGTTTCCTTATATGTGATTTAGTCCCAATTCCACTGATCTACAAACTGTAACAACAAGATCTATTACCATAATTGCAACTGTTACACTCCTATACTAAGGTGTTGTCTCAAACTGTTCCCCCTTTCTCTGGCTACCAAAGCTTCTCTGTGATTCCTACTTCATTTCTCGAATAATTTATTCTAACATTGCAAAATCCTTAGAAGCTTCAACAGCCACCATTGTTTAAATAAACCTATCAGACAGGAGTTTCCTTTGTCCCTCCATCCCCTGCCCTCTGCACCTGTAGATTTTCCCTCCAAAATTACTGTCTCAAGGACCTGGACAATCAAATAATAATTTTTTCAAATATTATTATGACATGAAAACTGATATCTCATGGCCCTGCAGGGATGGAAATGGGAACTTTACACCATTGGGAAGGGGTAATCTCAACTTTCCAGTGAGACCTAATACTTGCTCCTAGACCTGGAAAATACCAGGATCTTAAAAGCATTGATATGTCTGGGAAAGAAATTCTACCTCATTTTAGATGCTCCCTACAGCTTGACTCATGGCAAGTAAGGTACCGGGGAACCCCAAAATAATTCAATTAAAAAAACTCTTTCTGAAAAATATTCCCCCCAAAATTTCACCCTCTCCTTCCCCCTCAGTAATACACTGTGTGGTTTAGAGAGAGCACACAGTGGTGACGTGTCATATAAAAGCTTTATTTCGTGTTTGTTTAGGATGACCTGCATAACTCATTCATTCCTTTGATATCACACAGACTCTTTAAAATCATCATCATTTCCTATCAGTAATTTGATAAAATAGCCCCATTTCACTATGGGCATTTTATTAAATGACTACAATTTCCAGAAATTTGATAAAAGGTCTAAAATGCTCTCATGATCTTGGGTAGATGCCTGAGCAACTTTCCATAAAACCAGGAAATAACCAAGTATCAAGTAATGAATATCATATGATGAACGTATTAGCATTTCTTTGTGTTGGCCAGAGTTTTCACTCCAGACTTTTCTTCTGTTTTCCCTGGACATCTCTCATGTTCACACCAGATCTCATTTCCAAACCTACATCTCTACCAGAGAGTATTTGCTACAGTTCTTCTTCACCCTCTGACTGCTGAGGGAGATTTCTTTATTTAATTGCCTTTTTTAAAATACACCTAAAGATGTCTTCCAGTGTTCTTTGCTTTCACAGCATTTGGAGCTCCAGTACAGTCATATCTTCATCTTATTTGATTAAGAGCACTGGCAAGGAAGTCTCTACCTCATTGCCTCTTAATACAGAAGAACAAGGCTTCAAAGGGTTCTGGCAGGACATGCACTCAGCACTAAGTACTAACTGTTGCAGGGTCGGCAGGGAAAAATCAGAAAAATTATGCCCTCGCCCCTACAATAACCTTATTTTCATGTACCACAAAGGTGTTTCAAGGCCTATTTAATTAGAAGCACCTACACAGAAGAGGGCAGATTCAGAGCATCCCTCAGGTGTCCTGTGACAAAAACACTCCTATGGAGCCCAGAATACAATTTATTGATGCCTTACAATAGCACAACCCCAGAGGGTAAATAGGAGGACAGGTCCCCAAGGAGCACAACTTCACCCTTCTATGATAATAGAGGAATAATCTATACTCTATTTTAGTAGTAGGGATCAACTGAGCCATCTATCAACACACAGAAAAATATATCATACCCTCAACTCGTTATCTAGAGGTAGACCTTTTACAATCACGGGGCCTGTTTTCCCTATCACATTCTGGTAATTTATAGTGGTTCTTCTATCCAGAGGTTAAAGTAAGTGTGTGTGTGTGTGTGTGTGTGTGTGTAGGGATCAGAAGTCTGGTGCCCTCATCCTTGGGCCTATGGAAGCAACTGAAATAAACAAATAAATAAATAAATAAAATAATATAAAGTGACTCCCCTCCCATTCTTTGTTTCTGTGCATTCACCTTACATTCTTAAAATTCAGTTTTAATCTCAGATTTCATATATATATAGAATCATCATCAGAATCATGCATAACTTGCAAAATTCCCCTACAGCACTTGCAAACTCATGGCCAGTGTTGACTATTTTGAAGGTATGTGCTGATGTGCATACCTAAGTCATTTGACATCTTCACAGAAGGCATATTGACGAAGAGAAAGCAGAAGTGATTGAAAGAGGTGCAAAGAAGTCAGAAGAAAATTGACCAGATATGGGAACTAAAGAGTAGCTATTAGTGATAAATACAGTATCTGAAGGAAAGGAAGCAGAACAGGAGAAACTTCTCAGGAGGACAGTGCTTGCAATGTTGTTCTTAAATTTGTCTCCAGTACGTCATCTTCAATATCAGGATCATGCTTAATCTGCTTAAGTCCCTGACTGTTCAGAAATACAAAATAATCAAACTCAATCAACAAAAGCTTTCATTAATAAAATTATTTGGAATTTAAATTTAAAAGCAACAGTTAAAAACACCAGTTAAATATCACTAATAATCACAGTATTTTGTGCATGTAGGTTTTTTTTTTAAAGAAAAAAATTTAAATTGGGAAAATGTTCCACAAAGAAGCAGACTAAATAATCTGGAAAATAAAATTTCTGTCTGAAATATTTCATATACAAAGAAAATGAGCTGGAAACATTTAGCTTTAGGGTCAAATTATATTCAGAAAATAAGTCAATATATATTATTGCCATTGGTCTGAGGAGAAATTGATGGGACAAATCAGGTATTTCTTTGAAGCAATCCCATTTGTTTACCACAAACGTACATCAAATGTTCACAAAGTCTTGTTTCCTTGAACACAGTAGAAACAACAGACGGCAGTCCACTTGTTCAAAATTTCCAAGCCTGCATCAGCCAGTAATGTGTCCCAAGGAGCTCTCTCCCAAGGCCATGGTCTAGATTGCTTTTCACTTTCTCCTGGGTTTGTGGTTCCTTTCACCGACACACAGATGTGCAGCTGCCAGTCAATCAATACTTCAGCCTCTGCATATACTACCAATCTCCAGTGAGACCCCTCTGCCCCCATGGTTAAGCTTTTCCATGCTGGTTTCTTGCTTGAGCAGTGGCTTCTATTGTCTCATCTATCACTAAAAGGTATTTAATTGCTCCTTCATGTAGCCTGAAAGAAGAGTGCTTAGCACGCATATTCTCTTCTTCCACATCTGTGACTCACGGAATAACAATATAAAAGACTAGTTGTTAAAAAATGAGGGGTTACTTGGCAATTAGTAGTAATGTGGTTCTGTCTAATTCAAGCTTTGCATCTTTGGCAAGGGTCTATGCTACACAATTTTGTCTGCATAGGTATGTCAGTCATGGGTGTGAAAAAAGCACACACCCAGTCGATATAGCTATGCTGGCAAAAACCCCAGTCCAGATGCCACAATGCCAACAGAAAAGTGTTTTTGTTGGCATAGCTAAAGTTGTTCAGGGAGATGGTGTTACTATGCCAGCAGAAAAAATCCTTATGTCAGCATACACTGCATCTATACTAGGTGGGCTCTGCCCATGACATTATACCAGTATAGCTGTATCAGCAGAAACTGAATAGTGTACACCTGTTCGGCAATGTGAACAGTTCTGTGCAGAAATAGAAACTGAAGAACGTTTTAATATTTTACAAATTAAGATTTAAAATATCTTGTCACTGATAGTGTAAGTTTCCCTGAACATATTTCTACATTTTTTTCACGTGTGTTCTTTTTTCGCTTGATCCCACAAAGTGCTGAGAACCGCCTGTGAGATGCTGAATACCCTCAACTCCTACCTGCCTAGCATATTACATGATCAAAGTTTTGTAATGTGACTAGAGAGACAACTATCATGATTTTCCATTTTCTGAATCATTCAACTGAAACCCCAAAAAACTAAGGAAAAGGATAAGGGATAGAGAGCATTTCATACAAATCGCCACCCTGCATATAGGCAGGGAGCAGTTTGGCCAGAGAAGAAAGCAATGCTTTGTGGCTTGGGGGAGGAGGGGAAAGATAAAGCTGCTGGAAAGAGCAGTCAGCATGGTGGATGACTCACCACCTAGGAATAAAGGGTTTAAAAAAGTCATCTGGGCCTGGCCCCTCCACTCAGAACAGGCTGGGCAGCCACAGAGGCTCTATGGCTTGCTGCAGGACCACATGGAAGCCAGCATGTGAAGCAGCACGGCTCCAGAAAAGCAGCAAACAGCACTGGAAGCAGCATGGCTCCAGAGGCATGGAAAATGGTGAGCTCGGGAAAACAGGGGGCTATTAACTCTCCCCCCCGCACCAGAGACAGGGAAGGGCAGGCAGAGGCAAATTTCAGAGAAAGGGGGCAGTGGAAAGAAGGGGAATTAGCATCCCATTGCCCCAGGTACTTCCAGACAGGCTGGAAACTGCAATCAGGGTGGGTGAATTTGCATGGGAGTCTAATCAGCCTCTGAAACCATCAATGTGCTTTGGCTGGGGGGGAGAGACACAGGGGAATTTAACTATTTCATGTACTAGCTGTGCTGCAAGTGGATTATCAAGCTGCAATTTTTTCAGGCTTAGGTTGCTTAAAAGGGTAGAAGACAGCAGATGCAGCACAGGGCAGTCCCAATGGAGACCAGGGGCTGGAAGGGGACCCAAGACACAGTACTGCAGCAGGGGCAAGGGGGACTCACAAGTATGGGGGTTGCTAATGCCCAGGGTGGTATGTTTAATTACCCAAGGTATGACCCAGGGCAGCCTCATGGACTGAGGAAGGGAAATAGCTGAAAGGAAGCGTCTATACATGCAGGTGGGCAGGCTGTGTGCATTAATGGGTTAGTCAGCGGAGCTGTGCAGCAAATGATCAATGAATTTGTTTCTGAGGTTTTCTCTATAGCCTTACAGCGCTTCCAAAGGGCACAAGGTCACCCATAACCAGGATGTTCTCTTCTACTGAACACAAGGGATGGCAGTAATGCTGATCCCTGGGGGGTGAGTGTGATCTGAACCACATAGACGTTTGGGGGCATGGGTAGCAGAGGTGGTATCTGGCCTTCCAGCCTGGCAAGGGGTGGCAGTTGCAAGGGCCACTACCAGGTGCAGGGACCATGCTCAACCAGTCATTCAGTGACTTCATCTGAGGGGGACAGGAGTCAGCCTATTGGGGTAGTAAATACTCTGGGCCCAGGAGTGGGAGAGCCTTCAGTCTGGGCACTGATGGTATTACACAACTGCTGCAAGCTAATTTGCATTTACTACAGCAGCTTCAGGCAGCTAGGTGTGCGGGGTCTGTACAGGGTCACAGCGCTGGCCCAGCACGGGCTCAAGTTTGGGCAGTAGGACAGGGGCAGGCCCCTGGCAAAGGTAGCGAAGCCTGTGTTGGAAACAAAGCCCCTGAGCACATGGGGACTCATTGGCCATCATGGCATGTAACCTCATGGGACAGAGCACAGATTCCCAGGGGGTGGCTGGGGGAGCAGAGTTCTGCAGAACTTCCTCCATGCCATGCAGGCCTGAGTACAGTTATACTGGGGTGGCTGACCCGATGGGTGTTCACCTACTCAGTACAACTACATATAAAATCCTGAGAGGCAAATACGTGCATATGTTATCCCTAGTGCACAGGGAGGTGTGACACACAGTAACATGGGCAAGGCAAGCAAAATAGCAAACTGTCAAATAGACCAAGAGTTCCTAGAACATGAAAAAATTGTGAGGCTGCCTTCTTCATCTATGTGGGTGTTATAGTACAGGCCTACCCACAGAGGAGCTCTGCCTTGGTTAAGTATACAAATATAATTAGATGGGCACACAATATGTTTGGGGGACATGTCCTGGTAATGGTTTAATTATAATTAGCAGTTTCTATTAAGGGCAGCAACACAAACAGGAATAAGGTGGCATCACATACTGTGGTTGCAGTGGATGACACCAAGGGCGCCAGGGATTTGTTCATACCGCAACAAGCTCGGGAGGGGCCTCAGGCGCATAATAGTATTTGCTTGGCATTTAATAATGGTGGATGTTTTCGCAACCCCTGTAGATACAGGCATGTTTGCAAGATGACTACTGACGGCAATTATATTTTGACAAGGCTATGCCCATGGGCTGTTCAGTATCCCATGCAGCTGTTCAGAAATTCAGTACAATGTTGCACTGGTCAGTGGTGTGGTCAGCGGGACTAAACCAAGTAGTGCATTGTTTGCATATTTTTTTTGTTGCAGATGGACACATCTCAGACCCTGGCTAAATAGTTAGGGGAACCCCTAGCGGAGGAGAAAACATAAGGCCCTTCCACTACATTGACCTACCTAAGCATTCAGCTGAACACCAGGGAGGGCGCATCTCAGCTCCCTCAGGATAAACTTCAGGAGCTATCAGGGTTGCTCCAGAGAGCACTGGGGGCTTAAAATAAAAACACTCAAGCTACAAGAACAGCAATCTATTCTGGAGCACCGGAACTTTGCTTGCAGGATTGTTGCCCTGTTTTGTGCCTGGCAGGCAATGGCAAGGGCTGGCAAAACCAGGCCACACCACTACATACCAGTCACTAGACATATGAAGGAACACCTGAGAGTGTGGAAACATTTTCTGAGTCAACTTAATGGGGTACCATTGTAGAGGAAGCATTGGTTACTACAAAGGCGGTTAAAAATCCACTCAGATGCGGCAGGGGGTGCAGGTTTCGGGGTGTTTTATCAAGGCAAATGGTGTGCACAGAATGGCCCACCATGTGGACACAAAACGTTTGTATGTGACATGACCTTCTTGGAATTTTTTCCCCATTTTAGTTGTGGACGTATCATAAACCTAGTCCCAGATTTGGACCTTAGCATCCAAAATATGGGGGTTAGCATGAAAACCTCCAAGCTTAGTTACCAGCTTGGACCTGGTAAAGCTGCCACCACCCAAAAAATTAGAGTGTTTTGGGGCACTCTGGTCCCCCCAAAAACTTTCCCTGGGGACCCCAAGACCCAAATCCCTTGAGTCTCACAACAAAGGGAAATAAACCTTTTCCATTCCCCCGCTCCAGGTGTTCCTGGAGAGAGACACAGAAGCAAGCTCCGTGAATCTAAACAGAGGGACTCCACCCTCCCCATTCCCAGTCCTGGAAAACAGAGCACTTCCCTCTTCACCCAGAGGGAATGCAAAGTCAGGCTAGTAAATCTAACACACACAGATTTCCCCCTGACTTCTTCCTCCCACAAATTCCCCAGTGAGCACAGACTCAATTCCCTGGAGTTCCCCACCAAAGAAAAACTCCAACAGGTCTTAAAAAGAAAGCTTTATATAAAAAAAAGAAAAATACATAAAAATGGTCTCTCTGTACCAAGGTGACAAACACAGGGTCACTTGCCTAAAAGAATATTGAATAAACAGCCTTATTAAAAAAGAATACAATTCAAAGCACTCCAGCAACTATAGACATGTAAATACAAAACAACAAACCATCTTTGTACTCACAACTTGGAAACAGAAGATTAGAAAACAGGAAACAGAAATCCTCTCATAGCCAAGAGAGAGTCAGACAGAAGACCAGAACAAAGGACTCACACACAAACTTCCCTCCACCCAGATCTGAAAAAGTCTGGTTTCCTGATTGGTCCTCTGGTCAGGTGTTTCAGGTACTTTTTTCCAGGTGTAAGAGACATTAACCCTTACTATCTGTTTATGATAGGAGGTGATTTAGGGATCAGAGCTGTCTAATATAAGGGTGTGCTTCTGGCACGACAACATGGCAGTGGTACAGGTTATCAATCGCCAAACTTCCAGATCACACAGGGTTATAAAGTTGGTAAGGGTGTTTGTTCTACAATGCTTAAACTTCAGTATCTGTTTTTCTTCCAAACACGTGCCGGGCATGGATAATGGCATAGCAGATGCCTTGTCCCGTTTCCAGTTTCACAGATTTTGTGAGCTTGCAACAGGGGCTAGCAGTGAGCCCCAGCACCTGCCGAGGGCTCTCTGGAATGTGATGTGGTCGGCAGAATGGAGATTTTTGGCTCCAGCTTACAAGTTGTTTTTTTTTTTCTTTTAAAGAGTCTTGCCAGTTCTAAGATCCAGAGAATGGGTTGGCTATGCGGCCCTCTGTGGAGGGCGGTCGTTGCGGTACTGGGTCAAGGACAATGCAGCTGCTGGGGCCCCTCAAGATCACACATGGGACAATGGGTCCTTTATCCCCAGTAGGACAGCTAGGCAAAAGGCCATTTGGAGATGTCTGGGAACCCGGCTGGATGTGGGGAGGAGGCAGCCAAGCTAATGGCTGGCACCTCCTTGTGGTGGATGTTCAGTGCAGGTACTCCATAAATTTAGGCATAAAAAGAATGAAAAAATGGCTTGGAAAGGGAATTAAGGAGAGGTGCTTGATAATTGCGCAAGCTGTTTGCAATTGGGGACTCCTATGACTGGTACAGCAGGGTGCCAACCCTCCCATCATTATAGTCCACCTTAACTTCTCCTCTGAGGGGGTGTGGTCGGTAAGGTCCCAGCAAGGGAATTGCTGGAGGGACCTGGACCTGGATGAAAACGGGGGAGAGAGCTAGTGAAAGCCCCCCTGCAAATTGGCTGGAATTGGTAAGGGCCCGCAGGGAATCTGCTGGAGGGACATAAATTTTGCACCTATACTGCACACATTTTATCCGCCGGGTTAGTCCCAGACATCTAATACTAAAGTTGCAGCCTGATTAATCCTATATCTAATGTCTCCTGTCATTCTTTCAGCATAGCCAGACAATTCCATACATTCCTGATTTTCAAGGGAAGCCTAAAGACCAATCAAAGAAGATTAGTGACTTCACATCACTAGAAAATACTAGTTCAGAGCAGAGAATCACCAAATCGAGTTCAGATGTGACATCACATCTAGCTCAATTTTTTCATGTTAGCCTCTGGTTCCGAGATGTCTAGAGTACAATTAGCATGAAAGCTGAATTATTATAAAAAGCAAATCTAGTGTTCTCAGATCACAGTTCAGGCCTGTTCCACTCTCTGACATAGCTTGTTTCGTAATGTCAGAAGCATAAATGTTTGTCTACTGTATATTGCCAGTGTATTGCCATTGGTTCTAAAATTCACTGGTAAAGGCAGGTCTAGAATACAAAGAAGAAAACAAGTCTCTAAGTCTTCAGTCTTTAGAAAAAGTATATAGGGTAGATACATGAAGAACACACAGGATCAGCAACGTTGGTTAGAGAAACTTAATTTTGTCTCCTTTAGATGATTAAGAGGTTATATGATTCAGTCTTACAATAAATCTCTTGGCAATAGTCTATCAGATCTTAATAAAATTTATAAATGTCTAATTAAGGGTTTATTATGGAGTCTTTAACGTATAACAATAAAAAATCAATTTCATATTTCATTTTGCATTAGAAGTTTACCTTTCAACAGCAGCTATAAAGGAAAAACCTTTGGTTGTAATTAATATAGTGCTTCAGTGATTTACATTTGTCAGCATTCTACTTTAAAATACTTTCTTAAGTTCCTAAACAGTAGAGAATTGTTCACAGTTTTTGTTCACAATTCTTTTTAAAATACATTTGGTGAAGGAATGAAAAATTGTAATGAGAAATGTAAGGGAAACAATAATCAGTGTGTACAACATAAACTATGTCTGTGTCAGGGTGCTACACTTAACTACTTTGGTTAAGACAGAATACAATATTGTCTATATAAGGGTAATTTTTTATTAAAGTCAGTTTAACTTGGTTTGCTTAACTTTTAATACACTCAAATATAATGTGTCTGAAAGGTAGAATGGAATGTTACTTGGTTTGCATTTCCCTTAGGAAAGACTGCAAGAAAAATGCAGAACACCTCCTCCCCCCCAAAAGAATGGATAGGGTGAAAATTGGAATGGGATAAAAAAGACAGACAGACAGTAAAAAGGGTGGAGGTACGGTGAGACAGAAATATTCATTTTAAAAAAATACATTGTATGTACTTTTACTTAGGACACCTACATGTGCCATCCTAACTTTTAAAGGGAATGTTCATCTGCTCTCCATACAAAGCACAGGTTTTTCTTTAGCTAGAAAACAGGGCATTTATTTCTGAACTGATTTATCCTTGTGGGGAAAAATGGGTTTAAATGACAGGAAAATAGGGTTTGGGAACAAAAAGTAGTTTAAGAGGGTTAGTAATCTCTATTACTCAAACAGCTAATGTTGCATGTTAATGGTAGTGCATTCTGGGTAGTTCTCTTATAAAGATTCTCTGCAAAGTCCACATTTTATGATCAATTTAGACCACTTATGTTGTTTAAAGAACAGTCTAACTAAAATGTGAAGAATACTTGATTAATAATATCAGTAAAGTATCGTCAGAAATCCATGTGACCTGAATTCATGGCATAATGGAGTGGATACTTATTATAATAACCAAAATCACATTACCAATTTTATAGACCCGAGATGATGATTCCATAGAAATAAAATATCTATCTAATGGATGTGTACTATGGCTGCAAAATATACTAATTACTCAAAATCTAAACCAACTGAAGTTACTGTGAGCACTGCATGGACTAGCAACTAAGTGTTTTATCATTCTTTTCTCTTGGCTTTGTCCGTTTATTAACTGAAAACTCATTTAAGAACGAATTCAGAAAATGATATCATACCAGTGATGCCCTCATATACTGAGTAATAAAATAAATAAATCATGAGCGAAAGTTTATTGGCAGTCTCTTCTGCAGTGAATATCTTACTCCAAATCTAAACCATATTTAAAATACCTTATTTTTCACTCTTGAACTACTATGCTTACATCTATCGTCGCAGCATGTCACTGAAACATAGCCAGAGCACTAAATTTAAAAAAATATATATACTTTCAACACATTGAAATATGGTGACAAATACCATATAAAATGAGTAATCATGTCTTTTGAATCACACCAAAATCTCTGCTGTGAAGAGACCATCACTTATCTTTTTACATTTCAAAAATTCAGAAGCGAAAATAGGTTGTCCTTAAAAAATGAATGTAATGTATGCATTTTTCACCATCGCGGGCTGTATTTCAGATGTACATAGAAAAGAAATTAACATTTGTGCACCAGAGAATTACAAGTAATTCAAAACACTTCATTCAGATACAAGTTCTGTTTTTTTTAATTACCTAATATATAGTTAATAAAAAAAGACTCTAAAACCAAACTGAAAAGGTTAAAAAAAGGATCTGTAATATTCATCATGGCTGGCCAAGTATCACAAATTGGGATCTTATGGCATAGATAGAATAAACTAAAGAACCTAGTCTCCTGAAATCAGCCTCCTGTTTTAATCATTAGAAAATGCTGTCTCCCTGAAGTTGATGTCACTGGTATCACCAACATCAACATCTAAAGTACAGTAAGTACGGAATTAAGCTGCCTGATAATACAAATGTAAGAGATATGCGAGAAAACCACAGATCTTTGAACTTGGAGGGTTGATTTCACCTCTTAAATGCAATTACTTGAAAAATTTTAATCCATTTATGTATTCTATTATTGATTATGGTGCCAGTTTTAATTCATCTTATAGGATGTTGTTCACTTAGGATAAACCAAGATGTTTTCTTGATTAAAATATCAGTATTTTCTTACTATTGTAAGAAGAGAAAAAAGTATCATAGAAAAACTTCCATCCTAAATACTCCCACTGTGCTTTCCAAACTTAAAATTACCTTCAAATTACATGTAGAGATCAGTACAGATGATTCACCACTGCAACTACCTCCAGAGTGACAGGTGGCAACTTGTGGTATTAAAAAGTTAACTCCAAACTTCAAATTATATTATTTAAAGTATCTGGTTAAGAAAGTGTTCTGTATACAGTACACAAAACATCTCGAGCCTAGAATGCATGAGCTGACAACTAACTTTATCCATTAGGGTTGGGACTCAAGCATGGCAAACTTTCTGTCCATCAAAGGTCAGGTAAAGGCTAAAGCAAGGGATATGAAATAAATCATTTTTTTCTCCAGGAGAGTTGTTCACTGGAGTGCTACATGAAGGATAAAAACCAGATAATAGAAAGACTGCAGCACTGTTGAACTGATTTCTGAGACCTGAAATCATAATTAGTGCTGGCATTATGATGCCATTAAGATGTTCGGCTGAATTTGCCAACCTTGCACCAGGGGGGAGGAGGTCAGGGTAGATGAACCATGGCAATGTATGCCAGAAACTCCTGAGGTCTAAAAAAAAAATAATTTTGCCTCCTTCATCCTCCTCTTTTTTTTTTAATTTATTTTTTGAAATTGACAGACTACATTTTATTTTATGTGATAGGGGCCTGATTTTTAAAATATCCAATTTTGTAGGTTCAGTTAACTGATTGAACAAATGCTAGTAATTAGATATTTAGTATTTAAGTGTTTTCAAGATTTTTTTTTTAGAAAAATATATGCTGTAGTTCATCCAGGAATTAATTCAGGGAAGTTTTATAACCCTGTGTTATGCAGGAGGTTAGATTAGATGGTTGCAGTGGTCCTTTCTGGTTTCTGAATCTATTAATGGTACCTGAATATGCTTTTAATTCCGGTAATTACAGGTCTAAATATCAGCAACCATGTCTGAAGAAGATTATAATATTTGCAAGTGCAAAATTGTATCTATGAAATCAAGGGCTGGGTTGAGGCCTCTTTAAAAAATTGCCCCTAGAAACATATTTGTAATTATTACATTCAACATTGTCTAGTTTGAAAGTTTTATACTATTTAAATATTTAATCACGCTAATGAAAATCTCCAAAAATAATTACCTTTGTCCCCTGGTTTACCACATTTGCAACTGCTATAATTTGTTGTGCCCTCAATGAGGTATCATTTATACATATGTGAAATTGCTCCCTGTAACATTGTGCTGTGAATTCTTTGAGGTGAGTCAACAAACATGTGGACAAGGGTGACCCAGTGGATATAGTGTACCTGGACTTTCAGAAAGCCTTTATAAGGTCCCTCACCGACAGCTCTTAGGCAAAGTAAGCAGTCATGTAATAAGAAGGAAGGGCACCTCATGGACCTGTAACTGGTTAAAAGACAGGAAACAAAGGGTAGGGATAAACATCATTTTTTAGAATGGAAAGTGGTAAATAGCAGGGTCCCCCAGGGACCTGAACTGGGACCAGTGCTATTTAACATATTCATAAACGATCTGTAAGAAGGGGTAAACTGAAGTGGCAAAGTTTGCAACAAAATTACTCAAGATAGTTAAGTTCAAAGCAGACTATGAAGAGTTACAAAGGGATCTCACAAAACTGGGTGTCTGTTATTGTTCCTTAAATAGTGTTTTCTTCCAAATATTGGCTGTGAATAGGCACATGATGGAACCCCCCACACACACACAATGAATGTAAGCGTAGAAGTGACATGGCCCTGTTCTGATCCCCTTGAAAAGCTGTGGGAACGTTTCTCTGCGGAATCTGTGTAAGAGCAGCTGTAAAATGTGCTCATCATAAGTCAATCTGGTGACTTCTTGTCTGGGCAGCAGGAAAAGAGGACAGGACTTCTTTAAGGGTCTCTATTGTATTTGGGTGATAAGGGAGGGGAAAGGAGAATGACAGAATGGGAAGGAGGGAGCAGTAAGTGGCCAGACCAGGTGTTCACCATGGACCCTAGGTGGAGGAGGAGTACCAGTGCAAAGGGAACTCGCTCATGGATCACTGATCAGCAGCTGCCATTGCAAGGAGGCAGCAGAGGATCCTGCTGCAGTCATGTCTGGGAATGGGGCATCATCATGTAGGTTTGGGCGGGTCATCAGAGTCATAGGGTGATTAGCAGATTCTCAGCCAGGTGAAATCACCCCAAGATCACAATAGAGGCAGCAAAGGCAGCAGTGCTGACAGGTCCTAAAAATGTGTGGCTGTTTCCCCCCTGCAGAGATTGTTTTCTTCCCAGGGAAGTGTGAATGGACTCCTTAGGGGACTGTGGGTTGAAAACCTAGCTGAGCTCTCTTTCCTTGACACCCACAATTCCACATACAGGAGCACATACAGTAGGGGAAAGGCAGCCAAGGGAGCATGTATGCGGGGAGGCTAAGCCCACAGGCAGCCAGGATTTAGCAGAAGCAGGAGATAAAGGAGGAAGGGCAAATGGCTCCTTGCTAGGGCAGGAGGGCTAGCCGGGCTTCCCATTCCATGAGGTAGAAAGTGGGTGTCCCCTCAGGGGGCAGGGGTTGGCTTTATTTTGATCCCTTTGGATAGCTGTAGGAATGCTTCTCTGCAGAACCTCCATAAGACTATCTGTGAAATGGTGTTCAAGGCCCTGCACAGAGATAAGGGGGCACACTCTATAATGTTAGTATGTTTTTACTCATTCTTCCTAATAGATTTTACATCTGCTGCAGAATGGCACTCTCCGGGAATATGCATGTACACAAGTACTACTTTTGCAGTCTATTTATTTGCTTATTAGGCAGAAATTTGGCCTCTGAGCTAGCCTACATGGTACTCAAATGTAACTTTTGGTCAGTTTCTCTTCCAGAAACCAAACATATTGCAAATATTGTGTGCCAGTTGCTTCACAGAACATATGCCCTCAACTTGAATGTTTGTTCTGCTGCCATGTCACAGAGCTAATATGTTTCTTTATTTCTATGTTGCTATCTCCTTTTGAATAAATGAATAATTGAAGTCAGATATGTTCATCTTTCATAGTTCTCTATTTGCCAAGCATTTTGTACAGCACTGCAATCTATCTGCCATAGAAGGGTTATCCCTTGAGGAATACAATACTCCAAGAAGCGAGACACATGGCTTTACCAAAAGACAGTTTATATTTGTGTTTGGAATACCTTGAATGATTCAGTTAAGCAGAAAGTTCTGCAGAAAAGTGGAAGAGAAAATAAAGATCCCTGTCACCTTCACTCACAAGGAACAAACAACATCAGTTGCTGTGAACCAGAATTTCTGTTATGCCCGTACTATGAACTATTGGTTCCTACCCAGCCCCGGTGAAGCAAAGGTAAGATGCTGACTGACATCTAGGAAAATATTATTCTGAAAGTGTCCTCTGCTCACTCCCTCACTTCCATATATTAACAAAAGAAAGTTCCTCTTATCGGTTAGTTATATACTTTTTTTTAAAGGAGATTTTTAATAGATAATTCTTAAAGACTAATATTTTATCTGCTTTCAACTTTATTTATTTAAAGCCAGGGTTCCTTTGAGAAATTGTTGAGGACAGTGGCAACAGGAATAGAGACCTGAGGCTGAGACAGAGTTTAATTTATTAACAGTTGTTGGCTACTACAAATTATGTTTTTTCATTTGGGCTGTTAGAACTATTTCCTCTATTTCTGCCATTTTTGTTTTCCAACCAGAAATCTAGGTACATAAGGTCTTCATGGTGAGATGGAATCACTTACACAATGTTAGCATGGGAGATTATGGGTAATATTTTCAAAAGGATGTGATTTAGGAGCATAAGTAGCTTTTGAAAATAGGGTTTAGAAAATTTTTGAAAATTTTACTTTCCATTTTAAGTGTGGGATTTTCAAAGCTGTTTTGCATTTGACCCAACTCTGCTCCTACTGAAGTCAGTGGCAAAACTTCTGTGGTTTCCAGTGTGAACAGTGTCCAGCAAATGCTGAATACCTTTGATAAATCATACCCTAAAAGGCTTAAATTATGAGACAGTTTGAGATGTGTGTGACATATCTAACATTAGAAGATGGGAACCCTTAATCTGCAAGTCAAAAGAGCCTTTGTTTTTCAATGTACATATGGCATTTGTGTAGCAAGTCTTAATATTATTGAAATAATACTTAAAATTTAATATGCACATAAAATACAGTTTTGTCCCATGGTAATGATCTCCTGCTGTTGTAAAAACCTAGTTAACTGAAAGACAGTGACGGTTATCTTCATCCACTTTCAGAAGTAGTTATGAATTTTGTCATGGTCACAATGCTAAGTATTGACTTGATTCTCAGATTTATAGAATAAAGAGAACCATTTCTGTGAGTTGTGATGTTGAGATGACAGATTTAAAGACATTCAGAATAAAGCACAGACAATGAGGCTCACATTAAATGAGAGTCATGCCAAATCTTTGACAAAAAAATGTCAGCCAGTATGAACCTATTTGGAGTTTACATAAAATTTCAGGTAGCTTTTTCCATGTTATTTTTCATGAGTTACCGCAGCGCTTCCTGCTCTGTTTTGAGTGAGGAAACTAGAAGATGAGAGCTAACTGCACGAAACGTAAAAGGAACTGTCCATACAAGGATAGGGGAGAAACAGGCTAGAACCAGAAGATTATTGAACAGTAGGTTGGCCAGAACAGTGAACATGGGTGCTGTAAAATTAAGGGAAGAACTTGAAATGCAATAGACTAGGGTTGCTTTAGTGAGTTATTTGTCAAAAGAACAACAAGATCAGAGGCTATGTAGTATGAGACAAGAATGACAGTTTGAAGTCAAGGGTACACTGGAATCAAGTGACCATAGACCATTATTAGATTTGACATTCATGGAAAGGCATAAAAGAAACGAATGCAAACGTTGTTAACTGCAGGAAATGCTGATTTAGAGAAAACATTAAATTCCTCACAGTATTTTGACTGAGTATCAAATTATAAATCAATTGTAAGGATAGAAATATTTAGTAAGAGTTGAAGAGGTTACATATGAAAATATTTCATTTCAGCCTAAATGCTGAAAGTAACAAAGGCAGTGCAATTAAGTGAAGAAAAGAAGAGAGGCATAAGCAACACAGAAAAGAACATCTGAAAATACAAATAATTTGTTACACGAAAAGACTGATGTCTGTGAAAAGAAGCAGAAACAAGTTAAAAGACAGTAAATAAAAAAGCAAGGAAAAAACATTGGGTATCAAATTGCAGAAATATTTCCAGTAGCAATAGTATGTTCTTCAAATACATTTACAGAAGACTGAGGGGAAAAGCAATAATGGAGCCATTAAAAAAAATTGCAATAGAATACTAGGAAGACAAGGAAACACTCAGTTGTGTTAAACAGTTATTTTGCTTCTGTTTTTAGAGAAGGAAAAACTATCAAAAACACTGATTAGATTGGCCAAATCAAAACATCTCCCCCAAAATTGGTTCATTCCAAAACATTCTAATTATCATTTTGAAAAGACATTTCAAAATCAAACGGTTAATTTCAAAACATTTTGAATGAAACGGTTTGATTTAAAATAACATTTTGAAACAAAATACTAGTTTGTAAAAAATATGTAAAAACAGTTCATTTAGAAAATGTTGAAATGAACCATTTCAACTTTTTTAAAAATTTCTCATTTTTAATTCAGCTAAAATTATTCACTGAATTCACTTAAATTTGCAAATAGTTTCAGTTGCCCCCAAATTAAATCTTTTTGCAAATGTACTATTTGACCAAACTATTTTGCTCAGTTATATTCTGGACAATGTGGGAAATCCTGGCTCCATTTAAATCAGTGGAAAAAATTCCATTTACTTCAGTAAGGTCAGTATTTTACACAATATTTATTAACTAATCTTAAGTGATTATTTTAGAATTTAGAGCAGTGGTGGGCAACCTGTGGCCCATCAGGGTAATCCACATTGATGGTTTGTTTATATTTGCATGGCCTCCCACAGCTCCCAGTGGCCACGGTTCGCATGTCCCTGTAGCCCGCGCTGCTTCACGCAGCTCCCATTGGCCGGGAATGGTGAACCATGGCCACTGGGAGCCGCGGGCGGCCGCGCAAATGTAAATAAACTGTCTGATGGCCTGCCAGCAGAATACCCTGATGGGCCGCAGGTTGCCCATCACTGATTTAGAGAGACAAGTGGGTGAGGTAATATCTTTTATGGGACCAGCTTCTGTTGGTGAGAGAGACAAGCTTTCCAGTTTACACAGAGGTCTTCTTCAGGTTTGGCTAAAAGCTTGTCTCTCTCATCAGCAATTTGGTCCAATACAAGATATTACCTCACTCATCTTGTTCTCCTAAAATCCTGAAACCAACACGGCTACAGCAACACTGCAAACATTTTATAATTTATCTGAGGACAATTCAGATCTCTGCATACCTAAGTAAAACACAAAAAAGGACCACTAAATATAGAAAGCTCTTGATGACTTAGATTGATATAATTTGTGTGGATGAGTATTTAATTATGTATAAATATTATTTTGTGTTATCTGTGAGATGTTGAAAACAGAGTTGATGTTATATATACTAACCAGATTTTTTTATAAGAAGAACACTTGAGTAATCAAGCCATGCATGTACTTACCGTGTGTTAACATGAAAGTTAATAAATCCCAAGCAACTACAAACAAAACAAAGGGAAAATCCACTGCACTTGCCAGTCTGCATCAGAGGAAAATTTCCTCCTAGCCTCAAGAAGGCAGTCAGCAAAATTTTATAATTACTGAAAGGCACCAAGCCACTATGGAGCATAGTAACAAAACTCATGTGGTTGCACAATCAAAAATCATTCTAGAGAGGGAGGCTTGAGAGTATTCTTTGGTGTTTTTGAGAGCAAGAAAGTTCTTTCTTCCATGCAGGACAACTTACCACTTCCCTAGTCCCAGGGAGTGGGGTGAGCTAATGAGATGATGCTAAGATTCAAATCTTTCTTTCAGGCAGCAAGATCCTCATTAATGGGGAGATTAAGACAAAGGAAAAATAAGGATGGAGAGAGATGATGATTTTTCCTCTACCACTGCAGGCCACTTATTAAGACAGGGACATGCACTGAAAGAAACATAGCACAAGTGCCAGTACTGTGTATTTTCCCTCAGGACCTTCAGTGTAGAACTACCATGATGAGAGCCCATTTATTGTCCTGTTGTAAACTTTCAGATGTGGACCCTGTACAACCATACTGGCATTCAAGCAAAGCAATGCATTCTTTGGAATGTTAGTACCTGCCATAAAAAAGAACTGTTGGCCATTGGTAACAGCATATATAACATTTTGGCAAGAACTGCTATCAGTAGAAGTCTGTAATTAGTGCATAGACTATATCCAAAAGGGGCTCCTGATTGTTATTCAAAACAACAGTTGGTGCTCTGAAATGCTAAAGTGGACGACGATGAATTGTAAACTTTCAGAATGTGCTGCTAAGCCTGAAATATAGCACACTGTAAATATATTATGCAAACATTTTAAAATAAAATATTTTATGAACTCATAAGTTTGTGATTTACTTGTTAATGACAAAGCTAGTTTATGATTAAACCCACTGTCCCCCCCCAATAAAAAAAATAAAAACAAAAACCTCTATTTGGCCTGAAAGCATATCACACAGTGATACATCAACTAATGCTGAAATAGGGAAACTCAGTGGTGATTTTGCTTCTTCAAAATTTTGACTGCTGGGCTTTAGTTTTGCAATATTAAGACCCAAGAGTTTGTCAGTCTAGGATCTGAAACATGTTAAAAGGAAAAGATCTGAAAAATTTTTTGAACTAAAAAACAAAAACAGAAACCTAAGCATCCTTCTTGGCCTCATATTTTTGACTCAGACTAATTAATCCATGGCTACATACAGCCATACGTTATACTTGGCAGGTAGCTCACACATGTGAATAGAGCTCATTCAAAAACAAAGGCTTCTGTTTGGACCTAAAGATGCTCCATTAACTATCAGCAGTATTAACAATTGGATTAGCAACTTTAAAGGCCAGCAACTAAAGGACAACATAATCACAAGTATTTGATCAAGCATGACCTTTTCTCCAGTAGAGGACATCTACACACATGACATTCAGCGCAGTACATTAGAAAAACATCTTCAAAATGAAAGGAGAGAACATTGCCAATATTGTTGCAGGATATAATTTATAAGGGGCTAGAGTGCAATCATGTATATAAAAGATAAATAGCCTTCTGAGGAAACAATTAAAGATAAGTTGTGGCACAACTGGAGAACTGCTTTAAAAGGCTCCGGAGGTTCCATGTATTTCATTAAAGATAATCCCAAACTAAAATGTTTAATTATCTGCAAATATTCTTTATATTTTCAGTCTCCTGATTGGAGTTTGTGAAACTTCTCAAATTATTTATGGCACAAAATGGCAGCAGGGACATTTTTTTCACAGCCACTTTAGAACATCAGAACATAAGAAAAGCCATACTGGGTCAGATCAATGGTCCCGCTAGCCCCTAGTATCCTGTCTTCTGACAGGGGCCAGTGTCAGACACTTCAGAAGGTATAAACAGAACAGGGAAATTATCTAGTGATCCATCACTTATTGTCCAGTTCCACCTTCTGGCATGCTTCAAAAATTCCAAGAAAGAGTTTTCAGTGAGAAGAAAAAACAAAACATCATGATAATCTCTCTCTACTTCAGAAGGGAAAGACAAGTTATGATATGTTGAGGTCCTGTTGAACCACTAAGTCTAAAATGGCAATGCTCTACATCAAAATCAATGGCTAACATTCACAGGATGGAACAGATTGTTAGGGTTTGTCTACACTACAGGCTTTACAGCTATGGCACTGAATCCATGCTGCTATAGTGCCATAACCTAGATGTTTCCTACAGTGACAGAAGGGGTTTTCCATCACTGAAGGTAATCCACTCTCCAAGCACCAGTAGCTAGTTCAACAAACAGAGATATAGCACTCAGGTGTGTGAATTTTTCACACCCAAGTGCCATAGCTATGTCAATCTAAATTTTAAGTATAGAGAAGGTCTTATTCTCACGGTATGTACAAGAGATGCAAGAACCTTTCAAAATTTAGCTACAGCATCAAGTTACGTAACAATAAAGAAACATCCCATGTTTTTAATAAGTTGCAATAGAAAATAGCTCATTAAATCAAATCTGTTTTTCTAACCATATTTTTTCTTCCCTTGTATGTATACACACAAAAACACACAATTGTGTGATTGTATAGATGCACCTGGGTCTAGCTGGGCAGCTAGCTCTTAAAGAAAATATACGCAGGTATTTGTTTGGGGAAAAGTTACAAAATAAATTGCATGGACTCCACGGAGATATATTTTTAAAAGTAAGCCAAATTTGGGGCTGTAAGAGTGTCTGTTTTAGTTTTTTTTAAATCTGATATTATTTAGATATGACAGCAACATTATTAGCTGGAATAATAAAGGCCTAAGAGCATTTCTATTATAATGCACTTCTCCTGGGACATGGCCGAGATCTGGTGGAATAAGACCTCAACTTCCTGGTCTTTATCCTGCCACAAGGTAGATATGTATGCCTGGCTTGCTCCACATCTTGTTGGAATTCCTCCAAACATTTGCAGCTTTCAGTGTTTATACCAACTCAAGTATTTCAAAACACTTTAGATTCCAACAAGCTATACAGCTGCTTGTCTACAGAACTGCATCATCCCATCCCCCATTAATTCTTCCCCTTGCCACAGTCTGCCATACGTGCCCCTATTTAAATTAAACTGTAAAACAAAGTGAACTTCGATATGAAAACACAATCTTGATCAGTTTTTCCTAATAACAACAACTGAATTTCCTTAATGATTCTAAAGGAGTTTCTGAACTCAAACTGATCTACAAAATCACCTTCAAAATGTAGCTTCCTCTGAGGAAAAATATGGTGGCAGTGTAACCACACACAGTAATACTATGCACATTTTAAGACAGGAAGTGAAGGATACTGTATTCTAACAGAAACAGTAGAGAGAACTTTGGTAGGCAGAATATAATTGCTGTAGTTGGAATTGGACAGGGGTGCTGGATATATTATTCTTCAGAAAATTGCAATGGTATCTTCGGTGATCACATGTGGTCAGGAGCTCACGGTTTTAGGTCAGACCTGAAAGACTGAAAGTATAGCAAGTAGAGTACTTCCTACCATCATGCTAAGATAATTAATTGTTCTGTGTCAGCTCAAGAGGGGTCATGCTTCCTTCTAATAACATTTCCTGCAACACTTTGCATTTTCCCTAAAGATCTCCCATAATATATTAAGTTAATAGATTTAACTTATGATGTCTTACAAGCAATTCTATACGTTAAATGATTAGTGGAACATTTAGCCTTGTGTTATACAGGGAAGCAGCTGGCTTCACTTTCCAAAATCTTAGCCATACTATTTTCTATTTATCGTCTAATTGTTTGGCACCTTCACAAAAAGAAGCATGTGAGAGTGAACTATATGCAAAAGCATACTGTATTGTAATGGATACTTAAATGTATGAATCTTTACATCTGGAAGTGTGAACCTTACAATAGTAAAAATTCCAACTCTGCATCCTTTAATATAGCATTTTGAAATATGAATAAGCACTGCTATTTTAAATCACCTTTTTACCAACTTAAAGTAATGCGATGGCTTCGAACATAGCCAGTTTCAAAGTTTAAAAGACCAGCTGTTTTTTCTAGTTATACAACCTAAGGGGAACCTTGCAAAAGGGTAGGGTGGTGTTTTTTTAAAAACAGATTAAAAATATATTTTGTTACTCTCTCGTGACTCAAAATAAAGATGCTGACATTTTTCTTCATCTTTACACAAAACAATCTTTGGGCTAAGTCCAAGCATAGACAGTTTTATCCTGGAAGAGATTTTTTTCACTGAAAGTTCTGAGGATGTGAAACATGGGCTTAGGATGGCACTTAAACTATTCAATTTGCTACCAGTGAGCACTATGATACAGCAAAAAGGGTGGTGGTGGTGGGGAAGCCTTGATTGAATGTCAGAGTAGATGAGATAGAATGAAAAATTTTATCAGGGATTGACTAAAGATGTCAGTATTATAGCATTACCTTACCATACACGTGTGTCGGCACCTTTATTTTACAGCTTGTTTCACAGAGATTTATAACTAACATATAAAAGGAGTGGCAGATGAAATCTCACTCTGGAGCAAAGTTTGACAGAATTTGAAAAATAAAAGAGTCTGGGAATATTTGAATTTCATACAATTTTAATCTGCAAGATTTATTTTTAATTTTACAATAGTCAGAAACTTTTATGTCATACATATGTCATGTGTTTAATTCTCATCATCAATACTATCTATTAATAAATTCTGGTAGTAAAAAAGTAAGGATTAAGATAGCATAGTTTAAAAATAATTTACTGTAACTCAGTAGCACAAATTAATTTCTGTAGTGATTTTAATAACTATAGCATGTGTTCTAATTTTGTAATAAGACAACCAACCAGGAATGAAAAACATGCCTCCAGACCTATAATGTACATAATATTTGCTTAAAAACTATTCGAACCCTGCCTAATTATGCAGTTACCCAGAGACATGCCTCTTAGTTCCAAGGTAAATTATTGTATATATTTCCTTAATTACACTTTTGCAAACACTGCCTAAATATTGTGTTTACTTGAGAGACCAGTGTGGCTGTCCTTTGGGCAAACACTATACCTTTTCTTTTGCCTAATTACATGTTTATCTGAGAAACTAACTGCTCTGGATGAGTAATCTAGAAGGTCATTCATCTTCTCTCATGTGTCTTTTAATGTGCAATAGAATAAAGTACAACACAGAATAAGTTCCCAGATCATCTTATAAGTTTTGCAAGTGGTCTTATAAATTTTAGATGTCCAACAAGGAGATGCTACCTATGCATAACTGGTGTCCTTTTATGAAATCACAAAATGGAGGAAAGTACAACTAGGGCAGAGTTGGTTTTGATCAGAGGTGAACAGAAGCCACACGACTTTGATTCAGATCTAGAATCCAACCAAAGCCTAGGGATGCGTAGATTCAAGATATATTTTTTTCAGTACAGCAATCACTATCTTCAGTATTTCACATTAATTTGCTCCAGAATTCTCCAGTTAATACCACTCATGATCACAGTGTAAGTAAAAGTAGAACTGGATAGAATCCAGGAGCACCAACTCCTGATCCTCTGGCTGTAATAACTGGCCAATAGCAGATGTGTCATTTAATCAGAAAAGGCTCGTTGGTCAAACCTGAAATATTTTTCAAGAACTGCTCATGTTCAGTGATTTTCATTGAATCACAGCCAAGGTTTCAAACTAACCTGATGGGCTGCTGAGGTGCCCAGACTTCCAGGATCTGCAGCTCTGGGAGAGCCCTAGCTTGCCAGAGCATCCAGGCTCCTGCCATCCCACAGGGAGCCCAGCAGCCCTGGTAGACAGGGCTTACAGGCTCCCCATTCCATGGCAGCACTTCCCCCAAACTGTGGTGACTCCTTGTGCTGCCTTGTATGACTTCCCAGAAGATAGGTACAGATGGCAACACTCCACAAAAGGGGGCGGGGGGCAGCCTGAGGAGTCCCTGGGAGTCAGAGTGGCTGGCTGTTCCACTTCATTTTGAAAAAAATCAAATCAAAATGGTATGCTTTTCCTGATCATTTTTTTTTCACAATTTCCCCTCAGTGACAAATTTTGAAATTTCTGTTTTTTATTCTGAAACAGAATGAAAGCTATTTCAAATTTTTGGAATTTCCAACAGAGAAGTTCCAAGTTTCAATTAGCATTATTAAATATGCTCTCTCCCTATTTCTGTGTGGCATAAAACTTAATGGTGAGTAGCCTCCTTACTGTATGCTGCAGAACGACTTGCTCAAAATAAAAATAACAGTCATTTATAGTATCAGTCATTTAGAAATGCTGTACATACAGCTCAGTCAAAACAACTGGCACAAGGCACAATCTGATCTGCTTTATATCGCTGTTCTATTTTACAGTTATTTATTCCATGTCTGTTACCTTCTCTCAACACATCTGCTTTCCTAATTTATAAAGGACAAATCATGGGAAGGGTAAAAATAGGCATCCAGTTAAAGAAGAGTTTAATTTAACCATATTGACATATATTACTGTGCAAATTATAGAACCGTTTCACAATCAGTACGATTTGTTTGCAATCTCCAGGTTGCTGTCTTGTTGGTAACTAGTAATGAACTATTCTATATGCTGTCTGAATTGATTGCCATTTGGCTGTGAGTCATTCTCTTCAAAATTTTAAGTTTCCTATTGGTTTGCTTATCACTGTCATTCACACTTCCAAGGTAATGTATAGAATCAGAAAGTAAGATTTCCTGCTTACTCTGTTTATAGCTGTACAAGTATACTATTGGGATTTAACTCCGGTATGGATATGGTAAATACAAAAAATCAAGTGACATTCATCAAGACTTCTGGGACAACCTATGAAGGAAAAGAAATTTGATGAGTTCTCTTTCTCAAGAAGGCCTCTTGGCTAAAATGTCCCTGCTAAGTTTGTTTTCTGACTGCAGCATTTATTTAGTGATGCAAGCATAGGTCTGGAACTATTTAGAAGTGGTTTCCATCATATACAGGGTTTAGTTTGGTTCAATGCCTCTCAACACCCCCTCTATACAAATCGTTTCAGCACCCCTGGATGCAAGAAAAGTTTACATAAAGTTATCAGGATCTTAAGGTCTCTTTTTCTACCTTTCACGTTTCTGATGCCACTTATAACCCATTCCTTCAGATAATTCATCATTTCTCCTGATTACATACTTCCTTTCTTCTGATGTTGCCAAGAACAGATTGACCTCCTCCTTTGATGCTATCCACATTGCAGAGTAATTGTGTCTGCTGGTTTCTTTATTGAGTCTGCTTGACTGTACTGAGGTATTCATATCATAGTCTTTGCAACTTACCTGATCAGTGGTTATACAGAATACATGGCATCATTGATTCATATGCACATATTTCAAATAAGAATTCAATCTAAATAATCAGCGGGTTTTCCAATGAATTTTAAGAATACAAATATAAGTGTAACAACAAAGGGTCATACTATAGCATTGCATTGTAAATATTTTTAAAAGTTGTTGCTGAGCGTGCACAAGCACAAACATGTTTCTCGAGTACCTGAATTCTGAGACTCAGTTTCCGAAGTCCATATGAAATTACAGCAAAGATCAATCTGATGAATCTGACAAAGTGGGTATTCACCTGACAAAGTGGGTACTCACCCACAAAAGCTCATGCTCCAAAACGTCTGTTAGTCTATAAGGTGCTACAGGATTCTTTGCTGCTTTTACAAATCCAGCCTAACACGGCTACCCCGCTGATACTTGACATATGAAATTAATAACTCCCCTGAATATACATACTCAGGCATCAATGCAATGGGAGTACACACATGAGTAAAGTTAGGCACATGTGTAAATGTTTGCAGGTTTAAAGCCAGAGAGAGTTCTAAGAAAAATAGCATTGCACACCACTGCTGGGTTTTTTCTTTAAAAAATATCAGAGATGTTGCTTGGAATTTGTACGACGGGACAATGCCATTTTTATTTTGTACTGTATAATTTTTACAGCACTGAAAATTACATGTATAGGCAACCCTCAGACTAAATCTCTTTTTTTATTGTTTTTTGAAAGACACCGTCTTTCTTTTAAGAAAGGAATCTGACAGTCTTCCTTTTTAAAAGTTAACTGTATTGCTGTACTTTCAGCAGTTGAAGTATTTTTTTCTTGGAGTAATTAAAAGCATAACTAAATCTCCTGATATACCTTTATCTGATATCTCCTTTATTTGATAGTCTGGGATTTTTCTTTAAGTTATTACAAACTCAAAATGAGACAAATACTAGCCCAATGTTTTTTTGGTACATTATTCCTCTCATGTTCCCCATACAGATAAACCCATGAACAAATACGTGCCACTCTAAGTTCCTTTATTAAAACTGTAAATGATTTAATATCATAGCCAGCAATGACACATATTTTAAATAAGTTGGACATGAAGTAAAATAATGTTTGAGACTATATTTTCTATTACTGTTTTCAATTACTTTTAATATGGTTGAAAATGTGATTTTAATGAGAAGTAAAACAATCCAAAATGAAAAGATTCAGTTATTACCAGTAAGTAAGAAAATAAAAATAGTTGATAGTGTTTTCTTCCAAAAATAATAATCAATTATTATAATTAACTATATGTATTTCTAAAGTTACCACAGTGTGCAAGGTACTACTCACATACACTGAAACATATAGTCCCTGCCTAGAAGAGTAATTGTACATTTACCTACCTGGGGATTAAAGCTGGATACCAGGGAAGGCATATCACAGCTCTCTCAGGATAAGCTTCAGGAGCTATTGGGATTGCTCAGGAGAGCAGGGAGAGCCAAAAAAACTCACTATGCGAGACCTGCAATCTATTCTGGGGCACCTGAACTTTGCCTACAGGGTTGTTGCCCCAGAGCGGACATTTGGTAGCGGCAACAGTGGGCATAGCCAGGCCACACCATTACATATGAGTCACTAAAGAGATGAAGAAGGATTTGAAGGTGTGGGAATGTTTTTTCAGTCACTTTAATAGGGTATCATTCTGGAGGGAGGAATGGCTATTACAAAGGGGTTTACAAATCCATTTGAGGTGTTTTATCAAGGCAGGTGGTGTGCCCAGAAATGGCCATCTGGATGCAAAATGAGGTTGTACACGATATGACTTTCTTGGAATTTTTTTCCCATTTTTGTTGCAGTGGTTATTTGGGGACCAGAGCTGGCTAATAAAAGGGTGTGTTTGTGGTGCGACAACATTGCAGTGGTACAGGTTATCAATCACCAAACTTCTAGATCACACAGGGTTATGAAGTTGGTAAGGGCATTTTTTCTACAATGTTTAAACCTCAACATCTGTTTTTCTTCCAAGCATGTGCTGGGCATGAATAATGGAATAGCAGATGCCTTGTTTTGTTTCCAGTTTGACAGATTTTGTGAGTTTGCACCCGAGCAGATGCTGCTGGCTCTATGGAACCTCTGCACATGATGCAGTCGGTGGCATGCAGATTCTTGGCTCTGGCACACAGCTGAGCTTTGCAAGTTGTTTTTTAATGACTTCTTTCCATTTAAGGATCCAGTGTGCTGGTCATCTATACTGTCCAGCATGGAGGGCAGTTGTTGCGGTACCAGTCAAGGACAACCCAGCTGCTGGTGCCCCTTGATGACCCTGGCATGGTGCAAGGGACAATGGGATCTTTTGGGAGAGTGGGGCTTCACCTATTGGGGCTGCTATACAAGAGGCCACTGGGAGATGTCTGGGAACCTGACTGGATTTGGGGTGTGAGGCAGCCAAGCTAACTGCTGGCATTTCCTTGTGGAGGATGTCCAGTGTAGGTACTCCATAGGGAAGGCATACCAGATAAATGGCCTGGTAAAGAACTTAAAAGAAGGTGCTGGATAAAGGAACAGAATGGGGGTTGGGGACTCCTTTGATTGGTATAGCAGGGAACCAACTCTCCCATTCTCATAGCCCACCTTAACCCTCCAGTGAGGGTGATGGATGGGAAGATCCAAGCCATGTGTTGACTGGGGGGGACCTGGATGGAAAATGAAAGGGGTCTGGTGAAAGCCCCATGTAACAATTTGAATAAACATGGATTTGCCTGCACTGTA
Source organism: Gopherus evgoodei (assembly GCF_007399415.2). NCBI lineage: Eukaryota > Metazoa > Chordata > Testudines > Testudinidae > Gopherus > Gopherus evgoodei. The sequence continues at coordinate 52,617,201 of NC_044324.1, forward strand.
CACTTTATCATCCGGGTAGTCCAAGAGATCTATATAATAAAGTTGCAAGCCTAATTAAAATCCATATCAAATGTCTCTTGTCCTTCTTTCAGTATACTGAAGAAGTGTTTCCAGTAGGGTCCCATAGGAATCGGTTCTTGGCCCATGTTATTTAACATCTTTTATCAGTGATCTGCAAGAAATCATAAAATCATCACTGATAAAATTTTCAGATGACACAAAAATTGAGGAAGAGGACAGGTCATTAACTCAGAGAGATCTGAATCACTTGATAAACTGGGCATGAGCAAGCAATATTTATTTTTAATAAGGCTAAATGTAAATGTATACATCTAGGAACAAAGAATGTATGCCATATTTAGGATGGGGGATTCAATCCTGGGAAGCAGTTATTCTGAAAAAGATTTGGGGGTCATGGTGGATAATCATCTGAACATGAATTCCTATTGGGATGCTACGGCCAGAAGATTGAATGTGATCCCTGAATGCATAAACAAGGGAATCCCAAGTTGGAATAGAAATGTTATTTTACCTTTCTATTTGGCACTGGTACGACTGCTCTTAGAATACTGTTTCCAGTTCTGATACACACAATTCAAGAAAGATGGTGATAAATTGGAGCAAATTCAGAGAACTATTTAATAATCAGCTCTTCAATGTAGTAGAGAAAGGTATAACATGATCAAATGGCTGAAAGTTGAAGATAGACAAATTCAGACTGGAAATAAGTAGAACTGCATTTTAAACAGAGACCTATACAATCACCACTAGTAACATCTACCAACATCGTCACACTGTGCTGTCTGAAATACTGCAGTATTTCCCTATAATTAGTACCTCGGATGATCACAGTAGTCCCTACTGGCCTTAGAATCTATGGATATCAGATAATTACCACTGTGTGGTAACTATTGTCAGTGTTGATTGTTTATTTATAACCACTATAGAGGGACATACGTGTAAATTATATAATGTGTTTGACAGAACAGCAGAACAGGTAACCACTCCCACCACCAAATCAATACACACAAGTTTGCAAAAGCTAAAGCTCAAAATTTGGAATTGCTCCATGGACCTTATGGTTTGCAAAGATCCACCAGAATTTTCCAGTTCTACATGTAAATCCAAAATTATCAAGCCCTAAATCCATATAGTAGAGATTTGTATCAGATGCATGCTTAGTGTACCATGACATAACAATGGGAAAGTTTGTTGCTGCTTGTGGGCTGGTGTCCTCATATCTCAGTGCCCTCCTTTGGTCAGAAAGAGTGTTGCACAGAATCTCTTTGGATCAGTGGGGCAATCAGTCTGTCTTTCTTGTCTGACTCTCTAGAGGCCTACTCTGGAGGCAAGGACATTAGATTCTGTCCCACTAGGGTGTGTGGATTTCCCCTTATGTCTGGTGGTGTTAGCTCATCCTTGTCCTCAAGAGGCGTAGAACTCCCTTTTGACCTTAAGTTTCTATTCAGAGATAGGCAGGGGCACTCAGGCCCACCCTCTCCACTGCAGTTCAGGGCCCTTAATCCAGGCAGATAGAATCAATTTTCAGTAATTCTGCTGCACCCTGGTCTATCCTACCTCCCTTAATTCTGTAGAGTTCTGCAGCCTATGGTTCTGATCATCCCTTCTCTGGGGTAGTGTCTTGCTGGACCTTCTTTCTCTAGCCTGCTTGCTACACTGGCAGCCACCCCACTCCCAACACTCTGCTCCTCAGCTCTTTTATTCTCCTAGGTGCTGTTAAGCTGCCCATCAGCATTGGCCAGTAATCCCTGAATCAACTCCTTGGTTGCCAGAACAGCATGAGGTTATATTCCCCATGACACTGCTTAATAAAATATATTTTAATCAAGTAAAATACAAGCATTTCTTATCTGAAATAAGTGAAAAGCACACTCAAGATTTTATACTAACTCTATTAACTCTAGTGTATACAATTATAAAATACTGTATGGAATGAGAAATAACATTTAAACTTTTGACTCATGTGCATAACATAAGATTTACAGTATGATTTAAATCAGAGGTTCTCAAACTGAGTGTAAGGACCCCTCAGGGGGTCTCGAGGTTACTACATGGGGGGGTGGCCACAAGCTGTCAGCCTCCACCCCAAACCCACTTCACCTCCAGCATTCACAATGGTATTGTATACATAAAAAAGTGTTTTTAATGTATAAGGGGGAGTCACACTCAAAGGCTTGCTGTGTGAAAGGAGTCACCAGCACAAAAGTCTGAGAACCACTGATTTAAATGTCTTATGCTTGCTAAACTTCCCTTTATCTCTGTTCATCCCCATTAACCACACACACAGAGTCCCAATAAAATGAAAGGAACAGATGTAAAACACCTATGAATAACTGCAAGAAAAGATAATTCTGAAGTTCAGAAGTAATAATAACTGAAATTTACTTTATATAGTACCATTCATCCAAGGATCCCATTGTTCTCATTTCTACAAACCATATCTCTAGATCAAGTGAAGCACAAAAAAACTTTTCTTCAAGCAGGTAAAAAACACTGCATTAGTCAACTGCCCAATACTATGCATTATTTTTTCTATTAACCTGAATTTTCTGGTTATAATCTTCTGTTCTATGAATTTTAATAGCTAGCTATTGAAAGCTGAAGTACAACTTGGAGAGTCCAAATAGGCTTAGAGACTTCAAAGAGCTACTTAGGAATGGATCCAGTGCAATCTGTCATCTCCTATAAAAAAAGCCTGCAGGATGGGATTTACACCTAAACACACTCTCATTCTCTTTCAGTGTCACACATGGACACACTCAAACACACAATATTAGAGTTTACAGCCATCCATGTCTGTGGGGGTTTTATCATTTTGTTTGTTTTCCTTAAAGGGAAATTTAATGCAAAAAAAATATTAATGAAATGTTACAGTTATGAATTTAAAACACAACGTTCAGGAAATGAAAATGTTAAATTAGTCATAATGCCAGCACGTTACCCATGTTGCATATTCATTTAGAGAACATCAGAAACCCAGGGCCATGTGCATAATATGTGACACCCAGTTTGTGCATGCAAATATCCGTTTTGTGAATAAAATCACAGTAACCGCAAATGCAAATTAGGCATATATAGGGCATGGCTCTGGGTTGCTGATGTCTTTAACATGAGGCATGATTTTATATATATATATATATATATATATATTACCCAATTAGTAATCACAAATACCATGTACAATATGAATGTAATAATGCTGTTATGAGAATCCTAGCATCTTCCATAGTTTTTACGTTTAATAGCCTGAATTGTAAGAAGTTCACAACTACAATTCCAACATCGTCTTTAAGGCTGTGTAATGAGTAAGGCCCCAAAATTATGAGTCATTATTCTTTAAGAATTGCCCAGTCATCTGGGATTATTCAGAAAAAAAATAAGACAAAGGGCTGACGGAATAAAAACTCAATGTCTAATGACAAAGTGTCTTCAGACTTTCCAAACAGTCTGAGGAAACTCAGAGTTTCTGTAGCCTTTCACAAGAGTGTACTCTTGGTGCAGCTGAAGACATTTCCCTTTTTCCCTGTCTGTGAATGAATGAATGAAAAGATAAATTGCAAATATCATGATACTAAATTATATTGCCAAATACATCAGCAGGAAAAATAGAGAACTAGATCAAGTGAACTGTGGTTAAATGAAGTTTATATATGTAAAAGGAAATTTGACTGTAAGTGATACAGTAAACTTCAATGACAGGTTTACCTCATGGGCAATCCTATTGAGGAAAGAGGGAGGTTGTGTTCATATTGATTTCTTTTAGGTTACTGATAAAGTGAAGAAGGAAGGCTAATAGTTGCAATCAAGCATGCTTAGGCTATCAATTTAGTGAAATATGCCTGTGCTGAAAGAGGTAGTAAATAAAAGGAACTGAAAACAAATGTGTTACGAACACACTTGATCACAGAAGGGAATAATCAGAAATGTAATTGTTTGATCAATAATGCACAAGGTCCTATTGTTGTTAAAACAAGGAGAACAGAAATGGAAAATGTACACAGCTATTCTGGCTTCTTGGAGAATAATTCTTGAAGTGGCTTTGTGTAATGGACTGTTAAAAGTGTAAAGAGCATCAGAGAATGCGGAGGAGTTCTGCATATTATTTTTTTAAGGGTAAATGGCATGACCTGGGTAAAGGCCTGTCAGCCTGATATCGATCCTGGGCAAGATAATGGAGTGTCAGTTAAGGGACTCAGTAAAGAATTAAAGGAGGATAATGTAATTAATGTAAATCAACATGGGTTTATGGAAAATAGATCCTGTCAAACTAACTTGATATCTTTTTTAAGAGATTACAAGTTTGGTTGATAAAAGTAATGGTATTGAGGTAATATAATTAGACTTCTGAAATGTATTTGCTATGGTACTACAGAACATTTTGATTAAAAAACTAGAAGATTATAAAACTAACATTTCATAGATTAAATGGGTTAAAATCTGGCTAATTGATAGTTCTCAAAATATAATTATCAACAGGGAATTGCCATTAAGCAGGTATGTTTCCAGTCAGGACCCAGAGGGATCAGTTCTTGGCCGTCGCTATTTAACATTTTTATCACTGACCTGGAAGAAAACATAAAATCATCACTGATAAAGGTTTGCAGGTGACACAAAAATTGGGGGAGTGGTAAATAAAGAAGAAGATAAACCACAGATTCAGAGTGATGGGGATCACTTGGTAAACAGGGCACAAACAAACAATATTTCCTTTTAATATGACTAAATGTAAATGTATACATCTAGGAACAAAGGACGTAGGCCTTACTTACAGGATGGGGGATTCCATCCTGGGAAGCAGTGACTCTGAAGAAGATTTGGGGGCTTTCATGGATAATTGGCTAAACATGAGTTCCCAGTGTGATGTTATAGCCTTGAGAACTAATGCGATTATTGAAAACATAATCAGGAATCTCAAGTAGGACTAGAGAGGTTAGTTTACCTCTTTATTTGGCACTGCTGCTGGAATACCATGTCCAGTTCTAGTGTCCACAAGTCAAGAAAGATGTTGATAAATTGGAGAGGGTTCAGAGAAGAGCCAATGAGAATGATGTAAGGATTAGAAAATATGCCTTATAATGATAGACAGCTCAATCTATTTAGCTTAACAAAGAAAAGGTCAAAGGGTGACATGATTACAGTGTATAAATACTAATATGGGGAACAAATATTTAATAATGGGATCTTTAAACTAACAGGGAAAGATCTGACATGATGCAATTGCTGGACGTTGAAGCTAGAGAAATTTTGACTGTAATAATGTGTAATTTTTTTAATGGTGAGAGTAATTAACCACTGGAACAATTTACCAAGGGATTTTCCATCACTGATCATTTTAAAATAAAAAATGGATTTTTTTCCCAATAGATATGCTGTGGGATTCATTTCAGGAAGTTCAGTAGTCTAGGTTATACAAGAGGTCAAACTATGACTCTATAAAGTATATCCACTTTAAACTGTGCATCTAAACAGCTTGAAAAATGTTGCTGGAGATACTGCAACTTGAGCAAACACGGCATGCAAAGTTGGGCAAGAGATGCAATGCAGAGGGGCCCACAGAAAGCAACTTGTGATAAGATGCCAACAAGAGCAAATCAGACAGCATTTAATGTATGTTCCAAGATGCCAGGCCATAGCTATTGGTACAAACTTGTTTTACACAAGCTGGTATGGTAGGATGTGTTGAACAAAGTCACTAGACAATTCCAGCCCCAGTTGCAAGAATTCAAAGGTGATTCCCTGATTGGCTGGTGACAGAGGACAACTCTTACTGTGGTTGTACATTTCAAATTTTTAGCAGAATTTTGGGTCACTATGTGATTGGTCCACATCAGCAACTTCAAGATGAGGAACCAAGTTGGACTACTCAGAAATAGGCCAAACTGGTCTGTCTCCTTTAGCACATTCTATGACTGTTTTCTGAAAGCTGAAGACACCTGGAAGGGAAAAGACTGAGGTCCTGAACCAGATACCTAGGAGTCTTCCTTGTAATATCAAGTACCTCGCTGGGATAGGCACATTTAACTGTGTCTATTTTCTAGCAATTTGGGAAAAGAGGAGTCATGTTCCTTCTGTGCTCCACCTGTGTTCGCAGTGTTATCTTCTACAGTAAACAGTAACAGCTGAAATTGGAGGGCTGAGCAAAGATCTTCCTTCTCTTGGGAACTATCCAAATCAATTGACTCCTTCCTGAAACAGGATACCTAATTATTAAGGAAGTCTATATGCTTATGTACATGCCTGTGTGCATGCTTAAAGATTGTCATAGAGTTACAGTATGTGTCCTTGTTTTGTAATGGGTTCCAGGGCCACATGGGGAGGGGGGGGGCAAATTGCCCCACTTGCCCTAGGCCCCCAGAAGAGTTTTTCAGGGCCCTGGAGCAGGGTCCTTCACTTGCTCCAGGGGCCCCGGAGCTTCTTCCGCTCCAGCTCTTTGGCGGCAATTCGGCGGTAGGGGCCAGGCCCCCTGAATCCTCTGGGTGGCCCTGACGGGTTCCAATCAAGATTGCTGTAAAGTGGCTTTGCAACTCAAAGTTACTGTTGTAAATTAAAATTCTGAAACACTGTACATGTATCTACTATAATTACTGGTTTCATGCTGTCTTTCAAGCTCTAGGTGTATACAAACATAACACGAGACCAAGTATGCAAGCCTCTTGAACTGTACTCAGTCTGCACAATTTGTCATAAATGAAGGAGTTATGTTCAGCTCCTGGGGCTGATGCAATTCATTGGGAAGTGGGCTAAAAAGGTGGACTATGATAGAGCATTGGGAAGGAGACCTTGTGAAGTGGCATGTACATAACCAACCAAAATATCTTATGCTTTAGCTTTGGATTGTGTTTCCTCTGTGTTAGCAACACCAGAGTTGATAACCAACTGGCACAAGTAAAGCCCTATTCTGAGGGACCCTTACTCAAAAATCTTAAAGTCACCTTCCCAGGATAGTAATCAAGTAATATTTTCTATTATGGTGTGTTATTTTATTCTTAAAATCTGGATGGTTATTGTATTGACCAATTTTCAAGTTTATGTTAGAAAAAGTATCCACTGATACTATTTTTTGTCTTTGTATGTCCTATACTGTTAGTAACTGTTATTAGGGATAGTTTTTAAAACTCTGAACAGTTAAATTCAACCGTTGAGCCTTTTTTCTTTAGGTAAGCAATCAAAATTCCAAGAACCTTAAGAAAGTTGGTACAGTTTGAGAACTATGTGTAACTAAGATTTGGTGTCTACCCTATCTTTCTTATATCTGTCTCCGGACCAGAATCCACTGTGCATATAATGTAGTTATTATAGCTTATGGTTACAAAATATATTAAATTATTTACAAATATTTCACATTATAGACACATGGCATCCATAACTGGCAAGTTGAGAGCACATATGTTGAACTAGGTGGTACTTTTTAGGTCAGTATGCTGTGTAGATGATGGCTATGACTAGAACTGGCTAAGGAACTGAATTTCTGTTTGTTGGTAAATTTTGAGTTTTCAGAATATTTTTCTTTCTGAATCAGGATAAAATGCTAAAATCTTGAAAAAAATAGTGAAATTCCACAATATTTGAGTTTTTAAACACCAAAAAATATAATCCATGGGATTCCCTGCAGCTGAGTGAAACTGACATGATTCTTGTCAGTTTCACTGCTGCCCCACACTGCTTAGCAGTGTGAAACTGACCAGGGTTTGCATCTGGAACTATGGCGATACAGACCCTGGTCAGTTTCAGGGTCTAACACAACCCAGCATAAATAGTGAGGTGGTATAACCCCAGAGCCATAAATCTTGGAAGCTCATCCCAGGACTTCCAGCTCCTGGCTCAGTGACAAAGAGCCTGGAAACCCTGAGAGCATGATGGGCTGCCCCAGAACTGTGGACTCTGGAAGCCCACAGTTTTGACTCTAAGGCAGTCTGCATGGTGTGTTACTACAGCACAAGGTGGGTGAGCTGGCAGGAAAACAGGCATGTTTTGAAACTGTCTGTTACAGCTATCCCCCTTTTCCATTTTGTTTCTTACAGCTGTCCCCATACTCCATTTTGTTTTGTTCTCCTCCTGTGGCTGCCCTTCCCTGGCTGTTAAGTTGTTTACCAGGGCCACTGCCCTTCTCAAAGGGAGGGCCCCTTAAGTTGTTTACCAAGAGCCATTGCCCTTCTCAAAGGGATGGCCACTTGAGCTGCGTGCTAAGTGGGACCACTGCCCTGTTCAAATGGTTAGTCCTGTTATCACCTTGTTGAACCTGGGCTTGGTGTAGGGCAGGCAATGTCCAGAGCTGCAAGACTTACTGTGTTTTTAAGATCCTGGGCATGAGTCATAGGCCTCGTGCTTTTGAGTCACCTATTGCACAGGACTCTGCCCAGGCATGTCTCTGTGCTCACCTGCAGTTTTTCCCTGTGCCTCCTCCCCTGTGACAGAGGGAGCCTATCAGGATCACTGGCGGGAAACTGCCTAAGTTTGCCTTTAAAAACAGACATTTTTGAAACAAACATCAGAAAGGTTCCTGCATTGCTGCCTGGTCTGATCAGCCAGGGGTTTTGGGGGGTCCTTTCTCTGCTCTCGTTTTATTTTTGAGCATACCCCCAGTTTTTAAACCCCCCCCCCCGAAGAAAAAATTGCTGCCTGAGAGATCTCCTGATTATGAAGACCTTACCGAGCCCTCCTTGCTTCTTCTGCCTTTGCTGCTGCCTTGAAGACTGGTAAGAATCCCTTTGTGAAACTTTCCATACTTTTATTTTACTTTAGCTGCTGGCTCTGTTTCCCTAGCACACAGACTCAAGCTAAACCTTGGTCTGTGTCTTAAAACCTCCCTTAAACTCCACAGCGCTTTGCTGCTAAAAATAAGCTTGTGCCACTGTTAAGCTCTGCTCCCTGCTTTCAGCTATATCCACTGCTGCAGCCACCATCCCTTGGCTTCCTTGGGGGCTGCCTTGGGAGCTGTATCCTGGGCACATACCACTCTGCCCTCTGTGACTTCCCCATAGCATAAGGTGCACTGTAGGTTTTGCTTTTTAGTTTAATAAGTCATAGTTTGCTAAGATTGTAGAGCTTGTAAGTTTCACCTGCCTTGTTATGGTTTGCTGTTTTGTTGCTCTGTATAGTTGCTTGTTATAGTTTGCTTAGAATTGTGATATTTGTTGTTTTGCCTCGTCGTTGATTAAGATAGATTTAAAAAAGCCATTGCCTGGTTGTATTCTGTACCTGTTTTATTACTTTGTATAAGCTTGTAATTTATATAAGTTTAATTAAGTTAGAGGATAGATAAGGTTTTTACTGCTTGAATTCGTCTTCCCGCTGTCCCCTGAACTCTCCCGTGTCTGTTTTTCCCCCGCTCCAATCTCCCCCTCTGTGTACTTCTCCGTGTCTCCCTGTTGTAACCCCTTGCTGCTCCCCCCCCCCCCGTGTAACTTCCCAAACCCTTTGCCGCTTCTTTCTTTCTTTTTTTTGTGGGTGTCCCTCTAGCCCTTCTTTACACCTCTCTGCTGCCTCTCCCTGTATCCCCTGTGTTCGTGCCCCCGCTCCTCCACTGCCCCTCCCCTACCGAAGATCCCCATCACACTGCTCCGTTTGTCTTCACCCCGCTGCTCCGCAATTTCCCTGAAGTGCTTTCCACTGCTGCAGCCTGTTTCTTCCCTCAACCGTCTCCCCCATTCTCCACGTGCCTTCCCATCGCTTACACGTTCAGCGCCCTCCCCTCTTGCTGCTCCCAGACTCCCCTTAAGTGCACTCCAGCTGCTCTTGTCTCCCCTACCTCCAGCCCGCAGGCTCCTGAAGACTGCTCCTCTGGGCTTCAGAGTCTCTCGCTGCTTGCAGCTGCACTCTCCTCTCGTCAGATACCACTAATCACTCACTCCCCTCCCACTTCTTGACCCAGCTTTTAGGTACACTCTTGCTATCACAGCCTCACAAATTAAGTCAGTAATTTTCTACATTTCATAATTTCACTTATCATCCATATTGTATTATTGCACTGTGACTCACATTTTACTTGTGGTTATAACACCCCATTAGTTGCCTCCATTTTTCTAATATTCTTTGTATACCATTTTTATATAGAAGCTATCATTTTATTTTGCATTCCACACTGTATCTAGAGTTGTTCCTATATAAAGTTGAGTTGCTTATTGACTGTACTGTATCCCATTGTGCTGAACCCCACTTACTGTACCCCACTGTTAAAACTCCCCACAATGTTCAATAAGAAGAACCCCCCCATCATTGTCTATTGTAAACACCTTATACACCCCATTCCATTGCATTTCGTTGTTAAATTCCCACCACTTCCTTTTTCCTTTAATAAATAAATTAATTGGCTCCCCACCTGTGTGGTAATTGCCCCCAAAGATCCTATATACCTGCAGGCAGGGACAGAAACATGTCTGTGTTCCGTCAGAAGAGTCATCAAAATTAATAATTGTCCTTGAAATACTTAGCTTTTGACAAATCAGCATTTTCTGACAGAAAAATGTTCCATCAGAAGATTTTCAACTAGCTCTAGCTATGACCCATATTGGAAAGACAGAGGGAAAAGAGGGCTCAGGAAACTAAGATGTATACAGTAAGTGCATAGCTGGTAGGATTTGAATTACAGTACAGTCTACATTCTTATTCAATAGATTCAGTCCCTCTTTGTGTTCAGAGTAATAACACAAAAGTTTTATTTGCTTTTTTTTCCCCCTCTTTTAGTAAAAGAGCATAGAGGGTGCTCAGGCAATATTCTTTATGAATTTATTATACTCTTTCTTCTTGTACCTCAGCTTAATTTTTGCTGAAGCACAGGCCAGAGTTCTGTCTGGTCAGAACTTTTCAGAAAATATTACAAGGCTTTACATGGAGTTACACCTCAGGGCTATTGTATGTAAAACCCTGATAAATAGATGTTAACTGCTCCCAGTTAATTTAAAAAACTGAGTACCATACGCTTTCTTAGAAAAGATGTTTAATGCACGCAGAACACACTTTAAATAGTATAAAATATTATAAGTAGTATTTGGACTAATATGAATAACGTAAAACAAAGCTATTAGACAGCAAATCTACTGGTGTTTCTTATAAAGACTTCCCCCCTTCTGTTCTTTTACAAACATGCAAATATAAGGTTTCACCATAACATCTTCTATACTTTAGCACACACATCAAAACACATTGAGAAAGATCAGAGGGGAAAAATGATTTCTCAGTCTTTATGGTTGTGACCATAGTATGTAATGTGTGACACACTGACTCGTCAGAGCTTGAGAAATGTTAGTATCTCAGTCCTTTCCAACACGTCAGAATCCTGTCAGCAAACAAATAGTCTGGGGATCTCCACAGCTACCAGCATTCCAGCACCGTTACAGGTGAAACAGAAGCCTGTAGCCTGTATCCACCGTGGTGTTGGTATTGTGACCCAGCCCTCATAGCAAACACAATTCTTGGGCCTGTATCAATCAACGAACTCCATAGGGCTGTTTTTAACTCTCTTATTTATGACCTGCCTCCGTGATCACTGATTGGCTCAGCTCTCAAAGGATGACTAGAGTATGACTTACCAGGCAGGTTGCCCTAAATGAAAAATTCAGAACAGCTACTGATCACGTCTGTTGACTACCACATCCAGTGCTGGAAATTTCTAGGTCTTTCAAAATGAGTTACCCTGGCCTGCTCTCTGTGTGAATATTGAGCTACGTTCCATGTTTCCTTCCCGCTGTTTTTTCCCCCTCTCCTGGAGAAACAAAGTCAAATGCTGCAGTATAGAGCACGCAGATTACATTAGACCTGCAGAACCAACAGGGCCAAGGCATAGTGAGCTGGATTCTATTTTTTATTGTTCATCACCAAAAGAATTGTTGCTCACCAAATTTCAGTAAGTTATACTGCGTCTTACTGATGGGAAAAGGTTGCAAAAGTGTCAGTAAGAGCACAATAGGGCTAGAGAATGTTTATTAGAGACTTCTATTCATGAAAAGAATCAAGGACTGATGTTCAGATCACAGGCTGAGTTTGTAGGCCTGGCAGGTAGAATAAAGAACATTTCTTTGCTTATAAACTGAGTACATTTATTTTGGAAATTAGTGAGAGACAATAACCATAATACCACATAACAATTTTTTGAGTCAGTTTTCAGAATAGAACTGTACTTTAAACAAACAGATGTTTTAGTAATTTTAGGATTGGTGAAAGACACTGAGGACACTGAAATCCTCTACCTATCCACACAACAAGTACAAAGTAAGTAGCAGCAGCCAACGTGCCTCATTTCTGCTTGGAAGGGATCACCTAAAATGTTGAGACAGGAAATCAGTCTTCCTGCTCATACAATTCTTGACATTGTAGAGACTACCACCAAGGATGCTTATTAATGCCATTTTATGTCATGTAGACCACTAAACAGGCAGAAACTGACAACAAATTTTTATTACTACTGTTCTCAGCCAGTTCTTCAATTGTCGGAGTCCCTCCATATTTTTGTATTAATGTTACTAATTAAAAACATCCAGTGGGCTCATAGAATTGTTATAGTTTTACTGAAAAGTAATTATCCAAAAGCTTTACTTCCAAGGATGATAAAATGTGTGCCACCTGAATTACAGCAAACAACATAATTGCACTTAACAGATTAAAAAAAAATGCAGATGAGTGAAGTACCAAAAGAGAAATTGAGGACATAAGAAAACACACTGTGAAACATTGATTTACAAAACCCCATGAAACAGGAATGCATGCTGACATGATCTATGCAAAGGGCATTTCAAACTTAGCTCAAAGACATATTTTTAAAAGTTGGTACATGGGAAGAAGTAATAGCAGTAGGGGTCAGCAGAAACCTACTCCAAGGCCACTGACCTCTTACTGGAGTAAGACGAGAAACCATTAGACAGCAGTGTCACCTTTTGGCATTTCACGGAGTATATATATACACATACACACACATATATACAGATTCCATTCAAACTATTTCGCTTAGCTTTCATAAGAGAATGCCAAAGGGAAAAAATAATTAGTAGGAGCAATTTAACAGCTGTATTTCTCAGGTTTCCATATAAAAGAATGAAAGAAAAAGAAAGGTCAGGACAGGAAAAATCACAATTCAGGGAAGGGAAATAACACCTTGGGGTAAAGCAGAAAGCACAGTGTTATCAGTATCACTTACATGTCTTGTATCATATGTGTTGCATTAAACAAGGTACAAAAGCTTAGTAAAAGCAGCAATATAGAATAAGTTAAGAGACTGGAATAGTTAGTAGATTTCTTGCTGTATCATTATGTGGCATGAAATTGAGTTGTAGGAAATGGCATGTAAACTACACTATTGTTCTTGTAATTTGCAAGTTCCTATGTTTTTTAAATAGCAGCAGCACTTTTATGACTTGCCTTTGACATTACCTTAGATGTGACAAGTAACTTATTTCAGGGATACTTTTCCTCTGTTAGACAGTCTGTCTGCATATTACATGTAATGAAATACAACTAAATCTGCTCTGAGGTTTTTATAACCCTCTAATTTGGGCACCAATCAGACATAGGTAGCAAACAGAGGGCAGCAAATGGGAGTTTCAGAGAGGGAGGGGACGAGAGAGAGAGATCCCTTGCTGAAGAAGGAGCGAGCACTAATTCTTTGGGGGAGTGAGCTTGTTTGTCCGTTTGTTTTTTCTTTGATTTGCTTACAATATGATCTGTTGGGGATTGCATGTTTGGGGACTGTATGGGAGTGGAGGCTAGAGGCCTACTAGCTGCTAGCTGACTGTGCACATCCCGAAGCCCACGCCACTTCCCGAAGCTCCCATTGGCCTGGGATGGTGAACTGTGGCCAGCGGGAGCCATGATCAGTTGAAACTGTGGATGCGGCAGGTAAACAAACTGGCCCAGACCAGAGGGGCTTTCCTTGAACAAGTGGCAGACTGGCTTTGAGAAGCACTGGACTAGATGATCCTTGCAGTCCCTTCTACCCTATGGGTCTAGTACGCTATGATTAAAGGTACAAGAGTAAACTAACCAAAGGTATAGGAAAGATAGAAAATATGGTAAGATATCACACTTGCTTACCCTGAAGCTCGTCAATAACCTGAATCTAAAAAAAACCCATACAAATAATAAAAACTAGATCAAATTATGAACAATGAATATAAAACACAACAAAAGCATGTAGGAACAAAAAAGTGGAAAGGCTAAGGCACAAAATGAAATTAAGCTAGCTAGGAACACAGCGAGTAATAGGAAAACATTTTACAAATATATTAGAAGCAAGAGGAAGATGAAGGACAGCGTAGGCCCTTTACTCAATGAGGAGGGAAAGACAATAACAGAAAACACAGCGATGGCCAAAGTGCTAAATGCCTTTTTTGCTTCCGTTTTCACTCGAAAAAAGTTAGCAGTGACTGGAAAACTAATTCAGTGATCATCAGCGTAAATTGGGTAGGATAAGAGGTTAAAATAGGGAAAGAACAAGTTAAGAATTACTTAGACAAGTTAAAAGTCTTCAGGTCGACAGGGTGCAATATATCTTAAAATACTTAAGGAACTGACTGAAGAAATCTCTGAGCCATTAGTGATTGTATTTGAGAACTCATGAAGGATGGGAGAGATCCCAAAGGACTGTAAAAGGGCAAAATATAGTACCTATTCATATAAATGGAAATAAGGGCAACCTTGGGAATTACAGACCAGGTTAACTTTGATACCCACAAATATAATGGAACAAATAATCAAACAAATCATTTTGCAAGCATCTAGAAGATAACAAGGTGATATGTAATAGTCAACATGGTTTTGTCAAGAACAAATAATGTGAAACCATCCTAATATCCTTCCTTCACAGCTGTGTGGATGGGGGGCAGGGGAAGCAGGGAATGTGATACATTACAACTTTAATAAGGCTTTTATACGGTCTCGCATGACCTTCTCATAAGCAAACTAGGGAAATATAGCCTAGATGAACCTGCTATAAGGTGGATGTACAGCTGGTTGGAAGACCGTACTACAAAAAGTAATTATCAATGGTTCACAGTCAATCTGGAAAGGCATATCAAGTGGGGTCTGGCAAGGATCTGTCCTGGATCCCATCCTATTCAGTACCTTCATAAATGATTTGGGTAATAGCACAGAGAATACACTTGTAAAGTTTGCAGACGATAACAAGTAGAGAGGAGTTGCAAGTAATTTTGGGGATGGATAAGAATTCAAAATAATCTTGACAAACTGGAGAAATCATCTGAAATAAATAGGATGAAATTCAATAAGGACAAATGCAAAGTTGTCCACTTATGAAGGAATAATCAGTTGCACAAAAACAAAATGGAAAATGATTGCCTAGTGTGGATACAGCAGAAAAGGGTCTAAGGGTTCTAGTGGATCACAAACTAAATATGAGTCAACAATGTAATATTGTTGGAAAAAAAAGCAAACATCATTCTGGGATGCATTAGCAGAAGTGCAGTAAGCAAAACACTAGAAATAATTCTATACTACACTGATCAGGCCTCAACTGGAATGTTGTGTGCAGTTCTGGGCCACACACTTCGGGAAAGATGTGGACAAATTGGAGAAAGTTCAGAGGAGAGCAACAAAAAATTATCGAAGTTCTAGAAAAACATGACCTAGAAGGAAAGATTGATAATACTGGGTTTGTTTAGTCTGGAGAAGAGAAGACTGAGGGGGGGACATGATAACAGTCTTCACATATGTAAAATATTGTTATAAAGAGGAGGGTGATAAATTGTTCTCCTTGTCCATGGAGGAAAGGACAGGAAGTAATAAGAATAAGTTGCAGCAAGGAGGATTTAGGTTAGCCATTAAGAAAAACTGTCCAACTGTCAGGGTAGTTAAGCACTAGAAGAAACTACCTAGGAGATGGTGGAATCTCCATCACTGGAGGTTTTTAAGAACAAGTTAGACAAACACATGTCAGCGATGGTCTAGAAGATAAGACTTAACCTGTCTTAGTGCAGGGGACTAGACTAGATGACCTATTGAGGTCCTTTCCTGTCCTATATTTCTATGATTCTACAGTACCGAGGAGGTGATAAGAGGAAGAGACCAAATCTTCCAGACTGTGGTTTTGTCATGCCATTCTGCATTCTCTCCCTCCTTCCTTCACAAATTTAGAGATATTGTTCTGTATTCACTCCTATGAGTCGGCTTGATTTCCCCCTACAAATAGTACCAGCTGTGTATGGGAGGGGATTCACTTTTAGAAGATGGAACAGCAGGCAGGAGTATTGGTACCACCACCACTCTGGAAAGTAACATTCTACTCTAGTAACTATTCCACAGGTAAAAAGAATGAGGAGTACTTGTGGCACCTGAGAGACTAATGAATTTATTTGGGCATAAGCTTTAGTGGTCTAAAACCCACTTCATCAGATCCATGGAGGGAAAATACAGTAGGAAGATAGGGGTTATGTGTATTCACACACACACAGAGAACCCCTATCTTTTTATATATTATATATATACATACACACACACACACACAGAGAACCCCTATCTTCCTACTGTATTTTCCCTCCATGCACCTGATGAAGTGAGTTTTAGACCACAAAAGCTTATGCTCAAATAAATTCGTTAGTCCAGGTGCCACAAGTACTCCCAATTCTTTTTGCTGATACAGACTAACATGGCTACCACTCTGAAACCTATTCCACAGGTGTTTCATGGAAGAGCTTGCTTCCAAGATGCACCAAATCACTGCTTCTCCTATGTACTCTGGTCATACCTACTTTTTTGGTAGTCCTAGACACTTCGTAGGCTGTGTCAGCTTGCCTGAGGCCCCAATGGTGCTCAGGTGTATCCCTGCCCCAATCAGAGAAATCAGCCTAAGTTTTGCTGGCAGAACTCAAGAAATTCATATTTTTGGGTGTGTTTAAGAATTGTTGTCAGAGGTGTGTTGTCAGATGCTACCCGTGTGGTGCTCTGCTCTCTCTCTGTTGGTATCACTCGGCTGCATGCGTGTGTTCCCTCTGTGTGCTGCCCCAGCTTTGCGCAGATAGCTGACACAGCAGACCCGAAGAGAACCCCCAATGACCACAGAGTCTAGTAAGGTATGAAGGCACGTCGGCCAGGTTTATTGCGACCTCGGACACAATTGCAGTTCCCTCTAGATTGTTACTCTACAGGGCATACTACGAGAAAGTGCCTCTTGGCAATGGACCCGGCTCAGTCAGTGGCGGGACTTTCCACTGCCCCCTAGGCCGGACAAAGACATCACCCCAGGGATACATTTTTATACACAGGTACAAACAAGTTACACATCACTCCTGACGTATTGAGGTGCAACCCCTCTACGCAGTAAGGTACAAACCCTCTACGTAGTAAAGTGCCGCCTCTCACCTTGTACATGTTGGTTCGATCAAAACAGCTCTATCCATCATATTACCCTTTTGCCCCTGTCATTGGGATGGGTCAGCCTGTTCCTTGTTATCTGTGTGGAATGTGCAAGTATGTGAATGTTCTGATCTCTAGTGTTCAGTACCTTTTAGGTACGTATCTTCTTGCAGCATCAGCCCTTTCCTTGCCAGCTTCTGTGAGCAGGGCCTGTCTCTGGCTCACAGCTTCACTTTGCTTTATGTTAGCAAAGTCTTGACCATTACTTTAGTTCAGGCCTCAGGCCTCATACTGGGCCTTTATCAGGGCCCTCACTTACTACAAGAATAATCCTAATATTTTATTGTTTGATCCGATGCATGCTATTAATCTCACCTAGCAGAACCATGAATTTGGTAGAGGGAAAGACTTTTGCAAGGTCTTCAGGATATGCAAGAATCTCCACAGTGACATAATGGCAGCATGATGTTTTTCAGAAAAGTGGCCAGAAAGCCAATTATTTATGACAATTCCAGGAATAAAGGCAGAAAAAAAATGTCTTCTCCCTCATGCATGAAGTGATTTTATCTGACCCAAAAGGAACCTATAAACATTTGGAACTTCAAGCATCTGATCTGGAAACATGAATCAGGATTTTCTGTGAATGGAGAAGCAGCCAACCTCCTTGCAGATGATTACTGCAACAACCTGCTTTATTCTTCATTTTTGGAGCATTAATTGAGAAGGACCAACTGAATCATCTTTGAAATGCCCTTCTGACCTTTCCATTGCCTGACCGTGACCAGTTTGAAACTGTGATGTATAGTGCTTTAGGAACTGTGTTGACTGTGTGAGGTTACTTCATCTTAATGGTCTGCAATGTCCTGAAGGCAGCTGAAGTTATTTGGTGAGTGAATTTGAAGTGGGGTCAGAGAAATCTTGGGAACAAGGATTCTGTCTCTGTGCCGACTTAGTGATTTTGTCATTAGTTAATTTTCTTATTGTTGTTGTTGACACAGCCATTGAAGTAAAATTATAAGAAATGATGACTAGTTTCATTTTATGAAATGTATGGAAATCACTGGCTGTGATCATGAGACCCTTTTGATGGAGTCCTTTGAAACAGCAATATGATCAGTGAATCCACAGTGACAAAGTGGTCTCTGGATGAACAGAGAAGATTTGTCTGAAGAAATGATAGAGGTATTAAAGAGATTAGTGTAATAAGATAACATATGTCTGATCTTGCTTTCCTTGTGTACTCAAAACTCTTATTAACTTGAGTAGAAGAGCTGGGTGCACGGGAAGGACAGGTTTGGGACGTTACTGGAATGTTCATTAAGATAACTAGTTGGCAATAAAGGAGAAAAATGTATATCATAGCTGTGATATTATAAAAACCACCAATGAAAATATCACAGCTACAAGATTTTGTGATTTAAATCCTAGCAGCAGCGAAGTAGTCAAAAGGATGTTCTCTCTCAAAGTAACAGGCATAAATAATCAATGTGGAAAGTACTATTGGCAACAAATACCAGCAAAAGAAAACAAGAGCGATAATTCAATGTAAATTTCTACCAAGTTACCTCAGGCAAAATTAAGTGGGTTGAGACATGTACACAATACAACCTAATAAAAAACTAGTAAACTATGAGCAGGGCCATTAATACATATTGCATTAGTGAGGCTTCTGTGGTTTATCATATTGTCATCAGAATCCGCTCAGTGTATATAATGGACCCTTTGCTAATCCGCATATTTATAACTCACAAAACTCTCTTAATGTCTCTCAGCACTTCTCAGCACAGATTTAATAGCAGTTTTGTAGTGAGGTCTTAGATTAAACCTTCATTAATTTTGCAAAATATACTGCACTGCATTTACTAGCACATTATAAAGTACTGGAAGTTATCAAGGCCCAGATCCTGCAATCACTGTCAATGGGGCTCTGCTCAGGAGTAAGAATCCAGTTACATGATCCGGACCTGAAACTTAAAACTAAAATTGCCAGAATAAATTAACATTTAATTAATTAATTAATTTAATGTACTGGATTTTTCATTTGGGGCTGATCTAAACTTGTGAAAAATCTCCCACTGACTTTAATATGCTTTGGTTCAGGCTCTTAGGTCCAGATTCACAAAGGTAAATCATATGCACCCAACTGCCTCTTCAGGCCCTAAACCCAATATTATGGCACAATGATATTCTCAAAAACACTGCTCCACTGCCACTTAATCCTGTAGGTGCCTAAGTCCCTATAGCACCAAAGTTTTGCCCAGTGGGCCTGAGCAAAGCTGCCTATGTCCTGATGCCACCCCACAGCTAAAATGTTTCTCAAAGACCTAGTTTGAACCAAAGCTCTGGCGGAATTCTCAGATTAGGTGTTTTCCCACCCAGTCTGATAGGAAGTTAGACACATAAATACCTTTGAAGATCTGAGCCACAGCCCTGACCCCCTACTTCAATAATTCACAATAGGTCTTCCAATCAGTGTGAATTTGTGAGTTTTACTTTATTCTGTGCTCTTGATCAGTAAAAATACTATCTTTGCTCAGTATGAGAAACACACTAATTTAAACATATCAATTTTATAATACTTCAGGGTATTCTCAATACTCTGGTATTTTAAATCCTTTGAAAGAATCCACTGAGATAAGAATAATGACGAAGTCACTATGATGGCACACAGTGTGGTAAAATGACAATTCTGTACACTTTTTAGGAAGTGTTCTTATAATTCATATTTAAACTAAGTTACTAGAGGACGGGGGAAATGCATAGTAAATTAGTTTGCATCAGACATACACACTAATGACAAATCAAGGAAGAATATTTTGGTTTATAATTTTCCCAGTTCATGTCAGTGTCTGCTTTCCATCACATGCCTAGGAGAAAGTATGTAATAGTAAATTCTCCTTACAAGACTGATTCACATTTTAACAGATCAGCATAAGTGCCGGTAATGGTGGTGGTGTTTGGTTTTTTTTTAAGTCAATGTGTTACAGACGTCATTTCTTTGTGGGTGAAACTACAGCCAAAAGCTGACTTCTCTGTGTCAGACCATTACAAGCAGCATGTCAGCTTGTAGATTTATGTATATCTCAGAGCTACTGAATATGCAAATCTATATACAATAGAAGTCTATTTCAGCTGTTTACCTTAACAGGCTATTGCTTTACATGGTTATGTACGAATAGGGTTGACTTGTATTTCTAATAAACCAATTTGGTAAATGAAATCTTCAAGCTATCCCAAAAGATCAAAAACACATCACTTTGTATCTCATGACAATGTCATAGATTTTTACATGAAGAATATTTGCTTCTTTAAGGCATTTTTGTGAGAGTATTTTAATATGAATACTTTTAAATGTACCATTTATTTTCCTTTAAAAGGGTGGAATGTGTATAATTTTCAAAAGTGTTTATGAAGTTTCATTAGCTTTCTTTGTAGTTGAAGTAACATTAGTAGCCTTGTATTTATGGGAAACAAGGACTGTGATTAGACTCCATTTTGTTATTTTTTTATGTAGCATGTTCTGATGTGGGATAGAGAGTCTGGCTGATTTTGGTGTTCTACAGTTGTACTCTTGCATCTGTGTCAAAGGTATTAGGGAGCACAAGGAAGTGCTAATGGCAGGAGTGAATGGGTGAAGAGCAAGGGGAAAGGAGAAGGTGGATGGGACTAGATCTTCCTGCCCCATTTCCCAGAAACCAGAGACATTCCTTCCTCCCTGACATAAAACCCCAACAACTGCAATTGCAGCCAGTCCTAGATAAATATTGAGGAACCACCTGGAGTTATTCATGTACAGGGGTTCATGTACAGATTTTGCTCTCAGTAATATTCTTGTGTACCCCTGAGTTCACCAAACTAAGTGACGTTGTCTGAGTGGTAAGATTAGAACTTGACTCTCTGTATTTAGTAAATATTCTTCAGTACTTCAAACACATGAATCAAACTATCAATGTTTACCTTCCACTCACTCCACTCACCTAAGTTATTAAACTTTCTCCATGTGATATCACCACCATCTCCTTTACAACCAAGGGTGACCCAGGAAGCCATTGAGACTTCACTGCATGCAGAAAAAATGCAAGGAGAGGAGACATGATGAGAGGAACTGGTTTACGTTGAACAGCACACAGTGTCGATTACCTAGAACTTTAGAGATGTGCAAAGCTAATCAGAAATGTATGTTTCCCTATAACAATGGCATATGTAAGATTAATCTTTAAAGTATGATTATCCACTAAAGACTAAATGTAAAATAGTTTATTTGTTATATTTCAGATGTCTAATATGTCAGTCCAGTAGAAATGAAACAGCACTTCAAATTTTTATAAAAATAAAAGCCTATTTATAAATGAATCATGTAAAATACACTAAGTAATCTGCCTCCTTGACACTCAGAATTAGAAATGTCAATGCATGCACCATAAAATCTTGAACTAGTTAATAATCAGGAAAGAGTATTAGCAAACCATTCATAGTAAGGAATAGTATCATCATATGTTATATAATACCTCAAATATACATGTACAAAATTAAAAAAAACTCAAGATGTGTCAATGCTTAAAATGCATAACCTGATAATTCTTGTCTTTATTTACTATTTGTCTTACAAGTAATACCTAGAGTTGTCCATTGGGCTAGGCTCTGTACAAGCAAAGTAAGGCTGCTATTCAGCAAGCTAATTAAATAAACCTAACTTGCTTAAAGTTAGACATCTGCTAAACTACTTTGCTGAGCCCAAATCTGTTCCTACTCTCAAAAAGCGTACAATTTAATTTCTGCAAATGTGTTCGTTTTACTTAAAGGCTTCCTGCATGATATAAGCAAGCAATTTTCATCCTCTTGGCTGCACAGGGAGAAGAATATTCCCAAACATTCAAGTGTATGAAACTCATTTGTAAAGCACATGTAAATAGGATCAAATCCAATCCTTTGCATACACATAAGAACATACTGGGTCAGACCAAGGGTCTATCCAGCCCAGCATTCTGTCTGCCGACAGTTGCCAATTAGTCTAAAAAGCATAGTGTGTAGCACACTGGGACACCAACTAGAAGAGAAAAAGAGAATGAGAGGAGGGCAACAGTGTGGCATACCAGTGTGAAAATGCTGTTAACACCTATATTGTAGCCTTCTGCATCACCTTCGTGGGAGAGTTTTACAGCTACTTCTCTGGCATGAAATATTGTTATTGTTGCATCTGTGTCAATAAGGGGAAAATACCAGTTTGGGTATTGGCAAGTGAGATTATCTTTGGGGAAATTTGTGAATAGAACAATAACAATAGGACAATAACAGTATATTTCAACAGTACAATAAAATTAAATGATAACTTATAATTATTTCTATTAGGTTTTCTTTCATCATGAATAGCAACAAAAGTTTGTTTTAAACTGTACAGAAATACCTGCAGTACAAAAGAAACATTTATGGTGACATTTTTGGCCAAGTTCGAGTTGTGCTGAAAAGGTTCTACTTTTGCCCTTCACACAGTATATTTGATTTACTTATTTGCAGGAATATAAATGGCACGATGATTAAAACCACAGTTTCTCTCCTCGGTGACCCACATTTAATTATGGCTCATCTGGTTTTCAGCAACACTGCCAGGAAAAAGGGCATGTTCAGCAAGCTGTTTCTAAGCAGTGCTCATATGGGGTATATTAGGGAACTTCATCAGCTTGATATGCTGATATATTGGCCTTCTTTTCTACCACCTGGGCTACTATTCAGTGTGTGCATTAGTAACTGCAGGCTTATCCTAATATCTACATCCTAATATTTATTGGGTTTATTATCAGTATAAGGCACCTCTACCCAAAGGGTTTTTTCTACAATGTTGATGACTGACTTGTCCAATCTGCCTTAAATTCAGCAAACTTATAATTTTTTTTAAGTGCAATCTAAAAGAAGCATGAAATGAATGACTACAACTCCAAGGAGATAGTACATCTGTGATCTTCAGACTCTTCACTGTTGGAGCTGCAGATGTCCATGTATGCTACCAAATTAATCTAATGGTGCATTCTTACATGGAGAATCATTCTGCTACAAAGTATTAAGTGGAGAGCACATTACAGCAGCTCACTATCTCTTCCCGTCTGACAATTGCATTCCAGTGTTTGCTTGCCTTTTTATTTGTTTTATAATTGCAATTAGAACCCCATTTATCCAACTCTCCATTATCCATTTCTCCGTATTAACTGAACAACCAGCGCACACAGGTCCAGAAGCGGGAGATCTCTCCTGTGGCTGTTAGCACTGCAGCCTTGCACTTTCCCATTTTCCAGATTATCCAAATTTTTGATTATATGATCTGGTCCTGAACCCAATTAGATTGGATAAATGGGTTTCTGTTGTACAGAAAAAAAAGAGTTTCCCAATTTAGCCACTCAGTTTTCATAATACACAGGAAAACAAAACATTGATTAGTTTGGATTTGTACATTACTGAGAAAATCACAGATGCGCAGATACAAAAATCCACTTCCACAGATGAAAGTGGTGATGGTATAAGCAGGAAATAATCTAACAAGCTTCCATACTATCAGAAAAAAATACCTGCACTTCAGTAAGACATGGGTTTTGAAAGATTTTGGGATACATTATGCATGAGTAAAAGCTGAATATTAGACATTGGATTGAGTACATTTTATCTGTAGTTTATAACAAAGTGTTTCAGTGGTAATACTGACTTTGGCATGATTCAGCAGAGGATATGTTGAACTGCAAACTTTATCAGTCTTTAAATTATGCTGGATCTTTGATGCAACAGTGTTTTTTGTTGAACAGTTTTGGATACTAAAAATGAAGCACTACTAAAATCAATGGCAAATGAGGTGCCCTAGAATTCCTATGAATAAACATTCTTACTTGCATCTAGATTATGCAAATGTAATAAGATTTTGAGATTTTAAAGTGCATTATATTCTGGCCTTTTTTAAAATAAAATTTTGACAAGATTTTCAAACTTTTCAGAATTTGTCATTTAAAAATATTTTCTGTGGAATCTAAATAAAAAAGTGTTGACCATAGGCTGCTAGGAAATTTCTTTCTCTTTTACTTTTCTGCATTGCCAACACTATTTAGTATATTTAGTGGCAATAGTGTGATTTTATTTTTAAAATTGAAGGGTTTGCATTTTTTAAATTAAAAGATAATATTTTAAAATATTTGTGTTTCATTTTTTAAAAATTGCCTTAAAATTGTGCAAAAATAGTAGAAAACAAAATCGGACATTTATGAAAAATAATGAATGAAACATGGTTTTGAATTTGCGAGAATTTACATGATTTTTTGAAGTTTTTCACAAACCCTAATTTCTATTGTGCTTCCCAACTGAGAATCTTAAAGTGTTTTATAAAACATGAACTACACCAAATAACACCTTTTTGAAGAATATTAGTATTAGGTCTGTATTGCAGATGGTGAAACTGCATTGAAAATACAGCACTCCTTATAGGGCAAGCCCCAATTTTAGATCCCTCTAAGCAAAATTCCATGGTGCAATTCACTGAAGGCAACAAAATAAAGTGTGCATTTAGTATTTATGTCAATTGGTTAGGAACCGTATGGATCATGAAATCTTATTAGGAAACAGGTGTTGCAGCATCTGCAACTCAGTGGGCCGGTGAGTGCAGCCTCATGAGGTATGCCTAAAGTAATTTTGAAAGGTATGACTCTATTTTCTGATGCCTACACATAAACTAAATAAAGCTGCTAAAACTACAGAAGGGGTAAAATATAGTAAAGGAGAACATGTTATAATGACCTTTGCAAAGAACATAGTTATACTCTCATTTGGAAGAGTGCTTTGTTCAGCTTTCCTTCAGGATGATTTTGTTTTAAATTTTTGGCAGAAAGGTTGTGGTGTGTGGTTTTTGTTTGTTTATTTGTTAAGAAACAAACAAAAAAAGGTCCAGAGAAATTGATCAAGGGTAGAGGTATTCCACTGATATGTGGACAGTCTCATATACTTGCACAAAGTCATTACAGGATTGAGGGCCTAGCTTGTACACTGTTTGACACAGAGACTGCATTCCTCTCTGTTTGGAAACCATCACATTTTTTTTCCTGCTACTGCAGTATGATTATTATTGCGAATAATAGTGAGATGAGGATAGATTGTAATATAGTGGCTGGAGCATATTGTTTAGGGTATGCATGGAAGATATCCCAGTAATGGCTGCATGGAAAGGGAGTGCTGCCTCCAAGGCAATGCTCTTCTCCCTCCCCCCCATTTTTGTAACTGTGTGGAGTTCCAAAAGTTCAGAAGCGCATGGAGTTTTGTGGGAAGGAAAGGGACTTACAATGAGTCACTTTCCTCACTATTGTCTCCTGTAGGCTGGCTGGCTTTTGGTGCAAAAAGTCAGGCAGGTGTTAATTCAGTTTGGAGCTGTTGGTGCTAAACAAATTATAAAGAAACCATGAGAATAATGCTCAGCCAAAGGAGACTGACAACCCATCAGTGCAAGTTTCAGTAAAAATACTGATAAGCATCCTAGCTACAGGTCCTATTCAGCTACAAAGCATTCTGAGCTAAATTCAGCCCTGAGTTATCCAAGCACAATACCAGCAAAATCAACAGAGTGGCATGGGTTTGTCCATGATTTTTTCTGCTTTTTAAAAACCTCTAGTTTTTGATCCAAAAAACGTTTTGACGGAAAATATTTGTCCAACCCTTTTAATGAGCTTTAGTGCCTTTTAGCAGTAGCTGATGCTAGAACCAGTGATACCTTGTCAAGAAATTTTCTCAAAACCGGGTATGTGCTGAGATGCGGAAGGTTTATTTTTCCCAGGGTTGCCTGTGGCAGGGGAGTAAGTGGGGCAATTTGTGCCAGGCCCAGCAGGGGCCCCCATGAGACTATAGTATTGTATAGTATTACAATTTTTTTTATGGAAAGGGCCCCCGAAATTGCTTTGCCCCAGCCCCCTGAATCCTCTGGGTGGCCCTGATAAATGGTAAAAAAAACCCCAAACCAAGCTAAATATTAAAAAAGGCTGCATGTAGGAGAAGACAAATTGAATGGGCTAATGAGTAGATAAACAATTTTAAGCACTGAAAAAGAGCCACAATTAGTACTTTAAAAACATGTCCAATTTGTCTTCACTATTCTCAGGTAAGGAAATGAGATGTATTTCTTTTCTTAATGAATTCCTCCAAAAAGTTACAGTGCATGTAGCAGCTAGTATTTTGCCATTGGAAACGGGGGGAGGGGGGAGTGTGGAAGAAAGAGGAGGGGAACAAAAAAACAACTATTTTTAATCAAAAACTTAAAAAGCCAATTTTTATTGTAACTCTTCTGCCCCTCTGAGTTGGCAGCAACAAGTGCCGGGTTCAGTATCCAGGGGTTCCGTTTCAGTAATACCATGCAAAACCGGCTCGAGCCCCCACCCAGTGACCTGGGACAATTACATACCATCCCCCCGATGCCTCTAGGAGGCAATACTTCCCCTCTCGCAAGCACAGACTCTGAGTGTAGCAAAATCCCTTTAATAAAGGAGGGAAACAATGTGGCATCATATTGGGGAAACACCACAAACACAATTCATAACATAAACCATGAGCAAAAGACCCACCAAGTAAGTTTTGGCAATGTCATTTTCCCCTTAGGGTCTTAAGTCCAATTACCCCAAAGTCCAACACCCAAAAGTCTCTGTCTCTGGTCAGTGCCACCTCAGAGTTCAAAAGTTTATCTGCAGAGTTTTACCCCCCCCAGCCTGGGTGGAAGTGGGGGGGGCACACACACAGTGTTAAGGGCACCTTACATGGGCCAGGGTTGCAAACTGCTCCACTCTGCCAGCCACTTAGCGACAGATCTTCAGGATCCCCCCCTAGTTATCATAGCACTCAGTGATCTCAGCTTAGTAAGCTTAGCTCTTTTAGAGATTTCAGCTTGTAGTAGGGGAACCCCGGTGCTTGTGCACCATTGGCCCAAATTGAATTCAGTTTAGCAGCCTCTAGATGGACTCCTAATGGAATCAAAATTAGCTCTGCTTTTCAACCGTGGAGAGAGAAGGGTGTGCAATTGGTGTTCCAGGCCCTCAAAAGGGGCCCATACTATCAGATACACACACCAGTCCCCAACCTCTCTCAATTCACTGGGTTTTGGCACCCATGTCCCTTGTCTAGCAAGTATTACTTCACTGAAGGTGAGACTCTCCATCATAAAGCAGTCTCATAGTTCCTCATTCACACAATCAGAGTGACAACACTTTATTCCTCCTGCCCCAATAATAAAGAAACTGGGGATCCCAGAGCTGTCAAAATAACCATCCCAGTCTGCCGTGGTCTATGCTAAGTGGGGTGGGTGTGCCAATGCAAATACCTGAAATTCCTTTCCACACTCCCCATAATTCACCACCAGATGTCAAGGTGGAGCTCATTCTGACTCTGCTTACATTATTAAACAATGCCATTTTCCATTAAAAATCTTTGATTAACAATGTTAACTAGCCTCTACTTTTTAAGCTAAAATGTATAGATTTAATAAATCTTTAAACGTCTGAGTTTTGTTTGATATTATTCCCAATTCTAGTCTTGTTTCAGACACATTGCTATTTTGTTTATTTAATCGCATTTGTTTATAAAATAAAAATAATGAATGAATTCAATATCTAATAACAAGAAGTCAAAATAAACATGCTCTGAAAATTAATTATGTTCAGTAGGAAAGTACAGTACTTATACCTAATGAAAGTGACATTCTGGTTATCGAATGGAAGTGGGGAAAAAAGAACCTCAATAATGCATGGACTTTTATTGTGTGAGTGAACAAAAGTGATATAAAGCAAAGAAATAAAAAATAACCCACAAAACAAAGGAGGTAAACCTTTTAATAAGTGGATTTTTACTGAGAAATCCATCAGTTCATGTCAGTAGATTGTTTGGACAGTGCCACAACTGTGGACACTTTCAGTTGACTAGATTAAATGTCCTGGAAACCCAAAACGGCTTAGCCAGTTAACCAAGAATCTATTTTTCCCATCCCTTTTCTTCCCTTCTCATCCTAGATTCTCTTACTGATTGCTCTTAATGTGTTAGTGTTTTGTTCTTGTTCACATTGCCCATTCAGGAATGCACCAAGATCCACTTTTTAAAAATCTTTTTAAAATAACCTATCTTTAACCTTATCTCCATTATAAGGCATATTTTAAGCTACAATAGAACCTCAGAGTTACAAACACCTCGGGAATGTAGGTTGTTTGTAACTCTGAAATATTTGTCACTTTGAACAAAACTTTATGGTTGTTCTTTCAAAAATTTACAACTGAACATTGACTTAATACAGATTGGAAACTTTACTATGCAGAAGAAAAATGCTGCTTTCTCTTTATTTTTCAGTAGCTTACATTTAACACAATACTGTGAAGTATTTGCCCCTTTTTTTTGGTCTCTGCTGCTGTCTGATCACGTACTTCTGGTTTCAAATGAGGTGTGTGGTCAGTTCATAACTCTGGTGTTTGTAACTTGGAGGTTCAACTGTAATTAACTTCCTTTCCCTTTTTGTCACAAAAAATGCAGATATTTCTGCGTGGAGAAGTTTAACCTTTCCTCACTGGAGATAACCTTTAATATGAGAGAAAAGAATGCTATAAAAATTTCTTAACATTGCTTTACTCCAAGAAATCAGGATGTACATGTCTGCAAGCAGTGAGGGACTGAATTAACAAGAAATTATTTTTTAAAAACATTCTTTCCTTAAAAGCTACTATACAATGGATTTTTTTCTTTTTTCTTTTTTTGGTGCTAATAGTTATCTTTTTAAGCTGTTCTCTAAACCTGGTTTTATCTGAGTGCTGTTCTCTAAACCTGGTTTTATCTGAGTTTGTTGGGATTTTTTTTTTCAGCTAGGTTTTTTTTTCAGCTAGGTTTAATCTGGCAAAACCATTACTCAACTGTTTTTCTCAATATGTGCAGTGTTGATCCCCATTTGAGGGTGGCTATTTTGCAACTTTTGCTTCTTAAGCAGAAAGATATTGTAAGTGCTAATTAAAAGCCTTTTATACACATTGATCAGAATTCTTTACTCATTTTCTCCAAAATACTAAAGGCAAAATATTATTCTCAACTGTGGATTACTATTTTCACTAGGAAATACTTATTCTTATTTCATAGTCAATTAGCTTCCTTGAACAATCAATTCATATACTGAATTACTGTGGTCAAAAATTAGATAGGTTTTTATTAACAGTTTTAAGAAATCTTATTGAAGCACAAAAACCCAAAACAAAGTTTTGGAGCTGGAAATTCCCATCTAACATAAGACCTCAGGCAGAGAAATATAAAGTGATGATATTCTGGAACGACTGCATTAAAACTGTTTACATTTAGAGTAGTGTTGTTGTTTTTTCTTATGACCCTCTTCACAGCAGTAATGAACTGTGTGATTAAATCCATTTTGCACTTTAAAGAAACATTTTCTATAAACATCTATTATGTCTGTCACTGTTCAAAACTCCAAACAATTACTTGGAATGAGCACCACTGCATGATCTGCAAGTTTTACAAATAATTTAAAGTAATTATGGTTTTATATATATATGAAACTAGATATAAACACTCATTTTTCAGACTGATCACATAATAGTGTTAAAAATGTCCACGAAAACAAAGGGGATGGACCACTGACACATTCTGAGGTGCCCTTTTTGTGCTGCGCACTGCTTACTGCCATAGGTGTAATGTAAGGAGACACAGGGAACATCACTCCCCAATTTCTGCAGGGGCGGGAAGGTCATCAATATGTTTCTATCAGTCCCACATAACTTTCAAACCCCATTGAGTATGGGGAAGGAGACAGCTGAAGAAGCAGTCCAAAACTGCTGCTTCATGCAGCTTAGCACTTTCCCCATCTCCCAAGACAATCATCTCTCAGATGGTCCACTGGGCAGGAAGGAGGAAGCTGTAATTGCATACTCATGGCAATAAGGAGCTGCTCTCTCATTTTGCTGGACAGGCAGGAAGTTGCTCTCTGGAGCTGGCTCAGCTCCTTCCCAGCCTGATTTTCCCTCCCATCCTTCAAACTAAACATTCTTTTTAATGATTTTGACATACTGAAGGTTGTGAGTCTGGATCAACAGCAGCATGTTGTCTTAAGTAGATGTCTGAACATGAGACAGTAGCAGCACGTATACCACTTCTGGCCTTTGATTTTTATGGCTCTGTGCGTGTGTGGACGTGGTTGGGGATTGAGGTTTCCAGTAATCATAGTTGATGTTTGAGCTGTGGACACACCAGTATACGTGTCTATATATCAAAGCATTTTTAAATCCACCATTTGTCTTGTCCTAGTTGTCCAGTCAGAATGGTCTCCTTTGTAATTTCTTTGTCATCTGTAACAAAGACTCCTATTAAGTGATTATCCTTAGATGAGGAATAAACACTTGGAATGAAATAGCAGAGTCAAAGATCTTATGTCAGGAACAGTAACTAGCACTTCGATGCTGTGAGGCAACTCTCAATTCCAATTTCTGACATCTGCGTTTCAAAACTGAGTGGGAAGTTTGGCCCCAGTGAGAAAGCTTGGGAAATATGCCTGTGTCCAGTTATGAATTCCATTTGTATTTATGGACGCTATTTGTAATTGCAACTGTAATTGTAGGTAAGATCATCCACTTTGTAGCAGTAATTTGACACATACTGTAATTTGATTGAGTCTAGAGAGCTGTGACATAACAATCAGAGACCATTTCCCTGCTTGACAAATGGGGTTTCTGCTGTTAGAGCCTTTGACTTTCAATGGACTCTACACAGAAACCTGTCAAAGCGGAGGAAGATTGAATCCCCCTACCACTGGTCTGAGCACATGGCTGGGAGATCTGCAGTTTCTCCATCTGACCAAAGAGGTGCAGAATCTGTTTTAAAAATGAATGCTTCTCTATGTAAGATAAGGTATTTAATCTCCAGAAACAGATTGGAATTGGAAAGATTGGAGGAAGAAGGAGGAAGACTGGAGGACTTTGCTTCTCTTCTCTAAAGAGTTGGACCAAACCTATGGGCTCACAAAAGGGGATGGGATCAGACTGAGGGGATCTTGTTGTTTTCCAATAAATCTATAACTCTCTTGTTCTTTTAAAGAGGAAAGTGTGTGTGTTTAAAAAATTCCTTTGCTAAACCTGAGTTTCCTTGCTTTTCTTGTATATTGTCCCTGAAGGGTTAATTAGCAACCAGAGCCACACAATTCAGGTGGTCTCTGGGGGGGAATGTGTCTAAGAAACCAGGGTGCTCAGGAGTCCTGAAGCAATGGTTCTAGTATCTAGGTGGCCAGACTGTGGGGTCCTACTGCCCAAGAGGGTGTTAGATGCAGAGTCTGCTTCTGGGGAGTGTGCTTGAGCAACCCAGAGCTAGTCACTACCCAGATCCTGGAAGTTTTGTCAGATTCAGTGGTGACATCCACTCATAACAGATTGATGTCTAGTTTGAGCGTGGGACTAGACCAAGCTGTGTTGCCTAGTTATTACTTTGGGCTTGTACAGCTGAATATTTATGCAAAATACTGCAAAGATTTCAGAATAGTGTATCCTGTCTATGCCACATTATATATCATATACAGTATGTCACTCTATCTAGGCATATCAGCTAAAATAATATAGAATTAATATTAGCTTAGAATGTTCAGATTTAGATTAAATTAACATTCCATTTACAAGTGGTTTATAAAGGGTTCATACATGATTAGTAGATGTTATGAGTATGTTATAAATATGAACAGGATGTGTTATCAATAGTTATGAGCATATCAGAAGGTGTTATACAAGCTTATAAGCAATCTACTGACTAGCTGGACTCTATAATAGTGGAAACAACTGATCATTAAAACATCAATAATTTATTAACCACTATAAATCATACAAAACGTAGCCAAATTTTCTAGCTTCCAATGCTTGATCTCATCCTTAACCATTTAGTTTCCTCCAGTCATGCACAGAATTCCCATTGACATCAACTGGAGGCATGCTTGTGGAATGAACAAAGTACCATAATATAGTTCATACTATCATTCTAATGAAACTATTTTAGATGGAATACCCTCTTAATTCACAAAAGAATAAGAATGTTATATTGCTCCCTGAAACTTAGTGAAGACAAATCTACACATACAGTTCTTTCTGAAGAGTAACTATAGACTTCTGGAAGGAATTCTTTAGTGTATAAAATATACTGAATTATACATATAGGGTTTAATTCTGCCTCACTTGAAGTCAATGGCAAAACCCCTAATTACTTCAGTGGGACTAGAGTTTCATTTTTCATGGCTTTGAATAGTAATAAAACATAATGATACAAATAAAAAATGGACAATCATCATACGAGTCTTGGACATTTCAGTTCTGTTTCCTCAGCTAATGCTTTCCCCATCCATAACTGTAAGCACAGACTCCTAAAACAGCAAAATGACATAGTGGTTGAATAGATTTCAATCATAAAGGCAGAGATTAAATGCTGGAGACAATTAACATTATATACTACACAAATAAGTTATCTACTCTGTTCTTATTTCATTCTATTTAATTGGTGTTTGGGGGAAAGGGTTGGGAAGGTTTTTTTTTGTTTGTTTTGGCATTTGCTGTTTTTATCTGTTAGATTATGTGGGGGACACACACCCAGTGGTTTCTGCTTCTGTGTAATTCAGAGGATCGATTGGGCCACTTGGTCAACTAACCTTGCATAATTACAATTATTCACTGCTTGTTAGTAATATCATTTCCTTCTGTCACATTTATAATTTTGCCAAGATTATGCTGCCCTAGTATTCTGTGCAGGATATCTGAATCATGATTTTGTTACTTCAAAAACAAAACAAAACAAAACACACACACCTCCATCACTCTTTGCTGGCCTGTGTCCACAATTGACTTCAGAATTTGATTACTTACTAAGGAGAAACCTGTCTCCACCATCAAAATGGAGTGGGCTAAATTTTTCCCTGGGATACATCTTTCTCTTCACTGTGCCAGTTTTTGATTAAGTTTAAAAGATCTATAACATTGCCTACATCTAGTTGCTGTGTTATTGGTATTATCTAATAAAATTGTTACCATTGCCAACATATGGATATACAAGGGATTTCTCCTTCTGTATCCATTGCAGTTCAGGTCTCAACTTAATCGACCCCTTGTCTCCTCACTCCCAAAACACCAGTAGTATTCATTCTGATAAATAATGTTCGTACTTCCAACAATATTTTGTGAAAAGAAGATATGAACAGAATGTAAGAACAGCCATCCCTGATCATCTAGTCATGTATCTCGTCTCTTGACAGTGGCCAGTGTCACTTGCCAGAAATCCCCTATTTAAACAGTCAGCAGCGACCCCCGAACAGTTAGTAGCCTTATAATAGCTGGCAACCGTTAAGGAAAATTGGACAACGCACGGACACAGTAGCCTGAATTTTTGAACTGTCTTCCCTTATTGGTCATGAGGCAGTTGAAGCTGGTCCTAAGCCGGTTTTTGCTGAGCAGATTGCAGAAGTGCAGGGTTTGCTAACTACCAATCAAATGCTAACATGACCAAAGCCTGTGTGTGAGTGTGTATAAAAGATTCTTGTTTTTTGTATGGAGTAGAGTCTTTGTACCAAGGTACAAAATTCTCCTTTCTTCTGCAGAATAAAGCAACCTTTCCTTATCCCTGCCTGGCTGTCATTGGCTCTCAGCTAGATGGACCCGACATTTCGGTAACAAATGTAGAAGAAGTTTACTTTTATTAATATATGCCCTTTTTGACTTTTAACCTCTCTTATTCAATGTGAGTGTTCTTAGTAACCAGACAAATGGCCAGTCCTGGTCCCAATGATATCTTGTGACAATAAGTGTTGCATGTTATTTATCCATGTTTTTAACAAAGTATTTCTTGTTATCCGCTTTATTTTTTTTGCCTTTGAGTTACATTGATTATTCCCTTGTAGTATTAGAAAGTGGAGCACTCAACTGATCTTTCCTGTGCCATTCATTATTTTATGTAGCTCGCTCATGATCTCCCCACTCACCTGCTCATAACCCAACCATGCTAAATTTAAACTTAATCAATTCAATGTTTCTGCATGTGGAAAGTCTTTTATAATGCTAATTTCTGGCGCAAATTTTTGGATCCTTTCTATTTATTTATTTATTTAGATGGGCTGACCAGAACTGAAATCAATATTCCAGGTGATAACATACCATTGAGTTCATTTACTTGGATTACAATATTTTTCAGTATTTTCCATACCATTCTTTATTATATCATAATATTTTGTTTCTTCTTTTGCCTGTTGCGGCACATTGACTGGATATTTACGCAGAGCAATCACCTATGACAGCCAGGACTTTTTCTGCAGTGTTTACAGTTAGTCTAATGAAGAAGTCAGAGTAGTTCAAATTATTCCATCAAAACCATGCAGTGATCTATACTGCATTTCACCTGCCATTCTGGTACATGATTGCATAGCTTTTCTAGATCCTCCTGGAGTTCCTCTCAACCTTCTTCAGCCTTAACTAACCTAACATTTACTGCCACTTGCAAATGTAGCCAGATCTGAGAGGTTCTCCTGTTTGTGTCCATTAACATAAATATTGCTACACTGACAATAGTAAGGTAGCTGGTGTGCTGTGGCCATGGCTTATCATGCTGTTCATAACGGTTTCACTGTTACCCTGGGCTCCCCACATCTGTTTGTTGTATCCACCTGTGTTGCTTGTCTTATACTGTAAATTCTGTATTTTTATTGTGTGTTTGTACAAACCTAGCATAATGGGGGCTTGATTCCTTACTAAGAAATTTTCTCCTTAGGAGCAGTAATAGAGATTTCAGACAATATGGACTTTTCTTACTTTTTTTTTTTTAAGTCTTGCTTTCTTTGTAAGGGTCTAACTAACACATCACCTTAAAAAAATATGAAATCATTATCTTGAAGTGCAGTCTCACATTAAGTACGTTTTTGGGTAGTCTGCTTCAAACACTCAAAGGAGAAAGTGGGAATAGCATCCTACAAAAGTAAACCCTACAACAGTTGCTTATGACTTATGACTAGTTACTTATGACTAGACTGAATCTGGGGAGCACTGCCAATAAGGTTCTTTCACCTTTACATCTGTGCTGATGTCTGAATTTTGGGTGCATGCATGGTTACACTGTTTCCCCCTCCTTCTGTGGATTCTTGTCTATCTGATAGAATTGTTGTATTCAAAATTCATATCTTTGATAAAGTCTAGATAACTCAAATATCTAAATAAACCTGAAACAAAAATGTGTCCTCCTGGATGGTTTATCAATAGTCTTAAGTTTTAAAATACAAAGGCTATAACATAAAAAAGGATAAGCCTTTTGGCAAGATACAGGCTTCCAAAGTTCCTTGACAAATTCATCAGTGCAGAAGAGTGCCCATGGGAAACCTGCTAATAACATGGCACAATGTTATCTCCCCTGAGGAAAAGGAAAAAGGATGGAAGCCTATCCCTCTAATTTAATTAAAATGAAAACTTTCATTAAACTAGGATATATCACACATTTTTTTAAGAAAAGTAATCTCTGCTGTGTTCATGAATCACTATTGTGCATGAGAAAATTAACTAAGATAAAATTAAATGATAAACTGGTACTTTATAGAATCAC
The DNA here is from genome assembly GCF_007399415.2 of Gopherus evgoodei. Taxonomy (NCBI): domain Eukaryota; kingdom Metazoa; phylum Chordata; order Testudines; family Testudinidae; genus Gopherus; species Gopherus evgoodei. Next base: position 52,653,108 of record NC_044324.1, read on the forward strand.
TGTGCAATAAGTTTAAGGTTTTTAGTTCATCTCTGACTGATGTAAGATTCTAGGGTTTGCTACCTCTCTCTCTCTCTGAAGGAATGAAAATCAAAGTAAATGCTAAAATCACTTTACTACGTAAGAGATAAAAGGTTTCAGACTGAATATAAATGGTAGCACTGCAGAAAATATAAACAATCCAGAAAGGGCAATTTCTACCCTCTTCCCTCTTTTCTTTGGTCACTCTATTTATTATTTGTATAACATCAACAGTGTATGAGCGAACAGGAGCTGCTAACAGGGAGTTTTGCAAGGGAGTTTGGAAGGGGAGTAAGAAGGGAGTGGGGGTCCCTTGTCGGTCTCATCTGTGACCCATTGGTCCCCTGAACCTAGAAACTGAGCCACATCCAAAACCTTTCTGTTTACAGCAGAGAGGAGCGGACAGGGAGCTGCAGATGGGAATTTGAGAGACTTTGACAGAGGAAGGCTTACAATGGTGGGGAGGACCCGCAACACCTGTGCCAGCACTGCTTCTGTCTCCTCCACCTGCACCTGTAGCCAGACAGAGCACCAAAGCATGGATGCTTTTACCCAGATTCTGGTGTGGGCTTGCAAAGACTGTAATTTGCAATTTCCATTTCCTGATATCCAGGCTGGGGGTGGCATCCAATGTGAAAGGTGCCTACTGGAGGAATCTCTCAGGCAGCAGGTGGGAGAACTACAGGAGGAGGTGGCTAGGCTGAGGAACATCCATATCCATGAGCAATTCTTGGACAGTATCCATGTGGAGACAGCTGACGTAGCTGTCCCAGTTGACAGGACTACTGACACACCAGTGGAGGAGGAGATGCCTCAGGGTGTATCTGACACACCAGTGGAGGAGGAGGCTCAGGGTGGACACAGCCAGCTGGTTACTTCTGGCAGCAGGCAGTGCTCCACCCCTGCTGCGAACCCTCCTGCTGTGGTAATAGATAACCGTTATGCTCTTCTTGATACAGGAGAGAAGGAATCACCCCCAACAGTAAAGGAGGGGAAGCCTCGTACCCCTAAGGCTGGGAGGTCTGCTGCCACCACTGATAAGAAACGTAGGGTAGTGGTGGTTGGAGACTCTCTGCTGAGGGGACGGAGACACCCATCTGTCGCCCTGACTGTTCATCTCGGGAGGTATGCTGCCTGCCAGGGGCCCGTATCCGAGATGTTACAGAGGCATTGTCGAGGATTATCCGAACTTCTGACTACTACTCCATGCTACTCATCCATGTGGGCACAAATGATACTGCAAAGTGTGACACTGAGAAGATCAAGAGTGACTACAGGGCTCTGGGAGTATGGGTTAAGGAGCGCAGATGGTATTCTCTTCGATTCTTCCTGTTGAAGGTAGGGGCCCGGGCAGAGACAGATGCATTGTGGAGGTGAATGCCTGGCTGCGAAGATGGTGTCGCCAGGAGAGCTTTGGCTTCCTTGACCACGGGATGCTATTTGAGGAAGGACTACTAGGCACAGATGGCGTTCACCTTTCGAAGAGGGGAAAGGCCTTATTTGCGCACAGACTGGCTAACCTAGTAAGGAGGGCTTTAAACTAGGTTCGACGGGGACAGGTGAGCAAAGCCCACAGGTAAGTGGGGAACAAGACCTGGGAGATGGGTTGGAAATAGGAGGGAGCACGGGCTATAATGGCAGTGAGGAAGGAGGATCAGGGCAAACCTGGGAGGCAAGATCAAACCAGTATCTTAGATGCCTATATACAAATGCAAGAAGTATGGGTAATAAGCAGGAAGAACTGGAAGTGCTAATTAATAAAAACAACTATGACATTGTTGGCATTACTGAAACTTGGTGGGATAATACACACAACTGGAATGTTGGTGTGGATGGGTATAGTTTGCTCAGGAAGGATAGACAGGGGAAAAAGGGAGGAGGTGTTGCCTTATATATTAAAAATGTACACACTTGGACTGAGGTGGAGATGGACATAGGAGACGGAAGTGTTGAGAGTCTCTGGGTTAGGCTAAAAGGGGTAAAAAACACGGGTGATGTCATGCTGGGAGTCTACTACAGGCCACCTAATCAGGTGGAAGAGGTGGATGAGGCTTTTTTCAAACAACTAACAAAATCATCCAAAGCCCAAGATTTGGTGGTGATGGGGGACTTCAACTATCCAGATATATGTTGGAAAAATAACACTGCGGGGCACAGACTCTCCAATAAGTTCCTGGACTGCATTGCAGACAACTTTTTATTTCAGAAAGTAGAAAAAGCTACTAGGGGGGAAGCTGTTCTAGACTTGATTTTAACAAATAGGGAGGAACTTGTTGAGAATTTGAAAGTAGAAGGAAGCTTGGGTGAAAGTGATCATGAAATCATAGAGTTTGCAATTCTAAGGAAGGGTAGAAGGGAGTACAGCAGAATAGAGACAATGGATTTCAGGAAGGCAGATTTTGGTAAGCTCAGAGAGCTGATAGGTAAGGTCCCATGGAAATCAAGATTGAGGGGAAAAACAACTGAGGAGAGTTGGCAGACAAAGGGACACTATTAAGGGCCCAAAAGCAAGCTATTCCGATGGGTAGGAAAGATAGAAAATGTGGCAAAAGATCACCTTGGCTTAATCACGAGATCTTGCGTGACCTACAAAATAAAAAGGCATCATATAAAAAATGGAAACTAGGTCAGATTACAAAGGATGAATATAGGCAAATAACACAGGAATGCAGAGGCAAGATTAGAAAGGCAAAGGCACAAAATGAACTCAAACTAGCTATGGGAATAAAGGGAAACAAGAAGACTTTTTATCAATACATTAGAAGCAAGAGGAAGACCAAGGACAGGGTACACCCACTGCTCAGTGAGGAGGGGGAAACAGTAACGGGAGACTTGGAAATGGCAGAGATGCTTAATGACTTCTTTGTTTCGGTCTTCACTGAGAAGTCTGAAGGAATGTCTAATATAATGAATGCTTATGGGAAGAGGGTAGGTTTAGAAGATAAAATAAAAAAAGAGCAAGTAAAAAATCACTTAGAAAAGTTAGATGCCTGCAAGTCACCAGGGCCTGATGAAATGCATCCTAGAATACTCAAGGAGTTAATAGAAGAGGTATCTGAGCCTCTAGCTATTATCTTTGGGAAATCATGGGAGATGGGGGAGATTCCAGAAGACTGGAAGGGGGCAAATATAGTGCCCATCTATAAAAAGGGAAATAAAAACAACCCAGGAAACTACAGACCAGTTAGTTTAACTTCTGTGCCAGGGAAGATAATGGAGCAGGTAATTAAAGAAATCATCTGCAAACACTTGGAAGGTGGTAAGGTGATAGGGACTAGCCAGCAAGGATTTGTAAAGAACAAATTGTGTCAAACTAATCTGATAGCGTTCTTTGATAGGATAATGAGCCTTGTGGATAAGGGAGAAGCAGTGGATGTGATATACCTAGACTTTAGTAAGGCATTTGATACGGTCTCGCATGATATTCTTATAGATAAACTAGGAAAGTACAATTTAGATGGGGCTACTATAAGGTGGGTGCATAACTGGCTGGATAACCGTACTCAGAGAGTAGTTGTTAATGGCTCCCAATCCTGCTGGAAAGGTATAACAAGTGGGGTTCCGCAGGGGTATGTTTTGGGACCGGTTCTGTTCAATATCTTCATCAACGATTTAGATGTTGGCATAGAAAGTACGCTTATTAAGTTTGCGGATGATACCAAACTGGGAGGGATTGCAACTGCTTTGGAGGACAGGGTCAAAATTCAAAATGATCTGGACAAATTGGAGAAATGATCTGAGGTAAACAGGATGAAGTTCAATAAAGATAAATGCAAAGTGCTCCACTTACGAAGGAACAATCAGTTTCACACATACAGAATGGGAAGAGACTGTCTAGGAAGGAGTACGGCAGAAAGAGATCTAGGGGTCATAGTAGACCACAAGCTTAATATGAGTCAACAGTGTGATACTGTTGCAAAAAAAGCAAACGTGATTCTGGGATGCATTAACAGGTGTGTTGTAAACAAGACACGAGAAGTCATTCTTCTGCTTTACTTTGCGCTGGTCAGGCCTCAGCTGGAGTATTGTGTCCAGTTCTGGGCACCGCATTTCAAGAAAGATGTGGAGAAACTGGAGAGGGTCCAGAGAAGAGCAACAAGAATGATTAAAGGTCTTGAGAACATGACCTATGAAGGAAGGCTGAAGGAATTGGGTTTGTTTAGTTTGGAAAAGAGAAGACTGAGAGGGGACATGATAGCAGTTTTCAGGTATCTAAAAGGGTGTCATCAGGAGGAGAGAGAAAACTTGTTCACCTTAGCCTCCAATGATAGAACAAGAAGCAATGGGCTTAAACTGCAGCAAGGGAGATTTAGGTTGGACATTAAGAAAAAGTTTCTAACTGTCAGGGTAGTTAAACACTGGAATAGATTGCCTAGGGAAGTTGTGGAATCTCCATCGCTGGAGATATTTAAGAGTAGGTTAGATAAATGTCTATTAGGGATGGTCTAGACAATATTTGGTCCTGCCATGAGGGCAGGGGACTGGACTCGATGACCTCTCGAGGTCCCTTCCAGTCCTAGAGTCTATGAATCTATGAGTCATTTCAATGATAGCTCAAGAAGACATGGTCTAAAGAACATAACCAGTATTTTTTTCCATGTAATATAGCTACTGAACATTGGCCATAAAGCTATTCATTGCAAGATATTTTTTACTTATCACTACTAAAGTATGCATTGTCAAGAAGTGGTATCTGAAGTATGTATTATTGCCAAACCATATAACCATTTCATATTCAAGACAGTTCTCAAGAGGAGAATTTGGAAGCACAGCTTGTCTTAGGAAGGGACAGTACACATGCAACACTTCATAAACAAATTGCTTTCTTGCTGCCTTACTGATATATTGGTGTCCTTAACAATTTGTGCATCCTCTTGGAAATGTTTTAAGACTATCTGTGTTAAAATATATAAAAAAATAACATACATACATGAGGAGGTAGAAGGAGATTAAATGGTTTCACGAAAGTCACACAGAAGGTCGTTATGAAAATAAGAATCAACATCCAAGTTTCCTGGCTAGTTGTCCATTGCTTCATGACAAAATCATGCTACCTCCCATATGTTAAAGTTAGTCTTTCCTGTCTCTTTAGCTTTATGGAAAGTAAGTGTTTTTAATACACTGCCGGTTATCAGTTACTTTAGTGTCTTGGGTACATATAAAATATCCAGGATTCTCTTCAGAAAACTAGCATTAAAATGAAGGATACTTGAGTGATGATATTAACAAAAGATGTAAGCAAATCTTTCAGATACTTTTCTTAATGTTATATAGCTTGTTGAGAGGTTCCATCGTACCATTCTCTCTCTATAAAAATCACTAATAGCCTCTTTTTCCCCTAATTGATCATAAGTTTCTATATATTCAATAATTAGGCAAACATTCCTGGTAAAACAGAAATACTAAATTATACTCCATTCTTCTTGCATAATGAGAGCCCTAGATACTGTCAATCTCAAACATGATGCAAAGTAAGGACTATAGGTTGGGAACAGAAGCAACTTCAGTACAATGCTAGTTCAGTGTAGGAGGTGTAGAATTATCTGGAGCTAAAAAGAGAAACCCTAAATTTGCCAATTTTATTAAAATTTAATGATAGAGAGAAGCAAAAGAGCACTTGATAGACTGTACTGAAGTTAGTTTGGGACCAAATCAATACACTGGATATGTTGCATACCCAAACAAACAGAACTGTGTTGCTCCTGATCCTTGTATAAAGGAGCCTTGCTCACCTCGCCCCAACTTCACCAATGTAAGGGACAATTCACAGTCTATTTCAGAGTTTGCCCCTTACAACTGTCAAATGGCGGCAGGATAGGCAGGGAAGATCACACACCATCACATGACACAATGATTTGATAGTCCAAAATAGTAGTTCTCTGATCAGACATTTTGTAATGTTATCACACCTTCTGTTGGAGGTCTGTAGCAGGGATAAAACATTCCAAGGTTATTTATTTATATTTGAATTATTTTTTTGTTTACTGCCTATGAGAATTTTCTTAACATTGGGCATTTGTAAGGAGGAATCTTATAATAATTTCCATTTAGGCCATTCAGACAGTGATCCAAAAAGGATCTTCACACATAAATTGGGAGCAACGTGTGCTGTGAGCAATGAGGCTGAAGGGGGATTACATACAAATCCATTTGAAATCAGATAATTTGAAATGGTAGAATGATCAGAGGAATGGAGAACCTACCTTATGTGAGGAGACTTAAGTAGCCTAACAAAATGAAGGATGAAGTGAAATATGATTGCTCTTTATAAATACATCAGAAGGATAAACACCAGGGAGGGAGAGGAATAATATAAGATTACGGCCAGTGTGAGCTGAAGAACAAATTAATATAAACTAGCCATCAATATGTTTAGATTTGAAATTATATGGAGGTTTCTATTCATCTCAAGAGTGAAGTTCTAGAACAGCCTTCCAAGGGACTAGAGGGGGGAAAAAACTAACTTGTTTTAAGATTATGCTTTATAAGTTTATGGAGAGGATGGTATGATGAGGTGGACTTCAATGGCACATGGCCCATTGGTGACTGCTATTAGCAAATATCTTCAATAGACAGAGAGGGGACACTAGATGGGGAGGGCGAATTACTACAAAGAATTCTCTCTCAGGTGTCTAGCTTGTGGGTCTTGACCACATGCTCAGGGTAATATTGATTACCACATTTGGAGCTGGAAAGGTATCTTCCTGCAAGTCAGACTGGTAGTGATCCTGGGGGGGTTTCTCCTTCCTCTACAGTGTCACTTGCTGATTTGAACTACAGTAAATAGTGGATTATCTGTAACTTGAAGTATTTAATTCAAAACTTGAGGACTTCAGAAACTTAGCTAGAGGTTATGGGCCTACTACAGGAGTGGTGGGTAAAGTTCTGTGGCCTGCAACATGCAGGAGGGCAGACTAATGGTCTATTCTGACCTTAAAGTCTGAGTCTACGAGGCACACATTCTACTATTCCATTTAACTAAGATAGCAGCTCCATTGAAAACTTGCTAGTCTGTCTCAGGTTTTTCCTGGAAACCAAACATTTCCTTGCTGATCCTAAATCACATTTGAATCAGAGTGACTGCATATTGCAACGTGGTCTATAATAAGGTATGTTGCATCATATAATTAAACACAACAACTCAGTTTCCAATGCAACCTTAAAATGGAGAATACATGCAGACCCACCAACCATTATTTCCCCTGTTGATCACAATTCAAATATAAATCTCAGGATCTGAGCTCAAGACTCATATCACGGCCATGCCTCACAAGAAGCAATACATTCTTGTTTTCTTGATCAGGCAGGATAACGCCCTGCCCCTTTCCATCTCTCTAGAACTCAGTGGGATCTCACTCCTACTACATCTGAGAGATGAATACTCAAAGACTTTTTTCTCATTATGTCCTAAATACATAAAGATTGGTTGACTGAATTACACATAAGTCTGCTAAAACCTCATCCACTGAAGGCAAAATGTTGTTTGTGTTAATGCGCTAAAGCTTCTTTTGCCTGAATCCTCAACATGCACATTGTTGATTGATTGCCATGATCTCTGCATGTAATCATTTACTGTTGCTACTTGTGAAACAGATGTGATAAAGATCCAGAGGCTCGTTCATTGGTAGCTATATGTGCATCTGAAAACAGGTTCATTAAAATTCATTTCTGTTGCAGATATTTTGTGATGTTAATTGGCTTCCAGCAGAGGTATTTTTGTTAGGTAATGATTAGTTGCTTTTATTTGCTCTGTATGTCAGTTTGGATATGCAGTCTTATATTCTAGAATGTTTAGCTCAAAAGGAGCTTATTCATTTTTACTAGATTATGATTCCTCCCCTTGGCCCACTTTCAAACCAACTGTAGTAATTTTTTGAAGTTTTGCCTATGGTGTTAGTAGCATGACACTCCTGGATTTCCTTTGATAATTTAATCCATTCTGTTTGTGTTTAGGTTTTGAGGTAGTATAGTTGGTTTGCCAATTAATTTTCTACTTAAGAGTCCAATCCTGCTGCCAGTGAAGTCAATGGACAACTTCCATTAATTTCAGTGAGGCATGCGGTTAAGCACTTTAGATACAATAGATGGTCAGATAATGTGATGATGAGTGCAGTATAAAGACCTGAACAGATCAGAATCGAGTTCAACAAATGTAAGAATTTGGAATTTTAGGTAATAGCCACAGGTAGCTTTGTGTATTACTATACTTTCACATTGATAACAGTTGATTCAAGGGATAGACATTTAGGGCCAGATTCCATTCCAATTTAAATCTAACAAAACTCCATTGTTGTGAGTAGAGCTGGATGGGATGTAAGTTATAATTTCTCTTTATTACTACTTTGGTAATTCATTTTGCTAATTGTGGTTTATATCATTGTGTTTTGCTTATGTACTTTTGGGAGAAGGAGACAAAAACTAGACAATGACTGTAAATATGTTATTTTCTATAGTATGGGTATGAATGGATGAGTTAGCACATTTGTATAATTTCCCACTATTGAAAATTACAGATCTGACAGGCTGATCTAAGCCCACTGACATCAATGGAAAGACTCCTATTAATTTTACTGGGAGCTGATTCAGGCCTGTAAGCAGGATAAATCCATAAGGGCAACATTTACACAAGAGTAAAACTAGTGTGAGATTATAATTGGGCCCAATGTATTTACATTAAAACAGGTTATGTAGAACACATGCAATTGCATAAGGCAGATTTTATGCACACCCACACACAGACACACACCCCTCATAATATTAATAATATATTATCCATGAGTTTATGGAGAGGATTTCCAAGCATTTGTCTCTAGTGCTAAATGTTTGTATTAGTGTTAAATTCTGCAATATGTACATCCTAAGAAAAAGGATCCTTCTTCGGGGTTAAATTAATAAATGTTTTCTGCAAAAATACAACCTCTTCCTATCCTATCACATCTCTGAAGAAGGCAGAATATAACTCTTACAATATAACATTTGTACAGAAGTAGGAGACCATACTTCAAACTAAATCATTTCAATTGTAGGAATGTATGTGACCTCTGTATCCACCTAAATAAGGAGAAAAAGTCTGAAGAACATTGGAAAATATACCATAATTTGATACAGTTGTGGGGGGAAATCCTCAGCCCAATGGAAAGGTGACTTTTGGCTCATCTCCACATCATGGCCAAAGCTTGATTGCCACGAGGTACAGCATGATGGATACATTGCAGGAATGTCCTCTAGATTCACATAAGCCACTGAGCCAGTGATTACGACTCTTTGAGGCCATGATCCAATTTCAACTTCATTAAACTGTTGTGCTCCAGTGCAATTCACTTCAGCTACAACAAAGTTGACACACATTAGTTGAGTTTCCTGGGAAATTTTCAATAAAATATTTTTCTGTTGGAAAATACCAGTTATGTTTGTTTGGGAGTCGGGGGGAATATCTCAGGTGCACAATCAAATTTTAAGTCAACACCAGAGACAGAGAGAGACTCCTCACACACACACACACTCCAAGGCTCTGAATCAGAGTTGGACTTGAACATGGAGAATGTGACCCCACAGGGGTTTCTTTCTTGCATTTTTTTCAATGAAAATTTTCAAAAGGTCAAGGTTTTTTTCTGATGAGGACATTTAAAAAAAAATCTCAAAATCTTTTGCCGAACAGAATTCTTGTTTTCTAAACAGCCCTGCTCAGCAGTCATTAATCGGTGACTGCCATGTAATACACCATACATGGCTTTAAGATAGGGGTCTATTATGTATTGCTTTATAGCTCTACAGCTTCCTCTTCAAGTATTTCTTGGTACTAAAATATTGCTGAAAAATGAACATAATAGTGATAAACAAAATTAATTAAATAACTGTTTAAAGTGACCTCTGAATAGTAAGAGCAAGTTTCAGTATGATGAGATAGTAATAGCTGACAGTTTCAATGTGATAGCTTCGCCAGCAGAAGCATTTAAACACTGAAACTACTTGGCTCAGAAGGATGATAGAAAGAAGGTGGACATACACATCTCATAATAGGCAATATATTACTATAAATTAGTATATCTTCTGTTTTCAGCTTGAATTTTTATTTTTTTTTGGAAACACATCAGGCCAAATCCAGAAGATCTTACAATTTTTATTCATGCCTTAATTGGGTAAAGTTTTGAGTAAAAACTGAAGTCCTGGCCTTCTTTGTCAAACCTGGGGAATATCATGGTATCTTTGTTAATCATGCTCTCTGCTTCACTCTTTTAAAAAAAGAAGTGTTTGACTAAAGTGATTACTCTTATTTTTCTTTTTGGTAAAAGGTCTATGTTCAGCCATGACTGGATTTTTTAAATGATTATGTAGCTGTTTTTTGTAATGGAACAAGAAAGGCTAAAAACCAAAATAATTTCATGTACAGTAATGCAACTTAAAACAGTATAATAAAGAGAAACAATATTTTTTTGGTGTGGAGAGCATTTATTTTTAGGCTTCATGTTATAAACAGGGTGGGCCTGATCCATTGCATGCATAGCTCTCTCTCCACTCTTCTGAATAGAAGGAAGAGACTGCCATGTGCACTGTCTAATAACTCAGTGGAACAGCATTAGTGTAAAATGTGTGTGTGGAGAATCTGGCCCATTTTCAATAACAGTTAAAAAAAACAAAACATGCAGGTAAGTTTTCTCTGAATTTGCTCATATCTGTCATTTCAAGCCAGCCTCTTAATGCCATGTAAGCAATTTTAAGTGAAAGGATGTTAAGCAAATCCAATTTCCCCATAAGAATTAATGTAAATGAGGGGGTTAGGTTCTAGGGGAACTTTTTTCACCAAACAAAAGACTATATTATATATATACACTCATACATACACACACAGTATAAGTTTTAAACAAACAATATTTAATACTGGTACACAGTGATGATGATTGTGAAGCTTAGCTGAGGTGGAGGAGTCAGAGGGTGGGATATTTCCCTTATTTCTCAATGATGAACTAGCAATTGACTGAGCCCTCAAGGGTTAACTCTCTTATTCTACAAGGCAGCTGGAATGGAGGGAGGGGAGACATCGCAGACAGAGACACACACCGTATGTGTGTGAGAGAGATTTGTGCATTTCCCCTTTAAGTACACTGCCTTGTGAATTTGATCAGATTGCTGAGATCGCAGCTGCTGCAAGCTCCCTCTGTCCTGAGCCCTGGTATGTTCCCTGGAGAGCAGGAGTAGGGAGGAGGGGGACACCCTGACATTAGCCTCCCTCTTCCTCCCCTTCCCCCCCGCCGCACAGCAAGCAGCAGTCTTGGGGGAGCAGCTCCAAGGCAGAGGGCAGGAGCAGCACACAGCAGTGCGGGGAGGGACAGCTGAACTGCAGGTAGCTGCTGCACAGGGAACTTAGGGGAGTGGAGAGGTGATACAAGGGCTTCTGGTCAACCCTGGTTCCAAGCCCCCACCAGCTAGCTGCAATGGTCTGCTCTTCCTGCAAGCAGTAGACAAAGCAGGCGGCTGCCAAATGATATTAGAAGAGAGCATTGCACAACTTTAAACAAGCATGTTCCCTAATTGATCATCAATGAACAATGAAACAACGTTAACTGGGATGACTTTAAGTGAGGTGTTACTGTACCTCATACAGGAAATACAGAACCTTCTTCAATTATACCAAACACACATTTTCTCAGAATGCTTTAAACATCATGTGTCAAAAACAAGTGCCAAGAAAATCTGCAATGAAAGCTGAAGTTCCCAATGACGTAACAGTTCAATGCCAAATTCTCATAGCTAATTAATGCCAGAAAGCAACTCTGGAAATGTCCTGTTATCTATTTTGGTTGATTGAAAACAAAATATGAATGTACTATTTAAAAAATCTGCTCTTGTTGCATTAGTTTATATTTAATGGACAGCTACTGAGTACTGCCTGTGATACAGCATGGCTAGAGGGCAGCAGAAGAGTGTTAGCAGGGAGTCTTATTCCCTGCAAGGGGAGGAAGGTTTGCTATAGATTAACTAGAGCACCTGAAGCCAATTAGAGCACCAGCAGTCAGTCATGTGATAAAACCCCCTTGCTTCAGTCAGACAGTGTGGGAGTTGGAGCAGGAAGGTTTGGTTGGAGCAGAGAGCAGTTTGAAGGCATTGGAGAAGAGAAGAGAACAGTACTGAAGAGAGACAAAAGGAAAGTTTGGAGGAGTACTGTGGTGGGAAATTGAAAAGAAACCCGAGGTAAGGGGCACCTGGCTTGTGTAAAAGGAGGGCAAGAAGCCCCTTCCCAAGCTGAAGGGCAGGATAGGGAAGTAGCCTAGGGGAAGGAACCACTAGTTCAAGTGGTTCACCACAAACTTCAGGGCCCCTGGGTTGGGACCTGGAGAAGAGGGTGGGCCCAGGTCCCTCCCTCTCCACTCCCCTCCTCAAGGACACTAGTGGGGTAATTAAAATACTGGTTCAGAGGCAAGCAATGGTGCCCTGAAACCTTCCCCAAAGAAGAGAGAGTGCAAGACCCAGCATAACAGTACTGGCAATTTGCCACATGCCCCATGTGTTATTTTACCCTTTTTATTTGCAAATATTCTTGTTTTATTTTTAAATTAAATTTAAGCAGTGACTGAAGATATTATCATTTTTTCTCCTTCTGCTTTTATGTCTTAGTTCTTCATCTGATCTTGATTTTTAGAAATTGACACTGAATTGCAGCTGTTATTCCCATTCATTAACACAAATAGTACTTGTCACCTCTCTCTTTTTTAGTACAAGATCTGAATTAACAATTTCACTTCTTTAACACTGCTGGGCTCTATTAATGAGAAAAAATGTGTTTGGGTCACTTTTTCTTGCCTTATTTTGCACTATACAACTCCGGAGGGTGGTTCTTGGTTGATTTTTAATCAAAAAGATGTTTTATATGGATAGCTCAGTGCACATCAGCAACCTTTAAGTAAGCCTGGCCTAGATTCATGTGCAGATGGTAAGGAAATTGAAAACCCAGTTTCTTCCTATATAAGGTTTGTCCACTAGATCAGCAACTGACATTTCAAATATCAATTTTACACCAAATAGGAATACAGAAGACATACGATAAAGCCCCAGCATTTTTTTTAAGATATGCTAAATTATTAGGAAAGAAAATGGACATTATAATTAATCAAAGTATTACAATAAAAACTGATGATACAGTTAAAGCAAAACCAATACTGCTCAAATAGCAAATATTTGTCTCAAAATATTTGTGAAGAATCCACAGAATTTTCCCCCCTGCCCTCCAAAAAAATAAGGAACCTGATATATGCTCATGGAAACTTTGAGCAAAAAGAAAGGATATATTAATTGGATAAGTCATTCATTGTGAATTATTCACTTAGGCCTAGTTTGCATAGGAAATTCTAACACAACTTTAACTAGAAGTAAAATTCCACTGGGCATGTTTTTTAGTAATTCTACATGCCTTAGAAAGACCAGGCAAAGGGACAGCAGCTCCTGTTCCTTGCAGCAGAAACAAACAAAATAACAATAATTAGCTTAATTTCCTTTACATTTCTACTTACTGTTCCCCAATACACATTATAGCATATATTTTAAATGAGGTACATCATAAACAATATTCAAAAGTCATCAAGCATTTTCAGGAGCCTGCACAAACCACCTAGGGACATGTTCCTTCTAACAGCCTACTTTGCTTTGCAGTCAGTAAAACCAAATCAGGGATGAAAGAAGCAACTGTATAGATCATTCAACTGATAGATCCCTGAATATAAAAGATTCTTTCACCTTGAAAAACTGAAACACTGTGTAGTATTTAAATTGATTCCCTGTAGCTATAATCTCTTTGTCCACTTATATCACTAGCCTTTCTGATAAATATATTTCTGGCAAAGGTTCAGTATTTTTATAAATATTTTCATATGTGCAGGCCTTAGTGTTTTTTGTTTCCCCTATCAGAAGCTTTCTAATCTTCGTCTGACTGAGACAATCTTACTCATTTTATCCAACTGGTAAGAACATAAGAATGAATCATAGAATCTCAGGGTTGGAAGGGGCCTCAGGAGGTCATCTAGTCCAATTCCCCACTCAAAGCAGGACCAATCCCCTACTAAATCATCCCAGCCAGGGCTTTTTCAAGCCTGACCTTAAAAACCTATAAGGAAGGAAATTCCACCACCTCCCTAGGTAACCCATTCCAGTGCTTCACCATCCTCCTAGTGAAAAAGTTTTTCCTAATATCCAACCTAAACCTCCCCCATTGCAACTTGAGACCACTACTCCTTGTTCTGTCATCATTTACCATTGAGAACAGTCTAAGTCCATCCTCTTTGGAACCCCCTTTCAAGTAGTTGAAAGCAGCTATCAAATCCCCCCTCATTCTTCTCTTCTGCAGACTAAATATTCCCAGTTCCCTCAGCACCCAGTTCCCTCATAAGTCATGTCCTTCAGCCCCCTAATCATTTTTGTTGCCTTCTGCTGGGCTCTTTCCAATTTTTACACATCCTTTCACAGCCTTCTCTTCCTTGTAGTGTGGGGTGCAAAACTGGACACAGTACTCCAGATGAGGCCTCACCAGTGCCGAATAGAGGGGAATAATCATGTCCCTCGATCTGTCCAAGGCCCCCTCCATTACACTGGGAAAAGAGCTATGCAGTATCACCAGTCATAAATGTAGCTAGACCTTTTAAAAGCTAGTTGAATTACATAACTCCAAGACCTTCCATATGAATGAATGACTCTGGCTGGGTATACACTATGCCCTCTGTCTTGCAAAAATTATGTGTGCGTGCTTAACTTTTCACACTGTGATAGCTCCACTGAAGCCAAGGAATCAGGGCCTGAGTGAAGAAGCATTTCCTTCTAATTATTCTACGTATACCTGCCATTAATATCAGTGTTCTTTATTAGCTAATGGCATCAGTTTTCAATATACATTAACAGTTCACTTTTGAAGTGAGTGAAGTTGTATAAATAATAAAGCAGTGGTTTTGAAAGAACTCTTGAAGATCCTTCAAAGGACAAAAACTTGATCAGTGTAATATAACAAGGAATGATCTGTAAATGTGGAATGAACCAATAAATTAATGTTATGTTGCTCAGCCATCTATCTTAAATTCTTCAAAAGCCTCCCAATAATCAAAAGTGCTGTAAGGAGAAAAACTAGGCTGGAGCATTATTATATAACAGAGCTCTGAATCAAGAGGTCACTGCCAAATTTGGGAGTGATAATCTTGCTACTTTCAATGAGAAGTCTAAAAATATATATATTTCCAATCTGGAGGTACGGTTAATGCTAGAAATGTAGAAAGATCAGACAAAACTTGGTATGTTCTTTTGGTGAAAGACAAAAAAGCCATTTCAACACTGAAGTGATGGCCTATTTCAAAGAAGGGTGCATTTGGGGCAGCAGTATTAACTGTGCTGTTTGTACCAAACAATCATAAATTGCCTAAAATGGATTATATTCCCCTTCACTGGCATGACAATTATTAACTGGAACTAGTGAGCTCAGTAAAGTCTGGTTGCACTTGGAGGTCGGCCAGCTGCTATTGAAGATGAAGTCCAACTGGTGGAGGAGTTACAGTCTGAGCATAAAGAGAAGAAGCTCAGATGAGAAGGTAGCTTCAGGAAGTGAAGGGAAGAACTCTGCTGTCCCTCTCTGGTTGCTAGAGAATAGATAAAAGGACTATAGAGACACAGACATACAATAAATCCAAGAAGAAGCTGTGGGAAAGGGCCTGAATGAAGGCCAAGGTAGAAATTCCAGAGAGGCAGTGAGGAGTCTGAGAGAGCAGACCTTTGCTGAAACACATGGGAGAAAGAAGGCCTGAGTTCCCCTACAAGCCACCAGAAAAGGTGGTGTGGAAACTCTGTGACATGAGGAGGCAAAGGACTATTGAGTTTGAAATCAGGTTTCCACACAGAAAGCCCTGGGAGGCATCTCTTCACCCAAGCACAGGACAACAACCCTGCAGAGCCCAGGAAGGGGTGAAGAGTCTGTGGAGGAATGAATCTATCTAGGGATAGTGAGATATGTTTGGCAGGGGGTGTTGGATTATTTGTTTACTCTACAAGGTTTGAGACTTTAAATTTGATTTAAGTTGGCTAGAGGGCTGAGTCATGAGAAGAGGTAGACCACCAGGCCAGAGTGCCTGTCACCATGGGGTGCCAGAGGAGGAAAGCCAACTATGCCACAGCCAGCCATGAGGGGGGCATACCTGTGGTGAGTCTACTCTTTCACACTGTCCAAGACCACCTTCTGTGGTGTCTCATCTAGTACAGTTTTATCCTCATTTTATCCTGTAAATGAAATTGTTCAGATGATGCTTTCCCAGACTTGTTCATAGTACGTCAGTGACAGATACAGCAATGGTGAGAACACAACAGTATTTTTTTATATTAAAATGCTTCACAAATGATTGACATGAGCTGAGATTAGCTCATAGAGAGCTGCTATGCGTGCTTGCCAAGCTGGATAATCAGGAAAAGGCATTTCAGAAATTCCATGGGGCTTTAAGTGTGTGTGTGTGTGTGTGTGTGTGTGTGTGTGTGTGTGTGTGTGTGTGTGTGTGTGTGTGTGTGTGTGTAGGGGGGGGACTTCTGGGCTCTGTGCCCCTTGGATAGTGTATTCATGTTGTGGCAAAAACTTAAACATTGTCATTGCTCTCCTATATTGCTGTTTTACAAATGTTCCCAGTGATGTTTCTTTGCCTACTGGAGCATCATTGAGTTGTTTTGAAAAGAACTAGATAATTTCATGAAGGATAGGTCCATCAATGGCTATTAGCCAGCATTGGCAGGAATGGTGTTCCTAGCCTCTGTTTGCCAGAAGCTGGGAATGGGTGACAGGGGATGGATCACTTGATGATTACCTGTTCTGCACCTGGCATTGGCTATTTTCCAAAGACAGGATACTGGGCTAGATGGAACTTTGGTCTGACCCAGTATGGCCATTTGTAGATGATGCTAAGCTGGGAGGAGTGGTAGATACACTGGAGGGTAGGGGTAGGATACAGAGGGACCTAGACAAATTAGAGGATTGGGCCAAAAGAAATCTCATGAGGTTCAAGAAGGACAAGTGCGGAGTCGTGCACTTAGGATGGAAGAATCTCATGCACTGCTACAGACTAGGGACCAAGTGGCTAGGCAGCAGTTCTGCAGAAAAACACTTAGAGTTACAGTGGATGAGAAGCTGGATATGAGTCAACAGTGTGCCCTTGTTACCAACAAGGCTAATGGCATTTTGGGCTGTGTAAGTAGGAGCACTGCCAGCAGATCAAGGGACGTGATCAAAGAGACACATCAAAGAGGGGGGGCCTACATCAAAATGTGATGATTTTAAACTCTATGGAATCATTGAATTGAATATTTAATACACTGTCATTTTGTTTACCTGGAGCGTCTGCAGGCATGGAGCCCCTCAGCTCCCTGTGGCCACGGTTTGCTGTTTCCAGCCAATGGGAGCTTCAGGAAGTGACACAGGAACTGAGGGGCTCCATACCTGCAGATGGTCCATGTAAACAAAATGTCTCGACCCACCAGCAGTTTACCTTGATGGCCAGGAGCCAATGTTTGCCAACCCCTGAAATATAGGGTCGGCTTATGAAAGGGTCAGACAGTTTTTGCTATTTTTACCTAACCATCTTGGGGAGTATAAACAAATGGGCTAATGAACGAGTATATACGGTACTTCCTTAAGTAGGAGGGTGGGTTCTGCTGAATCACTGTGGACAAAAATAGCTCCTCCCCCAATCATGTAGGCGGGAGGGAGAGGGAGATGGGTCAGCATCCCCATGCAGACTTAGTATGAAGCTGCTGTGGCAAGTAACTCTTTGGCTCTTTAGCCCTAAAAAGGGAAACACATCTTTTTTGACAAGCCAGACAACAGCCCCCACCACTTAATGTATGGTGAGATCACTTTCATTATAGTAATTTTCCCTAAAACTGTACACTGTGATAAACTGACTACTATGAGACTCTAGCAAAAGGGGACCTAATACTGCTCATACAGAAGTTAATGGGAGGATTACTACTGATTTCTATGTGAGCAGGATCATGTCAAAGGTATCTAAATCAAACAGTTGTTTTTAAAAGGATTTTGAGTAGATAAAATAACAGTATGAAGAATAAGAACAAAACTACGTAAGTAATAGCTAATGAATTAACTTCTGTACATTATGTGTACACGGGCCCAGGTGTTATAGTTTAACACTTAGACAGTCAAAAGAAAAAATATACTGGCTCTGAATTTTAGCCAGTGAAACAGAATAAGAGCAATTCATTTTCAGCATATCAGCACTTTTGAACTAAACCCCCCAAGTTTATTCATTTAACAGACTGTATTATATTAATTGTGAAAATAATAATGTTCAAAACTGGTAATTGTTCTTTCTATAATCCTACAGAGATTTGCCAGAGGTCTGCTTTATTCTGAGTTAAAGAACACATACAACTGTATATAAAACCAGTAATATGTATTTTGCCCATACGCAGCTTATTTAATTGAGACTCAAACTGTTTACGAAGTCTCAGTTAAACAAGTCCCAAAAGATAAAGGTAATCTTTATACCCATCTTACTAATGGGTAAACTGAGACACAGAGAAGCTAAGGGCTTGATCCTCTCATATTCTGAACAACCTTACCTCCCATGGAAGTCATTGGGAGTTGAGGGTACCTGTACTTTGCAGAATCAAGTCCCAAGTGATTTGCCAAAGATTGTACTGTGAGTTAAGGCAGACCTTGAAATAACTTGACTCCAAGTCTACTATTCCAGCCACTATCCATTCCACAAATCGTTCCCCTGCACTTATGTGTATGGTTGACTTCTATTGCTAATTGCTTATGCTTTACCATAAAGAACTCAGCAATAAACAGTGTTTTAACATTCTTGTCTGAATGTGTGCTATCTGGGTCAAACATTGGTACAGTATCAGATTCAGCTTGGCTTGATACTTTGCCCTAAATGTGCAACTAGCACCAACTGAGATAATTGCTCAGCAAATCAAAGTAATGTAGTGAAGCAAGTAATTATATGTCACAAAGTCCTGTGCTAAACTATTTATTTTTTCACCCTGAATAAGTAACAAGAAGCAGCTTTGCCCAAGTCTTTATCATCTGAATGAAATGGGTAAAAAGACAAACTCTTCTATGTCACCACTGTAGACGATGATGCATAGTTTCTTTTCAAAACTTTTCAGACATGAAATTGTTTTAGGTAGGGAGGCTATGATCCCTAACAGGCTTTAAAGTCAAACAATTTTCTTTGAAGAAGATCAAGACTTTAATGAGGCTTGAATCGTGGTACTAGCACAATAAGTGTATTTTGATATTTTGTCCCATTCATAATAAAAAATGAAGCAGAATGCAACAGATCAGCTGAGATACTATCAAAGATCTATCTATAAGTCTGATTATATCAAGGTTCCCTACCCCACTCCCTGTATCGCATCATAAATCTAGTCACTTAACATTAAAGTTTAAAAAATGCCCAGAAAATCTTTCTGTGCCTATCTTAATATATTATGAACCTGATTTACTTCTGTCATAAGGCCCAATGAGTCTCAAGTCGGGAAGCCAAAATCTGAAGGTTCAAAAAGTGAGTATCCACTTTTGAAAATAAAGTCCAATTATTCTGTTATCCCAGGATCTTATTTAGCTCTTCCTTAAATTGGAAATCTCTCTGCAGAGCAAATGAAAAATAAAACAAAATCATATTGGGGGGGAGGAAGAACAGCTGACACTGATAAAGTGAATAACTAACAATATGCACCTTATGAAGTTTCTGGTACTCGAAAGAAAACTTGTTACTTGGCTATACGTGGATCTAGCACATGGTGGTGTCACTAAGAACTCTGAACTTGAAGGAAAAGAGATTGGAATTAGTCTGGTGAAATGGCCCATATATCAGAACTTCCCAGCTGTAAGGGACTACTTTAAGATTTATTTTGAGATAACTCCATTCCAAGCAAGATGATATTCAAGAAACCAGACGAGGGAAATAACAGTAGAGGAACAGAAACAAGGATTAAACATCATCTGCTCAACATCTACTGCACAAGGATAAATACAATAAGATTTCAATCATCTTGGTGCATGTGTTAAAATCAAACTGCTCCACAGTACTTTTACAGAATGTTATTAGGGTCATGAGCTCTGCCATACACCAAGTCTTGAGACAATAGCTATGTGAACTTTAAATAAAGGGCTCAGTTTCAGTCCTGAACCTTAAGCAAAAATCAGTTTTAACTGACTAGTTTCAACAAGGTAGGGAATGCACTAGTCCATACCTTTTATGTTCTGATGGTATGAATGGAACTCGCAGCAGACAAGCTGACACTATGAAAGACATCAAGTTTCAGAATGATGTCCACACTGAATCCTGAAGTCTTAAAGAATCATTACGTATAGCAATGTGAAAGCACATTAGACAAAAAAAAGCATCCTCGTTATCTATTTTTCACAAACACCTCAACCTCTGCTGCCAAAACCCTGTTAAAAAAATTCTAAAGTTCCACAATAAATTATGCAAAAGCCAAGAAATGCTAAAATGAAGGTTGCACATACAATCTTAAATCTGCCCACTTGTACATATGTATCCAAATACACTTTTTAATTTTATGATCAACTATTTCTCAGGTGATACAGTATAAGTATCCTGCATTTGTTCCTAAAACCTAGCACATACATTTTTATTTTCCACTCGCCACTTCAAGTCAAATAACTCACTGAATTTTATAATATTTTTTCTATACAGATTTTTTTTATACTATGTGTCTGAGATAATCACTTGGAGCCTTCTCTCTAACAGACTAAAAGTGCTTTACTTATATTAATTAAGCTTCACATTCACTGGGCTAAAGAAGTCACTATTATGAAGTCAGTACTTGCCAACAATTACTACACAGCAGTATGTAAATGCCATGATATTATCCTACTTTTCAAATAGAGAATAGGAAAATAATATTTATTTTAGTTACTTATATGGCCACCATTACTATAATAATGGCAGCTTCACAATCTAATGTATTAGGCCTCATAACGTCATATGAGGTACACAACTACTTCTCTTCACTGCAGAGTTAACTTGAATGGTAACTCGAGTGTTTCCTCTAACTTGAATCCCATCTTCATCCAAGAACTCATAAATAGATGTGGCAGTAATGTTAACTTGAGTTGGGTTGGCCTGTGGAGTGGGGGAGCGGTAAGGCTACAGCTTGAGTTAGCACAGCTCATCAGTTTAGCTTGAGTGTTATTGTTCAGTTACCTTCTCATTTGAACTAGGCTAACTTGAGAGGAGATGACTGGAATGTAGACAACTTAACACTGCAGTGAAGAAATAACGTAAGGCCCAAATCTACAAAGGGATTTAAGATTGTGAACTAAGCCCCCCACCCCTCTCAGGGAATTAGGCGCCTGAGGATAAGTGTACTCTTCAAATCACCATAAGGAGTGTGTAGAGTACTTAGACAGCATGCTCCCCAGCATGGGTATAAACAGCACGTAAATGGTGAGGCAAGTAGTGTACAGACTCACCTGACTCCTTAGGGTACATACCCTACATGGTTCTCTGCATACCCAAGCAGTGCCTTCCTCATCTACACTGCTCTTTGTAGTGGTGTATTGCCAGAGTCTTTCCCTGTTGCAGCAAAAAACTCCAGCAGTGGGGAAATAGTAGGGAAAGGCTCCAACAGCCTTTAGTTCATAGAGCTAACCCACTGCAGTTTGGATGCAGCTTACTTTTCACTGCTGGATGTAGCTGCACATACCCTGCATGCCACCATCTTTGGTGTACAATGTAGACATTGCCTTAGTCTGGGCTAGAGGGAGGCATCTATCTCCACTTGGTGTCCAGAGCAGGGAACCCTCTCCTGGAGTGAAGTCCTTAAGCTCCTTCTTATAAAAACAATCGTGGTATATACCTAACTCCACACAAAATGGCCAGGGAGGAAGGCGGCCTCCCTTATAACCTTTAGCCCAGTAGTTAGGGATCTCTTAGAATGTGGGGGATCCTAGTTCAATTCCTCCATCTGCCTAAGGAGAAGGGATTTGAACCTGTGTGTCCCATCTCTGGTGAGTGGCCTAATATGGACCTCTCTCAGTCTTTCCTGATGAAAATGGTCCACTGTGTATAAATAATTAAATATGCATTGGGCCTGAGAAGAGCCTAGCGGGAAGGGCATACATCAGAGAGGTGGGGGACCCATGTTCCGATCTATGCTCCTCATTAGGCCGAGGAGAGAAATTTAAAAAGACCCAATTATGTCTAACTTCCCTTCTATGGTTTGTGCTGTGTAGAAGGTGGAATAAAATGAATAAATAAGAATAAACAATTTTCAATGTCACTACTCTTAGGATAGCTAAGTTCTATGGAATATGTGACACTGTAATGCCTAGTAGCTGTTACAGAAAGAAATGGCAAACTCACTGGTTTCTGTTCAGCAATTTTCTCTTATTATTAAAACTTTGGTTCACGTGAATTTACGAATCCTGATTTTCAATATGAGCTTCAAGTTCAATCAAATCTGAAGAGAAAAAACAAAAACAGCTTGAAACCATTAAGTTATCAACAGGTTTTGGGTTTCATGGTTTTCACGTAAAATATTAAATCCCTGGGGGCTAGACCTATGCCTATATGATACCATTCTCATGAGTTCCCATACAATGTGCTTTGTGGAGTTTGGGATAAGCTACCAGGATTGTTAAGAGTCATAGTTAGTGGTACAGGTTTACTACGTGCATAATTCCTGTTTGTTTGTCAGCCTGAGATAGAATTTTGGGCTTGACTTTTTTATTCTCTTTTATCTTATACTAATACATGTGAAGAACAATGAACAAAGACACTGTGTGTTGCATTTCCTACAACCAGATGGGACTTTTAGTACAGTGAGAAAATATAAGGGATAGAGCTGAAGGGTTAGAGTATGGTGGGAATGTAATATAATATAAAACACTAAAAGAACAAAGAAATGCCTGCCCCTGACCATAGCACAACCTCACTCCTTACCCATCCTATGGGGTACAAAAGGTGCGAGGAGGTGGTGTGAGGAATGCTAGGAGCTAGGAGTCCTGGTGCCACAAGTGAAGAATACAGATCATGCTCTCATCACTCTGAGAGCTAGACCCATGCTGGAGAGGACCCTGAAGGATGCCATCTGCTGCCAATACATGGAAAACCTGAAACGGAAGCTGGACCAGGGCAAGGCATTCAAGGTGACGTGCAAGTGAGATGCCAGTAACCACCTCCTCCGCAGGGGCAGCTTCACCTGATTTGCCGACTGGAGGTTCATCCACGGGGCCTGGCTCAACTGTGTCCCACTGAATGGAGCTGTCAGCCACGGGAATCAAGACAAGGGATGCAGAAAGTGCAGCTACACCAACAAAACGCTACCCCATGTCCTGTGTAGCTGCAAGTCCCTTTCAAGAGCTTGGCAGCTGACACACAACACCATCCAAGACTGCCTGGCCAGAACCATCCCACCACCCATGGGGAAGATTGCCATAAACTCCGCTATCCCCGGAACTGACAGCCAACTGCAACCAGACATCGTCATCACCAACAAGGACCAGAAGAAGATCATCATGGTGCATGTCACAGTGCCATTCGAGAACAGGACCCCGGCCTTCCACGATACCCAAGCTCAAAAGATAGAGAAATATGACACTCTGGCCAATACCGTGATAGTTAAGGGTTACCTGGTTCAGACACATGCACTGATTGTTGGATTCTTTGGTGCATGGGACCCCAGTAACGAGTGAGTGCTGAGAGAATGCAGAATCAATCAACAATACGCTTGGCTGATGCGGCAACTCATGGTGACGCCATCAGGGGGTCAAGGACATCTACATAGAACATATCACTGGACATCAGCAATACCAGGAGGTTTGAGCTGGAGTGCCGATGAGAAGCGCAGTCATAAAAGTAACAAATAAGTCCTCATGGATTAAGAACATGAGAACAACCGTACTGGGTCAGGTCAAAGGTCCATCTAGCCCAGTATCCTGTCTACCGACAGTGGCCAATGCCAGGTGCCCCAGAGAAAGTGAACCTAACAGGCAATGATCAAGTGATCTCCCTCCTGCCATCCATCTCCATCCTCTGACAAACAGAGTCTAGGGACACTGTTCCTTACCTGTCCTGGCTAATAGCCATTTATGGACTTAACCACCATGAATTTATCCGTTCTCTTTTAAATGCTGTTATAGTCCTAATCTTCACAACCTCCTCCGGTAAGGAGTTCCACAAGTTGACTGTGCGCTGCATGAAGAAGAACTTCTTTTTATTTGTTTTAAGCCTGCTGCCTATTAATTTCATTTGGTGACCCCTAGTTCTTGTATTATAGTAATAAGTAAATAACTTCTCCTTATCCACTTTCTCCACATCACTCATGATTTTATATACCTCTATCATATCCCCCATTAGTCTCCTCTTTTCCAAGCTGAAGAGTCCTAGCCTCTTTAATCTTTCCTCATATGGGACCCTCTCCAAACCCCTAATCATTTTAGTTGCCCTTTTCTGAACCTTTTCTAGTGCCAGTATATCTTTTTTGAGATGAGACTACATCTGTATGTGGGTGTACCAAGGATTTATATAAGGGCAATAATATATTGTCAGTCTTATTCTCTATCCCCCTTTTTTTTTCTAAATGGACAACCAACCTAATTCTCAATTACTGAGGGACAATCCCCACTCATTGATAGATTTTGCTTTCCATAACCAATCTCTGTACAACTTTTTATGAGTGATGTACCCGAATATTCGGATTCTAATATCTAAACTGTATTGTTAAATCTATTCACCTAAATTTGGGTTATTGCTGATTATGAACTCTATGTATCATATGACTCTTAAAAACTAACTTTTTGTATTTGTAGATAATCTAAGCACTATACCCAGATGTACTGACACTCTTTTCCCAACCTATGTAGTATATATATTTTTTAAACATTAGCTTTAATAATTTTTTTAAATATGCAATATAATATAAAACACTAAAAGACCAAAGAAATGCTGGTCCCTGACCGTAGCGGAATCTCATTCCTTACCCCTCCCATGGGGTACAAAAGGGATGCGACGAAGACCGCAGACCCACGACCCCCCCAAAAAAGAACATGACCATACATTGTAAGGGGTGGAACAGGGGTATGCACTGCAGGTATATTTGGGCCTGTTAAGGAGGAAGAGGTGGGAATAGAGACTGGGGAATGAAGAGGGACATAGGCAAGGATCTGCGGCCTCAGAGCTGGGAAGGGGGACATGGGGTAAATGCTCTGCAGCGTCAGAGCTGGGAACGGAACACTGGGAAACAGACACTGTTGGAGTGTAGAGCTATGGATATGTTTGCTTGGAACTAACCCCAATAAACATCACATTTCCTATACTCCTGACTTCTGGTCTTCTGCTTTCTGTCTGTGTGACAAGAACCAGGGGAGGGGGTGAAGGGAAAGCCCTGTAACAACTCCCTCAAACAATTTGGCATAGCTTTTCCTTTCAGTGCCTTTTGAGAGTGAATGTTATGCACGGTTCAAAATGCTTTGGAAGATCTTGTCCAAGGGTGGATCTGAAGCAAGGTTTAAGAAATAAGCAAATATTTAGGAATATAAATGTCAAAAAGAAAACCTACACCTAAAAATAGTACTAATAAAAATAATACTTTGCGCATAAAGTATACTATCTTTTATCTTATGATACCTAGAGTGAGTATTATTATACTGCTGGATAAACTGAGGTAAAAGGGGGCTAAATTATTTGCCCAAAGTTACATAGCAAGATTGTTCCACCCTCTAGACTACACTCACTTGCTAAATTAAATACATTTGCTTTCTTTTTTTTTGAGAGAGAGAGAGAGAGAAACAGTAAGAGTCATTTTAAATGCAAACTGAAGAGTTTCTAATTAAGGTTAGATTCTTACTATCAAAAAAGATTAGTGTGCACCTTGAGGAAATACATATTACCAATTAAATAATATTTTAATAGGAAAATGTGGTATGGCAACTTTTCAATCACATAACCTAGGAAAAGACCTGAGATACAATAAACATGTTTATAATATAGCTCTCAAAGATAAATGTTTTTGTTTATCTTTTTTAAATTAAAATGCAAATAACATTTAAGCATAAATTTCACAGCTAATTGTGGAAATATGGTACCTAGTAATTATGTTGTCATCCATTACCCACTTCTTTCTTAAATCTAACTTGTTTTAATACAGCTTTAATACTGCCAAAATAATGTAGCTGTGAAATGGCTAAATCTTTCAATAAGTAAAATACTAGTAAATTAGGGCAAATTTTGTGTCTCGCTTTTTTTAGGCACTGTGAAATCAAATCAAGCATCACAAAAGACAAATATGAAGACAGAGCTGGCACAGACCAATATGGCTGGCTTGAAAACAAGAATTCTAGTTTGTGACAAATTTTGAGGTTTCAAACTTTATTTTCATTCCATATCAGTATAAAAATGAGACCTTGCAAATTTTTTCATGAAAAACACCGAGAGGCACCTGGGCCACTGCAGCCAAGAACTTGGCGGTTAGGGTATTCACAGGGGATCCAAATGCTTGCGCTGCCTGATTCAGAGGACTAACTTGAATATGGGGCTCTCGCATCCCGTCTGAGGGCTCTAACCCCTGAGCTATTAGATATTCTGGGATCTTTCTCTCACAATTCCAACCTTGACTTGAGAATATCATCTTGATGAAACACACATTTCTGCATAAAGTTCCGGTTTCCACAAAATGGCATTTTACAATGAAAAGTGTTTCACTGAAGAATTCCTAATGAGTTCTATGCACCAGTAATTTCCTACTCACATATTTCAATATTTAAATCTCTTATTACAGACTATCACCTAATCCCTGAAAGTGCAAGAAGAGGTTATTACAAATTGGAAAATATACACACGATCAATTGGAACGCAGAAACTATATACACAAAGGGCTAGTTTGTGCTGGTTTTGTGTAGAGAGTGGGATGGAGATGAGCTTCACTGATCTGGGTGGAGGTGCTGGAAAGATTATTTATAACTGAGGAACAATCTTTCCCAGCTCCATTCTATGAACACAGGCAGGTTCAATAAATTCCATCCATTGGGGCAGCACAGATTGTATCAACTTCCCAGTTGTCTAGGTCTGCTGTGCAGGCTGATGCAGAGGGAAGGCTGGGGAAGGCTACCTCCTCCCTTCCACCTTTTTGGCACCTTACTTTGTGGGATGGAGCTGGGAAGATAAGTCTTCGTGGGCATGTCTACACTGCTTTTAAAAACCCATAGCTGGTCCATGCCAGCTGATTCAGGCTCCAGCCGTGGGGCTCTTTCACTGCAGTGCAGGCTTTTTGGCTTGGGCTGCAATCAGAATTCTGGGACCTTCCCATCTCAAAGCCCAGCCTAAGCCCAGAAGTCTACACAGCAATGAAACAGCCCAGCAGCTTGACCACGAGCCAGCTGACACAGGCCAGCTGCGTTTTTTTAATTGCAGTATAAATTTACCCTATATGCCTCAGCCACCAGGTGGTACAGTGACAGCTACTGTGGGCAGGGGCTTCCTGTGTGTCAGTCGACTGCTACATAGCCATTCAAGGACCTCTCAAAATCTGGTCCTAAAACCATTTTTTCCCTTTTATTAAAAACAAACCCTAGTTATGATATTTAATATTTTATTTCCATTTTGTACTATGTAGTCGGAGTGAATCGTTGGTTCTATCTTATGAGCCATATTCTGCTTTCAGTCCACACACAGAACTCCCAGTGATATTTCCATATGGATGTAGAGCAATACAGTGGTCACCCTTAAAAGCGAGACACACTATTATGATCTTTTATTTTATGTTGCAACTCCCAATACCAAGGCACTTTACAAAGTAAGTGAAAAAACAGATCCTGCCCTAGAATTTATCAACTAATTTGAGATGAGATCTATGAAAGAGGGCAACAAACTAACAAAAGGCTAAGGAAGGCAGCGAGGGTGGAAACCATAGTCCAATGGACTGGTGAAGGACCTAGAGGGCAAGGACAAAAAGTTCACACTTAACACTAGGGGCAGCTCTAGGTATTTTGCCGCCCCAAGCACGGCAGGCAGGCCGCCTTCAGCGGCTTGCATGCGGGAGGTCCCTAGTCCCATGTATTCGGCTTCTTTGGTGTTTGTCACTGTTTCTCATACATACAGCTCCACCAATCAATGCCCTGTCATTGTTATATCAGGTCCTAGGGAAACCCCTTGGGCTACATGGTTCAGCTTTTACTCAAGCCTTGCCATGTACCTTTGCTTTGGGTAGTCCTCCTGTTGTTTCAGCTATCTGCTTCCATAAAAAGAGCTCAGATGCTTTTTACAGTTATTCTGAATGAAAGGTGGCTGTTACACCCACCAGCTTCTATGATGGTTAACCGAATGCATAAGAATACACAATCTCTTTTCTGGGTCTTGCTCTCAGCTGTAAAGTTTCATCTGAGGATTAGAAAAGGTAAAAAGCTCTTTACATCTTTTAAAATTTTACCATTAGTGGTGGTGGCCCAGTTCATGAGCTCATGTCAACATGACAAATGTTGCGATCCTCAGCATACAGACAATGACAGTGATTGGAAAGTAAATGCCACAGTGGCAAGCCTGTACAACAGTGCTGTATTACTCCTTTCAAAAAATTTAATCCAGCATTTATAATCCTCAGGACCTGTGGTTATGCATTTAAACACTTATTTTAACTGGTAGCTTTACAAACACTTACAGTACGCATCTTTACCTCTCTTTCTCTTGCTTATGAAGTGTCTCTTCACAACAGTAGAAGGAGCAAGGAAAAGAAAAGCATGTGATAGGTTCACAGATTTTTATTTTTTTCTTCTTTTTTTAGATTGAAGTCACTGTCAAAACAGTTTTAGTTACACACGATGTCAAGATTACATGTCAATATTTTCAAAGGTGACTAGTGATTTGGGTGTCCATACTGAGATTCTATAAAAAGTGTTTAGCAAGCCCCTTTCTGAAAATCAGACCCCTTTAATATATTTAAGGTGGGCAACCAAAACAAAAAATCACTAGTTGCACTTGAAAACTTTTGCCAAGATAATAAGGTAGGATGAAATCAACTAAAGTAATAAAAGTCAGACAAATAAGTAAAGATCAAGATAATGCTACCCATTAAGCTGCTTTCTGAGCATATGTTCACCATCCCCAACATAACTCATATGGAGTAGAATATATTGAAGATGGCTTCTTTTGTCCTCCATGTATGAAATGAAAAGGAGTCTGCTATCCAGACATTCCTTTTGCATGTCATTTCATTTAAATGAATCAGTTTTTCTTGTGGAAGGCACTTCAAGGTTAGTACACCATCTGTTTAGAGTGAAGCTATTGTTCTTCCCCCTTTCAGTAGATACTTTAATCCCTAGAACTAATAACTAAAACATAGGAATATACTTTGGGACCGAATCATCTTCTCTGTGAAACCCAACCCAACCAACATGAGGGTTTTGGGGGCTGTTGCAACCTGGAGGTATGACCTTCACTGACAGGGATGGTGGATTAGCTCAGTGCAGAAGCACAGGGTCTTAATGTGAATGGCTAGTATTCTTGTAGATCCACAGGGATCCTCCAAGGTTTGCTGTGGGTCCAGCAGGATATTCCATAGTAGGGAAGTCACACAACAGAAGAGGAACACCTTGAGAAGGGACATCCCCATGATGTAATCTTAACAAAGACTTCCTCCCCCAGAATCCTCTCTCACAGGTTTTAAGGTATATGTATTTATCATGTAAGTATTCCTGTCATTCCTACTCTCTACTTTTGGTCTAAAAGCTAAGTTTATTTGATCACACTTTATAAGGTAGCTATGAAAAGAAGCTTTATATAAAGGGTTGAAAGCTGATTAATAAATGTTATGGTCATGTTACAAATAAGCAGTATGTGTTCTACATGGTTATAAGCACATCAGTAGAAAGTGCTGTAGCTGGTTCTAAGCAACCTATCAACATTGTGAACTCTAACAGCTAATTAACCATTTATTAAAACAATTTATTAACCTTTTATAAACTATTTGTGAATGGAAACTTAATATAAAGCATGACTTTTATTTGGTTTCTCCAAAAAAAAACTTGCAGTCAATACCATCAAAAGTCCTGATGCAGCCAATAAAAAAGTGCCCTCTTATCTACAGAACCAGCAACATCACTACTCACTTTCATTACAGCTGTTTAAGTTGAGTGCCATGGCTGGAGTCCAGACTGAAGTCCAGACTGACCTGGAGTCATCAAGTTCTTAAATTTAATATAATCCATCTTTTAGGTATGTGCAATATAATCTTCCTAATTTATGCCATTTTAGATAAAGGCAGCACAGCACATGAAAGTTGATAACTTCAATCCATCTCTTTTCTTTCTCTTGCTGTATGTATTTAATCTTGTTTCTATTCTTAAAAGATGTGGTGAATAATGCACTTAGAACCTGATTCTGTCAGGTGCCGTGCACCTTTAATTCCAGCTGAAGTCGATGGTCACTGACTATGTCTAGAAGCTGACAGGAGAAGATCCTTGAGAGGGACTCAGGGCTTCAAAGCAAGCCAAATTCCAATTCCTTTTCTCTCTTTTTTTTCCCCCCAATGATGTTTAATACAGCATTTCTTTAAGTAAAATAGGCACATACAATTCTTTATAACTTAGCTGACCTTGTTTATACATTGCACTAGCTGCACTAAATAGTTGTACTTTAAGGTTAAGGAAACACTTTTTCTGGGGAAAAGAGTTACCCTTTCTACTTACAAGTATCAGAGGGGTAGCCATGTTAGTCTGGATCTGTAAAAGCGGCAAAATTCTGTGGCACCTTATAGACTAACAGACGTAGGTGGGTATTCACGCACGAAAGCTCATGTTCCAATACATTTGTTAGTCTATAAAGTGCCACAGAACTCTTTGCCCCTTTGTACTTACAGTAACTCCTCACTTATGTTCCTGAAAAATGTGACTTTAAGCAAAACGATGTTAAGCAAAACCAATTTCTCCATAAGAATTAATGTAAACGGGGGGAGGGGGAAGGGTTAGGTTCCAGGGAATTTTTTTTTCACCAGACAAAAAACTATATATTATGTGTATATATATATATATATATATATATACACGCACAGTATACGTTTTAAACAAACAATTTAATACTGTTCACAGCTATGATGATTGTGAAGCTTGGTTGAGGTGGTGAAGTTAGAGGGTGGAAGATGGTGGGATATTTCCCAGGGAATGTCTTGCTGCTAAACCAGTGGTTCTCCAACTTCTGTACTGGAGATTCCTTTCACATAGCAAGCCTGTGAGTGAGACCTCCCCCATATAAGTTAAAAATACTTTTTTCATTATAAATGCTAGAGGCAAAGCAGGGTTTGGGGTGGAGGCTGACAGCTCGCGATCCCCCATGTAATAACCTTATGACCCCCTGAGGAGTCCTGACACCCAGTTTGAGAACCCCTCTGCTAAATGATGAACTAGCACTCAGCTGAACCCTCAAGGGTTAACACATTGTTATTAATGTAGCCTCTCACACAAGGAAGCACAAACAGGAGGGAGAGGAGACAGAATAGCAGACAGAGGCAGACACTCACCTTGTGTGTGAGGGAGAGAGAGAAATGCACACTGCTCCTTTAAGTAAGCTGACCCATTCTTAAGTGCCTTGTCTTTTTAAGTGGATCAGGAAGTTGAAACCAGCAGCTGCTGCCCCAGGCTCTCTGTTTCTCTCTCCCTCTGTGTCCCCACCCTGTTCTACATGGAGAAGAATGGGTAAGCAGGGTGTAAGAGCAGGGGGGAGGGGGACACCCTGACAAATCCCCCCTCCACCCCGCACAGCAAGCAGGAAGGTTGGGGAGCAGCTCCAAGGCAGAGGGCAGGAGCAGCACATGGCAGTGGAGACAGGGACAGCTCCAATTGCTAGCCTGTTGGCAGCTGCTGCACAGAGAACTTAGGGGAGGTGGGAGCTGATAGGGGGGCTGCCGGCCCACCCTGGTTCCAAGCCACCGCCAGCTAGTTGCAACAGGCTGCTCTTCCTGCAAGCGGTGGACAAAGCAGGTAGTTGCTAAACAACCTTAGAAGGGAGCATTGTGCAACTTTAAACGAGCATGTTCCCTAATTGATCAGCAATGTAACAAGGAAACGTTAATCGAGATGACTTTAAGTGAGGAGTTACTGTAGTTCAAAAATGATTTTTCTTGTCTTTATTTTTTTTTAAGAAATCTTCCTAAAATCCCATTGACTATTTAGTTATCAAAATACAAAAAGCAATTTTTCACCCCAAGATTTCAGATTAAATACAGGTTTGTTTAAAACTTCTCCATCAGCACTGAATCAGTGTCAGTTCAGACTAGTGCCTTAAAACACAATTGTAAAAATTGGGTTTAGCAATAAAAATGTATAAACATGTTAGGGAACAGCAGTCACCAGATGGTGCTGTTATACATAGTCTTATAAGTTCTTCATCTAAGTATGAAGTGTACAATCTTTGAAGAAATTGTGTAATGTTAGTTTTGTGAGGCCGGTTCTTTGGTAAGGCACTGACAGAGAATCTCTCTGTCTTAATCTAGTTAACTACCTAGAATCCATTTTTGGGGCATAGCTGCTTCTGGCCTGGGTGTTGTAACTTCTGAAAATAACAAAATGCTTGCTATGCGTTCTTTGGATTCTGCCCTTTGGATTGCTGCATATAGGGAGAAATCTTGCATTTTTCTCTATTCTCAGAGAGGTCCCGTTAGCAGCGGAAACAGTGTGAAAGGGTAGCCAGAGTATGTGGGAATGCCCTGCTCTTTGGAGCCTGCCTATACAGCAGCATGTACGAAGTGGGGAGGAGTGGGACTTACACCCACTAGGGGTAAGGTTGGAGCCACAGAAGTAGCAATTGAACTGAAACATCTCTGTGGAACAGCTCTGTAACCAAGTGGGAGGATTCCTCTTCCCAGGTCTTCTACATGTTTTTCTCCAGAGTTTAAGCCACCTGCTCTGTCTGTACTCTGGACTAAGTATGCACTTTATTATTATTATTAACAGCACAAGAGTTTGCCACATCTAACCAAAAGATATTATGGAACTAATCCTCGGTGTCAAATGCTCCACTGGAGTTAATGGCAATTTATAGAACATGAGGGTCTGTCCCTGTATATCAAAATATATTCCCATGAGTATTTCCTTATTGAAGTGTTTTCTGTTTAGCAATGGATATTCATGCATTTTGTAGTCTGTTAGAAGGGTAAAACTCCCATTTTACAATTCCCCTGCAAGAACTTTGTCATTTTTTAAATTTTATCAGTAAATTCCTGTGTGTTCTATCTATGTTATTTTCTACTAATCCCAATGGATTTATTTAAAATGTTTTATATTTTTCTTCCCTGAATATAATCCCAAACAATGCATGATGTTGAAGAGAGTAATTCTCAACTTGAACTAAATAACTGAAAACTAGTCCAAATTAAATCTTCCATGTGCTTGAATTGTACTCTCAATTTCATAACAGTTATTTATTCCAATGTTTCAATTATCCGAAGTCACACCATGATTTCTGATAAAATTCTGACATCTCTTATCCATTCTCGGTAATTTTATATTAATAGCCCAAACATCAGTGTTTTTAAAGTGTTTGTAAGTATACTTTTTTATCATTTCAAGTAGTGTTAAATATAGTATAATTATTATTCTCCTTTATACGGTCCCTGCTAAAATTGCTCAATAGTACTAGTTTTAATGCATTTTAAATGCCAGGACCACAGTAAAAAAACTCTGGATCCAGCTTGGCGCCATTACTCATATGAGTAATGTTTTCTTAAGTGAGTAGTCCCAGTAATTTCAAACAGGTCACTCGTGAGAGTACAATTTACAGGATCAAGACCTCTTTAGTAACTTAACCAGAATACAAATACTAATGGAATGGATCAAACAGAAATAGATTGCAAAATACCTACTTAACAACAACTGCAACCTCATTGCCTCCCTTTCCATATCCCACCACCTTTTTACTTTATATAACTATCCAATTTAATTTCATTCTCTCTCTCTCTTTTAATGTGGTGATGCAGCCTCTTCTGTGTTGTTCTGGGTTTATGGCAATGTAGCTTCATTGATTTCAGAGGAATTACAGTGGCATAAACGAGTACACAGTGGTAAACCAAGCTCTAGGATTTTAACCCATCAGCTTTAGGCGCTTACATATATTTAAATTGATAACTTTTATCATATTCTCTTCAATTAGATACAATCCTACAGGGTTAACTTCTCTTTTATTTATGATCTAACAAATGAAACACATTGAATGAATTAATCAACATTCAAATATAGGTTTCAGATGTATAGTATTCATATTCTTATTGTCCTGAGCAACGTAATATCTATATTCTGTGTATTACTAGTTGGTGTATCTATATGCCGTATATTACTATCTGGTGATCCATTGGTCTAAATAACTTTCTGATAAAAAATGTAATTAAAATAAAACTTCTTCTATATGTAACTTTTAGAAAAGATTGTGAACAGTTAAAGTACTGTGTATTCACAGAGATAACATTTTACTTTTATTTACTACCTTTGATCCAAAAGGATCATCAAGCAGTTTTTGGACTAAAGTAATCACTTCATTTATCACTGAAAAACAGTCATCTCTAAGGTGCAATGTGGCAGCAGTTTAGCAACACAAAAGCAGTGTTAATAAGCACTACTTAGTAAGTGAAGATTCTGAGCCTGATTCTCCTCTCACATACAGTAGCTTTTCATTAGTACTACTCCACAACACTGCCTGATTCCTGAATTACATCAGACTAAGAACACTGCTCTACAGCCAAAATGCTTCTGAAATAAATGTAGTCCAACTTTACTAATTCTGGGTCACTGAGAACGAAAATGATGCTTAAAATTCTTGATTGGCTCTAGTTTTCAAGATATGCTATTGGGTCAGTATATATGACCCTTGACTTGGGGAATGGCGGAGGATAAGTGAGTTATAAAGGGAAGGGATCTCAATTTAAACCAGAAATGACTAAAATACATCTTTCACTGGATCTATGAATAAATCTATGACTGGGTTTGGACAGTACTTGCTTTTTAGGCAAAACAATGAATGATGCAATCTGAAGCTGGTATTGCATCATACATGATATGAATTGCATCATGTTATTCCTAGACGTCATGGATGATGCAATCATAACCAAGCTTACATCACTCTGCTGAACAAATTGCCCTATATCAGCTCTAGAAATCATACAGTGTCATGCTCTCTTATTTGTCAGTGTTTGATTTTGCAAAGGGACACATTTCTGTTTAGCCAAAGTGAGCAGAGATGCCTCGTACTTGTGTGAACAGTGCAGATAACTTCTGCTATGTTTGTGGTGAAGTGACTTTTGCAGCACAAAAGCACAGTCTAACCACTATGGTTAGGAAAGCCTATCACCTGTATTTTGGCTGCAAAATTGGAGATCAGGACAAGAGGTAGGCCCCACACATATGCTGCAACACCTTTTAAGGTGGCTCTATTATGCCTCCCTATGATCACAGAGACTTTATTCAGAAATATCTGCTCCATTTGTTACCAGTGGAGAGGTCCAAATTTGAGAAATGACAAAGAAGGCTAGATGTTTAGTGCAGTCATGGGGTTTCTTGGTGGTATCACCGCCAACAGCAGGCTGAAATGTGAAAAATATTAAATCACTGTTCTCACAGAGTCTGGTCTCATTCACTGTCATGTAGCTAAAGTAGTCTAGCAGCATAGACAAGGGACCAGGAACCAGAGAGTCTAAGTAAGTCACTGAGGCTACAATTTTTGAAAGTCTCCATTAATTTTGCTAGTCTGTTTTTCAGTACCCAGCTTGAGACATTTAGGGCCTGACTTTCAGATGTCCTTAGCACCTTGAATTCCAAGTGAAGTCAATGGAAGCTGAAGATAACCATTGTCTCTGACAATCACACTATATAACCAGTGTCTCCAGCAACAGTCAGTTTCAATATTTTTAGCCTTAAAATATATGTTTTGAGCGTTACGGAAAGAGTGGAAAAATGTGGCAATAATTAATTATACCCTACCCACCCTCTGTAGAGTACATTAAGTTCAATGGATAAAAAATACTATACTCTTTAAGGATTATTATTATCATTAGACAGACACTCTCTTCTCCTCCCCAAGTACATAATACATAAAGTCTAAAATGAAAATCAGATTCCATATATACTACATACAGAAGCAACCATCAACATTTCTTTAAGGTAAAACTTAAATTCTTCTCGAACACTATAATCTGCTGTCTAAATAACCTTTACAAAACCTAAAAATGCAAAAAGAGTTAAACAAGGCAAATAATTTTAAAATGCTCTAGTATGTTATAAGTACCGCATAAAACATTGCTGCTGCATCCTTTGAAAAGGTGAGTATGACATTTAATTTTGCAGCACGTGCCATATAATACTCTATAGTTCAGAAATATAATATAACTTCTGGTTCATTTTCATTTTATTCTGAGAGACATGTATCAAGTGAAAAAAATGCTACACAATTCAAAACTTGACAATCATGTAATGAACTTGGCTAATTTAAAAGAGATTTATTTTCTTTTACTATAGAGACCAGGCATAGGGTCTTAGTAATCATGTTGTCAGAGCTGTGATATATTTGAGTTCTCATATTCCTTCTCTTGCCTGAAAAGGCTCATTTCAGTAAATAAGTCGTTTTTAGAGCAGTCTTTGTTGTGTGTATCAGCAATGATGGCGTGTGGGTAGGAATTGGGCAAGTGTGAATGTCTTAGAGATTGAAAAATAAAATATGACAATGATGGTAAGACACTCTTTTTGCCAATGTAAGGCCAGAACTGAAATTTGCTCTGTATTGTTTTACTGCATTAATGCCATTTGCTACACTCCTACAGCAAAGCTAAAATGACAGCACTGAAGATAATCTGAACATCCTACATGCAGCAGCTGTCCATTCACCCACCACCTTTTTCTTTCCCAAACTGAGCTTTTTAGTAATTCATTATTTCAACTGAAACATTGTTAAAAGAAAGAAGTACACTAAGAGAACAAAGGGAAGAACAAAATAGCTATAACCTAAACAAAACAAAAAAAAATGATTCCTATAATAATGCTGGGGGGGTTTTATGGCTAGGTTGAATGAGAGGTGAGCAGAAGTAGAACAAAAGGAGCCTCCTTAGTCCATTTATAATCACAGTCCTTATGCTCACAAAATCTGCTCTATATGCCCACAGATGCATGTGCCAACCTACAAGAGCCCAGAGGTCACTTGGCTATAGCCCAACCCTCCCCTTCTGTGCCAGCCCACGGCACAGGCTCGGTGCAACAGGATGAGTGGGCTGCACCACTTAAAGGATGATGAAGCTTGGACACACCCCTGCTCAGCAGAAAGCTCATTTTTTCCCCTCAGCTTTCATTGTTGTTGTGTGACATGGCACTGCCTCCATGGCACAGTTGTGCTTAAGTGGCATAATCAAGCCGTTACTTTATAGTACTCTAGTTCACAGTACTTTCTGCTGTACTTTTTAAGCATACATAATCATCATGGTATTTCATGAGGGACTACTGTGAAGACTACCCACATTTAATTATCACCACAGAGCGCAGAGTCCATATTTATTTCTTGTGTAGCTGGCTGCACATGTTTTTGTTCAATTCATCATCTCTCCCCTTTTATGATCATATGTTCCTCATACCTATGGAAAGTACAGAGATTTGGAAGTATGAATTCTGTTTTGATACACACAAAATTTCACTTATGTATTGTGTAATTAATTGCTTTATATATTAAAAAAGCATGTTTGGTTGAAAGTTCTCTAGGTCTGCAAGAACACATGACTCACTTCTATCATCCTTATATGGAACAATCCTTTTGGATGCAATAAGGAAATTATATCCCTTCTCTTACATAGTTAAAAATCATAGCAAGAGGATATCTATGAAATTCCTGGTTATTACAAGGAGTATTATTATAGACAACTATTGATTTCATGCCTAATAATAGTTTAGGACTTTTCTATAAGGTGCCCATGTTTCTCAGTTAAAAAGAGATGCTCTTTTTGTATCAGAGGGGTAGCCGTGTTCACCATAACTCCAGTTTCATATCCTCCTGAATCAGGTGGGAAGATTCAGAGGCAGTAAATAAGAGAATCATTACATGAACTGTTGCCTAACTTTGATCAGCTTTCTATAGAAAGCACCCATCTACTTGGCTGAATTTCTTTCCCTGGCCCCGCTCAATTGTCAGCTGAATGAACTAGGAATAGAGCCAAGATCTCCAACCTTTTACAAGCTACCTCATTGTCAGGCCACAGCAGACATTTTCTGCACAACAGCCTGAGCTTCACAATCACTTCCACACAATTTAACAAGTATAGGTGAGAAGTTATATGGCATTAAACAGGACATGTACTAAACTTTTTTTTTTTAAATTTTCCTTTGAGAGAGTGAAACAATATATGGATTTAGTGATTTCAAAACTTTTTTGTATGATTAATAATTAAAATAGTATGTAATTATGAACTTGTATCATCTTGGGATGCTATGTTTCTGTGAAGAACCACTATGGACTTCAATTTTCTATTATTTGTGTAATGCACAAGTGCTCATGGGCTCTGCAAAACAGATAAAGATTCAGTCCCTGTCCCAGGGATTTTATAATGTACATGAAGGTGTGTATCTGCATATAAGGCATGTATCTGTATATGCTCACTATCAAAAACAGAGTTGAATCCAAAACCCAATGAAGCCAATCTTTCCTTTGCCTGCAGTTGACTTTGGATCAGGCCTATAGTGCAGAGTAGTGTAATGAGTGTAGTAAATGTTTCCAAGATTTGGCCTTAGGATGAGGACAACAGGAGGAGACTGACTACATGACAGGGAAGGGGTGTGTGTGTGGCGGGGGTGAGGATAAAGGATGAGAAGAAATACATTAGGCAAGATTGTGAATACTCATTAGGGAATAGTTACTTACACATGTAGGCCCAATGAAGTTAATGGGAATAAGGAGAATAACTGCTCACCCATGCAGATAAGGGGATCACATCCTGGCCCAGAATGATTATATGATCGCTTGGAAGACTAATGCACACAGTTTGAGGATTAGGAGATTATAAAATATAGTATCCATACTAAGTGTTTCAACATTAATGCATCCACAACTAGTAATGGGTAAAATAACTAGCTTCTAATTATGTATTAATTGTACAGTAATAGCTAAAGCGGCTTCTTACTCTTTTGACTGAAGTCCTTTTAAATTGATAAAACATAAATAGCTCAAAGATTCAGTCATTTAGTCATTCCTGTTTTGATGCATATTTTTAATAGTTCATTATTAAAGATGAAAAGCACAGCGTGTGAATATATATGATAGGTTAGATATATGCATGAAAGATTGGCTGATTGATGGACTAAAGGGGGTATGTTAAGTACTGCAGCTAGTAGCACCTGAATGAAGAGAAAGCTGTACCCAACCGCCTGCTAAGTGCACAGAACTTTAGTCATGGATACAACTACTCCACCGAAAAAGCATGCTGAGTCCCCTATCCCACTGAAGTAACAAGCTATTTGAGAATAGTGGTTCTGAGTGTTATTTGGGGTTTTCATAATAAAAGCCAATGTTGGGCAAAAACTTTTGATTTAATTTAGAGAAATTTCCTAACAAAATGCAATGGTTATTTTGTTAAGGTTGAAAAGATGTTGCTGAGTTTTCAGAGCAGAAGACACTAACAATGGGGGACAGAACTAGGAATCAGGTTCTATCACCGACCCACTGTGTTTGACCATGGAGAAGACACTTACCCTCTCTAAGTTTCATTTCAAAATTGTGAACAATAATAATTTCTCTTGTCTCCTACCTGCCAAGCAGAGCAATGAGAAGCTTTCCTTATGAAATGTGAAACCAGGTGAGTTACCTGGTCTCAGGTTTCAATATCAGACTCTGAACTAAGGTTGGTTAGAACACTCACTGAGATAAACGTAGGCCATATTTCACCTTGGAATTTCTGGTTAAAGTGGCGCATTCTGTGATGGCTGGGTGAGATTTGCAGCAAACTTTCCTGAAGGAATCTGGGAAAAACGAGTTGTCTTTAACTTTCCATTTATTGACTGATGGCAGGTGGGGAATCAAGTCAGTCAATTGCTATTGAGGAGCTTGGAAAGAGCCATCCACTTATGACACTGGCAAAGAACTGGTTTCTCAAATCTCCACATACCAGAAAACAGAAAAGGAAAGCTTTATATAAGAGGCCTACTAGAGCATTAGAGTTGACCAGACCACAGAACAGCATTGAAGAGCTTTCTTTAACCTCTACCCTCTCATGATTTGGGATGGAAATTATGCAAATCTTAAATGTTTTTTGGATGACTGTTTTTCTGTTTCATTCAAAGTGAAACTTCAGTGAAACTCCATGGATCTGAACCCAGGAGGAATTAATTAAAAAAAAACCTGAATTTCCTGTGAACTTGAACCACCAAGAATGTCATCTCTGTTCAGTCAGAGGTTGTCGTGAGGCTTAAATGTTTTGCAAAGAGCTTTGAGATCCTTAAATGTATTGATGGGAGCTATGTATACACTATATGGTAAGAGTGAGAAATAGTCCTCTCAAGGTGCACATTCCTAGTGTGGCCAGAAGTTCTCAAGTACCAGGTTTAAAAAATAAATGTAGATAGCGCTAGGTCAAAGAAAGAATTCTTCAGTGGATCTAGGTACCACCTCTTGGGGAGCTGAATTACCTACACAGATGGGAGAATCCTTCCCATTGGCATAGGAGGTGTCTGTACTTAAATTGCTGTAGCAGCTCAGCTGTGCCCCTGCAGCGTTTTAAGTGTAAACAAGCCCTGAGATCAACAGGACTACTGGGCAATAAGAACTAGAAATCGTTGCCTTAGTTTGCTTGAGTGTGACAGAGTGCTGGACAACAAAAGTTGAGCCAGCACTCTGGTCACTCCAGCTCCAGTTAAACACTGCAGAACAGACCTTGTTAAGAAGAGCTGTGCCTAAATGGAGGAGAGCTGGAAGGCTAATTAAGCCATTAGGCAGCGGGTATACAGGAAGGAAGAAAGAGTGGGGAAGCAAACAGAGAAACAGAAAGAGAGATTGCTCTTCCCTGCTTGCCTCAGGAGCTCAGGGCTCCCTAAGACCATAAGGACAGCGTTTCTCAAACTGTGGGTTGGGACCCCAAAGTGGTTTATGACTCTGTTTTATTGGAGCCACCAAGACTTGCTGGGGCTCGGGGCCAATGCCGAAGCCCGAGCCCCACCACCAGGGGACTTTGGACCCAAGAGGTGTAGCTCAGGCTTCAGCTTCAGCTTCAGCCCTGGGAAATGGGTTACAGGTCCCCTGCCCCGGGTTGAATTCCTTGGGCTTCTGCTTTGGCCCTCCACCTAGGGAGGTGGAGCTCAGGCATGCTCAGGCTTCTGTTTCCCACCTTGGGGTCACGTAGTAATTGTTGTTAGAAAGAGATTGTGGTGCAATGAAGTTTGAGAACTGCTGTCATAGGAGTCGGGCTGAATAGCATATAAGGGTTGTGGGAAGCAACATTGTAAATAAACTGCATCAGGTGTTTTACCAGCATAAATGTCTCTGAGTTCTTTGTAGACTTGAACAGAGGCAGGAGGAAATGGACCCAGCCATATAGGGATACAAAGAAAAGAAGAGAAGGGATGATATCAGATTAAAAAATAGTATGGAAAGAATTACCTTCTTGACTATGATAGTTGGACTGATCATTCAAATGGCACTAGGGCTGGGATACTGCAAAACAGCAGAGTGAAATTAAGAGGTTAACTGAACATGTACCTCTTGCAAGTGTGGGGGCTTCTGGGAGCAGCTCCTAGAGGGAGCAGCACAGAGGCAGAAACTGCAACTGTAACTGCGACTGCTTGCCACAGCTGTGTTAGAGGGATACACACAGCCCATGCTGGCTGGACCAGGCTCCTGACATGCTGGGATAATCAATTACAGGCCTGTTGAGTTTGCACATATCTGAACCATGTGAGCTGACTCAGCTGAGGCTGGAAGGACAGTGTTTTCAGTGAGAGAGCTGACTTCAAGGGGTGAGGGCTGGAGGAGAAGCAGCCTGAGTGTCACCCTGCAGAAGAGGAACAGTTATTTTGTCCTTCCCTCTGAAAGGGCCTGAGAGCAACTTGCAATCCCCACACCCACAGAGGCAAGACAGAGCTCCAAAATCTGCTGCACAGATGAGCCCAGTAGGCCTCTCTTGGACTGGTATCTAGGGGATAGAGGAGTTGAGGCTGCCAGGGACTGCAGCTAGCTGAAAAGGCGAGCTATCGGCCTCACAGAAATGAATAACACCATCCAGATCAGGCCTGTGGGGAGATTTGGATATATGATTTCTCATTACAGATACAACAAAGAAACTGTAGAACAAAGAAACATCACTGCCACAGTTCTCCTAACCTCAAATCTTGACATCTTGCCTGCTAACACATAACACTATACTGTGGCCACCAAACCACCACTTCTGTTTTTCACTTCATGATTATGATTTTTTTTCCCATTTCATTCTAAATAGACAGGAGCATGACTTGTTTAAAAAAAATAAGAGAGGACAAACAATTTTTTTACATGAGGGCTGTTCTGTAACTTTGAATATTAATAAAGTTTGTTAACAGGGAACAATTGTATCCAAACTCATTTCAAGAAAGCAATTATTTCTGTACCAAAAAGTAATACATCTATAAAGTTGAGCCTAAAAGGATCTTATTTCAAGCTTTACATTCATTAAAAAGTAAACTCAAAAATATATTCATGTTTTAAAGATTTAATGAAGAACCCAGTTTGAAAAGAACATCAAACAGTCTATCAGAATAGTACATGAGACAAATATTTAATGAAACAGAAGAGCAACCGAAGTAGTCCATTGCCACTAGATGCTATTGTCAAATACACTAACAATCAATGACAAAGTCTAAGCTAAGGTATGCAGCTCCAGACAATATTTATTAAAAATACCTGTACTTTTTTTACTACAGTGTTGGTATTGATTTTGATTCTACTCACGCATAAGAAATCTAAAAAAGGCAGTTTCCACTTTGAAAGGGGAAGGCTAGAGACACATTATACTGTCCACTGGAGACTCACTGAAGAATAGGGAATTATCTGTCTTAATTTTTATGACTGTATATGCATATACATCTGTGGGCTTGGTGGTTAAGGTATTGCTGGCTAAAAGGTAATAAGGGACAAATCCTGCAACGATTGAAATCATTTGTTTGATGCTCATATGGACAATACCAGAAGTGTAATGTGGAAAGATTACCTCTGACACCCTCTAGAGAAATGCATAACACATTCTGGTCAAGTTCAGTTGTCATGCTCAAAAGTCCTCGAGATCTTTGGATGGGAACTCTGAGCAAAGAGACTTTGGAATGGATAGAAAGACTACCTGTGACTTAAGGGCAGAGAGAGAGAGAGAGAGAGATTGACAGGGTAGACA
This sequence comes from Gopherus evgoodei, assembly GCF_007399415.2. Classification (NCBI taxonomy): domain Eukaryota; kingdom Metazoa; phylum Chordata; order Testudines; family Testudinidae; genus Gopherus; species Gopherus evgoodei. Next base: position 52,696,485 of record NC_044324.1, read on the forward strand.
GACACTCTGGGAGGCAGCAATGGCATAGGGGAGGCTGGGTTTAAATGGAACCTGCTTAAACTGACAAAAAGTTTAGATAAGACAGTATGTGTTTAAGCTTTTGTTATTTTAATCCTGTTCTTTCTGCTTGTGATATTCCTATGGACAAATACATCATACTCTGTTTTGGACAAGCTCTTTTCTGTACTGAATTTAATTTTGGGTCAGAGCTCCCAGAGAAGATTCCTTAACAGAGGCTAAATCCAGTGTGTCAGCTGGAGGCAATATGCTTGCTAAACATGGGTGCTATCACCAGGTGATCCAGTCAACAATAGCATGAACCGTGGGTTCTACTCTTGAGAGAAGTGCAGGTGCCACTTGGAAAGGGTGTCCACAGGAAAGAGTGGTCAAATGTAAAGTCCATCTATTCTGTTAATCTTGAGGAAATAAATGGGCCCAGTAAGTCAAAGATGCTAACATGACCTTGTCTCTGTACTAAACAGTTAAACTCAGTTCAATGTTTTGAGTATACACAACTCGATCTGCTTAGTCCCATGACAAGCACATCAGTTGTTTTCTTTCCAGTAGTTAGGCTTACAACTTGCAGACCTAGTAGGCCTACTAATGAATGCAATGGCAAACCACGACAGTCACATTGGCATTCAAGCTTCTGGTCTCCTTTCAGTGGGTAATGTGAAGTCAAAAAAACAAACAAACAGACAAACAAACAAACAAACCCCATACGATCTCAAAGAAAAACAAGTCTTTTTTGATGCTTGTGAGGGCCCACTGAGTAAATTTAAGGAAAAAGGAACATTCCTGGCCCTGCACAGTCCCTAGTGAGACTATAGAAAAAAAAGAAAAAGAAAAAAAGAAAAAAATGAAATATAGGGACTAAGCAGTAGGAAAGTGGGGGTAACAGGTGAAGATAGATAATTCTTCAAAGACATTACCTTGAAAATGGACCACCGTCTACTGTTGTTGATGCTGAAAGGATTTATTTGTTTGTTTATTTTGAAGAAGCTCCAAGAAAAGTACATATGAGGAAATAAGGTGACCTCTTTTATAAAATGTTAATGCTTCACATGAGCAGAAAACTGTGAGAGCTCAAAACAACGGTGCCCTCAGGGGAGTGGAGAGAGGGACAGGGTTTGCACAAGCTCTCATGATGTCAAAGAAGATACACTGTGGCAAGGTGGCGGTCAAGAGGAGATACGAGCACATGCCCAATTGAGTATTCCTGGCTTTTTGTTGTACTTTTTTGTTTGTTTGTTTTGTTTTATAAGCCTTTACCATTTCTACAGGACAAAATACATTTGGAATTTCAACTGAGGTAGGTTAAAAATCTCTAGCTCATTTTAAGCTTCTGATGTACTTAGTGGCAGAAAACAGTGTAGCATAATGTAAGATAAAGTAACATGATCATTTCATCTTACAAATGATAAGGAACAGAGAACTTGAAATTTTTTTTTTCTTTCTTGATGCATTTTGTGTACTGAACATACATTGGGTATTCTGAACAAATGTATGTCAGGGAATTCTCAGATTAGTAGACTGATGGTGTGCCATGTCACTGGAAAGTGTAATGAGGTTTACAAACCCCATACTGAACCAGGACCTTAGGGAATAGAGCAATACAGGTCTACAGAGGCCCTACCCCTGAACAGGTACAGGCCATGCTCATGGTGGAGAAATAGTTTAAAAGGACACTGGTAGGCCAGGAAAAGTGGGGAAGGAGTTGCAGGATGCACCAGGAAGCAAGGCTGATACTAGGAGCTGTGATAGGAGTGTGTACATCTTATTAAGGCTCCTCTAGCAGTGGGGATCTTGATTTTTCCCCTTGGGGACCTGAAAGCCTTAACAGAGACTGCTTTGAACAGGACAATAAGAGTATGTCTACACTGCAATAAAAGACTAGTAGCATGGCCATGGCTGACCTGGGTCAGCTCACTTGGGCTCTGAGAGTCAGTGCCACAGGTTTTCTATTGCAGTGTAGACATTCCAGATGGACTGTTAAGGTGTCTTCTAAACCAGTGACCACACCCCAAATATTGGAGCTCCAGTCTGGTAGGAAGTGACCTAGGGGAAGATTGATAAATGGTCTGGATACTTTTCAAAACCTCATAAGGGCCCTGGGATGGAACCCTGTGGAGAGAGTGGGGCCCAGATCTTCTACCTTGCCTCCCTGCTCCTCTGTAGCAGCAGAACTCCCAGCATTAAGTATTCAAGAGGGATTGAGGTCCACCACATACAACTTGGCTGAGTCCTCCTCAAGGACTACTAGACTGGCAGAAACTGTAAGGCCACTGCCTAACTACTAGGACAGTTGGTTATTAGACTATCCCGCTACAGAAAGCATTACAGAATTAAATATTAATCTGTATATTGTTCTGGTATCATTTCAAGTGTGAACACCATTAAATTCTTTTCAACTTTCTGTAGTTGTACTCTATGTATGGGGAATTGTTAACGTGTTTCTACTTTTTTTCCTTTTGAATAATATTTTATAATAAAATGATATTATGAAAAATAAAAACATTTATAATAAGAATAGCATTTTTGTGCTTCCACTCGTAGTTCTCAAACTGTTTTGCAAAATGTGTGTAAGAATTGTCCTCACTTTAATGAAAGAAAGTAAAAGAGGTTAAATGACTTATTGAAAGTCACTCAGTAATTCACTAGCAGGGCTGGGAAAATAACTCAGGTCACTTGATTCCCAGTCCAGAACCCTATGTATTACAGAACACTGCAAACTCTCTCTCTGTAAAATAACAATCAATAGGAATAATGCTGGATAGAAACTTTCCCGATGAAAATTCTATTTCCTAGATTTGAGGTAAGTTCTTGGATTCAATCTATGACCTTAAGCTCCAGTAGTGTAAATGGTAAAATGCCAGCCGATATATGTATAATTCATATTTTTATAGTTTTGCTTAAATAATTTACAAAGAAATTCTGAAAATTACTATTTCTGAAATTTCACAGACTTTTGCACATATATACCCATTCATCTGGTGTGAACTTCTTCTAATTCTACAATGTGGATAAGGGAGAAGCGGTGGATGTGATATACCTAGACTTTAGTAAGGCATTTGATACAGTTTCGCATGATATTCTTATAGATAAGCTAGGAAAGTACAATTTAGATGGGGCTACTATAAGGTGGGTGCATAACTGGCTGGATAAGCGTACTCAGAGAGTAGTTGTTAATGGCTCCCAATCCTGCTGGAAAGGTATAACAAGTGGGGTTCCGCAGGGGTCTGTTTTGGGACCGGTTCTGTTCAATATCTTCATCAACGATTTAGATGTTGGCATAGAAAGTACACTTATTAAGTTTGCGGACGATACCAAACTGGGAGGGATTGCAACTGCTCTGGAGGACAGGGTCAAAATTCAAAATGATCTGGACAAATTGGAGAAATGGTCTGAGGTAAACAGGATGAAGTTCAATAAAGATAAATGCAAAGTGCTCCACTTAGGAAGGAACAATCAGTTTCACACATACAGAATGGGAAGAGACTGTCTAGGAAGGAGTATGGCAGAAAGAGATCTAGGGGTCATAGTGGACCACAAGCTTAATATGAGTCAACAGTGTGATACTGTTGCAAAAAAAGCAAACATCATTCTGGGATGCATTAACAGGTGTGTTGTAAACAAGACACGAGAAGTCATTCTTCCGCTTTACTCTGCGCTGGTTAGGCCTCAACTGGAGTATTGTGTCCAGTTCTGGGCACTGCATTTCAAGAAAGATGTGGAGAAATTGGAGAGGGTCCAGAGAAGAGCAACAAGAATGATTAAAGGTCTTGAGAACATGACCTATGAAGGAAGGCTGAAGGAATTGGGTTTGTTTAGTTTGGAAAAGAGAAGACTGAGAGGGGACATGATAGCAGTTTTCAGGTATCTAAAAGGGTGTCATCAGGAGGAGGGAGAAAACTTGTTCACCTTAGCCTCCAATGATAGAACAAGAAGCAATGGGCTTAAACTGCAGCAAGGGAGATTTAGGTTGGACATTAGGAAAAAGTTCCTAACTGTCAGGGTAGTTAAACACTGGAATAGATTGCCTAGGGAAGTTGTGGAATCTCCATCGCTGGAGCTATTTAAGAGTAGGTTAGATAAATGTCTATCAGGGATGGTCTAGACAGTATTTGGTCCTGCCATGAGGGCAGGGGACTGGACTCGATGACCTCTCGAGGTCCCTTCCAGTCCTAGAGTCTATGAGTCTATAATTCTGGCAAATAACAACTAGTCCACAATACAGTCTGCAACACATTAGAGTGCTCAAGTGCTCAATGCAAGATCTTGAAAGATTACCATAGTTACTGATATTCAAAAATATATAGAAAAAGAATTCTGGTGTCAAATAATCTAGTTTTAAATAACTATGTAACCTTGCAATCTGTTGAGCTGAAGTAAGTTTCATTCTTAGCTGAAAACAACAACTGAATTCTGGCTACACGACCACTCAGATCTCTTTATTCACAGTCCTAGATGACTTTTGCCAGCTTACTGCAGGAAAGTCAGATTTATTTTAAGTACAAATTTTGCTCAGTAAGATAGACTCATGAGATGCAACATTTCATGTACCTGAGGAGTCTAGGTGGCAGCAGGCAAATCACATAAATATGAATATGAAAACTTGGACTACGAACACTGCCCAGGATGGGACAGAAACTGGCATTTTCTTTCCCCCTGAGGATTCAGTGTGCAAAGTTCTCAGTTGGCATAGGGTAAGTATAGATGGCTCGTGTGTCCCCTTCCCTTGCTCAGAAGTGTGAAGGATGCAGAGAAGGAGAGAGGTGAGAAGGAGTCATGGCTGGAGTAGGCTGCACTCAGCTACTCTTACCTCATGGATGATCCCATGGTGACCACTGCCATCTGGCACAGGTATGGCAGCACCCAGACACAGAATTAAGAAGCAGCAACCTGCTCCCTGACAGCATCCCCTCTGTTGTGCAAAGTGGAAACTAGCGTAGCAGAGAATCTTATTGAACTGAGCTACAGTAATGCAAAACTGACATGAGATCTGAACCAGTGTTACCAAAATATGCTAGCTCTTCCACATGATAAATATTTTAAAAGCTTACTTTAAAGATAGTTTTGTTATTTAAGGAACTATAGCTTAATCAATCTATAGTAAACGAATTTGATTTTTTAATTGTATGAGTGTAACACTTAGGGGCTAATTCAGATTAAATTTCTTATTCAAATGAAAGTGCTAGCTTTGCAGTTGCACATTGTGCAACATCCCAGAATGTGGAAAGTTCATGAAAATAAATTCTTCTGCCCTTCTACTTCACTGCTCCTGATATTTGAATTCTTCAGAACCTTCCTCTTCATCTGCAGCCATGAAACAAGGGAGAGGTCAACAGCATTAATTTGGAATAACTCCTCTGGCATGCCCGTGAATAGGGTGATGAAAAGCCCATTTTTTTCTGGCTCCAAAGTTCTTTGAAAACTTGTTTGTTACCTTAGTATTATTCAGGACACGTCTATTCTCAGTTGATGAATTTCTCCCTTTGAATGTTGTTCCTGATTGACCAATATTCAGTTAATAAGGAAGAATTTACTCCCAATGTATGATGTATAAGGGAGTACCCTAAATATGCTGGGAAGAAGCCCCTGTTACCACTCTCAGGAGCCAAAATGCCAAGCATATCAATCTGTCTAGGCTGAGTTAGGAACTGTCAGACCTCCCAGGGAAATCCACAAAACTCGTAATTGTTGATAAATCTTCTCCCTAGCTATTGCTACATAGGTTTCCTGTGACATACATTTTGTACCTTTTTACACTGGAGAGTGGCAATCATCACTTTGTCTGAGGGCACATCTACACTACAGCGCTACATCAGTGCCGCTGCACCCATGCTGTGCTGCTGTGGTGCATCTGGTGAAGACGCGTTATGCTAACAGGAGAGCGCTCTCCCATTGGCATAATTACTCCACCTCAGCAAAAAGTGGAAGCTATGTCAGCAGGAGGCACTCTTCTGCTGACGTAACGCCAGTGTAGACAGCATGAAACATGCATTGCTTGGGAGGGAGGGGGAGATTTTTCACACCCCTGAGCGACATAAATTAGATTGATTTAAGCCAGGAGTGGGCTAATTATGGCCCGCAGGTAGGATCTGGCCCCTCAGGGCTTTTGATCTGGCCCACGGGATTGATCCTGTGGCGCACAGCCCCGGTCTCAAAAGCGGCCAGCACCACTTCCCTGCGGGCCTAGGCAGGGGAGCAGAGGGCTCCGTGCATTGCCCTTGCCTCCAGGCACCACCCCCTGCAGCTCCCATTGGCCAGGAAAGGGGAACCGCGGCCAATGGGAGCTTCAGGGGAGGTACCTGGAGACACGGCAAGGGCAGCGCTCGAGGAGCCCTTGCCCCCCCACACACACACAGGGGCCAGCGCTTCCTGGAATGGCACGGTGTGGGGCCAGGGCAGGCAGGGAGCCTGCCCTAACCCCAGTGCACACCACTGCCACCCTAGAGCCGCTTTAGGTAAACAGCGTCGGGCCAGAGCCCAAACCCCACCTGCACGCCTCCCCCAACTCCCTGCCCTGAGCCCCCTGCCTGCACCTTGCACCCCTCCTGCACCCAACTCCCTGCCCTGAGCTCCCTCATACACCCTGCATCCCAACCCCCTGCCCTGAGCCCCCTGCTTCACCCTGAACCCGTTCACCCCAGCCCCCTGCCCTGAGTCCCCTGCTACACCCTGCATCCCTTTGCACCCTAGCCTCCTGCCCCACCTCACACCCCTCCTGCACCCCAACCCCCTGCCATGAGCCCCCTCGTATACCCCACACCCCTCCTATGCCCCAACCCCTTGCCCTGATCCCCCTGCTGCACCCTGCACCCGGACCTTTGCTGAGCCCCCTCATATACTCTGCACCCCTTCTCTGCCCCAATCCCTTGCCCTGAGCATCTTCCTGCACATCACACCTCCTCCTACACCCCAACCCCCTGTCCCAGCCCTGCATACAATTCCCCCACCCAGATGTGGCCCTTGGCCCAAAACGTTTGCCCACTCCTGACTTAAGCAGTAGTGTAGACCTCATGAAGAGTCCCATTTTTTACAGTAATAAATTTAAAAGACTACAATTGTGTTTAACCAGGGATCAGCACCATCTATGTCAGTGTTATTTACATCCCTTCCAACCGGGGTTTTATAAGAAAATAGGCCAGCAAGTAGTGTCATTATATTACAGCCTAGGGCTCTGTGTATCTTTTGCTTGTGGACAATCAAGAGATGTTCCTTTGATAGTCTACTATGTTTCAACTGGATAAACAAAGGGCATAGTTTTCATGCAAGGATGGGATAGACTCTCATGTGCAGCTGCTGGAAGGGCAGGTATTCAAAGATCTACTTGCAGCTGAGGCAACCATGGCATAGCTTCTATTTTTGAGATTTGTATTTGACTCCCCTAGAAAAGCTCCTGACATGGGCCATAAGGATGTGTCTACATGGGCCATAAGGATGTGTCTAGTCTTTTTCCCTCTAAAATATCTTACTAGTAAAGCTGTACCAGTATTAATCATAGTGAGATCCGTGAGGGGAATGCCAGTGTAGAAAGGTGGGGCTGGATCATCTAATCCAGTTTAGATATAGCTCAGTAAAATGGTGATTAAAGTGCTGATGATTGTTAGTACCTTATTTACACTAGTGCCCCCAAGCTACCAATAAAACTGCACAAGGGATTAATTTTAGCTAAAAGAAATTTAGTGTAGACTAGGTCTCTAATTCAGCTCGCAGGACACAAACACCAAATTAAATTCATTCTAGTATCCCCCAGCTATCAATAGAGTAATGACAGCTGGACATCTGATTCCTATATAAACAAAACTGAAGACTTCAAGCTATTGCTCAGATAGTACACTGTCACAGCAACAAAACCTTAGACAACACTTTTGAAAATCCAACCCAGACAAAGTCAGAAGGTGTCTAATTAATATGGGAAAGGTATGTACTAGCCTAGGAGAGAAAGTGAAATATTACTAGTCAATAGATAAAATAATGAAGTCCACCATAAAAGCACAGAATAAATGCTCCAGGGTTATCAAACTTTTGAATAAGAATTACGTAAAATTTTCAAAAGTGTCTAAATAACTTATAAACCTAAATCAACAGGATTTAGGCACATTTGAAAAACAACAACTACCATTGTGAATAACTAAAATTATCCCACCACATTTAGAAAGAATAGACCAAGGCCAAATTCCTAAGGCCAAGCCATTTCTGAGATATGTTTCACACACAGCAAAGGTGAAAATCAGACTTTTCATACTGTAGTAGCTGATAAATAACTTATTGTCCCAAATGTTTCTGAAATAAATTCCTCTGTCAGAAGTCTAAACTTGTTAAATTGCAGGAAGACTGGTTTCATATTTGCAAAATTGTATTGAGAGAAAGGGGTCCAAAACCAAGCTTGTCACAACTTTAACTATGTAGAAGTATTTAAATTAAAAATTAATAATTCAGCTCAGTATTATAAGTGATTTACTGTATACCACTGAATCTGATAACAGCCTCAAAATGTAGAAATCAAAAGAGTAGTATTAGCCTTCATGTAAGAGTCAATACCACTACTTCTGCTTTCAGAGCCTAAAACTTAAGTACATAGTAGATAATGGCAGACATAAAGTTCTTGGCCCTACCTTGTCTACAAATGCAGAATTCTCAAACTTGTTTATCATCTTTCACATTGACTCCTTTGTTATTTGTCTCATTTTTTTCTAATATCAAAGCCATTCAATTTCTAAATGTGAGCATTTTATCCATAAGCAAAGATTCTCATACTAGTTCTCAAGATCAAATTAGCATCCAGACCTTTTTTTTAATATTCCACATCCAATGTTTAAAAAAAAGTTTTCAGAAGTAATTGTTGAAGACAAAAAAAATCTAATTTTTAAAATATATATAATTCAGGACCCATTTTTGGAACCATCATCTCAAACCGGTATGGATTCAAGCACTCAGTTTCACCATTGATTGTATGCACAATTTAAAAATAAAGACTACGTCTATGAATGACATGCTGGAATACAGAAAAGTCACAATGTATTTGTAGTTTTGGATTCAAGGTATCAACAGGGGACCCTGAGGTCCAACCAACAGTTAAAAACAAACCCATTTCAAAATGAGGTCCTACAATAACTCTCCAAGTAACTTTCGAGGATAAAAAGAGGCAGACCTTACCTTCGTAGATAGCCTTGAAACCTTGAGCACTCACAGCAAAGTCTGTGGTGAAACAAAGTGTGAGGATAGATCCTGTGCTCACAATAGATGATGGCAGCTGAAATCCAGACAACCTGTACAAATAAAAAAGCCCATCAATGTCATAAATAATAAAAAAATAAATATAAGCAGTAGTTTTAAAATTAATGATAACTTGGAATCTCTAATGATGTTTCTGTGTATAATACCACTGTGATAATATAGCCAGACATTTGGAACGCCAACATTTTTGTGGATACTATTGCTGTAGTATCCTAAAGACTCCTTGCAAATACTAACACATAGTATTAAGCATGGCCAACTTCTAGAGAATTTATGTTCTTTTCTTTCACCTATGGATTCTCATATGACCAGGTATACTGGAAGAATCTACATACAGTTTTTAAAGAATAGAAGTTATTATATTTCATTATTTTCCTCCCTCCCTCATTCACTCCTCTTCTTTCTTGCCCAAACTATTTTCGGACCTCCACGTGCCTTAAATCCCTATCTCACTCACCCCATTAAAGTCCATCCTATACCCATGTCTCACCTCGGGCACTCGTTCTACCTATTGCAATTTAACTGTGATTGGGGAAAAGGGCCTAGACTGAGGGTGGAGAGCTGTTGAGAATCCATTTTTCAAGGCTGAGCTGGTGAGCAGAAGAGCTGTAAATTAACACAGCGTTAAAATAGTCTGGGGGTTCCTTCCTATCCAACTCCCAGTCAAAAGAAGAGAGAAATCTATTATCTGACTCCCAGAGAGCCCGCAATAGCAGGCAGTCATCTCTCTCTCTCTCTCTTTTGCAGTCTAAGAAAAACTGAGGGATAGTAAGTGGGGAGTCAGGGATTCTTCCCTTTCCTTTCTCTCCATACATCAAGGCTGCAGGACTCCTCTTGCCCTTCTACTTTCTTGGAAGAGGCTGGAGTTTTAGTCTGGTGAGTGAGTGGGAACTCAATAGTGCAGGCTGAGCTAGTGGAAATCAAAGCTTCTGCTCAGCTGGGCACTGAGCTTGCAGTACCTGCCAGGTAACAGCACAGTCTGGTTGTCCAGCAGCCCATTCTTAGCCTACTGACTACCCCTCCAATTATCCTCCCGCACCCCAAAACAAGTATTCAAAAATAGTATCTTTCACTGTATCCATTTGGGGACACCTGTCTACTGAGACTACAGAGACCATCTGTCTATATATCTAGGTTCTTTTAGTGTGCCCCTTGCCATACTAGTCATTGCTTTTGCAGTCACCAATTTTTCTGTGTCTTGTGCAGTTGTGGTCATATTGCTAGTGCTTAATAAATAAATACATAAATTTTAAAATGATTCTTCATTGAAATCAATTCTGACTAACACAGCTAAAGAAATTAAGTATAATGCTGCAAAACATTAATAAAGACAAACATTGGGAACAAAGTATCAGAGGGGTATCTGTGTTAGTCTGGATCTGTAAAAGCAGCAAATAGTCCTGTGGCACCTTATAGACTAACGGGTGTATTGGAGCATGAGCTTTCGTGGGTGAATACCCACTTCGTTGGATGCATGCATCATGCTCTAATATGTCCGTTAGTCTATAAGGTGCCACAGGACTCTTTGCTGCTTTTATTGGGAACAAAGACATAACAGAGACAAGTCTTAGATTCCCTTAATACAAGGAAAAAGTAGTGCACACAAGTCATAGCTCCAGATGTACTTCAAATGTTTGTCATGTTATAAGACACATTTCAGATAAATATTCAAAAGTATTCTTTCCTCTTAATACATATGCTAAATAATACCAACAAAATTATGTAAGTTTTTATTCTTGGCTGTTTACTTGCTACACTTGTAGAAGTCAGCTTGGTAGAAAGTTAATAGAACAGTCGTTTTACGACTTTAGATAATCATGCCTTGTGCCTATTGTCTAATTAGCCTTCACACCTTCTTATGAATATCAGTATTTAACATAAGCTTGCTACCAAGTAGCAACTCTTTTACATTCATTTTGAGAACTAAGGGCTGCTCACCAATACCAATATTTTGATATTGATAAGGACCAAATAAAGGATGAAAAAATGACTAAAACTTTGTTTTGCCATCCTTTTTATATTTTAAAACACTAAGAAATATATTTCACTGTCATACTCATTTCATGCCAGGTTAGGAACATAAGAATGGCCATACTGGGTCATATCAAAGGCCCATCTAGCCCAGTATCCTGTCTTCTGACAGTGGCCAACTCCAGGTGCCCCAGAGGGAATGAACAGAACATGTAAACATCAAGTGATCCATCCTCTGTCACCCATTCCTAGCTTCTGGCAAACAGAGGCTAGGGACACCATCCCTGACCATCCTGGCTAATAGCCACTGATGAAGGAAATCTTGGAAAAATAAAGTGCAAATACTTGGTTACTCAAAATTAATGCTAGATGATGTGAGAATTTTTAGCTTGTGCAAAAGGGGCTTGATTCAAGTGTCAATTAAATCAGTACAAAGGATTACATCGACTTCAAAGGAGCTGGACTGAGCATCATCCCACCACCCTTTGTTCAACACAAAGCTTAAGAAATGTACTCTTTCTGCAGTCTTCTGGCAGTAATCCACCATGAAAAACAAATGTTTATATATTTTTTTTAAATTAGTGAGAGTGAGCAGCTGGGTGGTTAACTGCACTTTGTGCCTTTAGAAGTTTCCCCATGACTCTTTTCAGAAATGGGTTTCATAGTTCTGTCATAGCTTAATACATAGTTAATAATACATGGACAGAGACAGAAACAAAGCTGTGATAACATTGTACCCCTCTAGTACTAATGCACTGTAGGAGGGGCAAAAAATGGGGCTCAGTTGGGGCCACCCTCCCATGCAGCACCCCAGGGCCAGAACTGTTCACGGGAGATCCCACCTCCAGGCATACTTGGAGCCATGAGACATTTTGCCCCTCTCACAGCCCTATGGGCTTTTGGAAAGAAATTGCAGGGAGAAGCCAGCCAGAGACGGAGCCAGCACAAGGCAGCTGCAGAAAACAGTTCAGGCAGGGACTGGTGGACACTGGTGATGTCATCACACTATTTTCTGCACTTTTCATTCTGCACAGTTTGAAGCAAATATTTGTTCTCTTCCCTCCCCACCCCCAACCCCGCATGGTCTCCAGACTCCTCCATTTCTTTGTCTTTCCTCCTAGCTAATCCCCTCCTAACATAAGCCCACTAAAAGGCTGTATATAACAAATGGAAACCAAAACTAAAATGGAACTAACATGATGTTTGCTACCATCACACTGTTTGCTCTCTTGTATATTTTCTTTTTTTCCCCTACCCTTTCTCTTCTTTATCTAGATTGCAAGCTCTTTGGGGGTAGAGATTGTTTCTTATTTTATGTAATAAACTTGATAAGTAATAATTGTAATAGTACTAGAGTACACTGTCATGACTACAATACAATTATTTTTTATTGATGTTTGGAAATACATTTTTGATCTGGTGCACCAGTCTTTCCCTTTCGTGCAAAACAGTTAAAGTTTTATTTTAGTGTTTTGGCACCAATTCGCACAAGTATTATTGTCAGTATGATGAATATGTTACTGGAATGGATTACCTAGGGAGGTGGTGGAATTTCCTTCCTTCGAGGTTTTTAAGGTCAGACTTGACAAAGCCCTGGCTGGCATGATTGGGAATTGGTCCTGCTTTGAGCAGGGGGTTGGACTAGATGATCTCTCGAGGTCCCTTCCAACCCTGATATTCTATGATTCTATTATTCTAATAGCTTGTGGATCAAATTTAATATTTCCTGAAATTTAAGGGAAAAAGGAGAATACATGGGGAAAAATATCACACTGACCCACAGAATAATAAAACAAGGCTGACTGATCCTATGACTTCTCAGAACACTGTAGACCAAAATTCAACAGAAATGAAACTTTTCCCTATTGAAACAGAATATTATGCAAGTGATGCAATTTTCTCCCAAGAGACAGTAATGGTTTGATCTCTATTCAGACACCTCATGGTGAAAGAGCAGAATCGAAATTGACTTTTAAGGGGGAAAAATATCCCCTTAAACAGACATACCCCCTTCATTGCAGGATGGCTTGTATTGCACCTATGAAGATGAGGTACATGGTAAGATTAGAAGGAAAAGATTGTGCCAGCTTTGCATATGTTTCTCTCCCTCCCCCACAAACACATGCACTTTGTATTACCCCTTAAAGGGTTTTAAGAAAGGTTTGGCCCAGAAGTACAGAATGTTTTACTTTTGCCATTCAACAAATTAGCGGGACAAAATATGTTAGAAATACTTCAGAATATTTTGTAGGAAAACCACTGTAGTCAATGAGATTGAATATCACAAAATTCAGGTCTAGAAAGAACAGACACAATATTTTCAGTGAATTGTTCAGTCAGAAACTATTAGGCAGCAAATGAATATCAACATGAGCATAACTCACATTTCTTAGAATATATATAAAAAGTTGCATCCCAAGCAAAAACATTGTTAACATACCCAGGAAGTCATTTTTTCCCCATAAGAACCCTTCCACTAGTTAGCTATTGCTTACTTCAGATGTCACAACATGTTTTGCACATTCCTTTTATCATACACAAAATCACATACTGTATAGTGCCAGGTTAAAGGAGTAAGAGTGTGTGTTTGTTATACCCAGACCTTGAAATGTTTAGTTAAAACAAACAAACAAGTGTATTTTTCACTATCACACATCTTCACAACATCGTTCAGGAACAAGAAAAAAAACTCATATGCAGAATATACCTGACTGACTTGTCCATCAGCATACAGCAGTAGGTGGTTTAACATGTACAGAAATGGCACATAAATCCTGAATTAAACCTAAGTTTAAAAGACAAGAGTTTTATGCTTTTTTCCCCATTTAATAAATCTGGGCATGAGGATTGTTTGCTATCTTCCTAGCTATTACTTCATGTGGGGGATGTGGCGTGGGAGGGGAAGAGAGAAAGAATTGGTTTTGATTTTGTATTAAATTTGGAGGCACTCACAATGACGTGGGTCATATCAAAGTGTCCAGTTCATTTACAAAGAGGAACAGTCATCCACAGTAAGGGTCCCATCCTGAAATGAGCTCCACACAAGGGCACCCTGAAATTATGTGGAGCCTCTCTTACTTCAATGAAACAAGTTGCAGGAATGGGCCTTAGGCAACGTTTCCTACTACATCCTTTTTCCTATGAATAACCATAGAAACATAGAATCATGGGACTGGAAGGGACCTCAGGAGGTATTCTGGTCCAGTCCCCTGCACTCAAATCAGGACTAAGTATTATCTAGCCCATCCCTGACAGGTGTTTGTCTAACCTGCTCTTAAAAATCTCCAGTGATGGAGATTCCACAACCTCTCTAGGCAATTTATTCCAGTGCTTAACTACCCTGAGAGGAAGTTTTTCCTAATGTCCAACCTAAACCACCTTGCTGCATTTAAGCTCATTGCTTCTTGTCCGATCCTTGGAGGTTAACAAGAACAATTTTTCTCCCTCCTCCTTGTAATAATCTTTTAGGTACTTGAAATCTATTATCATGTCCCCCCTCAGTCTTCTCTTCTCCAGACTAAGCAAACCCAGTTTTTTCAATCTTCCCTCATAGGTCATGATTTCTAGACCTTTAATCATTTTTGTTGCTCTTCTCTGGACTTTCTCCAATTTGTCTAAATCTTTCTTGAAATGTTGTACCCAGAACTGGACACAATTCTCCAGCCGAGGCCTAATTAGAGCAAAGGATAGTGGAAAAATTACTTCTTGTGTCTTGCTTACAACACTCCTGCTAATGCATCCCAGAATGATGTATGCTTCCCTCCGTCCCAACAGTGACCCACTATGAGCCCCAGATCCCTTCTGCAGTACTCCTTTCTAGGCAGTCATTTCTTATTTTGTGTGTGTGCAACTGTTTGTTCCTTCCTGAGTAAAGTACTTTCAATTTGTCCTTATTGAATTTCATCCTATTTTCTTCAATCTATGTCTCTAGTTTGTCCAGATCAGTTTGAATTTTTATACTATCCTCCAAATCACTTGCAACCTCTCCCAGCTTAGTATCATCTGCAAACTTTATGAGTGTACTCTCTATGCCATTATCTAAATCATTCATGAAGATATTGAATAGAACCTGATCCAGACCTGATCCCTGCGGGACCCCACTTGATATACCCTTACTGATGCCCTTGCTAATGGCTCTGTGCTATTACATCAGACAGGTCAAATTATGTAAAAACAAATTAGCCTTTTATTTTTTCTAAACCCAGTAAAAGAATTCAGATTTCATAAGAACATAAGAAGGGCCATACCAGGTCAGACCAAAGGTCCATCTAACCCAGGATCCTGTCTACCGACAGTGGCCAATGCCAGGTGCCCCAGAGGAAGTGAACCTAACAGGCAATGATCAAGTGAATTGATAAGCCCTTGTCCTCAATGGAGAGTTAACTCACACTTAAGTCAAGTTTTGCCCCTGACTTTAGTCTGATCCACACACAAAAGTCGTTGACCTGAGTGTGGTGGTGCTTTTCACTCAAACTGGCTGGGGGTACTGACTACAGCTCAAATTGAGCACAAATCCGAGTCTTCCACAATCACTGTATGCTGTTCAAGTGTTATTTCAGTGTGGTTGCTCTCACTTGAGCTAGGCTAACTCAAGAGAAGTTAACCTGAGGGCAGATAACCCAAATTAGGCTATGTCTTCACTGCAGAATTAAGTGTCCCTATTGTGTTACTTTATCACATTCAGCAGGTAACCTCCATGTTATTTAATAATTCAATCTAAAAAGAGTGATTCCGTAAAATGCATTCTTTTTGTACATGTTACTTTTTGTATTAATCAACGTTAAATACTTTATTTCCAAGATAAGTAAATTATGCAAACTACAATATAGTAATCAAACATAAAAATAATGGCCCTGATTTTGATTTCACATCAGTTGAAAACTTTCTTTAGTGGAGTTTCTCTGGAATTGCACCAATATAAGTGAGAAGAAAATCAGGAACAACATGCCTGGTTCTCCATTATGTTCCTCCACTTTATGTTCCTCCAGGAACCAGCCGAGCAAGCTTGTGCTTGGGGTGGCAGATTGCACGGGGCGGCATTCCGCTCAATCCTAGGGCGGCACGGCAGTTGTGGTTTTTTTGGTTCCTTGATCTGGCTGCCCTGTAGGGGGCGGCGGAGGGGAGCGTCCTGCAGCAAACTCGGCAGGGCAGCCCATGTCCTTCTCTCCCAACCAACCAGAGCGGCACAGAGACCTCCCGGCAGGTGGCGCAGCGGTTGGGGCCGCGGGGCAAGTGCCCCGCTGAAGCCCTGGCTGCCCCCCCATCTTTCTTTCCCCCCCATTAGACTGGGCGTGCACTCTGCAGCACAGGGAGTACCCCTGCACCCTGCCTCCGGCTGCCCTGTAGGGTTTTTTTATTTTTTTTCCCCTGCTTTGCCTGCAGCTCCGGCCACGCCGTGGTTTTTTTTTTCCCCTCTACTTTTTTTTTTTTTTTTTGCGCTTGGGGCGGCAAAAAAGCCAGAGCCGGCCCTGACTTTAACACAGCTGAAATAATTGGAGTCACATGGACATAGAACTGGATTAAGGCCCAAACCTTAATCTTGTCCACCAGCTAGGTGACTGATCACCAACATTCTTGAAGGCAATCCTCTTTATTCAGTGACACAACTCCACCTGCCTCTTCAAAACAGATTATGAGTTTCTGCAATGTCCTCTCCTCACTCTTCCTATCTGAGAAGCTAAATCATTTAAAGCTACAGTGCCCAATATCACTTCTTCCTTTCCCAGCCAAAATTTAACCAATATTTTATGTAACACACAATTCTAAATACTTATAACCAGGCTAGCAACTAAACTTACTATCAGCGTTCAATTAAACTCTGAAATGTCTTCCTCTGTCACTTAGACTACGAGGTCTTCCTTGACATATCAACACTACTGGTTCAGGAGGAAGTGAGTCTGTTTGTTCTGGTAGTGGAATGCCCTTGGGCTTGATTGTCTTATCCAGTGGTGGCAGTTGCTTGACTGAGACTTTCTCAGTTAAAACAGCTAGTTCAGTGTCCCTTATCTTTCTCCCCTCTGGAAGTCGGAGAAGGTGTGTTGCCTAATCCTTATCATTATTTGTCTGTCTGGGGTGACAACAAAATAAGACCATGGGGCAACCTAATGTGACAACATTGCTGTTTGCAACCACTCGTTTATATCAGTGATGAACACTGTGTCATGTTCATTAAGTGTGGCAGCTCCCAGGACCCCAAGTCACATTGCTTTCAAGTTGACAATCCATTCATCTTCTCCTGCTACAGTGTCTACTTTTCTCCTATGAAAAACTCATTTGAGCTTGTGGTACTGTGGTCAACCTCTTTGTCCACACAGTAAATACTGGTGCTTGCAAAGTGATATAATCCATTGCATTTCTTGTCTCTTTTCCTATATATGCCAGGCATTGTCCTTGTTGTTAAAGTGTGTACAGCTCTGTGCACTGTTCTTGCTTGACTCTCACTTTGAGCTCCACATGCCTCTCTGACTCATATCCTTTTTCCTGTGGTTATTTTGGATTCTCAGTCACGTCTACAATATCAGAGCACTGTCCGGGTACCATAGGCTTCATTCTGGGTGACTTCCATTGCGTAGCAAATTCCAACTGCTTTGTCAGGGGTTAATTCTGGGTCCCCTAGTAATATCTGAGCTATTTGTTCCAGATTCTGGTCATAGTCTGGTCTCTTCTCAGGGACCTGGATTTGCAAGCCTAATCTAAGGCTGAAGAGCCAGTTACAAATGTTATGTTCATACCATACACACAGAGAAGTTCAATAAAAACATGAAATACTCTTGCAGAGTAACACTACTTTATGTCTTAACATTCAAATCGATAGCACACAGGAACAAAAAAAACAAGACACACAAGGCAGAGTGCTCCATAAAACAGAGAGGCACAATTTACCTCACTTTATTCTAGATTTCTGCAGATTGACTCTCTGATCACACACTTCCATACAGAGCCCCCTAGCCTGCAAGCCAGATGAGGAAATCCATGAGCATTTAAACTGATAGTTTACCATTTTAATTTCATTTTTTATATTCCACAACAAACCTAGACTATGGCTTCACTTTATTTTTGCACCCTCAGGTTAAAACCTTCTCTGATATGTTTCATTTTTTCCATGGAGTGCAATACTCTCTAAGTTTCTGTAATAGTTTCATAATTAGCCTCCTCTGCTTGAGTTAACTGAAAACTGTCAAACACATCAAGTGAATCAGAACCTGTTATTAGCAGAAAAATAAGGCTACCTTCCAACTGTTTTCTTTTTTCACTGGCACTCATTACTTGCAGATAAAGAATGAAGCTCTGCTTAATCTCTTCCAGTTATCTTCCGTCCTTTGATATGAAGAGACACTTGGAACTAAATCACTGAGTAAAGAGAATGTCTTTCAAGCCCCTTGGGTGCATAGAGATTTCTGAACACCTCATGGTACCAGGAGTAAATAGAAATGAATCAAAATAACCTGAGTAGAAGAAAGGAGCAGCTAAAAGCTCCACCAGAACAGAAACTCTTCTTACTGAGGCCATGTCTGTACTACCACTTATGCCAGCAAAACGTATGTCACTCAGGGCTGTGAAAAAAAAACACACACTCCTGAGCGACATAAGTTACATTGACATAAGTGGTAGTGTGCACAGCACAATACTGGTGGGAGAGCTTCTCCCCTAGTCATAGCTACAGAATGTGGGTTTCTTGCAACACTCTCCCCCAGAATTCCTACCTAGAAAGATACCCCACTGAAAAGGTACAGTTCCTAGTATCACAGAGGTCTCCTGTTCCCCAGAGACCGAAAAATCTTTCTCTGCATAGTGTGGGCTAAAGTAGGCTGTGGGTTCTAAAGAATTAAATTAGGTCCCTGCATATGTAATTTTGATATTCTTTCACTTAGAAGTGATAAAGTTATAGTATAAGGGAATATATAGATTGCACCGAACCTTCACGGAGTCAAGCTAAATGCAGAATCACCCTTCCATTAACCTCAACTGTTATAAACACTGTTTACTTGCCTTTTTCCTCTCTCTTGTGCTATAGATTCCTTTGTAACCAGGAATTTTATCAATTACATTGAGAGAAGAAATATATTTGAGAACAGATAGCTAATTGTCCCTTCTTGATATCTCACCAAATCCAGTAGTCAAGAAAGACTAATTTACTCATCCACCTTTCCTTTGTCCTTAAACTCCTACTCTGAAGTTATAATACTGAGCTAATACATCAGCCTAATTGGAAATAAACTGTAATATGAGAAAACATTTATCCTATTGTTAATGGTTCAAGAAGAAATAGCAACAGACAGTTGAGCAAAAAAAAAAGACTTTTAAACAATTCTGTTAGTGTATATTTTAATGAACAATGCTAAAGAAGAAATTAAGGAGTTCCAAGATGAGATGCAAAGCTGGATGGGTAGGAAATAGGCAGTGATACTTTGACTTGTGCCACTGACAAATGTATTATCTGCAACCTGATCTACATACATCTCAACATCTTGGATCGCCCAAAGAGAATATGCTAGAAACAACCCCCTACTACAAGAGAGAACTCATCAAAGGCCTGGTCTACGCTACGCGTTTAAACCGAATTTAGCAGCATTAAACCGATTTAACCCTGCACCCGTCCACACAATGAGGCCCTTTATATCGATACAAAGGACTCTTTAAACCGGTTTCTGTACTCCTCCCTGACGAGAGGAGTAGCACTGAAATCGGTATTGCCATGTGTGATTAGGGTTAGTGTGGCTGCAAATCGACGGTACTGGCCTCTGGGTGGTATCCCACAGTGCACCATTGTAACCGCTCTGGAAAGCAATCTGAACTCAGATGCACTGGCCAGGTAGACAGGAAAAGCCCCACAAACTGTTGAATTTCATTTCCTGTTTGCCCAGTGTGGAGCTCTGATCAGTACGGGTGGCGATGCAGTCCCAAATCCAAAAAGAGCTCCAGCATGGATCGTACGTAAGATACTGAATCTGATCACTGTATGGGGAGACAGAAGATGAAATGACAAAGCATTTGAAAAAATCTCCAAGCTATGATAGACAGAGGCCACACCGCAGTGCTGTGTGACAAGCGTAATGGAAAGCCAAAGAATCAAATGGACGCTCATGGAGGGAGGGAGTGGGTACTGAGGACTCCAGCTATCCCACAGTCCCTGCAGTCTCCGAAAAGCATTTGCATTCTTGGCTGAGCTCCCAATGTCTGAAGGGTCAAAAAACATTTTCCCGGATGTTTCAGGGTATATGTTGTCAATTTACACCCTCACCCCACTCGAAAGAAAAGGGAAAAAAAAAAGCATTTCTCGCCTTTTTTCAATGTCACCCTATGTCTACTGCATGCTGCTGGTAGGCGGGGTGCTGCAGCGCTGAACACCAGCATCCCCTTCCCAATGGCAGACAGTACAATATGACTGCTATCCATCGTCATCATCAGCCCGTGAGTGCTCCTGGCGGCCTCGGTGAGGTCGGCCGGGGGCACCTGGGTAAAAATGGGAATGACTCCCGGTCATCCCCGGCAGATGGTAACCATCTTCATCATAGCAACTGGAGGCTGAGTTCTATCAGCCCCCACTTTCATGTCTAAAGAAAAGATTCTGTAGTGCCTGGACTATCATAGCAGCAAGAGGCTGGGCTCCTCTCCCTCGCCACCCTTTAATGTCCTGCCTGGACTATCATAGCAGCTGGAGGCTTCCTCCCCCTCATTTTATCTCACTAAAAAGTCAGTGTTTCTTATTCCTGCATTCTTTATTACTTCATCACACAAATGGGGGGACACTGTCACAGTAGCCAGGGCAATGAATGAGGAGAGATAGAAGCCTAAGGGTATGTCTACACTACAGGATTATTCCGATTTTACATAAACCGGTTTTGTAAAACAGATTGTATAAAGTCGAGTGCCTGACCCAAGAAGATTCCTCCCCTATTCATGTTAGCAGTGTGCAGAGACTTTGTTCCCAAAAAGAAATGTTATTTTAACTAAAAGTTCATTACAAGCAGGAACCTGAGTTTTGGAATCTAGTGGCTCAAAGTCCAAATATAAGCAGCCTTTGGAAAGAAAGAGTTTTCCTGAAGATCAAATATAAGACGAAATCCTCACCATATCAGAAGACTCCCTGGATAAGAAAAGGAAGATAAATTCCACTTTGCTCTAAAGCATAGGAAGATTTAAGTCAATATGTATTGCTAATATTCTATAGGGATTTTTTGTGCTTTGAAGGCGGCCAGATTTTGGTCTGGAAAGCAGAAATACCGCCTTTCTAGAATCTTGAACTTCCTTCTAGTCCAGATTGTTGTTCCATAAATCCAGACCATTGTTCTGGACCCTCATGTTAAAATTCCAAATTAATAAATTTAACTTTCATAGATACTAATATATACTGATTCCAAATAAATACCATGAAAGATTATATTAGAAATGGGAAAAATAGAGCTTTAACATAGCCTTAAGATAATTGGACTGAGTTACAGGATTTAAAACTAATGCATTGTAACTAAATACTTGTGCCTAAATTCATCAGTTGTTTGTTTTTCACCTAAAGACCAATGTAAATGAGAGGAAATAAGATTTGCATGTTTGTATATTCACGCTGATCTGTCGCCGCTTTAAAGCTATTTTGCCATTGCTTATAGAAGTAACTTTGAGCTCATAACTCTCTTGCCGAGTATTTCTAAAAATCTGGAGTTGTACAGTATGGTGTTAGCCTTTGCAAGAATTCACTGTTTGATGGTTATTTTTTGTTCTATTGTCTTCTAAATATTTAATTCTTAACTTTAAGAGCTACTGAGAATTAGCAGCTTGGTTATACCACTCTTCTACTCTGCCCTGCGTCTTACACACTTACTTCTCTTGCAGATGTGTTGTTTTTGCATGCAGGAGTGAGAATTGCCTGTTGGTGAGAGAAGCATCCTTAGCTCTCTGTCCCTTGTAATATTATACTATATACTGTATAAGAGAGTGAGCAAAGCTTACTTCAGAACCTCACTTCAATTTTTGTATATGTGTGCTGTAAATATTAGAATACACTTATTTTAATCATGGGGTATGTTTCTAACTATAGAGTTATGTAACATGTTAATACCTTACACTCTAAATGTGCCTCATTTCTATTTTGGGTGTGGTACATTATATTGCTACAGGCTTACTCTTGTTTATTCCAATTACTAAGGGATTATCTACACATACAGTGCTGCAGTAGTGTTCCTGCAGCACTTAGTGAAGGAGTACGCTAACTACACCAATGAGAGAGCTTCTCCCCTCAGCACAGGTACTCCACCTCCTTATAGAACTGATAAATGAAATTGTTTTTAATTGTTCACTTTATTAATGTAACTTCTGTTCACCATTCACTACACTTGCCTACACTGTAACTTCTGTTCCATATTGTAATTCAAACCCCATTTTAAAACACTCACTCCATTTTGTAAAAGCTTCCTCCAACCTTCATTTTTGCAAACCCTGCTGTAATCTTATTAGTTTAGTTTAGATGTGTGAATGAGGTATGTGTGGATGACGGAATCAACCTCCAGCCCCAGCCTGTCCTGATGAGATAAAGTTCAAATACCAACGGCTGAAGACCTAGACAACAGCCCTAAACAAAGTAAGAAGCATCCACCCTAAAAAGAAAAGGACAACAGAACAACAGAAGGAAGATCAAAGCCAGGTTCAAGGCTGAAAGTCATGCCTGCAATTGACAGGTGATCAATCCAAACCCAGAGGCAGCGTGACACAGCAAGACCTATAGACTTTGAATCCAAACTAAAAGCCTATTAAAAAGATGGGTGAGATGAGAGACTCTGGGTAACATTCTGCTGCCAACATGGAAGGACATCAGTGGCTGCTCAACAGAGATCCAGCTTGTCCTTGTGCCTGGCTTTCCTGGCCAGTTAGCCACCACAAGCTACGAACCCAAGCTACAAAATCAAGCTATGAACTTAAGCTATCTTCAGGACTGGTAACTATGCAGCAGCTGCAGAACATCGCATGGGTTTGTGTGTGTGTATATAGGTATTAGGTATAATGTGTGTGTATAAGAATTAAGATATTAGTTATTAGTCATGAATCAATTTGTTATCATAATAAATGTGGCATCTTTGTCTTGTCCCCTTTAATAAGATCCTGCTGGTTTTTACTGGTCTAATATAATCGGTATAACATCCTGAAAAGGTGGTAGCTGTGTCAACAGGAGCAGGTCTCATGTCAACATAGGGCTTTCTACACCAGAAGTTCAGGTGGTTTAACTGTGTTGCTCATGTGTGTGGAAAATCTGCACTCTTGAGCAACACAATTATACTGACATAAGATTGTAGTGTAGTCCAAGCCTAAAAGTACTGCGTTCCTCTAATTACTTTTCTACATACCAGTCTTGCTAGTGTTTACACTTTGTGTGTGTGTAACTGTCATGAGAGAGAGAGAGACTTGCAAGGACCTGTTGATGCCAATTGGCAAAGGGCACAAGAATGTGTAAGTATTACAGGGATCTCCTGTATCTGGTATTTACATAGAATTGTAGTTTCTTAAGACAGATCTGAGAAGACTGTTTATTAGTCTAGTTTAAGTTGGTATTCTAGTATAGTATAGCATTAAGTATATTATCATATTCAGCTTAACAGTTATAATTATTTTTAGTTTAAGACATTTTTGGTATTGAGTTACCGTGCTGTAGCCTAGTTTCCCTTTATTCAACTGACCTTGGTTATTTGATAGTATTTTACTTAGTGTGTTTATTGAATTATTAATGATACTAACCATTAGCCTCTTTCAACAGGAGACAAATATCCTTTGATATGTTTAATGTCTTGAGTAATTGATTGAATAGTATGGTTGTTGATCTGATGTGTTTGAGTTTTAACCTTTATGATACCAATTTAATCACAATTTTGATGTGATTTTCTTATGTTTTTGTATTTTATAATTGACTAGAAGTTGGCTGTAAATATTAATTCTTGTATTACTCATTTACACCTCTACCCTGATATAACGCGACCCGATATAACATGAATTCGGATATAACGCAGTAAAGCAGCACTCTGAGAGGGTGGGGCTGTGCACTCCGGTGGATCAAAGCAAGTTCTACATAATGTGGTTTCACCTATAACATAGTAATATTTCTTGGCTCCCAAGGACAGCGTTATATTGAGGTAGAGGTGTATTTACCTTTCATTTTATATACTTAACTCATGTGCACAATCATTATAGATTAATTTGTGTATTGATTTGCTCTGGTTATTTTAGTTACTTAAATAAACATATTCTTTATTTCAATCATGTTCAATTGTTGATTGTGAGTGTATTAAAAGAACTCCTATGACTAAAATAGCAACAGTCACACCCCCTGAGATGATCTCATGAATAATCAGTATCAATAACTAATTGTTTTGATTTGGGTTTTCCCTGAACTAATTGTAAGAAAAACAATTTGTTAATAATTCCATCTAATTAACTGTTGTTTTCCCCAGTTATCAGTTTTGAAAATTTGTTTTCATTCAGTAATTTTGATAAAATTAATCAAATATCTGTTTCCATCCCACAAGGCACTCACCTGAAAAGACAAAATTTGTTCCCAGAACTAGAAATATATCACCAACAGTCTATAAAACCCATTGATTAATGATGGTTATGTTCAGTTGTTCTCTTCGCAGAGATTTCAATTTAGTGCTAATTCTCTTTCTCCATGCTGGTAAAGTCTGTTCCAACCATAATCCTTAGTATCAATTTTGGCCCAATTCTGGTCTCAGTTACACAGCTATAAATCCTAAAAAAAATATTGACTTTAGTGGAATTGCTCCAGGTTTACATTGCTGTAAATGAGGACATAATTCTTCCCACAGATTGTATTTATTCATTAGAAACCCTATAACAACAAATGTATGTGTGCAAATAATGGAGGAAGTGATTTTGTAAGGAGATGGATTAGCTTCAACCTTATAACTGTAAATACCACTGAGTAAAAGATGATTGAGAATACATTGGACCCACCAAGGTTAGCACTTACAAGGCCTCGCTGCTGAAGCACCCACAGAGCTTGCCTCCAGGTCATGGTACACCTAGCATGCCCCCAGGGGTTTAGTGAATTTAAGCACTGAGCAGCAGCAATAATTGCAGAATGTTAGGAAAGTTATTGTTGGGTCAGCCCTATTTCAGGCACAATACTGCTATTTTTAATACATACACATATACACATTAATATTTATATTTTTCACCAAATCCAGTTAAATTCATAGAGTATTAAAGTGCTATTCTATTCTGAAAAGTGACTATATAAAAACAGTAACCTCTTACTCAATGTATCTGTTCCTTATGTATATCTTATCTCCATGACTGACAAAATTGTATATTTATTGGTCTTCACTTACATTGGTGCTATGGATCCAACAAATCTAAGAGGGAATGAGCTGGCTTCTAAGGCCCGTTTTAAAAAGTCACACTTCTTACTAAGTTCCAAACTGTACAAGCAGACTGACTGAAACAGATTTGCTTAGGTCTCACAAAAGGCATAACTTGAACTGTGTCCAGTGCTATTGCATAGATAGCACCCAGGTCCTATTTTGATCTGAAGGGATGATGCTCAAGGAGAGAATACAGTGTGACTGTCAGATCCCAAGTTGAGCTGTCTAAATAAAAAGCTACAATTCTAACATCCAGTGTATGTAAGGTAGCTTCCCCATCCTGTACGTCAGGTTTGGGAAAGAAAAAATCAATAAAACTGTAGACCGCTTATAAGAAAGTCTGAAACCACCTTTGGTTAAAAACCCTGGGCGGGTACGAAGAGTTACTTAGATTTATGAAAAACAGTGAATGACGGATCAGCCATTAACATACACAATTCACTTATATGCTTTGCAGAAATGATAGCTATCCAAAAGAGTTCTCGTAATAGAGAGGTGCAATCAAGTACAGTTAACCAAAGATTCAAAGTGAGGTTTCATCAATTTTGAGGGCACTGTGTTCAAATCTCAAGATGACATACAGTGTCTCATTGGAGGATAAATTATTAAGGCACTTTAAAAACCTTTTAACTACACCATTAGTAAAAATAGGTTTACCATCCACAGACCATGGTATGCTGATATGACAGAGGGGAATCCTCACTGAGCTCTTTTCTTATGATACAATAAATATTTTAATATAAGCAATTGGTGCTGTAGGTGGATTAATATACACAAAAATCCACATTAAAAATTGATATCTTGTTGTAACAAGAAGTCCAATACTAATAGTAGAGGCTTGATTAACCCTCTGGATAGGTGAATTAAGTCCAGGTACCACTGTTGTCTGGCCCATGCTGGTGCTATTAAAAGAACCCTGGCTTTGTCTTGTTTTATTTTGTTCATCATTCTTTGAATTAGAAGAAATGGGGGGAAATGTTTACTTCAAGCTCTGAACCCAATTTATTAGAAACAAATCCAATATTCTGTCACTCCCTGCTCTCTCAAAAAAATTGATACTTCCTGTTGTTGCTGGGGGTAAAAAGATCTACTGTTGAATTCCCCTAGTACCTGAAGAGGTGGGTTACTACTTTGTCTTTCAAAGACTACTCAGGCATTTGACAAGTCAACCTGCTCAAATGATCTGCAAAGGTGTTTCCTTCTCCCCTTCTCTCTCACAGTATATGAACTGCTTTTGCGTGATCATCCTATTCTATACCTCACTCCCAAAGCACTTTGCATAATTGTAGGGAATGAGCCTCACCTTGTTCTTTCAGATAAGACAGACAATGCCATCATGTTGCCTGTCAGCACTTGAACTACTGTTTGATCTGAGCCAGAAATGACTTTAGAGTCAACCTGACTGCTCTCAGCTATAGATATGTAGATTCTTTTCTTCTGGTGATCAATGAGGTCTGACTAACAGATTGTTTTTTAAATGGGCTCCCCATCCCAGTGCGGATGCATTGGAGGCAAATATTACTGACATTGGAGGGAAATTGAAAGATATACCTTTCATTACGTTTGGAGTGCTTGCCCATCACATCTGTGTTGTAAACACCTGCTGTGGAATTACCAATTTGTGATGCATGCTGTCTAAACCTGGTTTGTAATTTTTTATTATCTGCTCTTGCAGGTCTCTCATCCGAAAATGAGCATATAGGGACACTGATGGGGTTGCTGCCAAGAGACCCATTAACCTGAGGAAAATAGAGAATTGTCTGTTTTGGGGACTGGAGAAGATGATGTACAGGCAGTTTTATTTTTATAACTCTCTCTTCTGAGAGAAATGCTTTTGCTATATAATCAAATCTAGCATGGGCGCTCATGAAAGGGATTCTCTGAGTTGGATTTAGGAACACTTTTTTTCCAATTTATGTATAATCCTAGGTTGGCAAAAAGTAAACATTTGTTTCACATGTAACAGAATTTCATCCATCAACAATGCTTTTATTAATTAGAGGTCTAGGTAAGGATACATATACATCCCCTACCTCTTTAGATAAACTGAGACTACGGACAGACATTTTTATAGACCCTCAGGGCTCTGGATAAAACAAAGGGCAGGACCTTTTACTGAAAACGGCCTCTCACAGCATGAAACACCAATATTTGCAATGATTATTTTTTATTGGAAAAAAAAATCTTTTGAATCCAGAGCTGCAAACTAACCCTGAAAAGAAAGAGAAAGGATTATAGAAGTTAGAGATAATATGGGGGAAACAAAACTTTTTTTATATAGATATTTAATTTTCTGAGATCCAAAATGGGACAATGGGGTCCCATCTTTTTTTGGAATTGGAAAATAATGTGAATAAAAACCTTTTCCTTTGCATTCATGAAGCACTGTCTCTATTGCTCCATACTGTAACAGAAATTGAAACTCATTTCTAAGCAAACCGAGATTAACCAGATCCCTGATAAGGAATGAAACAGGGGGAGGGGAGGGTGAGGAGTTACTAGGAGGAAGGGTTTTGAACTGTATCAAATAAAATAAGTGAATGCAATAATCTTCAGAATCCACCTGTCTGATGCTATTAATTTCCACTGATGGTAAAATGGGGACAAATAGTATAGATGTATAGCTGTCTGATCTATAGTTCTCTGTCCTTATGTCAAATCTGAGACCTTGCAGGAATCGCGGGAGGAAGAGGAGGATGTTTTCCCCTTATAATCATGTGGTTTAAGTGATGTTGAAGCTGAGAAGCATGATGCTGACGCTAATAATAATTCATTCTTTGATAGTGGTAAGGAACTGATGAAGGAGGTTGGTATTTTCTTTGGTATCTAAATAGTGGAGCCAAAGATTCTCTCTTTGCTGTATTAAAGGATCTAGCTATAGATAAAGTCTTCATTTTCTCTAGCTGCAGAATACAGACCCTGGACTTCAGAAAAGCAGACTTTGACTCCCTCAGGGCAGGATCCCCGGGGAGGCTAATATGAGGGGGAAAGGAGTCCAGGAGAGCTGGCTGTATTTTAAAGAAGCCTTTTTGAGGATGCAGGAACAAACCATCCCGATGTACAGAAAAAAATATCAAATATGGCAGGCAATCAGCTTGGATTAACAGAGAAATCTTCAGTGAGCTTAAATACAAGAATGGAAACTTGGTCAGATGACTAGGGAGGAGTATAAAAATATTGCTGAAGCATGCAGGGGTGTAATCAGGAAGACCAAAGCACAACTGGAGTTGTAGCTAGCAAGGGAAGTGAAGGTAACAAGAAGGGTTTCTACTGGTATGTTAACAACAAGAAGGTGGTCAGGGAAAGTGTGAGACCCTTACTGAATGGGGAAGGCAACTTAGTGACAGATGATGTGGAAAAAAGCTGAAGTACTCAATACTTTTTTTGCCTCAGTCTTCACAGACAAGGTCAGCTCTCAAATTGCTGCACTAGGCAGCACAGTATGGGGAGGAGGGGAGCAGCCCACAGTAGTGAAAGAACAGGTTAAGGACTATTCAGAAAAGTTGGGCGTGCACAAGTCAATGGGACTGGATGCTAAGCATCTGAGGGTGCTTAGGGAGTTGGCTGATGTGATTGCAGAGCCATTGGCCATTGAAACTTCTGGTGATAGGAGGAGGTCCTGAATGATTGGAAAAAGGCAAATATAGTGCTCATCTTTTAAAAAAGGAAGAAGAAGAATCTGGGGGACTAAAGACCAGTCAGCCTCACCTCAGTCCCTGGAAAAACGATGGAGCAGGTCCTCAAGGAAACCACTTTGAAGTACTTGGAGGAGAGGAAGGTTACCAGGTACAGTCAACATGGATTCACCAAGGGCAAGTCATGTCTGACCAACCTGATTGCCTTCTGTGATGAGATAACTGGCTCTGTAGATATGGAAAAAGTGGTGGATGGGATATACCTTAACTTTAACAAAGCTTTTGATATGGTCTCCCACAGTATTCTTGCCATCAGCTTAAAATATGGATTGGATGAAGGGATTATAACGTGAATATAAAGCTGGCTGGATTGTTGGGCTCAACGGATAGTGATCAGTGACTTGATGTCTAACTGGGATCAAGCGGAGTTTCCCAAGAGCTGGTCTGCTTTTGTTCAACATCATTAATGATCTGGATGATGGGATGGATTGCACCATCAGCAAGTTTGCAGATGACACTAAGCTGGGGGGAGAGTAGATATTCTGGAGGGTAGGGATAGGGTCCTGAGTGACCTAGACAAATTGGAGGATTGAGCCAAAAGAAATCTGATGAGGTTCAACAAGGACAAGTGCAGAGTCCTTCACTTAGGATGGAAGAATCCCATGCACTGCTACAGGCTGGTGACTGACGGGCTAAGCAGTAGTTCTGCAGAAAAAGACCTTGGGATTACAGAGGATGAGTAGCTGCATATGAGTCAAAAGTGTGCCCTTGTTGCCAAGAAGGCTAATGGCATATTGGGCTGCATTAGTAGGAGGGTTGCCAGCAGATCGAGGGAAGTGATTATTCCCCTCTATTTGGCACGCATTTTATCACCTCTCACATTGTTCTTTTTGCTCTTGGAAACAGTGGGAAAGCTATTCCAAAGAGACTTCCTCCAATTTTTCCACATCTTTTCTGAAGCGTGGCACTGAGAACTGGACACAGGACTTCAAGCTAGGCCTTACCAGTGCTAAATATAACAGGTCAATTGCCTCCTACATCTTACCTATGATATTTGTGTTAATATATCCCAGAATGGTATTAGTGTTTTGCAACTGCATCACATTTTTGACTCACATTCAATTTGTGATCCACTATAATCCCCAGATCCTTTTTCAGCAGAACTGCCACCTCAGTTATGCCCCATTTTATAGTTATACATTTGATATTTCCTTCTTATGTGTGGTACTTTGCACTTATCTTTGTTCAATCTTGTTGATTTTCAGACCAATTCTCCAATTTGTCAAGGTCATTTTGAATTATAATCCTGTCTTTCAAGGTGCTTGGAACCCCTTCCAACTTGGTATCATCCACAAATTTTATAAGTATACTCTCCACTCCATTATCCAGGTCATTAATGAAAATATTGGGTAGTACCATACCCAGAACTGACCCACTAGAAGCATCCTCCCAGTTTGACAGTAAACCACTGATCACTATTCTGTGTACAGTCTTTCAAACAGTTGTGCACCCACCTCATAGTAATTTTATCTAGACGATGTTTCGCTAGTCTGAGAATGTTACGTAGGACCATGTCAAAAGCCTTATACAGCATACTACTTTAGTTCAAGTTGGAAGGCATCTATCTTCTTCTAAGCATTTTAGGCAGTTGGGTAGAAAAATAGAGTTTTAGAAGAAGACGATGGCTGGAACAACCTTGGGATGCTTCAGCAGCACACTGAGAGGAACAGAAACTCCATTAGAGGCAGGAAAATACTCGTCACTTCTAAAACAACCATATAATTATTTGGCTAGGTTAGTCTTGAACTAACTGAGTGCACCCCACTGCACCTCAACAGGTACATCCATACTGTAGTACTACAGGAAAGTGAGACTTGTTAGAAAGTATTTGTTCAAAAGGGAGTAAGGAATGTTTGCTGAAGAAGATAAAAATTATTTAAGATTTCCAAAAGTGGCACAGTTTTGGAGCACAACAAATCCACTTAGGCATTTATGAGCATCTTTCCACAAGTAATTGCATTTCCACCCAATGAATAAGGCATTATTTGTAAGAAAACAAATATTACACTGCATATGTTTTAACTTTTGTTAGAACAAACAGATGATGTAATTTTGTGATTGTTGAAATGAAAATAAAATGTATTCCTCAAACTGAGGAAGATGAGAGGAAGTACAAAAGTAAGAAGGAAATCCTTTTTAAAATATATAAAACAACAAAAAAAGAAAAAAAACTATTAGCCATCATGCTCATCATTCAATGCATCCTGGAGTAGCAATAAAATATGTGCAAAATAAGGTGACATATAAATGCAGTTAACTGACAGCACAGTAGCCATGGAACAGATGAGTTCAATACACCAATATATACTCAGTAAACACCAGGTAGTTAAGTAGGAAAATAAGCTTGAGATAAGTAATATGCTAGCCTGCTCAGGGTTCAGAGATATAAAACTCTTGTAGCAATTTTATTAACTATATGAAATTGTGATTTGGGATCTCTGGACTGATATACAAACTCCTATTCCTGCACTTTCTGAGGATTCATATTCAGCATAGTAGGTGCTCAATTTTAACCAAATATTACCTTGTTTTTTTTCTAACCTTATGGAGGACTGCATTTAATATAAATTGGGTAGTGAGGCGAGTGATAGGATTCAGGAGAAATGAACAAAAAGAAATGAGAACAGGAAAGAGACAAGATAAAAGAAAACTTAAGCAGACAGTTTACTTTAGCTTGCTGTTTAGGATCTGTCATAGGGTGGCTGCCTTTTTAGTGGGATTTGGGCCCAGTCCCCCCTAATGAACTGCTGTGAGGCCACAGAGCAAGTGATGATTTGAATATCACTTGGTCCTCACAAAGCCAGCAGGTATGTCCAGCTGGAGAGCTGCCAAGAGAATGTAAGCTCCTGCAGGAGTCTCCAAATCAGGGAAAAGAATCCAGTTTATAGAAGACGCAGAAGCAAATGACCCGCAGAATGTAATCCTGTAGGTATGAAAGGAACCTGTAGAAAACCCCAAGATCAGGGGAAAAGACGTAGCTGATTTGTTGAGTGTGTTTTAAATAGTTTTATTTTGAAGAAGATGAACTGAAGTCCTGTGTGCTCTTTGGTGAATAAGCCAGTAACATAACCCATTGGCCCTACCCATTTTACTAATAGCTTGATTGCCCATTTTCCTTTATCTGCAGAGACCTACAATGCTGTAGTCTGATACAGGTAATTTCCAGAGAATTGAAGAACCTTTTTAACTATCCAAAGCATGTTTCTTAACATGCTCGGAATTTTAAAAAATTCCATTTTTACAGATCTGTTTTCCTAGAATATGGACTATCTGCAATCCATGGAGTAAACAAATAAGGGCCTGATTCAGAAAAGAACATAAGTATATTCTTGCAATTAGGGCCCAGATGCCCATATACAGCCTTTTGCAATTGTTCTCTCTCCTATCATAAGGTGTCCAGAAAAAGTGCTTACAAATGCAACAAGACAAACGAATGCACAACAGCAAAGCATGCCTCGGAGATCATGGGGCTAGATTATTGGCAGGTTCTTGTTAAGGCTTCTCTTTCATGGTACAATAGCACAATATCCCTCAGAGGTTTGAGCCATCAATAATCACGTTATGATTTTTCTGCATTCTTTACATGGCTGCCTATAAAACTGTGATTCGACTTCAAATTTTCACTATTATATTTTAAAGCCCTTCTCATTGTAGGTCCTGACTTCATTCACAACCTATTCCTTGAACTGATGGGTATTTGCATTCAAACACCAGACATCATTTCAAAACATAGCTGCTGAACATGGCAAAAAATCATACTCCTTCCTGAAATCTAATTTATTTCATATAATATCTCCGCATCTAAAAAATATCTGGAATTGTTTCTCCCCCCACCAAAAAGAATAGGGCAATGATTACTGTGGATTATATATATATATATATATATAATATTTCTCATCATTCACTTTCTTTCCTTTTAAAAAAGTTTGACTATTTGTGCATTTTTGGCATTTTAAGGGGCTAGAATATTATATGTGGAATTGATAGTGACATCTATGGGTAAAAGTTGCCTGACCTTGTTTTCAGTTGCTCATAACTTTTTTCAAACTTTAACCATAAAATTTCCCATGCTGAGTGTCAGTCTGCAGACTGACTTCTTTTCGGGGAGGGGGGGGGCGTGGAGGGGAGGGGAAATTTCAGCTAAAACAATTCAGCCATTTCCAAGAACCAGATTAGGGGAAAATATTTTGTTTTGTCCATGTTAAAATATTCTTAAAACCAAACCTCAAGTGCCTCCATCTTTGGAGCAAGAGCTTGAAATTTGGCAGAGAGATTATGCTAGATTCAAGGATGTGGTTTTCTACCCCATCCTTGTGACAAGCCACCCAATATCTGGCCAAGGTATAACCCTCTAAAAAACTGCAGTTTGCTTATACTAGTAAAGGCTTGTTAGTGTTTGGTTCCAATTCCTTACAGTTCCTATGGGCCAAATGGACAGTACATGCACCAGCCGCACCACAGTGACTGAGCATGTTCCATCCCGGAGGGCTCCAACAGCTAAGAAGAACTTTCCCTGAACTTACTCCTCCTAGAAGTCAAGTGCCATTGTGGCACCAAGCATGGGATCTGAGATCCAGGATCTGTATGCTTCATGCTGAGATGAGGCAGGGGTCCTGTGGAAAACAGACTTTAATAAATGATTATATACCATCATAATGAATAAAAGCAAGGGGACAGAAATAAGATTATGAGAAAAAACGTAACTTCCTAAATTTGCGTGCTTGAGATTTGCAACTTTAATGTTCTTTTAATGTTGTCTTTTTGGTATGTAATATTTTTATTAGAATGTATTTGTTTGCACTCTAGAATACACTCTCCCAAGTGACTTGGTATAGCACTTGATGTAAGAAGACTGCTGATTCTAGAGTCTTTACTAAGGCAAAACTCCCTCTGAAGTATGGACTGGAAAAATCTTACCAGGATTGAGCCCTATGTTTTAATTCTCTCTCTACAAACATTTTAAGTATTATCAATAGACTTTTTCTGCTCTAGATTTTGGGGTGCAAGGAGAAATCTACGACCAGCATTTGCTGAATAAAACCCAATTCTCCTAAGCTTAAAAATGCTGAAAAAAAACCAAGCAGCAAAACCCCCTCAAATATGCACCAAATAAAATTTCTGAATCCCAGTATTGTATGTATTTGAGATTTCATTGTGAATTAATGTTTCTCCTGACAGCATCAGCTTTTTTCAGAAGAAAAATTAGCTTATTAGGATACAAAGAAAAATAATAATAAAAACAGGTCAGTCATGTTTATTTGGTCAGTAAAGCAATGATATTTGACTCTTCCAAAAGTTAATTGCTTGAGTTATTAAAGGTTCCCGTTTCTAGAATTTAAGGACACATACATGGCATTTTTTTCAAAATTCTTTTCACTCTCCATTGTTAACATGATTTAGCATATTTAAGGCAACTTCGAAGGCTTCTAGACTGAATCTTTGTGTGACCTAGTGCTCTTCCCTTTATGCATTTAGCAGTGAACACAGTACTAAAGCCTAATTATGGACAATTCACATGGAAAATTCAATAGATCTCATTATTCACTATGTTTCAGCTAAAGACTTGGTTCTTTTCTTTTTACAATCTTTCCTATCACATAAGAAGTCAAAACCCCACATGATCAACTGATTGCTATTCTTAACTTGGAATGGCTTTTTTTAAAAAACAAACAAACATATGATAGCTTGTGATTTAAGAAGTTGAAGAAAACATATCTTATCCCATGCAAACTGATCACAAATGAACAGATCACAATAAATCAGAGTATGTTACCGAGTGAGAACAATAATTACACAGTGCTTTGTTTGTCTAAAATGGAAATGTAAATTTTCAGTTTGGGAACCTGGAAATTAAATTCCACATTCTTCTCACATACTTGCACAATCCACGGTGACTTCACTGGGAGTGGACTTAAGAACACAGAATAGTCCTGATTTTGAAAGGGCAGTGTCAGAGCTCTGTGGCAGCAGGAATCTGCTTTTCTAATCTGAGCTACTCCTCTTCTGGAAGCATGCATGCATTAAATTACAACATATATATTATACACAAAAGCTGCATTAAAAGAACATTAAATTTGCAAATGTAAGCACTGAAAAAGTTAGGAAATGACAGAATTAAGATTGCCAGTGCAACCTTTTTTCTGGCCCCTTATATTTATGCATTATGATACAGTCTTTAATTACATGATCACATACTGTTTTTTCCACTGAACTCCGGCCTCATGCCAGAGTGAGACAAATAAGCCTATTTTTCTGTAGGACATCCCAAGCATTACAATGGACAATTTTATCTACTTTCCTGCAGCCTCTCAGCAAAATAACTAACCCAAGTAACGCTAGACTTACAAAGAGAATGTCATATATAAGGTAATTCCAAGGTGAAGAAAGGTTGTAGATCTATATATCCAAGGCTGGAGCAGAGATGATAACCAAATGCATCCCAGCAGGAATTCAAGGTGTAATAAATAGTCTAAAATAACAAGGAGGATCTTGTCTGCAGTGTTGTTGTAGTCGTGCTGGTCCCAAAATATTAGAGAGACAAGGTAGGTGAGGTAATCTCTTTTATTTCATTATTTATATTTTCATCACTATATAGATAGATAGATAGATATAGATATACACACACACATATATATAATGATGAAAATACATATTACTAATGTGATATCTTATATGCTAGCCAGCATATATATACACACACATTAAGCATCAACATTAACTACAAATATTGAAACAGTTTTATAGCCTAAACTATACCATAATCCTGTTCACTTACACTAAGTATCCCAGAAGACCTTGAATTTGCTGAAGTAAGCATCTGATACAAGCAGATAAGAAACTTGTCACAATTAAGATACATTCATTCTGTATCTTTGTACAAGCTATGGAAGACCTTCATGAATATGATAGTTTTCAAAGCAGATATAAGGAAAGAACAGAACAACATGATATGGAATAGAACAAACTGATGAGTTGGATTTTAGTGAAATGCAAAGAACTATGTAACTTGTAAAATCATAATACTAGCTAAAATATGTAAGTGGGGAGCACACCTTCTGAGTAAGCATGGGACTATTCTTTGGAGACTGGCAGAGGTGAAAGTAACATTCCACAATTACCAATATGGGGGCTGGAGCTGGCCCCCCCCAGAAGGAGCAGGGTCTTGGGTGGGGCTGGGGGAGGGGTCAGCATACTCCAGCCAGCCCATCCCACACTGCCTGGCCTGTGCCACCTGGGGTTCCAGTGGCGATTTAAAGGGCCTTTTTAAATCGCGGCCCCAGGGCAACTGCTTCTTTTGCTTCTCCCGCCCCCCTCGGTGGCCCCGGGGGCGGGGCACAAAAGAGGCAACGATGTTAAAGCACTGCCGTGGCTGAGAATGTGTTGGTACTGGCAGCCACTTTTTACCAGTACGCCGTTCCGGCCCATACCGGCTTACTTTCACCCCTGGAGACTGGTATCATAAAGAACCATTTTCCTGTAGCATATTAATAAACCTGAGTGACCCTAGTTATTTGGTCTTGAGGATATTTCATAATCAAATAAAAATCCAAAGTGCAGTCAAGCAATTGACTATACAATTAATCAACAATATTAACATCATACCCATGTTACTGAATGACAGAACTGCTTATCTCTAGCCATGACTATTGACATCAACTTGGTAACAACTAGACCAACATTCATAAACTCTCTTAATTCAATAGATTTAGATGCATAGATGTTCCTGCTATTGCTGAAGAAAATTAGTGCAATATATTAGAACGTGCAGGTCTTTGGATCAAAAACCTAGATAAGTTTGTTATCTCTGTTGGGAAAGAACTAACCTTGTTCTACAAGCAAGATAAATACCAGTTAATAAAAAATGGAGCCTTTGTACTGTTGAATGAAAAGTCTTCTCAAAGAGTCTTTGAAGACACCATCATCTTTCCCTAATAGATGTGGCACTGGACCTATTGAATGAGGATACTGAACTTTATGAACAAGACATGTAATGCATTCCCATAATGCTGACCATCAGAATTTAGCCAGATTTGGATTTCATGATGGGAGGAAGCTTTGCTGGTCAAAGACATAGCTCCCAGCTCCAGTGTATTTATGTAGAGCCACATCTCCCACTGAGATGACAATTCTGGGAGTGGATAGAGATTAAAATAAAGAATCCTTTCCACCCCCGTGAAATTATTACAGCAGATGGCAGGAAGGTGATAACGGCACTGGAGAACATGCTTTTTCCTATTGTATTTGGAAAGTACTGAGATGTTTTGGCTCAGGTACTCCTAGTTTCAAAAGGTGCTAGAATCATGACAAGACCTGCTGAAGTCTCTGACATAGTTTGATATTAAAGCTATCATATAACGGCACCAATAAGGAATCTGCCCACTATTACAGAAGAGCCATCTGGATATTTTGAGGGTCAAGTCTATACACAGAGACATCCCCAACTATTCAGGGAGAATAATCATGACAGCCAGGGATTAAATGGAACATCTGGTGTCAAAGAAAGACCAAGGGGTAAGATACAGTTTTTCTGATAGAGATCTTCCTGGATTCCAGTTAGAGCCATGTGTAAAGAGATGGATATGAAACCACACCACAGAATAGGGAGTACCACTGGAACACTTCTGGAAATTAGAAAGAGCTGTTTCTGGAATGCAAAGCAAGTATGATGTCCCCTCAGGGGAACATTATGGCCTGATAGCATTTTGCCCCATGCCATGTAGTTCTATTGTCCACATTGTATAATAGGTGGCAAGTCTCATTCACAGTGTGGCAAGAAAACAAAATTCATGAACTATTAAGCATCAGTGATGAACAGCTCAACCCCTAGGTGCAAATCTACCATTTCAGATGGCAGGAATCAACATTAGGTTTACTGAGACCTTCTGAAAAGCTGGACTGACTTTTCCATTAGACTAGAGTTTTCTACTGGATCCAAGATCTAAGGATGAAATCCCCAGCTGTTTCTCCTACACTTACAGTGGGCTATCAAAGATACGATCTAATACTAGACACTGTACTCCACGGTCGAGCCAGAACCAAACCTGAAAACTCTCTTTCCTGGAATAGACCCAGGCACTAGTTATAATTGGTGCTAGTATATTATTGGGTTCTGAGCTACCTAATAAAATTTCCACCTATGAGGGGTCAGACACATAGATCCATCAGTGTACTTATGTTGGATCCAAGGAATTTAAAAGTGGTTCCCAGAGACTCTCACATATAGCTCTAAATCTAAGTAGTACTTCTATCTTCTCTACTGAATCTTGGCCATGCACCTTTTAATTCCTTAAATAAAAAGGACTGCAGATATTACTTTTTGACTTTGCATTCAAGGGCTCGGAAGAGGCGCTGAAGCCAATAGGCAGTTCTTCCGGGTGTAGATGGGTCCTGTGACACCATAACCTGTTTCTCCTACAGAGGCTGTACACCCAAGAAATATTCAGATCCATGAGACCTCAGAATCAACAGAACTCAGGTGGGCATAGTCCACATATAACTTAAAGAAGCCTGTGATCCAGGTGTCAGTTCTTAGCCTATCATATTCTGAGAAGCTATATTGTTGTGAAATCTTGTCCTGGGCAACTAAAGCTCTGCTAGACAACTCATACTTAGGAATGGGCAGCGAGCCTAAAATAACCTTAACAATTCCTACCCAGAGCCAAGAGAACTGAAAGTTACAGAACCATATAAATCAGCTTCTAAGACTACTGACAGTAAGAGTTTAAAAAGGGATCAGTCCCTCTCTTCTCATTTACAGAGAAAGAACCTCATAGATGGAGCATCAGAAGAAAAAATCCTCTCCCGGACAAGTAGAACACAGAATGAGTGCATCTGAAAACAGCCAAATAGGAAACACAACATGAACACTATCCTGTAACAGAGATCCACCATCCCAGATCTGATCAAATGTTTGTAATGCATTTCCCCTTTCAAATGTTGTGAGAACCTCCATACTGGATCTGCTTGCTCATGACATTATGTTGGGCAAAGAATCAGTAAGGCAAGCATTTCTGCACATATCATGGTTTTGAAAATGCAATAACAGGCTGCTGTCGTGGGTAGATCCTGGGTTTCAGTGGTAGAGAATCATTAGACAAGTGACTCAATAGGAAAAGGTATCAGATCTTCATGTTGGCTGGATCCCAGGTAATCTGATCCATGCTTGGCTTCCAGACCTCGGCTCTGCAATTTCAGATCCTTTGGTAACCAGATACAAATGGCTGAAGAGTTACTTTAGGCACATAACTAAGTATTCTAGGTCAGTGGCTCTTAACTCGGGATGCACATACCTCTGGGAGGATGCAAAGGTCTTCCAGGGGACACATCAAGTCATCTAGATATTTGCCTAGTTTTACAACAGGCTACATAAAAAGCACTAGCGAAGTCAGTACAAACTAAAATTTCACACAGACAATGACTTATTTATATTGCTCTACATACTACACACTGAAATGTAAGTGCAATATTGATACTCCAATTGATTTATTTTATAATGATATGGTAAAAATGAGAAAGTAAGCACATTTTCAGTAATTATGTGCTGTAATACTTTTGTATTTTTATGTCTGATTTTGTAAGCAAGTAGTTTCTAAGTGAGGTGAAATTTGGAGGTACACAAGACAAATCAGACTCCTGAAAAGGGTACAGTTGTCTGGAAAGGTTGAAAGCCACTGTTCTAGGTCAACCTGGACAAACCCAGAGACCCTGCCACTGACCAGCCTGAGGAGCCCGCATCATCTCAGTAGGAGAGCATGAACTGATCCTCAAATTCCTGCAGGTCCAAACAAAGCCTGTGCCAGATGGGCATCTCCTGTTCTCCTATCTTTTAAAAGAGATACCCAATTAACTGACAAACTATCTATAAAAATAAAATTTGCCCCAAAAGGGTAGAAAGAGGAAAAGAAGGGAAAAGAGAGATGAGGAAAGCACTGAGGACCCTCTGTGTGGTACAAGTTCATTATACTTCCCCCTTAGAACCTTCTGGGATGGAAAAGGAAGGGAGGAACAGGCAGCCCAAATGACAGATTTCCAGAAATTTCTGGAAGCACAGGCACCTTGATAGCACAAGTGGGGATATGCACAGGCTATACAAAGAAGAATCCTGGATGCCATTTGAAGCTCTGGAGGAGAGTGTTCTCTTCCCAGTTTCCTCAAAGTTTGATCCCTTCTCTCCTAACTCTTCCAAACTCCCTTTCCCAGTCCTGTATATTCCTCACCCACTCCCAATCCCCACTTCTCAGGCTTCTCATATTCATCTCAGGCTCCTTACACATGCAGTCCAAGTGTCTCCCTCTAAACTCAATATTTGAGCCCCAAACTCTCTCACACACCCCGCCCAGTTCCTGATCTATCCTCCTTCTCACACCCTCTTCCAGGCTTCTTGCCCAGCTAGCCCCTGTTCCCCTCTCCCACTCCTGGCTTCTTGTCCAGCTGATCTCTTCCCTCCAACCACCCACTAGCTCCCAGTCCCCCTTCCTCTCTTTGCCTAGCCAATCACAGTCTCCCCATTCCTTATCCAAACTTAGTGTTCCCTTCCAGCCAATCTATTCCTTTACCTTCTCTCAGCTCTGGGTTTGTCCCCTCTGCATTTCAAATCAGACCACTATCTTCTCCACATAAAAAAACAACAACATTTTTCCCTAGCCTCAGTCTTGGAAATGGCTGAATTGTTTTGGCTGAACTTTTAAAAATAAAAATAATTAGCCATAGGCAGATACTCAGAATGGAAAATTTCAGCTCAAATGGTTAAAGTCTAGCAAAGTTACAAGCACCTGAAAGCAGTCTTATAATGGCAAGTTTCCAACAACCTTAATAGCAGGTGGTGCCACCAGCTCTGCTTATAAATGTTTGCATCATACTAAATCCATGTTTATGCAGAAGTAGTATAGATAGATATATTGAGGTAACATGCAGTAAATCATCTTGGTAATGCTCTTTTCTAGGGAAATGTTAAAAGCTGAAACCCCCCAGAAAAACAACATCTATACCCCCCAGGACTGATTCCTGTCTCACTTACATACTGGTGTAAATCAGGATTAGTGCCAGTGCTGTCAATGGACATAATTATCCTAGTGTAAAGGAGAATCAGCCTGGTGAAACATTTTATAGCTTCACATTGATTTCCTGCTTATACGTGGCCAAAAATAGGTCTCAGGGGAATAACTAGAATCCACTAAGGGTAGACAAAAAACTCCAGTCTGAGATTTCCTACCAGATGCCACATGTGGAAACTGTTAGTTAACAGGATGATCATTAACCAGCGAGTGGACAGATCTTCATTTTGGAACAATTCATCAAAATTTTATCTCTGGCAAGACAGATATTTATTCTGTTTTAGAAACAAATAGAAGTCATTCTCCTAGATTAACTATGTGGCAGGGTGCTTGGTTACACTCTAATACGATACACTGAACAGCTAGCTGCCAACACTACTATGGACCTTCAATTTATTGACACAGTTTAGCCATAAAGTAAATCTGCAAGCTCATTGAAGAGCTACTATAAAATAAGTATCAGCTTTATTACAATATTACAAAAATGAACCTGTGGGATTTTTAAAAATATAAAAAATGCTATATTCTCACATTCCCCTAATCAATCGTCAGAGACTCAGGCAATTCAAAATATAGCCTACAGTTTGAAATTATTAGTACACACACACACAAATATATATGCATTAATAACTATGTTTATACATACAGATATATATATGTTTGTGTGTGTCATGCATGTGTGTGTATATATATTACACACACAGTTATTAATTGTAATTCCCCAGAAATATCTGATTGTAATTCATGATCATATATTAATGACAATATACTATAATATGTTGAATAGCAAAAAGCCAGCTCCTACTTGAGACTGGAATTATATTGTAAATAAGGGTGAAGCCAGTATCTGAGTTATCAGATAGTATTGCCACATTTGAAACGTTAATAGGAGTCTGAGAAAGCATCAACATGCTTGAAGCTTATATTTTCTCATTACAATTTTTGCTCATTGAATGACAAGGCCACGAGGTATTACAAAAGCAGAATTTTTGTAAGCGTACCTTACTTTATACATATATATCACATCAAAGAGTTAACTTTGACCTCTTGTGGATACAACTCAGGATTTGAAATTCCATTTAGGTAAGTTGCAAAAATGTAGTTGAAAGACAGAACACTCAAATATACTACATTCATTTATAAACTTCTTTAGATGGAAGACTTGTTCTTACCGCCTTTGTAGAAAATAGTATCTCAAATTCAGTGGTTTGCTATCTTTTAGTATATATTTTATAGTGTAATTGATTGTTCTGCTAAAATGAAGTGCATGCCACTTTATGCTAGTGTGATCTCTTACAATTGCGCTTGGCTTGGTCACTCTTTAACTTTGGAATATTCTTCAACAAACTGGTTCCGGGTGGCTAGCCAGTGACTTCCACCAATTCCGTGGTTTGACTTTGTTTAAAACTTTGGCAGTAAACATGTATTGCTTTTTTATTATTGAAATGTACATGATTTTAATAGAAGATAGCAAGTTTAAGCTTTATAATAGGTTATAATTTCAGAATTGAATTGCCTCTATCCTTCTTGCCCTTCCCTCTGTATTGTTTTGTTACCCTCATGTTTATGATTTGCAAACTCTCCTTTGGGGAAGAAAAGTCATTATTTTTCTGAATTGGAAGGCTCCTAGCACACGTTTAGGTGCCATTAAAATAACACAGAATAAGAAATTACAAGGAAAAGCATAATTTTATTAATGTATTTTTCTTAGCTATTTAATATTTAGCTTTGTGTTTTCCAGAGCAATGTTATTCTATGCAAATTTCTAAAAACACAATCTATTCTCAAGGATCATAACTTACCTTACTGATGTACTTTCTTCTAAAGTTTTTAATATATATATTGAATATACATAGGTAGAGATCTCTAATCTGACCACACTAATTTCTGAAGCTGTAAACTTAAAACACTCATCAGTTACAAATAGAAAAGGAATATTTAGTGGATATTTTAAATCAAAGTTTCCATATAGTAAACTGTATGTGATTTATTTTTCAACAGTAGTATGAGAATTTCTCTAGTACTCTTTCTGACTTTGGCTCAACTGCATGTTAATTTTAGAGAACAATTAGAAAATAGACACTTCTCCAGTGAAGGTAAGGGAGACAGTAACCAAAAAACCTAACGAAAACATTCTACAGAAAAATGTTCAGAAAGGCTGTATATTCAAAATAGAGATCACAGCTATTAGTTACTAGCCTAAGGAATTTGCATGCATAATAGATTTGACATATTTTGCTCTCAGAAAAGGAAACCAGTTTCTCTAGATATTACCAAGCAGCCAAAAGAACAATATTCACATCCAATTGAGAAAAAACAACTCTCCCCCCACCCT
Source organism: Gopherus evgoodei (assembly GCF_007399415.2). Classification (NCBI taxonomy): domain Eukaryota; kingdom Metazoa; phylum Chordata; order Testudines; family Testudinidae; genus Gopherus; species Gopherus evgoodei. The sequence goes on from NC_044324.1 coordinate 52,740,142, forward strand.
TAAAGTTACTAGACATTAATAGGGGGATCAAAAACATGAAAAGAGTAGGCTATGCCTACTTGCAGCTGCAGATGGAGCTAAGAGAGTGTACTGAAGAACCCAGAAACTTAGAAAGAGCACTCAGGTTCAGGGATTTAGAGAATGACCATGCCACACCTGAAATTAGAATGAGGGACTTGTCCGGGCTTGCTGGAGGAAGGTAACATGGATAGTGATGTATTCATTCCCCAGCAAGCTCAGGAGGGGCCTGAGTTGCATAATTATATTTGCTGGGCATTTAATGACAGTGGTTGTTTTCATAGCAACTGTAAATTCAGGCATGTTTGTGAGATATGCTGTGGGACCCACTCAGCCCATTCTTGCCAGAAGAGTGGCAGGAGATGATTGCAGGGGGGAAACAGGATTAGGGGTGGCTCAAGTGCCAACCACAGGTATGGCTTGGCTGGAGCAGGTTATGGGATACAGAACATGAGCAGTGGAGGGGGGTGAGCTGGGGGTGGTGCAATTGACGTGGTCACAGAAGCCATCACCAGTTAGGCAAGAGGTGTTAAAGGTTCTCCTCTGTGATTACCCTACAAACCAGATGAGGTGTAACTGTGGAGTGGTTTACTGTGGGATTTCAGATCCCCTTTTCAGAGAGTAGTGCCCATGTGATGTCAAATAATTTGAAGTTAGTAGTTGGGAGGGGACATGTTCAAAAGAAGATTATCCAGGAATTAAATGAGGGTAGGGTGGTAGGGCCATTTAATCAATTACCTATAGAGAATTTATGGGTTTCCCCCTGGGTTGGTCCCCAAGAAGACACCAGGGGAATATTGATTAATTCATCACCTTTCATACTCACAGGGTAGCCCCTTAATGATGGAATAAAGGAAGTGCTGTGTTCCATGTGCTATTCCTCCATTCATATGGTTGGTCTTGTGGCCCAGGGGCACTATGTGGTTAAGTGTGATATCAAATCTGCTTTTTGATTGCTGCCAGTGCATCTGTTGGACTTCAACCTTTTGGGTTTCTCTTTTGAGGTACAAATTTTCTTTTGACAAGGCTGTGTGGTATCCTGTTCAGCATTTGAAAAATTTAGCACAATGGTGCACTGGGAAGTGATGCAGGCAGCTGAACTATTCCAAGTAGTGCATTATTTAGATGACTTTTTGTTTGTGGGATGAACAGGGTCAGATGAGTATGTTCACCCATTGGACACATTTCAGGCCCTGGCTAAAGAGTTGGGGGTACCCCTAGTGGAAAAGAAAACAGAGGGCTACATTGACCTACCTGGGGATCTAGCTGAACACAAGGGCAGGGATATCACAGCTTCCTCAGGATAAGATTTGGAAGCATTGGGGATTTCTCAAGAGAGCTGTAGGAGCCAAGAAACTCATACTATGAGACCTGCAGTACTTTAACTTTGCCTTCAAGATTGTTGCCCGAGAGCAAGCATTCTGTGCCCACCTTGTGGTAGCAAGAGCAGGCATAGCCAGGCCACATCATTACATATGAGTTACTAGACTGATGAAAACTTGAAGGTGTGGGAACAGTTTTTGAGTTAATTCAATGGGATGTGGTAATGAAGGGAGGAATGGCTATTAGAAGTGGATTTGAAAATCCATTCTGATGCTTCAGGGCATACAGGTTTTGGGCTGTTTTACCAATGCAAGTGGTGTGCCCAGTAATGGCCCACCATCTGGACGCAAAACGGGGTAGTGTGTGACATGGCTTTCCTGGAATTTTTTTCCTATTTTAGTTGCACTGGTTATTTGGGGACCAGAGCTGACTAAAAAAACGGTGTGTTTTTGTTGCAGCAACATGGTGGTGATACATGTTATCAGTTGCCAAACTTCCAGATCACACAAGATAATGAAGTTAGTGAGGGCATTTGTGCTACAATGTTTAAGCCTTAACATCTTTATTTTTTCCTTCATAGCATGTGCCTGGGGTAGATTATGGCATAGCGGATACCTTTTCTCATTTTCAGTTCAACAGATTTTGGAAGCTTGGATCAGGAGCTAATGACAAACTAGAGTGGATGCTGCTGGCGCTATGGAGCCTTTGTGTTTGATGTTGTTGGTGGGACGGATATCTTTGGCTCCAGGCACATGGCTGAGCTGAGAAGAAAGTTTTAATGAGTTCTTCCAATTTCAAGATTTGAAATGCTACTCACCACTACGGCCTATCACAGAGGGATGGGTGCTGCGGTTGCTAGTGTCCTCAATAATCCTGGCATAGTGGGTGTGCATGGTAAGGTCCGAGCCATGGATTGGCTGGGGAACCTGGATGGAAAATGAAAGAGGGGCTGGTGGAAGCCAGACATCTAATAAAGTTGTGGCCTTATTAAATCAGTATCAAGTGTCTCCTGTTCTTCTTTTGGTATAGCCGCACAATGATGATTTCAGTGGTTGGAAAAAGCACAGAGCATCAGAGTACTCAGGCCAACTCTTATGGTGGATCAGAAGGGGTTAGGGGTTCAGTTCAGAGGGATCAAAATGCACAGAAAAGTGATTATCAACGGCTGGACTTAGCCAGCTCTGTTGCTTATTTAATTTACTCTGAGAAAAAACAGCATTTGCATACAAAGAAATCACATTAGTTTCCCGCTGCTTCAGTCTCCTGCATAGTGCAAACTGCAGGGGGAAAAAAATCACTTCCTATGCCTGAAACACTTGTAGAAGTCAACTAGTCCAACAATAACTACCCCATAAATCAGCTGCTAGGCCAGAGCAGCACACCACAAACACTTTGCAATTTGCAGATTGTTCTTTTGCTAGCAGAACATATCCCTACACCCAGGACACTGCCAGCTGAAAAACATGCATTATGTATTTTGACAGGATAACTGTACAATACATATTGTACAGAAACTAACACCACAAATGACATTCATTTACATTATATTTACAATTCAAATGCATTACAGATATTCAAAGCATTACATGCTTCTGCAGTAAGTGGAATTAAAAGGAAATAGCACTACAGAAAGTAGACAAATATAGAATATTAAAATAAAATGTCCTTGTCAAAGCAATAGAACCAGTGATGTTTTATAATGGTTGCTCGATATTAGTTTACTCCTGAGCTAATGACCCTTTGTACTTTAGGAAAAACAAAAGCAACGGATATTTTAACCAAAATCATTATCAGACATTCTTGGTTAACAACTGTATGCTTCTTTAGTGCTTCCTAAATGGCAACAAAAAAGCACTTTCATCTAATCAGAAAACCATCATATATACTTTACTATGGATACGAGTACAGTAACTCCTCAAAGTCATCCCGGTTAACACTGTTTCGTTGTAACATTGCTAATCAATTAGAGAACATGCTTGTTTAAATTTGTGCAATGTTCCGTGTTACAGAGCGGCACAAGTTTCCTTCTCCTTGTCCTGCACCCTGTGCTTGGGCTGGCCAAAGAAAAGACGCCTCTTGCAGGTGCTTCACCCGTGTTCTTTTATTTACTGTGGCTGTATAGTCCCAATTCCCCCAACACCTGTCCCCGCTCGGACCCCTCACTGGGTCCTCTGACCTTTGAGGCTTGGGTCAGCCAGCAGAGACAGAGCCTCAACCCTCCTATCTTCCTGTCTGGCCCTCCCCCCAGGGCTTTTCCCTGGGTTTATACGCCTTCCCAGTCATCAACCCAGCTGGTTCCACTAGGCTTAGCTGATCACCCTGAGCCTGCCCTCACTAGGGCCTGCAGCTGGGCTCTCTGCTAAGGGTCTTGACCCATACACCCGGCCACCCTACAGGGAAACGGGGGAAAGCTGGCTCTTTAGCAGGGCACCCAAAGGTTTTATACCTCTGCCCTGCGACACTCCCTTATAATGTTGTTTGGCAGCTGCCTGCTTTGTCCACTGCTTTCAGAAAGAGCAGGCCATTGGAGCTAGCTGGTGGGGGCTTGGAAACAGGGTGGACCAGAAGCCTCCCACCAGCTCTCCTCTCCCCTAAGTTCCCTGTGAGGCAGCCGCCCAGCAGGCTATCAGTTGCCAGCATTCAGTTGTTCCTCCCCACACTGCCATGTGCTTCTCCTGCCCTCTGCCTTGGAGCTGGTCCCACGAGCCTTCGGCTTGCTGGTAGGGGGGAGGAGTGGGAGCTAATGTCAGGGTGTTCCCCTACCCCTGCCCCTCACTTACCCCATCTCCACAGAGCGGGGGGGGACAGGGGGGCACACACAACAGGGCTCAGGACAGAGGGAGCTTGCTTGCAGCAGCTGCTATCTCAACTTGCTGATCTACTTAAAAAGGCAGTGTACTTAAAGTGTGGTCGGCGTAATTAAAGGGGCAATGTGCATCTCTCTTTGTCTCTCACACAGTGTGAGTGTGTGTGTCTGTCTGCCATGCTGTCAGCCCTCCCTCCATTTGTGCTGCCTTGTAGAGTGTGAGGCTATGTTAACAACAGTGTGTTATCTCTTGAGGACTCAGCCGAGTTCATCATTTAGCAGTAAGGCATTCCCTGGGAAATATCCCACCTTCTGACTTCATCACTTCAACCAAGCTTCACAATCATCATTGCTGTGTACAATATTAAATTGTTTGTTTAAAACTTATCCTGTGTATATAGGCTTTTGTCTGGTGAAAACAATTTCACTCTAACCTCCCCTCACCCCATTTACATTAATTCTTATGGGGAAATTGGATTCATTTAACATGGTTTCGCTTAAAGTCACATTTTTCAGGAACATAAATACAATGTTAGGCGAGGAGTTACTGTATTATTTTCTGAGTATTTTTTCTTTGTTTTATTTCTAGGTCTCCTATTTGGTGACAAATCAGTAAGTGTGAGTTTATGCACCAGTACATGAAGTACTCGGGGCTAAATTCTGCTCCATGATATTGGTATATATCCAGATTAGCTCCACAGAAGTCAAATGACAGAGACAAATGAGAGCACAATTTTGTACACTGAGTCAACATTTATGAGCAAACTACACTCAGTTACTTGTCACCAATGTAAATGTACACAAAATATTAGCATTCTTTACAGTAGATGACCAAGTCTCAGCATGGTAAGTAAGTACTGGCACTGCTATTTGAAAGACAGATACTTGCGATTTAGTCAACAAAACTCAAGATTCCACTGAGATTTTTTTTCCAGCTTTTCTCCACCTCCTGCATTTTAGATGAGATGCTGGCAAATCTGGTTGGATAAATGTAGATGACTAATAGACTATTATCTTAGTCACAAATATATATAGAACAACTGGACTGATTTGACTTATTCAGTCACACAGAACTGAGGAGGATGAAACTTAGGAGGATGTGGGGGCAAAAGTCTAGGGGTATGTCTGCACCACAGGGCTATATTAACTCATTCATGTCCAACCTTGCTTGGGAAATAGTCTGAAGACATATACAACCAAATGAATATTCGGTGCAATAATCTGGTCATTCTAATTAATAGCAGATCTGGAGGATAAAATAATATCACAATATTTTCAGCCTTCCTTAAGCAAATGACATTTTAAACTAAACAAGAAGGTTTAGGTATTATTCAAAAGGAGACCCTGACACCATGCTTAATAAAATAGCAAATGAGAGAGTCACCAAAGAGACTGTTTCTTTCTGTTCATCCTCTTCCAGAGCAGGCTCATTTAGTCCAGCAAACCTTCAAGTCTTTTATTCACTACTAAACAAAGCCAACACTGGGGCCTCTACCACTTCCTTAAAGGAATTATTCCATAATCTAAAATATGATCTTAACAAACTGCCAGGGAGAAACAGTTTGGTTTGTTTCCTTACTCAGTTAATGTACCTCAAAACACACAACACTGACCAAACATAGTATATTTCACAGAGTTGTGCATGCACTGCTTCCATCAAAGATTACATGCCTAGAACTTCCCGACAGACACTTCTGAAAAGTCACATACTATCTAGCCAGTATAAGCAAAAACGCAAGCTGGCAGGACCAGATTTATGGATTTTCCTTGTCCAAATCATATCTGCTAAAGTCTTTGGAAAATTTAGTCCTTAAAAAAAAAAAATCACATACGTTGCTCACTTGAAACACATACTGTACTACAGACTGGTATAATGCTGACTAAGGAGGGTGCTAGCATGAGACTTAGAATACCTGAGATTAATTCCCTGCTATGCCACAAACTTCCTGTGTGACCTTGGGAAAATCATTTAATTTCTGTGGCTTGTTCCCCACCTGTAAAATGGCAATAATAGAATTACCTAACAGGGTGTTGTGAGGGTAACCACATTAAAATTGTGAGGTAATGGGGATCATACAAGAACCTAAGATACCAGTCAAAGTGACTTGCAAGTTCTAGGGTTTCATCTGGTTTAGAAGACAGCAACTCATTCTGGAACACAAGACCCAGGAGATCTCCAGAGGGACTGGTTAAACAGAGCTGCTTGATAGAGCACAGGAGAGAAAGCGCCAAGTCCAAGAAACAACTTCCAATGAAATATTACCAAATACAAGGGGCTTGGGAGAAATATAACAAAATCTCTTGTTTTATTCATCACTACTTACATTTCTGTCACTGTCGAACTACATATGTCAAAAATAAGCTGCTGAGACTCTCTCTACTTGATAATTTAATGTATCCTGTTTCCAGAATGGAGAAAAGGAGTTTCCGTCATTATGGCTTTCATTTTTTCCCTGAGTTAATTGTCGAGACAATTACATTGTGGGACTCAAATTCTGACAGTTTCAGAATAGCTGCAGAAATCTATCTGTATTAACCATCTATTTGTGTAAGTGTTTCCCCTCCTGAGAACCCTGACATTTTATTTTCTATGTCAACTTTTGAAGTCCCTCTATTCTTACCCATCATGTTGGCAGTTTAGTAGAATAATATTCTACTCATGAAGTTTACTTCGCTTACTACTTGAATTCCACCAGTCAAAATGCTGCCTTGCTATTCTGTCCTCTCTAAAAAGGAAATCCAATGGGCATTTCAGAGGGTCACATAAAGTTCATTTTATCTTAATTTAACTTTTATTTTTTTTTTCAAATAGAGGATTTGTTTTTAAAAAACTTCTTTTACAGCACTCACGAATACTTGGGCATTATTTGATTGCTTTTGAAATCAACCCCTATATTGTATTATCTCACACATATCTTTGTTCAGTGTATCTTTACTGTTAATCATTATTTGTATTACCAGAGACCAGGACTCCACTGCGCTAGGCACTGTGCAAATATGGAACAAAGACAGTTTCTACCACAAAGGCCTTCCAATCTTTTGTGTACATGTTACGTAACATTCAAAACCTCCCAGAAGAGAGTTCATTGGTTGCATACTTTAATGCTTGAACCCTAACTGCTGGATCATCATACTCTTCCCAGCTATGTTGACGTCTCATTTCTCTGATATAGCTCTAGATACTGTAGCTAATGAACTGCAGAGTACATCTATTCTTACAACCAGTTTTAAGCTTTGTAGAGAGAGTGAAAGAAAGAGAGAGAACGCACTCCAAATGTCAACATGAAACAGTACCCACATCTGTTATCTCAGAAAATGATTGCTAAACTACACCACATGTGCAAAGGAAAAAATGGAGGCAGGATCTGATGCAAACTGTTATTTTTAGCTACCTCAAATTGCAGTTAGGTATTAGATGAATACTTTGATGCTTAAATCCCATTTTCTATAAAAAATGCTACCTTAGCAGCAGCCTGCTCTCTGATCAGTACATCTTCAGCCTTTTGAGAAGTAATGAGCCAGGATGATCTCTTGCTGTATTTAATTTTGAACAATTTTTGGTAGCTTCAAACATGAAGTTCAAACAACACTATTACAACATCAATTGAAAAAAAAAGCATGTTGTCTTGAGAGCTCTTTCATCTCTTACTTTGTGTGTTTTCTGTGCTTATGTTTTATCTGAAGTCACCTCAGTGGAGGTTTGTTCTGGGATGCATAATTTGATGCTTGAGCTCCTCCTATCAGAAAATGCCACCTTGTTCTTCTGCCCTCTAGTTCTTACATATACCGTATATAATTTCAGGGCTTATGATCATCATTGAGATCTCCTATAGTAATATCATTTTCAGTTTGGACCAAATTGTTTCCTATGGATGACTTGTCTTAACAACCCTGTTTAGGTGGCTCATTTTGAGAGTTTGAGATTTCCTCTTAAAAACTGCTTCCTCCAACAAGTGTTACACCTACCCTTATCCAGTTTTCCCCCTGGAGTTTGATGTGATGTTTGTGCCCTGAGCAGGGGGGCATTGGAGAGCTACATTGAACCAGGAGGAGTCCTAGGGCGATGGTGCCCCTAGAAGGCATATCTATCAGACCAGCTTCATCCCCCAGAGTGATGGGCTTGTTCTGCATTAGCTCTTATACTTGGTGCAACTTGTTGTCATAGTGTGCTGCACCAATCTGCGGACCAGTGCAGAGAAGGGATGAGACCTGCCCATCCCCACACCCATTTTTTCCCACATGAGTGAACAAACAGTCCTTCAGGAGTGCAGGAACCATTTTTGTGGAAGGTTCTTGCACAACTACACAAGAATGAGAGGCACCTCATGCTCCCTGCTGTGTATAGGCCATTCGTAATCTGGTCCTTAGTGTGCAGCTGCTCCCATTAATCTGAATATGAGTTTTCAGGGAAGAAGAAAACCCCTAATTTGTATTTCTATATATTTGAATTTGTCTTTACTGTTAACGGGCATGTGTAGAGGCTTTTCTCTGAGAGCTTCAAAGGTCATAAGTGGAGTGGGGCAAATAATTGGTTTGGGGTTTTATTTTATTTTTTTGGTGCCCTGGCAGTTCTGAAAGCTGTTTTAAAAAGTTGGTTCAACCTGAACCAAATCAAAAACTGAACAAAATTTGAAGAATTGAAAAAATCTGTATTGATTTGAAGAAATCAGCTCAAAACAGATTTTTTTTTTCAAGCAGAGGCAGCAGCCTGACTATGAAATGCCACAGTGAATGACAATGAACAGTTTCCGGGCTGGGGAAAGAGGCTGAATGTGACACTATATCCTAGTAGTTAGGGCTCTCTCATAGGCTGTGAGGGTATTTCTACACAACAACTAAACATCTGCAGCTGGCCCATGTCAGCTGACTCAGGCTCACAGGGCTCAGTTTATGGGGCTATAAAACTGGAGTTTAAACGTTCTGAGCTCAGACTTGAATCCTGGGTTCTGGGACTTTCTCTGCTTGCAGTATCCCAGAGCCAAGTCTCCAGCACAATCCTGAATGTCTATACCATAGTTAAACAGCCCCACAGCTCAAGTTCCTGCCTCATTACAGGTAACAAAGAAAGTCCCTGATTTCTAAACACAAAAAAACAAAGAGAGGAAGTCAAGTGGGAGAGTTCTAGTATTGACAAAGCAACAGGAGAAGAGAGGAAAATGTGAGGAACAAAAATTTAAACAAGACAGAGAGGAAGAATTGAGGAGAAGGAAAAGATAAAATATAGAGCCATACCATTTACCTTTTCATCTCACATCATCCTCTTCTCTCTTCTATCTTTATAAAAGCAGCAAAGAGTCCTGTGGCACCTTATAGACTAACAGACGTATTGGAGCATGAGCTTTTGTGGGTGAATACCCACTTCATCGGATGCACGTAGTGCAAATTTCCAGAGGAAGGTATATTTCCACTACATGCATCCAATGAAGTGGGTATTCACCCATGAAAGCTCATGGTCCTATACGTCTGTTAGTCTATAAGGTGCCACAGGACTCTTTGCTGCTTTTACAGACCTAGACTAACATGGCTACCCCTCTGATACTTGATACCTTTTTAAAGTTTCACTTCCTCTTGCAGTTTGTACTGTTTTTCAAGATGTCAGAAGTTCTGTTTCCTCTTTGACTTCTAGTCAAGATCATTTATCCCAACAATTTTGTATTTTTAACAATAGATTGCATTCTTCTCCTCTCTTTCTTCTTGCTGTTCCTTCTCTTGAATTAGCTGCAATTTTACAGGTTGTAACATTTCTTCCTTTGGTGGACAGGCTGTCTCCAGCCCAGAGATCCATTCCCCTTGTACTCTATGGAAGCTGGCCAAGTACAGAACCTAAATTTCACTGACATACTCATAGGGCTCTATTATTCAGGATGTCTTATTAAGAATTTATTCATCTTTTAATTTCCATACATTATGTAGTTTAGCCAGCTTTTATGTTATCCTCACCTTCTCTACCACAGCAATTTCATCTGAAATGTATAAGAGCTCCACCTATCAAAATATCCTCCTTTTCCTTTCTTCACAGTATTTGTTATTCTATATGAAGACCTCCCCCTGCCCCCCCCAACAAAATGTCATTACAAAATCAAGAGCAACTGTTGTGGACTGAAGGAAATTAATATTTTCTTGGATCCTTTCCTCACTTCAATTAATGTATCCTAAAAATGGCATGGTCAAATTTTATTTTGGACTACTCCTTATCGCCTCTCTCTCTTCCGACATTATCTGAGCGAGAGTTATCTTCTGTGGTAGGCCTACACAGTGGCTGGGAGATCTAATTTTCAGCGTGGGTAGACATACATGTGGGTAGACATACACTGCTCTAGCTAGAGCCTAAAAATAGCACTGTGGCCATAGCAGGAGTACATACCCAGGTGGTCAGGCAGATTGTAATTGAGTGGCTAGTCTGAGCTGTCATCCTGCTGTCAGGGACACACTGCTGTTTTTAGGTCCTAGCTTGAGCAGAGCTAATGCATGTATGTCTACCCATGCTGGGAATGACACCTTCCAGTTGCTATGTAGACATACCCTTGGTGTATCTTGCACTGCATATTTTATATAGAGGGAAAACACTGGAGCTGGTCTGCCCACTTAGGCCATGGCTACACTGGCACTTTACAGCGCTGCGACTTTCGCGCTCAGGGGTGTGAAAAAACACCTCCCTGAGCGCTGCAAGATACAGCGCTGTAAAGCCTCAGTGTAATCAGTGCTGCAGCGCTGGGAGCGGGGCTCCCAGCGCTGCAAGCTACACCCGTAAGGGATGTGGTTTACGTGCAGCTGGTGCAAACTGATACATGTCTGTTGAAGTCAGATTTGTATGCCTTGTATAGAGGGAAAACACTGGAGCTGATAATTTACACCAGCTGAGGATCTGGCCCAGAATCTCTATCAGATGGATAAAAATGGAGCTTTTCTATAGCCAAACCAGCCCTTAGCCAAATGCAACCATTAACTCACTGTTTGCACATTTTTCATTGGGCCTTGACTGAATTCTGTTCTTGCTGGGATCCTAATGATCTTTCAATCCTCCTTTTGCAAGACCTTTCTTTTCCCCTGAAGAAATTCTTCCCTTCTAATCCATCATGATCACTATTTAATTCTTTTCATATAGGGGCACCAAAAGTTCTACATTATTTGAGACCAATGTCATTGCTATTCAGAGGTGCCTACTCTATGAAGTATACATTCATTGTAAGTGCAGGGATCTACTAGGAGTGTTGGAAATATAGTGAAAGAAATGACAGCTGGAAATGACAGATGAATGTAATGCTTACTTGACTGCTTTGGCCATTTTGTTAACCTGAGCTGCTGTGTCAGGCTGGTGAAAATCCCTTTGGCAGCTACTATGTCAAGACAAAAGTGTAAGTGATAGCTCATATCTTCATGACTAGGGGACTTAATATGCCTTGTAGACCTAATCTTCTAATAAGAATAAAGTATTCATAATGGTAAAAATGAGTAATTACTATCTTCAGTAAAAGTTTTAGATATTGGAACAGCCTAATAAGTGGACAGATAATATCCACCCACAGCCACTGCCAGATACACTATTAAGGAATAAAAGCATCTTCTGTTTAGACATTTCTCTCCAATAATCTAATACTTTGAGTATATGACTTTCAAGAAACTGTCATGAAATGGAGAAACTCTAACAAACGTATTAAAGGACACCAAGTCACTTAATTTTATACCATGTCTGATGGCTCTTGGCCAATCTATATTTTCTCCATCCGTAAGAGAACAAGCACAATCTGACTCATTTTATTGGTTATTGCCTCCCTCTACTCCAAACAGGCTTTTGGCTAAAAAAAGGACTGCATTTTTTCCCTAACTATATCTTAGCATTAGCTCATTTTATACCCCATCTGTCAAACTTTTTTGTTTAAACTACACCTATTTCTGACAAATAAAACACAAAAGGCAAAGCCAATTGGCCGCCTCTTCAATCCAACCATACAATTGTTTCACAAACTCTGGCATAATTTACAGCCACACGCAATCCACAGTTAAAAATGTACTTGACCAATTCCTTATTGTTAGACAATAGCATGTTGAGGACAGTCATTTCCTACTGTTCAGCTATTCCATGGGGCACCAATTACACGTTAGATACAAAACTAATATATCTAGGTATTTACATCTTATAAGCCCAGATCATGAAATTATGGCAACTACATAGTAAGAGCAAAGGTTAGTGTGGAGATGAAGAATTACACTTCTTATCAGTGACATTAGACCCATGCTCTATAGTTCACACGTACGGTTTGAAGGTAGCATATTATAAAAGTGGTCTTTTCTAAAAAAAATAAGATTAAAAAGAGAAATCAAAGGCTGTCATGTCACGGGCTGGAATTAAGGTGGCATGTTTACAAGCTATACAGGATGCTTGTGGACTACAATGATATACGAAGATTCTAGCAGAGCTTGCAAGAAGAATAGGAATGGACCTCATTCCTTCACAGATTGCCTCCTGCAACAACATGTTCAATGCTACAGTTCAGATACTCTCTCTCCCATGTGGCTTTCATGCTTCAAATTCCTTTAAAAATGAATTTTGTGTATAACATAAATAAAATAACCAAACACTACAGTTGAAGTCATGAAACAGATCATAAAACTATCAATCATATTAACTTTCATATACAAGGTGAAATACAAATGATAAAAGAGAGAGAGAGAGAGAGAGAGAGAGGAGACCCAGGGAAACAATCAAAAGAAGAAAGGGAGGGCACCAGAAGAAGGAGTCATAACCTGACCAACCAGTTTATTCCACCATTTCTATGTCTCCCATTTCCTTCCCGATCTTCCCAGATCTGACCTATGTACAACCCATACTGTTCCTTGCCTGCTGCCCAAACTTAGTGACCATTTGTACCGAGCTACACAGTTTGAAAAGTCTGTTTCAGTCTATGTAGGCTTTATACTGTTACTGGTGGGTGACTGCTACAGACCACTGAATCAAACCAGAGAATAGGATGAGTTACTCCTTAACCTCCTGTCTAATGCATGGAAACAAAACAAACAAACAAAAAAGTGTAGTTATAAAACTTCATTGTAGTTTCTAAAACGTATGTATGATATTTTTCCAGCACAAGGGGTATTACACAAGGTCTTTGGGCCTTATTAGGATGGATAAAGACTAATTAATCACTGGACTGGAAGCTGATGCTTGTGTAGGGATCAGTGATCATGACCTGAATATATTCATTTTTGGCAGAGAAGACAGTTGCAACCAGTAAATAGATATACTTGGTGCTTCAAAAAGGCTAATTTACACAAACCAGTGAAAAATGTAGACAGAAAAATGTATAAGAAAATTGGAACTACTTAAAGAACAGTTCATTACATGGCCAAAAGGCCATGTTTCCAGAATTAAGAACGAGGGAACCTTCTAGCCATCCTGATTCTGTAAGGAAGTGAAGGCATTAGTCAGAAATCTAAAATCAACATATAACAAATAAAAAAGGTGGAAATAGATAGCAATCAAATATAAATTAGAAGTTATGAGATGTGAAGATTGATATGGAAAGCTAAGGATGACAGAAAAAAGTCTTTAGCTGACAGGACTAACAACTATAAGGAGTTTAAGATTTCTGCTGTTTCTAATATACTTTAAAATGATATATGCCCATCATCAGATGGAGATGGTAACACAGTTAATAATACAGAGAAGGCTGTAATATTCAATAAATATTTATTGTCTGCATTTGGAAAGATGCAAGATGATGTATTCAGAATCATAAGAGGATGATTAAGTACTTTCTGATCTACTAGTAACTAAGGAATATGTTACATAACAGCTGCTTGAGATAAATATTTTTAAATCAACTTGCCTGAATAATATGCACCCAAGAGTCTTAAAAGATATCAGGCAATTTCTGCCCAACTGATGTTAATTTGGAATTAATGTTCGATTACCAGGAAAATTCTAGAATGTTGAAAGGGTGTTAATGTTGTGCCAGTATTCAAAAAGGGCCAGAGGCATGACCTGGGTAACTATAGGCTAGTTAGGCTGATATCAGTTCCAGGTAAAATAATGGAAAAGTTGATATGGAGATTCAATTAATAAAGAATTTAAAGATGGGAATATCAGTCAACAGGGTTAATGAAATAGATTTTGTCAAACAACACTGATTTCACCGTTTGGTCGACAAAGGGAACTGTACACGTGCTATATGTAGATTTTTGTAAGCTGTTTGGTTTAGTACTGCATCACATTCTGATTAAAAAATAGCACTATACAATATAAATAAAGCACACCTTAAATGGATTAAGAACTGTCTAACTGACAACTTTTTGAGATCTGTCAATGGGAAATCATCATCAAATAGGGAGTTTCTAGAGAGGCTGTAGAGATATATGTCTAGGCCCAACGATATTCCACCTTTTGACAATGATCTGGAAATAAATATTAAAAAGCTGCTGATAAAATATGTAGATGACACAATGAGCAGTCTTTAATGATGAGGACAACACAGTCACACAGAGTCATCTCGATCGCTTTGTAAGCTGGGCCCATTCAAACAAAATATGTTTTTAACACACCAAAAGGCAAAATTATACATCTTCGAATGAGGAATGCAGGCCATAGCTTCAGAAAGAGGGATTATATCTTGGACAGTAGATACTATTAAAAGGATTTAGCTGTCATAGTGGACAAGCAACACAACATGAATTCCCGGTATGATGCTGTAGCAAAAAGGGCTAATGTGAGCCTTGGACGAATAATGGTAGTAATGAATAAGGAGGTGATGTGAATTTACCTTTGAATTGGTGAGAGTGATGCTGGAATACTGCATACAGTTCTGTGTCCACGTTTTAAAATTGGTGCTGAAAAACTGGACAGAGTGCAGAAAACAGCAGCAAAAATACTTTGAGAACTGGAGAAAATGCTTTAGAGTGAAAGACTTAAAGAGCTCAATTTGTTTAGTTTCTCAATAGAAAGATGAAGAGGTGACTTGATTACAGTGTCTAAATACCATCATGGGCAGAAAATACCAGGTGCTGAAAGGGCTTTTTAATCTAGCAGGAAAATAGCATAATAAGAATTAATGGCTGGATGCTGACATCAGACAAATTCAGATAAGAAACAAGAAACAAAATTTTTAAAGTGATGTTGATTACCCATTGTACCAAACTATCAAGGGAAGTTGTGGATTCTCCAACTATTGATGTCTCAAAATCAAAATTGGATGCTTTTCTAGAACACACGCTATGGAGCTCTATAAAGGGGTTAAATTTAATGGTTTCGGATAGACATGCCTGACTAGATAATCCTTCTGGCCTTAATCTATGAATTTATCAGTAAGATCTGCCATTTTCTCTTACTGACTGCAGTTGGTCTATGCAAAATTTTATTTTATTTTTAAAATTCAGATATAGATTTTAAATTATGCCCACTTTCTTATGTCTACCTCAGGTCATAATTACTTTAATTGGACCATGAAAACTTTATAATTTCTATGCTGGGCATCACAGACTTTATAAAAATTCTGTGCTGTCTGGGCATCCTATGCCAAGTATGACATATACAGAAATGTTAAAATTATATAGTTTACTTCCCTTCTTGTCCAGGTAAGAAATGCATGATTTAATGTTTCCATGAACACCATTTTTATTTCTACTTATCTGGCATATAAAGGGAGGCAGCATGACCTAGTGGCCACAGCACCAGGCGGTGCTCATTTAATAAATAGCTATTCAGTATTGTGGTTTCACCTAATTGTTTAATATGTGGCCCTATCCCCTATTTACTGTACATTATTCAAACCCTGCTGTGAAGAGAGAAGGAGACTATTCATCTTGTGCAGTAACTGGAATTCTTTGAGGTGTGTCACCTTCTGGGTGCTTCACTTCAGGAATGTGTGCACCCTATGCCTGTGATTGGAGATTTTTGGTAGCTGTGCCTCTTTTGGTCCATACATGTGCTCCAGACATCTCTGTGCCCCATAGTGAGGATATATAAAGCTGCATGGGTGAACTGCCCTCAGTTCCCATGAGGACACTACTCAAAGAAAAGAGAGGGATTCTGGGTCAAGTGCTAAGAAAAACAATTTGAGGCTATAAGTGAAGAACTTATCACCATTTGTGCATGCAGAGCAGCAGCTCTTTGTACATTCCTTGTAAACGCACAAGACTGAATTAAATAAAAATCAGACTCCATTGTTAATTTCTACTCCCAGACGAAACACCATCAGGGCCTTGCACTTTGACTAGCTGCTCAGGTCAAAAAGTGTTAACAGTATCTATGAATTTTAGGTTTCAGAGTAGCAGCCGTATTAGTCTGTATCTGCAAAAAGAACAGGAGTACTTGTGGCATCTTAGAGACTAAAATTTATTTGAGCATAAGCTTTCGTGGGCTACAGCCCACTTCTTCGGATTTTAGGTGCACTCTATTTGTGACACCTAGGTCCTGTGTTTTCTGGCTACTTAGCATTATAAAATATTTTATATGTGAGAAGCACAGCTCTCATTGAGTTCAGCTGCAGCTCTGAGTGCACAGTACTTCTGCAAATCAGGCCCCAGAACCTTAAGTCAGCACTCTCCATAAAACGAGGAACACACAATTAGTGACAACTGAGGAAAAGTTTAGTTTAAGTGACTTATCTAGCAACCCAGTAACACTGTGGCAGAGACCAGGATAGAAAACAATTCCCAAGGGCAGGATTCAACTCTCTTAACCATGAGATTATCCTTTTTCTTCCTGTAATCCCCTGCCTTGTTCATTTCCAACTTCTACAACAAATCAGCCAAGTGTCCTGCAGAAAACATTCTCCTTTACAATACAACTCTATTTCATCCCCAGAGCAGTCCCGTCCTGTGGACTAACTGAGGCAGGGGTCCTGTGAAAAAATATAATACATGACCATGCAATTAAAGACTTTAATAACTTCTGAGTGCTTGACTCTGTAACTTTAACAATAGTCTTTTAATGTAGTTTTGTGAGAGTGTGTGTGTGTGTGTGTGTGTGTGTGTGTGTGTGTGTGTATTTTACCTTATTTATATATAATAAAATGGTTCTAGACACTTTGTGAAACTGCTTTGATTTTACATGAAAAGAGCTTACAGCTTTCTTAGTTTCTCTCTTCTTTTGGAGTATTTCACTTTCTTTAAATAATTCAGTATTCATTGGGCCAGACGGACTGATTATAGCTTTCTGGTTAGAAGAATAGAGACTTGATCCTGGACTTTTATTTTTCACGTGCTCCGTGAATGCCCTAACCATTGGGCTATTTATTATTTTAGGTGGGGAAGGGGAGTTTGCTTCTCTTTCTGTTTGTGAAAAAATCCAAATGGTTTCTTTTTCATTCCACAATGAAACAAAAACAAATTCTGAAATCTCAATTTTTTTTCAGAAAATGGAAATGTAGTTTTCAGACCAGCCCTAATATAGCTGCATAGATTTCTACTAAAGTTTTACTTAAAACAAAACAAAACAAAACAAAAAACAAAAACCCTGTTCGTGAGCTGGAACCTTACAGAAGTAGCAACTTGAGTGAATTTTAAAACAGGCTGGATACTGCAAGGAGTTTGAACATTCATATATCTTTTTTAATGGCTTCATCAATTATTGTACATCTTCTGAATTAGGGAACTAACTTTCATGTTTTAGAGCTTTCCGAACAGTTTTTTAAACCAAAAAATTGCCTTAGAAAGCCTGTTAAAATTGCTCAGGTGGTTATTATTTTTGTTTAACAAAAACTTAGTGTTTTAGTAAATATTTTGTATCCTGGTGACTAAACAAAATAAGAACGTGGGTGCATTTCAAAACAAAACCAACTTCAAAGTTTTGATTCTTTTAACACGTTTACATGTTTTGACCCACTGTGCTTGCAATCATTCGTAGAAAATATACTTCATATTTTATGAATAATTGCCATGGAAGTGGTTGAACTTTCATTTGCCTAGGGAATACAAACATATTTCTGCACTGTTGTCTAACAGATTATCATGGCTTCAAAGGAGCAGTTTCAGTCAATTTCATGAAAGGTATCCAATACAAACACTGAGTAAATACATATTTATGAAAGATAGGCCACAATTAGAACTTTGAATCTGAACCCTTTTAGATTTTCAAGTGCTTTGGATTTAAATACCCGAATCTAAATTAACCCCAAAAGTTTGTTTATGCATTGATCAAAACTGGAAGAATTAAAAATGTTAGTGGCAATTTTTCTTTGATAAAGTATGTCAACTATCAATTGTTATTAACCAACACGGCTCAAAGAGCAAATATTTTCCACAAAATACTAATAATGAATCCATAGAATGAAAACAAACAAACAAACAAGTAACCAGACACCTGCTCATGAATACTTTGTGCAATGTTGTTGTAGCCATGTTGGTCACAGGATAGTAGAGAAGCAAAGTGAGTGATGCAATAGCTTTTATTGGACCAAACTCTGTTGGTCAGAGAGAAGCTTTCAAGCATGCACAGAGCTGACCTGAAGAGAAGCTTGACAGTTTGTCTCTCTCAGAACAGAACTTGGTCCAAAAAAAAGATATTACCTCATCAACCTTGTCTCATGAAAATTTTGTGAGCAAAAAGGAAAGCTAAGTTCATGCAGAAGTTATTCAGTGTGAATTATTCACTTAGCCCTAGTTTTCATAGAGCTAGAAAGTAATATTCAACTATGTAGTTTTTTTAATCACTCAACATGTCTTGAAAGATCAGGCAAAGGGACAGCAGCTCCTGTTCTTTGCAAAAGAAAAAAATACCTTAAGTTTCTTCTTACATTTTACTTACTTTGCCCTAATAGTGCTTGGGGTGTGCTACAGACCGCTGGGGTCTGATTTGGATATGGATAGAGACCTCTTTAAGGTTTTTAATGAAATAAACACTAATGGGAATTGTGTGATCATGGGAGACTTTAGCTTCCCAGATATAGACTGGAGGACAATTGCTAGTAATAATAATAGGGCTCAGATTTTTCTGGACGTGATAGCTGATGGATTCCTTCACCAAGTAGTTGAAGAACCAACAAGAGGGGGTGCCATTTTAGATTTGGTTTTGGTGAACAGTGAGGACCTGAGGGAAGAAATGGTTGTAGGGGACAACCTTGGTTCGAGTGATCATGAGCTAATTCAGTTCAAACTAGATGGAAGGATAAAGCAAAAAAAATCTGGGACTAGGGTTTTTGATTTCAAAAGGGCTAACTTTAAAGAATTAAGGAAATTAGTTAGGGAAGTGGATTGGACTGAAGAACTTGTGGATCTAAAGGTGGAGGAGGCCTAGAATTACTTCAAGTCAAAATTGCAGAAACTATCAGAAGCCTGCATCCCAAGAAAGGGGAAAAAATTCATAGGCAGGAGTTGTAGACCAAGCTGGATGAGCAAGGATCTTAGAGAGGTGATTAAGAAAAAGCAGAAAGCCTACAAGGAGTGGAAGATGGGAGAGATTAGCAAGGAAAGCTACTTTATTGAGGTCAGAACATGTAGGAATAAAGTGAGAAAGGCCAAAAGCCATGTAGAGTTGGACCTTGCAAAGGGCATTAAAACCAATAGTAAAAGATTCTAGAGCCATATAAATAAGAAGAAAACAAAGAAAGAAGAAGTGGGATGCTAAACACTGAGAATGGAGTGGAGGTTAAAGATAATCTAGGCATGGCCCAATATCTAAACAAATACTTTGCCTCAATCTTTAATGAGGATAATGAGGAGCTTAGGGATAATGGTAGGATGACAAATGGGAACGAGGATATGGAGGTAGATATTACCACATCTGAGGTAGAAGCCAAACTCGAACAGCTTAATGGGATGAAATCAGGGGGCCCAGATAATCTTCATCCAAGAATATTAAAGGAACTGGCACATAAAATTGCAAGCCCATTAGCAACAGTTTTTAATGAATCAGTAAACTCAAGGGTTGTACCATACGACTGGAGAATTGCTAACATAGTTCCTATTTTTAAGAAAGGAAAAAAAAAGTGATCCGAGTAACTATAGGCCTGTTAGTTTGACATCTGTAGTATGCAAGGTCTTGGAAAAAATTTTGAAGGAAAAAGTAGTTAAGGACATTGAGGTCAATGGTAATTGGGACAAAATACAACATGGTTTTACAAAAGGTAGATCATGCCAAACCAACCTGATCTCCTTTTTTGAGAAGGTAACAGATTTTTTAGACAAAGGAAACACAGTGGATTTAATTTACCTCGATTTCAGTAAGGCATTTAATACGGTTCCATATGGGAAGTTATTAGTTAAATTGGAAAAGATGGGGATCAATATGAAAATTGAAAGGTGGATAAGGAACTGGTTTAAGGGGAGACTACAACGGGTCATACTGAAAAGTGACTGTCAGGCTGGAAGGAGGTTATTAGTGGAGTTCCTCAGGGATCGGTTCTGGGACCAATCTTTTTATTATTGACCTTGGCACAAAAAGTGGGAATGTGCTAATAAAGTTTGTGGATGACACAAAGCTGGGAGGTATTGCTAACACAGAGAAGGACCAGGATGTCATACAGGAAGATCTGGATGACCTTGTAAACTGGAGTAATAGCAATACAATGAAATTTAATAGTGAAAAGTGCAAGGTCATGCATTTAGGGATTAATAATAAGAATTTTGGTTATAAATTGGGGACACATCAGTTGAAAGTAACCGAGGAGGAGAAGGACATCGGAGTATTGGTTGATCACATGATGACTATGAGCTGCCAGTGTGATATGGCCGTTAAAAAAGCTAATGCGGTCTTGGAGTGCATCAGACAAGGTATTTCCAGTAAAGATAAGGAGGCGTTAGTACCATTATACAAGGCATTAGTGAGACCTCATCTGGAATATTGTGTGCAGTACTGGTCTCCTGTGTTTAAGAGGGATGAATCAAACTGGAACAGGTACAGAGAAGGGTTACTAGGATGATCCGAGGAATGGAAAAAGAGCTTGGCTTGTTTAGCCTAACCAAAAGAAGGCTGAGGGGAGATATGATTGCTCTTTATAAATATATCAGAGGGATAAATATCAGGGAGGGAGAGGAATTATTTAAGCTTAGTACCAATGTGGACACAAGAACAAATGTATATACACTGGACACTAGGAAGTTTAGACTTGAAATTAGACAAAGGTTTCTAACCATTAGAGGAGTGAAGTTCTGGAACAACCTTCCAAGGGGAATAGTGGGAGCAAAAAACATCTGGCTTCAAGACTAAGCTTGATAAGTTTATGGAGGGGATGGTATGATGGGATAGCCTAATTTTGGCAATTAATTCATCTTTGATTATTAGCGGTAAATGTGCCCAATGGTCTGTGATGAGCAGTTAGATGTGGTGGGATCTGAGTTACTACAGAGAATTCTTTCCTAGGTGCTGGCTGGTGAGTCTTGCCCACATGCTCAGGGTTTAACTGATCGCCATATTTGGGGTTGGGAAGGAATTTTCCTCCAGGGAAGATTGGCAGAGGCCCTGGAGGTTTTTCGCTTTCCTCTGCAGCGTGGGGCATGGGTCACTTGCTGGAGGATTCTCTGCACCTTAAAGGTCTTTAAACCATGATTTGATGACTTCAATAACTCAGACATAGGTTAGGGGGTTGTTACAGAGTGGGTGAGTGAGATTCTGTGGCCTGCATTGTGCAGGAGGTCAGACTAGATGATCATAATGGTCCCTTCTGACCTTAAAGTCTATGAGTCTAATTAACACTTCAGAATATATTTTAAATGTGCCATATCATAAACAATATAAAAAAATCCTTAAGCACTTCCATGAGCCTGTACAAACCACTGAGAGACATATTTTATCTTATGACCTACCTTGCTTTGCATTCAATTGAACCAATTGAGGGATATAAGCAGCAACTGTATAGATCATTCAGGTCATAGATCCCTGAACATAAGAATTTTGCACCTGGAAAAATTCAAATGCTCTGTTATTTAAAGTGATTCCCTGTAGCTATAATCTCTTTGTTAACATCTATCACTAGCCTTTCTATACATGGGTTTCTGACAAAGGTACAGTATTTTTATAAACATAGTCACATGTGCAAGCCTGAGTGATCCCCTCCCCATCAGCAGCTTTCTATTCTGTGTCTTTTTGAGGCACTGCTACTCATTTTATCCAATTGGTACATATTTCTTTTGCAAGCAGTTCACTCAATGACACTTTCTAGGAGGCAAAGAAATATCACTGGGTACATCTGCAAAATGGCAGTGAAGGAGGGCAATAACAAATTTTAAGTTTTTGCCACAAAATGAATTGTTAGCTCATGAGCTAGTCTCAGTTCATGTCAACAAGTGCCAAGTATTTTAATATAAAAATGATTCAATGTCATCTTCTCTTCTGTATGCGTCAATTACACACCATGAAAAATCTAGGAGAAGATTATCTGCACAATTTCATTTACAGGATAAAATAAGGATGCTACAATGGTGTTTCATCTAAAAGGTGGTCTTGGGCAAGGTGAAAGAATGGACTCACCACAGGCATGCTCCCTCATAGCTGGGTTTGGTTTAGCTGGCTCTCCTCCTCTATGGCCCCTTGGTAATAGCTGCTCTGGGCCCCTGGTGGTCTGCCTCTTCTCATGACTCAGCCTTCCAGCCAGGTCATATTGAAAGCCTCGCCCCCTTCCTGGTATACACATGTAACCCCTTTGGGGTTTAGAGAGCATGGTCCCTTTAAATCTTTTTCCTAGGGGGAGGGGAGAGTGAGAATAAAGAAGCGGGTGGTGCTGGAGCTCCGAGGGAGAGAGAGATAGTAGCCCGCAGGCCCTCGCAAAAGAAGCAGCAAAGAACTTACCTGGAGCCTGGGAAGGACAGGGCTAGTCAGGGACACCCCAGGACAGTAGCTAGGAGGAGCCCTGTGCCAGGGAGGACTCGCCTGAGAAGAACAGGCTGAATCTGGACCCAATATCATGGCTGCCCAGAGCTGCATGGGGCTGTGACTTCTGGGGCTTGTGACTGCATTGAGAACAAGGAGGGAGGTTGCTAGATAGTTAAGTGGGCAGGTGGTCGCTCTGTGTGGCTTTGCAGAGCGCAGCAGAAGAGGGCACCGGAGGGTTTGTTGGGGGAAAGTTCACTGGCGCTGAAGATGACCAGGAGCACCCAAGACTCACCACTGGACTGGAACTTTGCTCAGGACTCCTGAACTCTGTGTGCAGACACATTGCTCAGTGTCTGCCCTTCTGGACTGTGCTACCAGTGGGCCCGTAAGGCCTTGGTTTGGATGCAGCTCTGTTTTACTGCTCCCCCTATATTTCCCCCCGTTGTACTTCTTCTCTCATCCCTCTGTAAATAAATACCTCCCTTTGTTATATCCATTGTACTTTTCCTGTGGGTGAGTGTGTTCACCCTGGGGGGTTTGGAACAGGTGCCCCTGGGGTGGAAGAGATTTCGCTTGCTGCATTCCTGTGCATGCCTTCTCTTGGCCAAATCTGCCTTCTGAGCAGACTCCATCTTGGCCACGAGGACGCTAATGTTACACACAGAATCCAATAAACTAAACTCAGATAAAGACAACACTTCACCCCCACATGGGCTCACTCCTCCCCAGACTGTTCGCACCTTCCCGGGCTCTGCAGGTTCTCCTCCTGTTCTTGGATGGAAATATGCCTCCCAAGGCTTCCTCACTGGAGGCCCGGTTCCAAACTCAATAGTCCGTTGCCCCTTTGCTTCAAGGTATTTCTGCACTACCTTATCTGACAGCCGGTTGTAGAATGCAAGCCCTCCTTCTCCTGTGGATTCCAGTCCAGTGACTCTGTGCTGAGTATCTAAATCTGCTCCCTAAGACTCCCAGCTGCCTTCCTTTACTTTTCAGCCTTAGCATTCTTTCAGGCCCTTTCCCACAGCCACTCCTTGGGCTTACTCTATGTCTACCCCTATCTCTAGGCCTTTTCTCTTCCAATCAGAGAGGGACAGCAGAGTTCTTCCCCTCACTCCTTTCAGCCATCTTCTCGTCTGGGCTTTTTCTCTGTATGCTCACCATCCAGCTTGTTCTGCTGTTGGGCTTCATCTTCAGCTGGGGCTGGCCCACCCTCCAAGTGCACCCAGGGGCCTGAATTGAGCTCTCCAGCTCCAGTTAATACTTTTAGTGCCAGCGAGGGGCAACATAACTCATCACAGGCAATTCAGGATTGTTTGGCACAAACAGCACTGTTAATACTGCTGAGCTGAATGCCTCCATCATTGAAACAGACCATCACTCCAGTGCTGCAATGCCTTTTGTCTTGCACCAAAACAATGTGTCAAGTTTTGTCTAATCTTTCTAAATTTCTAGCATAGAATCTTGGAATCATAGAAGATTAGGGTTGGAAGAGATCTCAGAAGGTCATCCAGTCCAACCCCTTGCTCAAAGCAGAACCAACACCAACTAAATCACCGCAGCCAGGGCTTTGTCAAGCTGGGCTTTAAAAACTTATAAGGATAGAGATTCCACCACCTCCATTCTAGTGCTTCACCACTCTCCTAGTGAAATAGTGTTTCCTAATATCCAACTTAGACCTCCTCCACTGAATCTTGAAACTTTTTTCCTTGTTCTGTCATCTGCCACCACTGAGAACAGCCAAGCTCTGTTCTCTTTGGAATCTCCCTTCAGGTAGCTGAAGGCTCCAAATCCCCTCTTATTTTTCTCTTCTGCAGACTAAACAAGCCCAGTTCCCCCAGCCTCTCCTCGTAAGTCATGTGCCCCAGCCCCCTGATCATTTTCGTTGCCCTCCACTGAACTCTCTCCAATTTGTCCACATCCTTTCTGTAGTGGGGGAACCAAAACTGAATGCAATACTCCAGATGTGGTCTCATCAATGCCGAATAGAGAGGAATACTCACTTCCCTTGATCTGCTGGCAATGCTCCTACTAATGCAGCCCTATATGCCATTAGCCTTCTTGGCAACCAGGGCACACTGCTGACTCATATCCAGCTTTTTATCCACTGTAATCCCCAGGTCCTTTTCTGCAGAACTGCCGCTTAGCCAGTCAGTCCCCAGCCTGTAGCAGTGCATGGGATTCTTCCATCCTAAGTGCAGGACTGCACTTGTTCTTGTTGAATCTCATCAGATTTCTTTTGGTCCAATCCTCCAATTTGTCTACACTGGCTACACTTGGCTACACTGGCGCTTTACAGCGCTGCAACTTTCTCGCTCAGGGGTGTGAAAAAAACACCCCCCTCAGCGCTGCAAGATACAGCGCTATAAAGCGCCAGTATAAACAGTGCCGCGGCGCTGGGAGCGCGGCTCCCTGCGCTGCAAGCTAATCCCCATGAGGAGGCGGAGTATGTGTAGCGCTGGGAGAGCTCTCTCCCAGCACTGTTGCTGCGACCACACTCACACTTCAAAGTGCTGCTGCGGCAGCGCTCCCGCAGCAGTGCTTTGAAGTTTCGAGTGTAGCCAAGCACTTAGTCACTCTGGACCCTGTCCCCACCTTCCAGCGTATCTACCTTTCCCCATCAACCATGCCTCCAGATTGTGTAAAAGATAATTTCCAGTCTGATTCACAGCAGCATGATTATCATTCCTGAAGATACCAATGACCTCTTGATTCAGAGCTACATTAAATATTAGTGCTCCAACTTTGTTTTTTTCTTTCCAGTACCTTTGATTATTATAAGCTTTTGAAGCATTTAGGATAGATGGCTGAACTGCCTACCACTAATTTATTGGTTCATGCCGTAATTACAGATCAGTACTCATTACATTCCTATGACTAAGTTTTGTCTCTTGTGGGATCTTCCAGAGCTGACTTCTGGAAACACTGCTTTATTATTAATATGACTTCGCTCACTTCAAAAGTGGATTTTTGCAGATGTGTAGTGGAAACTGATGCTTTTATCCAACAAAAGAACATTGACATTATTGGCAAGAACATTTAGAACAATTAGAAGGAATTGCTTCTTCATTTATGCCCCAAGCCCCTGGCTTCAATGGAACGAATCAGTGTGTAAAGTTAAGCAGATGCATAAATCATTGCGGTATTGTGACCATAGTGTGTACTCAGTCAGAGGAATTCCTTTTTATACAAAGTCTTTGAGTTATGCAATTCAACTGGCTTTTGGAAGTTCTGGACACACTTATGACCAGTGATAACTATACAGGTCTTTTTCCCAAAGCATTTTAAATTTATATTAAGTTAATTAACCAGTAACATTGTAGATATTATATACAAGTTCAGATAAGAGTAGTCAAATTTCATACTTCCGGGTATGAATGGACTTCTTTCCCCAGTATGAACAAGACTGGGCAACTACTTACGTATGCTATGGCTTTGCTCATTTTTGGCCTCTCTCTGAGGCACCATGTACTGGCCCAATGTTAGAGACAAGATAAAACTCAATGGACCAGTTATCTGATTTGGTACAACTTAACATACACATAGTATTTTTCAACTGTGTGGCTGAGTTACAATGTTAAATGATGATAGTCAGCTCTGTCATCTTATCACTCAAACTCCCAGTGCTCCAGTATAGCGAACAGTCCGCCTATATGAGGAACAAGGAATCATGACTTTAAAATGTCTTAAGGCATTTCTCCACATTTCCACCTCCATTGACACCGAATACTTCTCCCTTCCCTCTTCTATTAACTTCAGTCTGTCCTTGTTTCCTCTTTCTTTCTCACCTTTGCCAGTTGGTTTGTGCCCCACACTGCAACACTGTTAGGTTGCTGGAGTGAGTGAAGGAGAGGATGAGATATCAGGGTAATCCTTGACTTTTACCCCTTCCATCTTCTCCAGGTACTTATATTGGCATGATGGAAGGGGGCTCCATTTTATGCCTTTGTTTCCCAAACTAAATCCTACTCCACCTTTTACCATCACTTAAGTATTGCTCCCACCGCTGGTGTCCAAAACTGGATTCTGCCCCTGCCTAAACAGACATCTTGAGGGAGGGAGAGAGTCTGATACATGCCAGCATGCAGAAAATGCACCATCAGTTGTTGAAAATGCCAGAATGCCAGTATCTACCCCGTCTCAGCAATTGCCATATTTCAGAACAGCTTGTTGGGATGTTGAGACAAGGTTAACTATATATTAGGAAACACCCTTGTTGGTGGGCAACTCCCTAGACTTTGATCTTTTATAATCAACATGATGTGGGGGAGGAGGAGGCGGTGTTAGTGGATGCTGGTCTTTTGTTTCTTTGACTGAAAGAGACATGAAAGCACCGATATATTGACTGCTAGAGGTATGCCATCTTAGTTGAAAGAACTTGTCAATTCTGCAGTTTTCCATTAGCAGCTTCTTTATTACCATCAATGCCAGGAGCAAAAACAGTGTTTCTCTTGTTTGCTTTCTCCACTGATTTTAGGTTAAGAATTTGATCCAGTGGTATTGCTGATCTCATGCTTAAAAAGATAGCATCATCCTCCAGCAAACTATCTGGTATTTTATCCCTAGCCCTACTGGCAGCAATACTTTTCCCTTGCAAAGAATGTACTGTGTATCTTAAAGTCCCACTGCATACATTTCCAACTGCTGGTGCTCAGGCCTTCCTAATCACAATGCTTGCTTGTTTGATCAGATGACCTGACTTGGAGTTTTGTTATCCCACTAAAACAACATACTTTTTATTGTATATACAATTACCAATACCTTCCTTTACCCAACAATTCTGCTCACTTTCTTTTTACTTAGTTAGTGATACTTTGAGAGTAAAGATACTATGTTTTTTTCAATCACTGCCATGATTCACCCTAGGTGATGTTAACACAAAATATCACATGCCCAAGCTTATTCAAGAGAAAACACTCCTTATATGAATATGGCCAAACAGTCTACTATATATTAAATATACAATGAAAACATTTATAAATCCCACCTACTCAAAAGAGTCTCCATATTAAATATAGAGATTATCTCTGGAACCACTGGATGGCAGAAGTCTTAGGACAGAAGAACAAGTGATGCAGAAAGCTTCTAGTAGTAAGAAAGGCTAAACTGGCACAGGCAGCGGAGCTACGTACTGAGAACCTGTGTTCTACTGTATTTATTTAAATGTGTTTTAGTAGTTTCCCCTGTCTTTTCAGATTTTATAGTTTGTGTATTTTCAAAAGGATATTTTAAATTCTCTTCCTCCATATATCTATCTGCATCTGTCCTCCCAACATTTTTCTCTTCTTCTTTTACCAGTCTGTACTCCTGGCACTCCCCTCAACCCCAGCTTCCTGGTAGTGCTGCTCCATTGGAAGGCAGTATTAATTTCTTAGGGGATATTAACTTTAGTAGAGATTCTCTGCAAGGTACGTAGGGATGTGCACCATCTTGCCAAGCCCCATCCTGCTCACTTCTCCCTCGACCAAACTCCCAGTCACGGATCTCAAGACATATGGTGTGACCTCCATTTGGTCTGGACCAAGGACAGGGCCTTGCCAGGGAGGAGGGTAACCCTGTTTTTACATGGCACAGGAAGATTCTCTGCACTTGGAGTATGGGCCCCAGTGTTATCACTTAACACAGTAATATTACAATGGTGCTGCTCTCCGTCTGCCCATGAGTAAATATCAATGTACTGTATTCAGTTTAAATGTGCAGCCTGAAATGAATGGATGACCTCAGAACAGTGCCTCTGTGGACAAAAATATGATTTAGGCACTGGAGGAAAATGACCCTAATAAATGACAAGCTACAGCCACTTGATTAAAATGAAAGACCATTAGTTGTATTCTACTTCCTTTCTTTCTCAATGTAAAGCCTTTATTAAGCCAATTATGAAAACAAAAAAAACATGTAACTTCCTAGCAAACGCTAAAGAGAAGGGTGGAGGAGAATGGTGATGCATGACACAACAGAAAGATCAGGAAGTTCAAATAGCCTGTAATCACAGAATAGAAACACATTGGGCCCCAATAAGATAGCTCTATGCAAGCAACTCCTATCTGACTATAACAGAGAACAAAATTAAGTTAGCTTCCATTAAGAGATTAGGATCAGGCCTTTTCTCTCTCCCACATTTGAGGTGCTTCTAACAAATGTCAGATGCTCACCTCTGTTTTCGCCTTTAACCTGTATTTTCTGGATAATTTTCTCAGCTCCGTGCATACCTAAAGTTTTGTTGCAAGAAATAAAATTTAGCAATATTCACATTTATTGCTTATGAAAACTGAAAATTAAAATGGAGACGTAGCTAAGTCTATGTTGTTTCCTTTCACAATGTATGTCCTTTAATCCTATTCAGATAGATGAGATGTCCATCATCCACAGTCCATGATGAGCCAATGTTGAAAATCTGCTGCAGCTAGTACTTTTTGCCCATATCAGAATTAATATAGCTTTCTCTTTGGTTCAGCAAGTTTGAATTAGGACATTAAGTTCTTGTGCACATTCTAAATTCTGGGCATGTTGCAGATTTCTAGCTTTCTAAGCATTTTTTCCAATCTCTGTGCATTTAGAATAAGAACTTTAGAAACAATATTCATAAAACTTTATAAGATGTATTTCTGTCCACCTTTCTTATAAAAAGAGTATGTTTCTGGTGGACCTCAGCATTCTTATAATGAAGACACATTGGTTAAGAGGAGGGTGACAAATTTAACTTGCTACTTAATGAAAACTCATGAACTCCCTTTTTATGTCCTTTATACTTAGAAGGTGTCTGTATTGGGAATTGGTGGTACTCAGCACCTCTCAGGATTGGGTCCTACTTAACCGTATGATGATGAATAATACTTTTTTTTTCTTTTTTCTTTCTAAAAAAGGTGTTCCCTGGTAAAAAAATCAAACTGCCACTCAACTGAATAACCAATTATTCTTTGGCTGGTGATTTTTAATTGTCCTGTTGATTTCTATTTTACATATTCTATTGTGGGTCTATTTCTATTCAATTTTACTACATAAAGATATGCAAGAAACACATTTTCAAAATAATTGGCTTTATGATAATGTTCTAAATAAGTAACAATTTAAATCAAACAATGGGTTCAACAAATATTGATGAGGCATATAAATATTATTTAAAGTACTATGTATCTAGTAACTTTGGGACCTCTCAGTAAAATGTGGATTGTTTCATTAAAACTAGAGATGGTTTACATTTCCACTAGCAGACTAACAACATTTTACTAGTTCAAGAGCTGACATTGCCAGCAAAAGCAAAAGATTAGTGTTGACTTTGCCAGTCCCTTAACTAGTAGTAAATGTACCTATTCCAGTAAAGAGATTAATGCTTAAAAACATAATGCATATTATTACAGTCCCTACACTACTAGAAACTGAATACTATGATCTTCATTTATTGCATATTATACATTTTAAATTCTAGGTAATTTACATAAAATATTTTCCTGTTTTGAAATATATATATTATAGTTAATTTCAACCTCAAATGTTATGATATTCTATTGTACTTTTACTAGTTGCTACTATACTTTTCAAAGATTCCTAGTATAACATGAGCAAAATCTTTAACTCACTAATCTTTTAATTCAAATCAAAGAATCGTGATGCAACACAGACTATATAATGTCTGTATATTATTTAAAGACCTGTTCCTAGGAAATAAATATATGTCAAGCTGAACAAGCAAACAAAGAAACTTGATGGAAAAATATTGCTAATATTTAGGTCTACTGAATTTTCCACGCAAGCCAGACCTACCAATTGGGAGTTTTTGAATGGGAGATTTATCTTTTCAAGAGCCACCTGTGTGGTTCAGCCCTGGAAGTTAAGACCCTGATTTCTTTGTACAAGCAATGTTCTTGGCTGTGAAACAGACAGAACCTGCTAATACTGACTAGATCATCTAAGTGCATTTTCCTTTTGAGAGATGATGATAGCAAACAAACAATATATGTTTGTACTTCCCTGTGAAAATACTCTTGTGTATGCACAAAACAGTTCAGGTCAAACATTTAAACCCAAGAGTACATTAAGCACATCGAAAGAACGTAAACTTATTCAGTGAGAAAAGATAGGTACTACTTGCTGATACCATCTGAAGCCATTTTACTAAATGCTGCAAACTCAGTGAGAATTAGAAACGTGAAGATGAAGTGATGATGAGTGTAACACTCTGGGTTTTTAAATACTGTTGGCTATTTTCAGGGAAATAGAATGTCCTTGTGTCTAAGAGAAAAACCAGAGGAGCTCTGGCAGTGTAATAACAAGGTCACTATTGTATCTATCAAGATGGCTTCATTTATCTGTTGCATCTGAGTAGGGATTGAGATTTCTGACATGAGTGCAATTAATTCATTATTTTAAGAAGTCCCCTTCCTGGTATCACAGTGCTAAATAAAAACCTTGCTTTTGTGTTGCTTAAAATTGTGTAAGTTTACACAAATAATTTTATTAGGAATTTTTGTCGCTTTTTAAAGATTCTCCAGTTACAGTGAGATGGATTTAAGCAGGGTTTTGTTTTAATTAACCGTAGCAGAACAGGGATCAGGAATGAATACACGTTTATACATGAAAGTATTCAGACTAAAATAAATCATGTTCATTGATCCTGCAGTTGATGAAAAAGTGGATGTAAGCTTGTTTTGTGATGACTGGACCTGTGGTAGGCAGCAAGTTTCTTGATTTTAACACGTCTGGCAAAAAGTTTGTTCTTCAGAGAAACTGATTTCAAAGAAAGACAGCCACAGATATATGTCAGTGAATCTACATTGTTTAAGCGCTGAAACAAATTTGTGACTGACTGGCTTTACAGATTCTGCTTTGGGTAGATTTATAGCAGTGTTGATGTCTTTAGCAGCATAAGTATAGGCAATGGTGGGCATGTGTGTATGTGTAGGAGAGGGAGATTTGAAAGGCACAGAAGGCAATAAAATACATCTTTGCTTTAAAACAAAATGATTCCTTTTTGAGAGAATTTATTTCTGTAGTAAATATGCCTTCACTTCTAAGAAAGACTGTCACATTGTGGGAAATGTTCACCTACACTGTACTACAATGAAAAATATAGCTCTCTAAAAATGAAAGATTATTACAAAAGTTAGTTTTTTACCAAATTTAAACATAAAGTGCTTTGCATTTGCACCACAACCTGCACAGAATAAAGGCTTTTTTCAAAAATTTTGTAACAAGTTAACTCCAAGAAAGAAAGAAAAGGCATTTATTAGCTCAAGAAATTATTATTACTGAGTTAATAGGAAACATAGTCAAGTTAATCATTTTACACCATAATTTTAATTATGTATTGATATTTTAAATAAAAGAGTTGAAATGGCTGTCAAACAGCTGACAGAGAAATGGTTTAAACACAAACATTCAGCTACTCTTGCCCTTCCTCCTGCCCTTCTCTGTGATGCACTGGAGAAGACTCTTAGCAGTCCCTGGTTACAATTTCACCACCAAGCTTAAGGGAGGGTTGGAGCAATATCCCTGCCTCTGACATAGTTCACATTCTCTCTAACTACTGATAATTCATCCCTTCTTGAAATTAGTTATCCTTGGTACTCAAAAATAATATTTGCAAGGAGCAGATTGTTTGCTTTTGGAATGCCACAGATCACACCAAGTGTCAAGAATCAATAACTAATTTTGGGGGAAGAACACAACTCAACTTCTCTATCCATGCCTTTTCCCCATCCTCTAACCCTCCCCCCCATTTCATATTATACAAGTTGAACATTATTCTTTATTATCCATATATTCAGCATGTTTTTGGAGGGGGAAAGGAGTGTAATATAAATATTTTCAGAGAAGTGATAGCTCCGAATGAAGATTAGGTGCAAAAAAAAAATACTGGTTTGATGGAGTTAAAAAATCTGAATAGATTCTTTAGTTCCTCATCCCTTCATTCTGCAGAATAACTAACATATTTCTGTTATATTGTATCTTTAAACCAGTGGTCCTCAACGCGTTGCCCACGGGCATCATGGCTCCCACCGGGGCTTTTAGGTGCGCCCGCCTAGGCAGACAGGACTAGGAATTAGGCAGCCGTGAGTTTTTATATTGGCTCTGCCAGCGACACCTTGTGACCTTCATCTCAGATGCTTGGCTGGCTGGTTCTTGCTCACTAAGATCAAACTGATTGCCATAAATGGGATCAGGAAGGAATTTTCCATCAGGTCACATTAGCTATGACCTTGGGGTTTTTGGTTTTTTTTTAAACTTTCTCTGCAGCATGGATCATAGGTCACTTGTCAGGATCATCTGGCTATATCTCACTTAATCAGTTCCCTGCCATTGCAGCAGCCTTGGGCATTGATGCACCTTGGCCCCTTTCATTTTCTCCCTGTGGCACACAATAGTTTAATCCCCTAACGACGGTGATACTTTGGTCTACCTCTGGTTGTTAGGTTTAGTGTGCAGGTAGGTGGGTGGTCTTTAGTGGCCTGTAATGCACAAGAGTTCAGACTAGATGATCTGGTGATCCCTTCTGGACTTAAACTTTAAACCAGAAAGTACTAACATCCTCAGGTGTGGAGAATGTATAATTATGTTATTTCATGTGGCACATTACCAATGGGATATACAGAACAAAATAAAAATGCACTGCTATTGAAATGGGGCCAAACGATAAACTGTCTTGTCCAGTTAGCTTCTTTTCTACTAAAACTATTTAAAAGGCACTGAATTGTTATTAATTATGAAACAATATCACCAGTTTGCTCCCAAAAACTTCAGAGGAAGTCTAAAAGGAAGAGCAAGGAATTAATTTAATTACTGCATTCAAAACAGTCTAGATTTAAATTGTGCCTTATTAAAGATTGTTCCCCCACTGCTGGTTCTGGCCTCTAGGAATTCAGCACTCCCACCCTCTTGTCAACTTTTAGCTGGAGCTAAAACAAGCTGTAATAAGGGAACATAAAAACTCTGTTTACATGAAATTAAATTAAATAAGTTTTACAATGCCGAAACTCATGAATAAGGTGATGCTGGCATAAAACAGCATAATGAACTATTTTAAACAGTGCACCACTGTAAAAGTAGCTACTGTCCTATAAAATGTACAGCATAGTAAGTCAGTATGATTTTCTATTTGGGTTATGCAGGTCTGTTTATGTTATGCTTAATTTTGGCTGTTTTCAGTAGTGAAAGTGCTTGCCCATTCCTTTACTATATGAAACCATGCTTAACTGTACTAGAAAAGGGAGTTGAATGAGGATGTAAAGTGTTGTATTACCTTATGGAGGTTCTGTGATTCTGGGTAAGAAGTTACAACACAAGTAGAAAGTTTACAACTCTGGTTCTTAATTTTGGATAACTTGGCCTGGTTTCAGTACAGGCTTCTGTCAATTTATGCTGATGTAAATGGCAGAGGGTGCTGACCGTGAAAGGTGTGCAGCATCTGAGGGGACAGGTTGTGGCTACTACTTTGCTTACAGGGAGGAGACATAAGAGGCCAGACCCACCCCTAAAAGCAGGCACTACTAGATTAAACTTGCCTGTATCTCAATCCTGCACAACTGGAGTTGTTCAGGTGAGGCTGGGTCCCTGAACTAAACAAAAACTCTTAAGATTGAGTGAGAGTCCTCTCCTAACCACTTTTCATCCAAATGTTTTGTCATACCATCTGGTTTATGAGGGGAAGTGTTTCCATGTGGGATGCAATGGGGAATGTGTCCAGTACTGGTGAGTGTGTTTCTGGAGAGGGAT
The DNA here is from genome assembly GCF_007399415.2 of Gopherus evgoodei. NCBI lineage: Eukaryota > Metazoa > Chordata > Testudines > Testudinidae > Gopherus > Gopherus evgoodei. Next base: position 52,774,737 of record NC_044324.1, read on the forward strand.
AGGAGAACAACAGATGTGATTTCCTTTTCAAGAGGAATGAATAACCTGAGGTATTTCCCCAGCAAAGGAAGCCATTCTGAATGCTCACATAGCTCAAATCATTGCCACAAAAAGTGGCTCACATGCCACACTATGTGTGACTGAAACATGAGCAGTGAAAATCCCACTGGCATGATGAAATGGATCCAGGCATGCAGAAGAGTAGCTTACAATGGTGTTGGCAATGGGTTGATTTCCTCCAACTGAGAGTTCTTCCTTCTGGAGCAGCTGCAAGTCAAAGAAAAACTACCCTTCTGCCTTCTTCTGCTAGTGAACTCAGCTGCCTAGCTCCCTCAGTCTCACAGCTGCCTTCATCTCACAGCCACATATCTGTCACAGTTATTTCCTGTTCTAAAGAGAGGGAAATACTTGCACTATTTCAAATACCATGGCAGACAAAGCCAAGCCAGTTCAGATAATGTTACCTGCTGTAGGGGCCCTAGATGGACATGCATCCTGACCCAGGAGGCTTCTACCTAGGTCCTGGTCTTGACTTGCTGGAAACATGGACTGCATATCCCTGCTGGAACCAGCCAGGCAGGGGGAAAACACCCACTGTGAGTGGGCTCTGTTGGTGAAATTCCTCAGAAAATAGGTAAGAGAACTCTAGTAGAGGTGGCTTCTTGGTTTAGTCTCCAGGAGCATGAGGATTTCACTAACAGAATGCACATGGGGATGTCCAGGATGAGGGGTGCTAGCTGACTACAGAAAACTACAGTGGCACCAGAGGAGCAAGGGGAGTGTCTGCTTTGCATGGAGGAAAATGACTGCTGGCCATGTCTGCCAGCAGGCACTGCTCCACACTCCCAACCAGATTTCCTATCCATTGAGGTCAAGAACTTGGTATGGAGTTGTTGACCCCAATGGTTGAGAAGAAAGAGGCTCCTGTCCCTAAGACTGGGAGTCTGACAGCCACCACACTGAAAGAGAGATGAACGGTGGTAGTGGTCAAAGACCCCTTTTTGAGGGGGATGGAGGCCTCCATCTCCCAACTTGATCTGACATCCTGGGAGGAGTGCTGCCTGCATGGAGACTGTATCAGAGATGCTATGGAAAGGTTGCAGATGCTCATCCAGCCCTCTGACCACTACCCCAAGGGGCTCATCCACTTGGGAACTAATGATACTGCCAGGAATGACCATGAGCAGAAGAATAGTGACTACGGGGCTCTGGGAACAAGGAGGATGGAGACAGGGGTGCACATAGATTTTTTCATGCACCCTTCTGGTTTAGAGTAAGGGCCCAGGCTGGGACAGGCACATCCAATATGGCTGCATCAGGAGCTCTTTAATGACCTGAAAATCAATAAGGAATCATAAGTTGTAACATGGACAAATCACTAAGAATGAGTACAAAAGACTAGTCCAAGGATGTTGGGACAAAATCAGAAAGGCTAGGACACAAAATAAGTTATACCTACCAAGGGACATAAAAGTGAATAAGTAAAGGTTCTTTAAATATATGAGAAGCAAGAAAAAGATGAAGGATAGTGTATGTCCATTACTTAGTGGGAAAGGAGAGCTAATCATTGACAACATCAAGAAGGCTGAGATGTTTAATACCTATTTTAGTTCAATCTTCACTAAAAGGTTAATTATGACCAAACACTTAACACAATTAATATTAACAAAGGAAAAAGGAAAACAAGTCCGACTAGGGAAAGAACAGGTTAAAGAACATTTAGATAAGTTAGATATATTCAAGTTGGCAAGGCCTGACAAAATTCATGATAGGGTACTTAAGGAACTAGCTGAATTGATTATTTTCAAGAACTCACGGAGGACAGGTGAGGTCCCAGACAACTGGATAAGGCCAAACATAATATTTATATTCAAAAAGGGGAACAAAGAAGACCCAGGGAACAACTGGAACAAATAATTAAAACTACCAGTTTGTAAGCATCCAGAGGATAATAGGATTATAAGGAATAGTCAGCATGGATTTGTCAAGAACAAATCATGCCAAACCAACCTAATTCCCCTTTTTGACAGGGTTACTAGTGGATAAAGGGAAAGGAATATACATAATAAATATTGATTATAGTAAAGCTTTGATACAGTCTCACATGACATTCTCATAAACAAACCATGGTTTGTTTCAATGGTTCACTGTCAAATGGGGAAGACATATCAAGTGGGGTCCCACAAGGGTCTATCCTTGCCTGTGATATTCAATATTTTATTAATGATTTTGATAATGGAGTTAAGAATATTCTTATGAACTTTGAGATGCCACCAAGCTGGGAGGGGTTGCAAGCAGTTTGGAAGTCAGAATTAGTATTTGATATTACCCTGACATATTGAAGAATTGGTCTGAAATCAACAAGATGACATTCAATAATGACAAGGGCAAAGTACTAAGGAACAAAAATAAAAGCACAACTATAAAATGGGGAATAACTGGCCAGGTCATAGGACTCGAAAAAAGATGCAGGTATTATAGTAGATCATAAATCTAGTGTTGGGTCCTGCCAAAGCTGCAGCATGGGCTTACTAGTTCAACTCAAACATCCTTCCCAAGACCACTTCATCTTCCTGAATGCAAAGTACAGTGAAGGCTGTAGCCAGGCAACAGACAAATACAATCCTTGGGATGTCTTTCCTCTTCAAAATTAAACACACACACACAGATGTAGCCTTTTCTTCTTTAAGAGTGAGCTGAAAATCTTTTGTGTTTGAAGTTTTCTTAATTTCAAAATGTTGAGATAACTTTCCATCAAACCGTTGAATTTCAAAGAAAAATCCAGGAAAAATTGGACAATTCTCAATGGGTTTATCACTAGTTTGATGAAACACACTCTTTATGGAACTCCTCTTCTCATAGGGAAAGTGAAGCCTTCCCCACAAGGTGACAATCAAACACAGAAAAGGGAAAAATAAACATACCATTTCTTAGAAGCAGCTGCCTTATATAAATCAAGTGTTTCCTGTTATTCAACTTCAGCCATAAGGACTGTTTCTCAACAGACAAAATACCTTCACATCTGACTCCCTTCTCTTTAAATGTGTTCCAGAAAGACTAAGAGGCTTCAGCTGTTTTCTGGCCCTACTGGTTAACCCAGTGCTCCCCAAACTGTGGGATGTGCCCCTTAGGGGAGGCATGGAGGCAGGGCCAGCTTTAGGCACTGCGGGGCCCAATTCAAAAGAGCTGCTGCGAAGACAGCAGTGGGACTTTGGCAGCAGCTCTATTGGCTGCTGGTGCCTTCAGCGGCATATCGGCAGAGGGTCCTTAGAGGCACAGGGCTCTCTTAAGGGGAATTGGGTGAATTGTCCTAGAGCCGGCCCTGCATGGAGGAATGTTCATGGGGGTGCACAGCAAGGCCCAGACCAGCCCCTACAGGGGGTGAAGAGGGAATGCCACCCAGTTCCACTCTGCCCCCAGCCCAGCTCATCCCCTAGCCGAAGCTCCATTCCACTGGCTGCTCCAGCCCCAGCAGCTCTGCTCCACCCAAAGCCCAGCTCCAGCCACAGCCATAGCTCCATTCCAACCCCAGCTCCACCCCCAGCCACAGCTCTCCTCCATTCCCAGTGCAGATCCAGCACCAGCCACAGCTTGACTTCACACCCCTACCCACCTCTTCCCTTATTCCTTCTCTGCCCCCAGGCCAGCTCCACCTCTAGCCCCAGCTCCTTCCCTAGCTCTGCCTTCAGCCCAAGCTTCTCTGCTGAGCAAACTGTGCAGTAATGGAGGGGGCCTTGGACAGATCGAGGGACGTGATCATTCCCCTCTATTCGGCATTGGTGAGGTCTCATCTGTTGTGTGTCCAGTTTTGGTCTCCCCATTACAAGAGCAAGAGAAGGCTGTGAAAGGATGTGGGAAAATTGGAAAGAGTCCAGCGGAGAGCAACAAAAATGATTAGGGGACTGGAGCACATGACTTATGAAGAGAAGCTGAGGGAACCGGGATTATTTAGTCTGCAGAAGAGAAGAATGAGGGGGATTTGATAGCTGCTTTCAACTACCTGAAAGAGGGCTCCAAAGAGGATGGACCTAGACTGTTCTCAGTGGCACCAGATGACAGAACAAGGAGTAATGGTCTCAAGTTGCAGTGGGGGAGGTTTAGGTTGGATATTAGCAGGGCCGTCCTTAGCCATAGGCAGAATAGGCAGCCACCTAGGGCACCAAAAGGTCTGGGGGCACTCTCTGCAGGGAGCCCAGACAGAGGGGAAGCAGTGGAGAATGTAAGAGCAGGGCTGCTGGGTCCTGGAGAGAGCCGAATGCAGCACAGTCTGAGAGAGGAGATTGGCTGCTGGGAAGTCTCTGGGAAGGGGTAGGGGAAGGAACTCAACTGCAGGGGTGGCAGCTTATATGGGCTCAAGGTGCTCAAGCACCAGGAATATTCAAGGCTGGGGGCTGTGCTCCACCAATATTTGGAGCTGGGTTTCTCCTCTGCCCCCACCTCCGAACTTCCCTGGCTGAAAGAAAACAGCCAGTGCCTCTCTCTTTTGTTTGGGCTGCTTTTGCCTAAGGCTATAGAGATCATTGGGAGGCAGCCTCTTGGAGCACTGGGGGAGGGGAAGAGGAAGAGAGGAAGGGGAAGGAGGCGCACACATGCTTGGGAGGTCTCTCCCCCGCCCCCCCGGCACTCAGTGGCAGCAGCAGGGATGGGGAGGCCACACATGATGGCAACCCCCCCGCCCTGGTACCCATCATAGGGGAGGCGAGTGGGCTTTCTGGACCTGAGAGAGTCACTAGGAGCATGTGCAGTGACTGTGGTGCAGAGTGAGTGTGCTGCGGGTGGGGGGCAGGAGAGAGAGGAGGGGTCCCTTCCCTGGAGCTTGCTTCTGCCAGTAAGGAAGGGGGAGAGTCCTCTCTGGCCCCAGCCCTGGGCAGCCTGTCTGAATCCCAAGTTCCTTATCCCGAGCCCTGCCCCACCCCAGAGCCGGCGCCCCCAGCACCCCAACCCTGAGCACTCTGCTGCAGTGTGAACCCTTCATCCATAGCCCCATCCCAGAGCCCTCACTTGAGGGGAAAAACATGCAACTTAAATTTGGTGGTCAGTTTGGAGTATCATTGTGTTTAGCACAATACTTGATTATTTTACACCCTTTAAAGTATACAGGTGTTACAAAGTGGGAACGTTCTTAATGTTTTCTCTGAATACTGTGTGGGTGCCTCAGTTTCCCCTATGCATTTCTCAAGGATCTAGATGGTGGGATAAGGATGTGTGATTGTTGTAGAGCCCTAGAGTGCCAGTGTGATGCCATTTGCACAGAGAATGGCTGAAACCCTGTCTCCGGGCAACTGATGGCCTGGGTCGCTCTCCTGCAAGATGCCAACTGAAGGTGTTGGAGAACAAAGAGATCAGGTGGCCTCCTAATGCCTGGAAAAGAGACAAAGGCCAGAGGAGAGAGTGTCAGTGCCTGTTTGGACTTCCGGGAAGTGCATGGTGTGGAAGAGGATGCTGGGATGCTTTGGGACTACTCCATACAAAGCCAGTCAGGACTCTGGGTGAGCCTCCTCTCTCTGAGCATACTGTCTCCAGAGCAAGAAGCTTACACCTTCCTGGGTCTGATCTCAGAGCATTCAGCATGCCCTTCCACACTGTGCGCTTTCCGCAGCAAGTCTGTCCAGGCAGGTCCTGGGGCAACCAGAGGTCCCTGCATCCCAACTCTGCAGTCAGACGTGACTGTCAGCCAGCCAGTAAAACAGAAGGTTTATTAGATGACAGGATCACAGTCTAAAACAAAGCTTGTAAGGTACAGAAAACAGGACCCCTCAGTCAGGTCCATCTTGGAGGGTGGGGAGCCTAGACCCAAGTTCTGGGCCTCTCCCCATTCCCCCAGCCAGCTCCAAACTGACACTCCCTTCTCTAGCCTTTGTGTCTCTTCTGGAACTCTTCTGATCTCTTTGTCCCCAGCACCTTCAATTGGCACCTTGCAGGGGAAACTGAGGCACCCACACAGTATTCAGAGAAAACATTTAGAACATTCCCACTTTTTCACAAGTGTAACAAAATATAATACTGTATATTGAAGCAGGCAAGTGCTGCTTCTGAGTTTACACTTTTAATTGACTCTTGTAATCTTGTGGTGCCAACGCATTGTAGCTTCATTTTAAATCGGCTTACAGGGCGACAGCGGGGAGGAAGGGGGCGGGCACCACCATTTTGGGCATCACCAAAAATTATACAGACTTGCTGCCTATGCTCACCTGTGAGTGTGGCTCTTTCCCCTGGCGTGAGGGCTGTCAGGGCTGTGTTGGGTGAGGTGCTGGGGGGGGAGGTGAGGCTGGCTGCCTACCTGCTGAGGAATGACAGTGAAAGTAACTCACTTCCTCGCAGGCAGCCAGGATTGGAATGGTCACACACAGCTGGGCTGGGGATAGCCAGATAGCATGTGCGAAAAATCAGGACAGGGGGTTGCGGTAGGGTGAGCAGATGTCCCACTTTTATAGAGACAGTCCCATATGTTGGGTCTTTTTCTTATATAGGCCCCTCTTGCACCCCACCTCCCATCCTGATTTTTCATACTTGCGGTCTGGTCACTCTAGGTGGGGGTAATTGGTGCCTATATAAGACAAAGCCCCAAATATCGAGACTGGCCCTATAAAATCAGGACATCTGGATCTGGTCACCCTAGCTGGGAGTGCATCTTTCCCCCAGACTGGCAGTGATCCATCTCATCCAGGGGGAGCTGCACAGGGCAGGATGAGCTGCTGTGGCTCCATGGGTGCCCCGTCCCTGAGATCAGATGCTGTGCTAACTTCACCATGGTCCGTTGAGCTGGCGGTGGTGCCCATTGGTGTGTGATCAGACCTGAGGATTTGCTGCTGCTGTTGCCGCTCTGCACCCCAAGACGTGGATTTTGGGGTCCTGCAGTTTTCCACCTCTCCTCTTCTACTGCAGCTGTTGAACCAGCAGGCTGGGGGGGTGAGCCAAGCATGAAAGCAGTACTGTGTTGCCATTCTGATTGTCATTGAGCAAATTTGTTTGCTAAAAATGCTTGCTAAGAATCCTGAATTCAATTTCAATATATATATATTTTTTTAAAAAATCAATATCTTAGTCAAATACAGAAAATTAAGTTGTTGACACTTATTTGGGACAATTTTGGAATGGGGAAGAGAGCGGGCCAGTTTTCATCAGAGAAACAAAAAATGTTGACTGACTTTCCTATAGCCTTGTTACTGCTAAATAGAGCCCTCTAACAAATGTAATATGCTCATCTCCTTACTAGTGTATAGAGCAGGGGTCGGCAACCTACGGCACATGTGCCAAAGGTGGCACGTGAGCTGATTTTTGATGACACGCAGTGGTGGGCTGAATGGCTCAGCGCACCGCTGCTCTGGGATTCCGGCTGCTGCCCCATTGCCACTCAGGGTCCCAGCTGCCAGCCCCACTCAGCACCTGCTGCTGGCCTGGAGACCCCCAAGGAACCCCAGGCTGGCAGTAGGCTGAGAGCAGGCCGGCGGCTGAGACCCTAGCTGAGCCACTCAACCCACTGTCAGCCTGGGGTTCTATTCACTCAGCTGGCAACGGGCTGAGTGGGACTAAATTCAACGAAATAGGAAAACAAGAGCAACTAATGACAAAGTGCAAGAACCTAGAGCAGTGGTCACCAACCTTTTTCGTCTGGCGTGCGCCAGACGAAGGACCGTGGTGGTGGACGAGCATCCGCCGAAATGCTGCCTAAATTCGACAGCAAGCAGTGTCATCCAGAGGCATTGGCGCCAAAATGCCACTGAATTTCGGCGACATTTCTGCAGATGCTCGTCCTCCAGCCAGTATGTGGGTGCACTGAGAAGCCCCTGTGGGCGCCATGGCACCCATGGGCACCACATTGTGGATCCCTGACCTAGAGAGCCTCCTGAAGCATGGTGATCATTTTGATTTAAATGGACTTGAACTGTACGAAGAACTGAGTTGTTGCCACATGCAAAATCAGTGATGGACATTGTACAGTTTATTCATACCAGCAAACTTGCCACTCATATTCTACTGACAATTCCTGTTACAGTAGCATCAGGAGAATAGAGTTTCTCAAAACTAAAGCTCAGTAAAAACTATCTGCACTCTACAATGAGTCAGGAACCTTGACTGGTCTTGCTATTCTTACAATCGAACATGACATCACTTTGTCTTTGTCATACGATGACATTATTACTGATTTTGCAGCCAAAAAAGCCAGAAAGACTGCTTTTAATTAAAAACTAATCCTTGTTTCAATACCTCTTCATATAAATTTCCAATAAAATGTTGACAAATTTTAAAAAATATATTATTTGCATCATTCTGTCAAATCAGAATTTTTTCTATAGTGCGACTTTTTAGTGTTAGTTCATCAGTATTACAGTGTGCTTAATTAAGTTAAACTGGTTTTAGTAACATGCCTGTGGCAAGTTTTCCAATATTGTAAGCTTATGTTTCTGTTGCTAAGAGCAAGACAGGCACAAGGGCACCAGTTTAATAATCCCGCCTAGGGCACCATAAATCCTAAGGGCGGCCCTGGATATTAGGAAAAACTTTTTCACTAGGAGGGTGGTAAAGCACTGGAATGGTTTACCTAGGGAGGTGGTGGAAATTTTTAAGATCAGGCTTGACAAAGCCCTGGCTGGGATGATTTAGTTGGGGATTGGTCCTGCTTTGAGCAGGGGGTTGTCTAGATGACCTCCTGAGAGCCCTTCCAGCCCTGATATTCTATGATTCATTACTGGTAAGGGAGGATGGGTATGACAGGAAAAGTTTGGGCACCACTGGATTAACCTATGAGTGTCTCAGAGGGGGCTTCTCCATCTCAACCCCTGTTGGGCCTGCCATCACATTGTAGGTGCTCCTTGCCTTCATTTACAAGTTGTGGCAGTCATTCAGTGCAGGATGACCCATGCTGTAATTTCAGAGTCAGTATTTAAACAATGAAATAATAACAAATTCAGAATTTGCCTGTCTGCACATTTAAACTAACCAAACAAGCATACATCAAAGGCAAGTGCTTGGTAGAAGTAACTGAAGTCAAGGCCCTGACCAGGTTCTGCGTTAGCACTATCTTTGTCCCAGTATCACCCAACACTACCCTGAAAGGAAGTAGGCAAGCCTTCTTAACTGGTTTGCTGGCTCCTGATTTTTCAGTGTCTATTCCTGACCCTTCTAAGCCAGAGAAGGACTAACAGACACCCCCTGCCCATCACCCCAATCACACCTTGCCTGCCAGGTATGGCTCTCCACAGCCTTCTGCAAGCATTCAATCACTATTCAGTGCAGATGCCTTGATACAAACACCCAAGCTTTTATCTGTTCTAGACTTCAATGTGCGTAAACCCAGTTCTTGCTAATAGAACGTTAGCACAATAGCCTGGGCAAGCGCAGGCCTGGATAAACTATGTTATATAAAGCATTTACAAACTGTGCTATGGGGTAGGTGGTTGGGGGAGGGAGGAGATGAATCCACCTTAGACAATGAACAGAAGCTATGAGCATCTGATGGTTGTTATTATGAAAAGGCCTGGTGTCCATATTATTTAAAAGCAGTTATAATAGACATTTACATTCCCATCGACAATATCAGCAGACACACTAAGGAATGTGTGGACACAGAGAATTAACTGTCCTCCTACACCGCCAGATCAGATTAATAAGCGAGGCTTGCAAAGTCATTTCCTGCATTATCACTGTCCTGTGGATAGAGAGCCTTCTTCTCCAGAAATGCCAATCCAGAACCTTTTGTCAGCATAAATTCTGTTCAAAAATAGTAAAATTTAAACAGCAACATATAAAAACTGGTGGTATAGTTCATCTTACCTTTTTAAGTTAGCTCACTAAATATGACCTGATTCGTAGGATTTTTAGATCAGAGAGGTCATGGTTGCAGTCACGCAATAGAACTTTTTTTTTTTTAAAGAGTGATTGTCCTTCAAATATGACAGTAAACCTAAGCCTTCTATGATGGCTGTCCAGCAGAAAGTTCAAAGATCCACTATACTTTCTAAAAAGTAACCGGCTTCCTATCAAACATTCCCTTTTTCAATGAGGCAAGTTCTGTTGTCACAAACTATCTGTAATATATTACTGAGAAACTAATCTCTATTGCATTGATCTACACAAGGAATACCCTCCTAGCATGGAACTGATCTACTGAATGCCCTGCTAGCTGGCTGAGGAGAGTAAGGCCTAACACTTAGCTCTATTACATTTTTCTGTTTGTTTGTGTCACAACTTTTGAAGATCATGCCTGATCAATTCCGAAATTTCAGGGAATGTTCTAGACATCAGTGGGAAGACCCTCTTGATTTTGGTGACAATCTGAAAACCAGAACACCAGAAAAGTGTGATTTCCACACAGTGCCTATTTGGGGTTCAGGACTGAAATAGCGGGGACTGCATTATATCAGGAGTTTTGTTGGCTGAGTAGGACTGAGGTTGGAGATTTACACTGTAGCTCTCTCCACACTGCCTGGTTCAGGCAAGGCCATTCACCTTTGCCCAGTCAAAACTGTTTTAGTTTATCTAAACAGTGCCCATTTGGTGTTTCAGGCAGAGAGATTCCTGACCAAGGCAGGAAGCAGAATTAGGGCTAGAGTTACTCCAACAGCAAATGGGCATTGTGCAGATGAGAATTGACCAAGGCAGTCAGCAAGATGAGATTAGTGTTAAGGATACTGGAGGGAGTAAGTGAAGACTACTGCTCAGGCTCCTCTGCTGTCAAGGGAACGTTGAAACGAATGGAATAATGAGAAGAAGAGAAATGACTTAGATTATTTAAAAACAACATTTAGATTTAGTGGCAGTATGCTGTAAAACTGATGCAGGTTCATGAAGAGGGACTGCATTTCTGGCTCTTCTACTACCAACCAGCTTGGCCTACATAAGCAATGAAGCGTGTGACCTTGTAGTAGATGGCTCATTGCTTTGTAAAGTGCTTTTGACTATCTTTACTGTAAGAAGCACTACACAAAACTAACTTCTATTCTAATTTTTAATCCACTGCTAACACCATCATGGTTTATACATGTGATACACACCCGCTCTCTATCAGAGAGAGCATGTGTGTGTATGCAGTTCCAATTTCGCAATCTCTAGTAAGCCCCCATTTTTTAAATAAACTCATGCATTATTTGAAACCATCAAATTACACAGATAGCTTATTGCATATAAATGTACTTTCTAATATACTTGCATCCTCCCTCCCACTATTAATGTTTATTACATTCACTTGTGTCTTCTCTTAAATTAAGTCACAACTGTATAAACATTTTGAGAATAAAGAACAGGCGTACTTGTGGCACCTTAGAGATTAACAAATTTATTTCAGCATGAGCTTTCGTGAGCTATAGCTCACTTCTTCGGATGAGAATAGTTTCATTAACTCATGAGTAAGTCTGCAGGACTGGAACTTTAGGATTGTATTTTCTTTGGGGCAAGGAATGTGTCTCCTTACATGTTCATATGGTGCCTAGAACAATGAGGTCTTGATACTGATTGGAATTTTTGGGCCCTACCCCAATACAAATAACTGTAAAAACACACTGTACTCTTCAACTTTAGATATAGCTAGAAGGGTATAAAGTTAACTTGCTTCAGCTCACTACTAATTTTTAGATAAATGTAAAATCTCTAAACTCCTTCTGCTCCCATTTCTATTTTAATTCAAGTGATCCTGAATGGGAGGGTTTTTTTCAAATCTGCAAACAATCTAAATTAGCATTATATGTATCTAATTATCTGCCTTCTAAATGAAATGATCATTTTTGTATAATTATTTCCTGGTGTTTACATTTATAAAGAGAACTGAATCTAAGGAATATTGAAGGACAAAAAGCCAATGACTGATGCCTGAATGCAGGATTGTTTAAACTATATTTAAAAGTTTATAACTGGTTATTTTCATGAATGTACAGGAGGAAAGACATGATAAAACAAGGGCTTGTGTGTCAATTATTGTAACATCAAACTCAATGCTTCTACCAAATGTTCTATACAAACACAAGTAATGTAACATCAATTCAATAGTTTACCTGAGGATTTAATGATGTAACAAAATTTTTTTTTAATAAATATCTTGGCACTGAATAATGAAGTATTACTGATCCTACGCCATCTTTAACTTCTTGCTCCAAAATCCTACATATATTTTTGAGTAATTTATCCCAAAGCCCCTTTGCTCATGATAGGGAATAATCTCATTGCCATCATATGGAAACTTAATCAATAATCAGGGGATGATTACTTCAGCATTCCGGTGTCATTTTGTACAGTGCAATGAAAAGAAAACTAACAAAATCATTACATAAACATGTAATAGTGACATATTTTCAGTTGTTCTGTTTTGTGTACAGGGCCGGCTCTACCATTTTTGCCACCAAAACAAAAAAAGCCACCCGAACTGTGCTGCCCCAAGAATGGATGGAATGCCCCCCCCCAGCACGTGCTTCCTCCGCTGGTGCCTGGAGCTGACCCTGTTTGTGTACTTACACAAAGTCCTATTGGTCATCGAATTCCTCAAAACCTGAAACCTTTCTGTTGTGTTCATAGTCTACACTTCCATGCAGGCTTGCTAAACAGATTGTAGTAGTGGGTTATATGGTTAGGTACTTAATATACTATCAATCAAAGTAATAATTTATTGTTATCAGTAGCTGGTTGAAATATGAATTTCAACTTTTCCCTTCATTTGAATATAAATATTTGAGCTGGCCATGATCTTTTAATAATACTTACACAAGCATGTTATTTTTCAGTGAACTGCTATTAATTTCTCAATGAAACTATAGTGAAGTGAGTAACAATGACAATTTTGAAGCTGCCAGAAAGAATCATCATAATATGCAACTCATAAAGGAATAAAATAAATAGAGAGACACACATAGAACAAAGCCTATAGACTTATTTGGCAAAAAGACTATTAATTCATAGATTCTAAGGCCAAAAGGGACCATTGTGATTATCTAGGCAATAACGTCCCCCAAAGTAAGCCACATAGTTGAGAAAAAAAATCCAGCCTTGATTTAAAAATGATCAGTGACAGAGAATCCATCATAACCCTTAGTATATTTTTTCCAACGGTTAATTACTCTCACTATTCAAAATTTACAGCTTATTTCCAGTCTGAATTTGTCTAGCCTCAACTTCCAGCCATTGCATCATGTAATACCTTTTACTGTTAGATTGAATAACTCATTATTAAATATTTGTTCCCCAAATAAGTACTTACAGACTAAAATCAGTCACCCCTTAACCGTCTCTTTGTTATGATAAATAGATTGATCTCCTTGTGTCTATCACTAGCCTGGTCTACAGTACACAGCTTATGTCAATCTAATTATGTCAGTGTACACACTAAAGCCTAGTCCTGCTGACGTTAGTGCCTTATTACCCTGTCATCATAACTGTACCTCCAGGAAAGGCGAAGTGCTTGTGCCGGAATACTTATGGAAATGCAGTGTCTGCCTAGACACAGTGTTATTTACATCGGCTGTTAGCTATCTTGTAAATTTCATGACTCCATGTTATAGCTGAGAAATTGACAAGAAAGCCAGGCAGTTAGAGCCCAACTGCCACTAACTCACCATTCCCACCAAGGCTGCTGCCCAGAGGCTCCCTTCTCAGGGAGTCGAGAGGCTCGGGTGATGGTGATCAGGGAGCCAAGAAGCAGGAGTAATTGCCGCCCTCTCTCAGCTGGAAGTGAGGAGCTGAGAACTGGTGGCAGAGGGAAGGGGAAAGCTGGGCTCTCAGCGGGGAGTTATGCAGAGCTGACGGGGATCTCAGCCCTCCCACACTGCCCCTCTTCAGTTGGTGGAAGTGCTCCTGCAGTGTCTGTAAGTTAACCTAAGAAATGTTTTCTAATCCTTCAATAATTCCCATGGCTTTTCTCTGAACCCTCTCTAACTTATTACCGTCCATCAGGAATTGTGGGACCAAAACTGGACACAGTATTCCAGCAGAAGTAACACCAGTGCAAATACAGAGGTAAAATAACCTCTTTACTCCTGCTTGAGATTCCCCTGTTTATGCATCCCAGGACTGTGTTAGCTCTTTTGGCCACAGTGTCAAACTGGGGAACAGCTGTTTAATACCATGCCCTCCAAATCTTTTTTTCAAAGTCACTGCTTTCCATGATGGAGTTCCCCATCATGCCAACTGTCTTTGTTCCTAGATGTACACATTTACATTTATCCATATTAAAATAAATATTGTTTAGTTGTGCCCAGTTTACCAAAAGTTCACTCTGAATCAGACACTGGTTCTCTTCTTTATTTATTACTCCCGCAATTTTGGTGTCACCTGCAAATTTTATCACTGATAATTTTATGTTTTCAGCCAGATCATTGATAAAAATGTTAAATAATGTAGGGACAAGAACCAGTCCCTGTGGGACCCCATCAGATACAGATCCACTCAGTGGGATCACCCATTTATAGTTACATGTTGAGATCTATAAGTTTAGTCATTTTAATTTAATTTAATGTGTGCCATGTTAGTTTTATATCATTCTAGGGTTGTTTCTTTAATCAAAATGTCCTGTAATACCAAGTGAAATGCCTTACAGAAGTATATTGTGTTAACGCTATTACTTTTATCAACCAAAATTGTAATCTCATCAAAAAATGATTTCAAGTTAGTTTGACAGTCTATTTTCCATACCCCTGGTTGAGCTGAATTAATTACATTACCCCCCTTTAATTCTTTATTACCCTCATTTAATTCCTTATAAATCGTATTATTAATTATAGTACACATGTAAATCACCTACTCTACTTGAAAAATCTCAGCTACAACTGACAAAACTATGTACTTTTGCAATAAAAATCTATCAGTAAAACCATAACTTCAGAGAAAACTACATTATCTTATTAAGTGCAGCATAGGGAATATTTGAGCACTCCTAAAGGCTTGGAATTAGTTCACAGTACTCAGTCATTTAACACCACAATGGCAATATTCCAGCATAAGTGAGGGCTTTGTGTCCTCATACAGATATATATATATCACAAATATCTCCTGCCCAACCCGCACCACTTCATATACAGAATGCACAAATCCCTCCTTTCTAACCCTGGAAACAGGTAATTGTGTTATAAAACACCTTCATCCTTAGTGACTGAAAGTTCTGTACCTTCTCTTGCAGTCAATTAAAATCAAAGTAAATGTCACGTGGAGCTGAGAATCTTCATATTAAAAATTGATTTTAATCCAGTTAGACTTCACCATCTAACTACAATCTTCTTATCAAGGCCACATGTCAAAACAGAGGCTGGGAAGACATGCAGATCAATATAAAAAATTCGAGTTCTGAAGTGAATATGTTTGCTAATACCAATTCAGTGACACTTACACTATTAAAAAAAAAAAGAAAAAGAAAACTAGCATGGCACAATATTAACTATTTATAGCACAGCATCCAAGGAGAACCATACAATTTTCATCTTACTAATATGGGTGACATGCAATTACATTTAGTTATGAATATTTCCTATTATAAAAGCAACTGGTATCAGAGTAGATTTAAATTGTTGCATTTCCCATTTATTTCAATCTCTGAAAGAATAAAACATCAGAATTTAAATGTCACATATTCTAGTAATGAAAATAACTTATCCCATGTGTTAGACACCAAGAGCCTGAACCAATGTCTTCTACAGTCAATGGAAAAACTCCTGTACTCTTCAGTGTGCATAGAATTGGGTCCCAGTACAAGTTAATACATTAATGCATAATGTATTAGGTACAGTAGTAACTCATGACATGAGTATTCCCAGAAACCATGTCATGTAACCATGAAGAGATTCACAGATAAATAAAATATTGATGAGAGAGTCTTTTTAAGTGGTATATTTGACTGTATTACGATGGTGTGTTTTCCTTTGGTTGTTCAATCGACTTAAAAAAAAAATCAAGAAAATCAACATCAAGCCACTGCCAGCAAAACTGTTGCTTTTTGGTTTATAAGAATGATAACTGTGCTTAGAACCAACCCAAACTGAAATTTATAATGTGTCATAACCAGATTATTTTCATTTTTCATTTCTATAGTCTCCATCCACTACAGGATGTGATTTCAATCACAATATTCTTATAAATGAACAAGCAGATTTGGACAGCTAAAATGGGAGATTCCTTACTATTTATTTGGTGTATTGTGGTGTCTTTTATATTAATATGACAAAGAGTTAATGACATTTACTAAAATAAACAAAAGCAAAGGCTTATCTTTCCTCTTCTTAATACGTTTTCAGCTTTATATACTTTAATTTTTTTAAAGAATTAAGAACTTTTTATAACTTTGAAGTATTACTTAATTCTTATGTGGGACAGTTTAATGTTTCGTTGTTGTGTTCGCAAAGTGCAGAAAAATCTTGGTTTTACCAAGTTTTACCAAAAACTTTTGTTGTCACAGTCCAGAAGTCAAGGACAATAAGTAAAATAAATAACTGATTGGTGATTTTGATTGTCTCGGTTTTGGAAGTCCCATCTTGACTCACTTTAAATTTTTTAGAGGGTGGAAACTCAGGAGTTTGGGAAAATAAAGTACTTTTAAGGTTGTCTCAAGATAGGCATTTCTGAAAATCTTGGCCAAGAGGCATGGCTGTGTGATGAACTTGGCTAACAAAGTGAAATTGACTAAACACGGTTTTATTACAAAGTTTATGAAGAGATACAGAGGAGTGGCCTAAAAATTGTCATTCTAGTTCTGGGAAAGTTTTGCTTAGCAGCTAGTGCTTTGTGTTTAACAAAAACAAAGGTTGCACAGAAGAGAAGCATACTTTGGGGAAACTGATGTTTTAAACCAATCTTGCCTGGTTGTTCTGAAGTTCTGGCAACAGAAGTAGGAAGAGGATATGATTAACTGTTTCCTTCTTTGCATATATGTGCACTGCTCCATAGCACTATCACCCAAAAGAAAGCTTTAGAAGAACTTCACCATGGGAATCCTGGTTTTCCCAAAACCTCCCATCAAGAGAAATTTAATATCATAGAGACATTTCCATGCCACAGTATTGACCAGGTCAGCATTACCTTTCATTTTAAAATTCCTATGATTTTCCAGTGGAATGTCATCCATTCCATTAGGCCCTCCCCATCTCTCCTGAAAGGAAGAGGGTAAGAGAGGTGACTCATCAATAAAATAGGGACGACATCTTCCCCGTTCTAAATTCTGTTGTGTACTGCCCAATATTTGTACAGTTTTGGTCCCTATATATATGAAGAACATGCATGGATGACTTCACCTTCTTCCAACATTATCCTTTGTAAACCCCTATCCATATGTGAAACTCCATATTCTTCTTCATAGTGAGCAAGATATATTGTTCCTAACATGACTCAAAGCATTATAATGACCCCTGACAGTATTTTACGTAGTTATATGTTTGCCAACATTTCAGTCCTGGATTTCTTATTTTAAGGGTTTACACAACATAGTCACAAAAATTAGTTTTCAGCTACATATAGCTCCTATTCAATTTATGCACACTTATGAACACACATATTTATAGTTTACTACAATAATAACCCCCAAAACTGAAGTGTCACTATTGTAACCTGTAGTGCTTTGGACCATTGATGAAGAAAATTGTCATATTTTTCTTTTCTAATAAACAAAGATTGAATACAGAATACCAGATTAACCATGAGAATACATGTGTGTAACCAGTCTGAAGTCAATGGGTATGTCTACACTGAAATAAAAGACTTTCAGTATGTCCATTGCTGGCCCATGTCAGCTGTCTCGGGCTTGCGTGGCTCAGGGTGCAGGGCTAAAAATTGTTGTGTAGTCACTTGGGCTCCAGGCCGTTCCCCTTCACAGTGTCCCAGAGCATGGACTCTATCCCAAGCCCGAACATCTACACAGCAATTTTACAGCCCCACAGCCTGAATCAGCTGACCTGGGCCAGCCATGGGTGTTTAATTGCTGCATAGAAATACGCGATGTAGCCATACTTACTTATGCCAAAGATATTTTTTTTCTAAAAATAATGATGCTAGCAATTTTTTTTTAATTTAAAATAATCTCAGAAAATTTTCTGCTTGACCAATATAAGACATTTGTTTTGCATTCTTGCAACTCAAATGAAAGCTTGTTGACATTTTTTTCCAAGTAAGATTTTTCAATTAGTCTTCTCGGTTAACTAGCCATTTTGAGAAAAAAATAATTGGGAAAATTAATGTTTAGAAATCAATATCTACACAAATTTGCTATAATGTTTAACATGCATCAGCTACATAACTAAGAGAAAGATGAATATAACAAGTTTCAACTACTCATGTCAAAGTTCTGTGTAATGACTCCTTTGGAGCCATGATGTTGTTACCAGGCATAAATTCATTTTTTACAAATATGTCTAAGTACAGATTTATTCAGTAGAACTTTATGTTCCTTTAGAGCTGTTCTGGTCTATTGCATAAATAATTTGCATTTTAAAAACAGCTACATATTTACATATATATATACACAATAGACCATAGTAAGTCCTTACGGCCATCACTTAGCACTGACAATATGTGCTTTACACATTTTGTATTCAACTCATTCACATGATAGTCTCTGAAAGAGCTTCTCTGTAGTTTGCCTTATAAATAACATACTTTAAAAAAAAACTATGTATGATGTGTACTGGCATTCAGACAAGAAGTGACAGTTCTTGTTTAAAGGAAAACAGCAGCAAAATGGATAGAAACGAATTCCATTCTAACTGCTACAATGGAAATATTTCCAAAAGGTTGCATTTTATTTCCGATCTTATTGTTTTATGTCTATTGCATGGCACTTAGATTCTGATCAATAGGCATATTACAAATGTGAAAAGAAAACTTAATATAACCATGGGACTACATTGACTCTATAAAAAGATATTTAGCGTCCCATACCTACCACTTTCCTGAAAGGTTTGAACGAAACCTCTCAAGGCAAGAAAATTCAGAGTTACAACCGGAACTGCAATTTCTTACAAGTTATTATTATTGTTATTATTAATTAATAAATAATAATTACTGCTCGAAGTGCATGTCACTTTGCAAAACTCCTAGACAAGCGTCCTGCTTTAAATTGGATTGAAGTAACCAGTGCCGGATCCAGGCACCAGTGCAGCAAGCAGGTGCATGGGGTGGCCAAGAGAAAAGGGCAGCACATCCTGCTCTTCAGCGGCAATTCAGCGGTGGGTCCCTCAGTCCCTCCCGGACAGAAGGACTCGCTGCTGTATTGCTGCCAAAGAGCGGAAGCGGCGGGTTAGAGCTGCCACTGATTGTGGCATTTTTTTTTTGTTTTCCACCGCTTGGGGCAGCAAAACTGCTGGAGCTGGCCCTGGACATAACAAACACAAGAAGGGCACTTCTAGATTAGGATAAAAGGTGTTTAAAAATGTGTTAAATAGCATAAACAAGGCAGACTGTATTTCAGCTCATACTAGCTGGTCAAATTGAAACCTAGTGGGGAAAGGGGGAGGAGAAGCTCAGGTCATTGATGGAAGGCTTGGGCCAGATTTGTAATATCTCTAAAATCCAAATTGCTCTTTCCAGAGAATGAATCAATAGCATTTGTAGAACTAAATGGGATATGTCAGTGTTAATGTCTAACCTTGTTTCTGCGGAGATCAGTATTGAGTATCAGTTTAAAAAACACAGAATAAGTGTGTATTAAATGTTAAATAAAGGGCCAATCTGTGCTTGTACTTATAATGGGTGCACCAAAGGGAGAAGGAAAAAGGACGCTTATTTCACCACAGGAACTTTATAAATATATTTATAGAGACATGCAGTCCCTGTGAATTCCAACACCCATGAAAAATACCCCAAAGAGGAATAGAAGGGGAAGCGAGTGGAGCCATGGCCTGCCACAGAATGGCATACACATCCCATCCTTGCTGGAGCAGGAGCACGTGTGTCTCTTTGGAAATGGATCTGTGACTTAATACTTAACCCTATCCTAAGCAGTACTCTGAACTGTAGCCAATAGTCACTTCTTGAATTAACTGTTGCTCTTTCTCAGCAAAATGTAAATTCATGAGAAAATTACGCTTTCCACTGGGCAGATATGCTATAGGTCCATGAGCAGCCACAGCACAGTGATCTCTTCGTTTCTGACACACCAACACAAGCTGGACGTGTCTCCGGATGATGCACTGCACATAAGGAAAGATGAGTTAGTGTGCCAGGAAGCAGAGCAACCTCAGAAGAGAGGTGTGTCTGGGCATGGTTATGGCCCCACTCATCTTGCATAAGAGTCATTAAGGGAGCACTGGCTAGACCTGACACACACATGCAGCAAGTTCAGTTACTGGTCTGCTCCCCCAAATTTGCCAGAAGGCGTTCTGCATTTTAAAGACATAATGCTTCCATTCCCTCTGAAGTGGGTTCATCCTTGCAAGAAGTATAATTGAACCCTTAAATTGTGCTTTCTAATTTCTTACATTGCTTCTGGAGGAGGGAGAAAAGGAAGAAAGCAACAGAAAGACAGGAGGAGTGTGAAGGCAAAAATAAGAAAGTCATTTATCAACATTAATAAAAACTTACAATGAATTCAGGGAAGATGTACAACAGTAAATATTCCAAAAAATAATTGCTGGACTCAATAATGTGCAGGGATCCTCACACCACGTAGGCATTCTAAAGAGTTCTCAGGAAACTTATGCATTCCCATGTCATACAAATTGTTTTTACAGTAGCTTCTGTTAAAAATGTGATATCATTTGTAAAGAAAATTACTTGTACCACACCATTCTTATGTTTAGACCAGGAAATACCACAGAGAGGCCCCAACTGAGAAAAGTACTTAATCATATGCCTAACTAAGCCAAGTAGTCCCATGTGCTCCAATGGGACTACTGCTATTAAGCACACATTTAAGTATCTTGCTGAATTGGAGCCATTCTCTGGTAATAGTTGAAATTTTAAAAGTGGCCACAAGGCATTTTGCAATCGGTTAATACAAATCTGACATGCTTGTTTTATGTGCTTCAGTGTGGTCTAATGGGACAGTTAGATAAGATTCCCGTTCAGAATTGCCTTATGCACCTGAGTACATTCACTTCCAAGTGCCAGTGTTCCACTACAAAGTTAGCACTTAAAAGAATTTTACCACATTACTTTGCAGCTGGTGTTATCAATTAAGGAGTTATAAGAAATAGCAAACCCTGACAAATGTAACCCCTTGACATCATATGAAGGCCAGATAATATGCATTCTAAAACACAGACCAATCTTATTATAACATGAAACATTTAGTGATACCTTTGTTCTCTCATAAATGCAAGGGCAAACTGCATACAGAACTTACCCATTCACTTAAAAAGAGTTGCCTGCATTGCTTCCCACTTCCTTATTGAAGGGAGAAGAGATCCCTAAATTGGATACTAAGCATTTCACATTTTTTTCAAACTTAAGTAGAAAAATAGCTCTGCTAATTCCCTCTGAAATGCCCTTATTTATAATTATTTGCTCTGCATTTAGACTGTTTCTTCCCATTCAGAACAAGCTATCTTTTAAAACTTCATTATCACAGCCCTTATTCTTAACACACTGCCTTATGCACAGTGAAAGACAGATCGTGGCTGATAGCCACTAAATTGATGACGTTAAAATCTGGACATCTTTAGGTGATGGCAAGTGAGGCACTGGGCCAGAAAGCAAGAAAAGGAAAGGGAGCATGACCATTCGTCTAACACCGAAGGCGATCGATTGCCCTTCCACTAAACAGAACTGCTGATTTGGAATTCATTCAGATTCAGAGCCCTGTGCAGAATCCCTGAATGAGTAAACAATTTGCTTGTGTTAAACACGTGAGTTCTCTCATTATCTGACATGAAATAAATAATGCACCAATAAATACCCTGGCTGAAGATTAGGCACAAAAAGGAGATTCTCATTCATTTACCTACATTTTTAAGGACAATTTTATACTTGAATTAAAAAAAATCAAAAAGGAAAAATTCTAGTTATTCAGTGCTGAATTTTTCCAAGGTGTTATGACTAATTCTGCTTATGGAAGGCTGACTCCCAACTTTGAAACCATACATGGTCATTTAGAAAATAGGAGAGAACTATTATCAACAAATGTGCTGATTTTTTCTTAGATGAGAAACAGTTAATGTAGTTAAAAGTGAAATTTAATCACCACTGAGAACTGTGATAACCTTCACTTTTTAGCAATTCGTAGACTTTAAGGTCAGAAGGGACCATCATGATCATCTAGTCTGACCTCCTGCACATTGCAGGCCAAAGAACCTCCCCCACCCACTCCTGTAATAGACCCATAGCCTCTGACGGCAGTGATAATAACCTAATCAAATGATCAGAGGGGTAGCCGTGTTCATCTGGATCTGTAAAAAGCAGATCCAGACTAACACGGCTACCCCTCTGATAAAAGAGTCCTGTGGCACCTTAACAGATGTATTGGAGCATAAGCTTTCATAGGTGCATGCGTCTGACAAAGTCTATAAGGTGCCACAGGACTCTTCGTTTCTTTTTATTAATCAAATGAGTCTTTTCTGAGAGTATGTATATACTCTGAACACTCCAGATGGGTGTACCTAAGCCAATGCTAGGTAATGCTGGAGTTTAGGAATGTTTGGGCTGACTATACTGTGGTCCTGAGGCTGAAATTAAGGAGATGTGACTCTTTAAAGAATAGTACATATTGTATGTAATATTGTGTTGCTCATTTATGTCAGAAATAGACATGGGTCTGTGCAATAAAATTCAGATTCAAACTCAACAGTAGGTTCTTCAAATGTGGGGGTTTGGTTAAGCCCATGATACAAACAAGGGTGAGCATTTTACTGAGCTGTGAATTTTAGACACAGCTCTAAGCTTGCATGGGAAACATCCGACCATTTTGGGTTGTTTAGATGGGGATTTGGTTCAGAGAATCTCTAGTCAGAGTGATTTTTTTCCAAATATGACTATAATGCTTGAAATATTTTTTAAAGATCATATATGGTATGTTTTATGTCCAGATTCAGTAAATGCCTGAAATGATTTTGCTAAAATGATTTATTTTCCTTGTTTTTAAATAACATGTTCAGTATGATACAAAATGTGAGAAAATGAAGCTTAAGAAGATTTGGAGAGTAAGACACCAGTGAATGATATTCAGTCGTTAGAATGAAAGAATATCAACCATAACAATAATATGTCATAGTAATATACTGTGCCTTATCTGAGGTATTTCCTTTAATTCCTGACAAATGTGTACAAAAATTATGCAATGTAAATTTCTATAGCAGGCCAAAGTGAAGAGAGATCTTCAGTACTAAGTTCCCTCCTTGCTTGAAAAAACAAAAAACAAACAAACAAACAAAACCTACCATCTCTATATGTGTAAGGACAGAATGCAAATTTCGCTTTCACTATTTGCCATTGTCTCCCTAATACAAAATATTATTTATTTGGCTAAAGTCTTGGTAATCTTCTTCCCTCTGTTAGTGCATAGGTTTCTTCAGCTCAGAAGACCATGCTCTTTTATGCGCTAAAGAAACAGATAGAATTCCATTTAATATTTGGAATGTTGCAGTTTTTTCTTTTTCTATTGCTTATCTAGTACCAAAAGTTTAAGAAAGCCACAGTCTTCAGCAGAAACAAGTGTCAAGAAACGTAGATTCATAGATTCTAGGAGCGGAAGGGACGTTGCGAGGTCATCAAGTCCAGTCCCCTGCCCTCATGTCTAGAGCATCCCTGACAGACATTTATCGAACCAACTCTTAAATATTTCCAGAGATGGAGATTCCACAACCTCCCTAGGCAATTTATTCCAGTGTTTAACCACACTGACAGTTAGGTACTTTTTCCTAATGTCCAACCTAAACCTCCCTTCTGCAGTTTAAGCCCACTGCTTCTTGTTCTATCCTTAGAGGCTAAGATGAACAAGTTTTTTCCCTCCTCCTTATGACACCCTTTTAGATACCGGAAAACTGCTATCATGTCCCCTCTCAGTCTTCTCTTTTCCAAACTAAATAAACCCAATTCTTTCAGCCTTCCTTCATAGGTCATGTTCTCTAGACCTTTAATCATTCTTGTTGCTCTTCTCTGGACCCTCTCCAGTTTCTCCACATCTTTCTTGAAATGTAGTGCCCAGAACTGGACACAATACTCCAGCTGAGGCCTGACCAGCACAGAGTAGAGCGAAAGAATGACTTCTCGTGTCTTGCTTACAACACACCTGTTAATGCACCCCAGAATCACATTTGCTTTTTTTGCAACAGCATCACACTGTTGACTCATATTTAGCTTGTGGTCCACTATAACCCCTAGATCCCTTTCTGCCGTACTCCTTCCTAGACAGTCTCTTCCCATTTTGTATGTGTGAAACTGATTGTTCATTCCTAAGTGGAGCACTTTGCATTTGTCTTTATTAAACTTCATCCTGTTTACCTCAGACCATTTCTCCAATTTGTCCAGATCATTTTGAATTATGACCCTATCTTCCAAAGCAGTTGCAATCCCTTCCAGTTTGGTATCATCTGCAAACTTAATAAGCGTACTTTCTATTGCAATATCTAAGTCGTTGATGAAGATATTGAACAGAGCTGGTCCCAAAACAGACCCCTGCGGAACCCCACTTGTTATACCTTTCCAGCAGGATTGGGAACCATTAATAACTACTCTCTGAGTACGAGTATGCACTCACCTTATAGTAGTCCCATCTAAATTGTATTTACCTAGCTTATTGACAAGAATATTATGCAAGACTGTATCAAATGCCTTACTAAAGTCTAAGTATACCACATCCACCACTTCTCCCTTATCCACAAGACTCATTATCCTATCAAAAGAAGCCCTTGAGGAATTCCACCATGATTTCAACAATTTGCATCCCACCATCAACCTCAGCCTAGACCAATCCACACAAGCGGTCCATTTCCTTGGCACTACTTTGTTAATAAGCAATGGTCACATAAACATCACCCTATACCTACTGACCGCTATGCCTACCTACATGCCTCCAGCTTCCATCCAGTACACACCATACGATCCGTTGTCTACAGCCAAGTTCTAAGATACAATGGCATTTGCTCCAATCCCTCAGACAGAGACAAACACCTATAAGATCTCTATCAAGCACTCTTAAAACTACAATACCTACCTGCTGAAGTGAAAAAAACAGATTGACAGAATCAGAAGAGTACCCAGAAATCACCTACTACAAGACAGGCTCAACAAAAAAAAATAACAGAACGCCACTAGCCATTACCTTCAGTCCCCAACTAAAACCTCTCCAGTGCATCATCAAAGATCTACAACTTATCCTGAAAGATGATCCCTCACTCTCACAGATCCTGGGAGACAGACCAGTCCTCACTTACAGATAACCCAGGAACCTATCCTTGCAACAAATCCCGATGCCAGCTCTGTCCACATATCTATTCAAGTGACACCATCACAGGACCTAATCACATCAGCCATACCATCAGGGGCTCATTCACCTGCACATCTACCAATGTGATATATGCCATCATGTGCCAGCAATGCCTCTCTGCCATGTACATTGGCCAAACTGACCAATCTCTATGCAAAAGAATAAATGGACACAAATCTGACATCAGGAATCATAACATTCAAAAACCAGTAGAAGAACACTTCAACCTCTCTGGCCATTCAGTAACAGATTTAAAGGTGGCAATTTGGCAACAGAAAAGCTTAAAAAACAGACTTCAAGGAGAAACTACTGAACTTGAATTGATATGCAAACTAGATACTATCAACTTAGACTAAATAGAGACTGGGAATGGCTGAGCCATTACACACATTGAATTTATTTCGCCCATGTTAAGTATCTTGTCAAACTGTCTTAAATGGGCTATCTTGATTATCACTACAAAAGTTTTTTTTTTCTCCTGATGACAACAGTTCATCTTAATTAATTAGCTTCTTAGAGTTGGTTGGACAACTCCCACCTTTTCACATTCTCTGTATGTATATATATCGCCTCACTATATGTTCCATTCTATGCATCCGATGAAGTGGGCTGTAGCCCACTAAAGCTTATGCTCAAATAAATTTGTTAGTCTCTAACGTGCCACAAGTACTCCTGTTCTTTTTATCCTATCAAAGAAAGCTATCAGATTGGTTTCACATAATTTGTTCTCCACAAATCCATGCTGGTTATTCCCTATCACCTTAACACCTTCCAAGTGTTTGCAGATGATTCCTTAATTACTTGTTCCATTATCTTCCCTGGCACAGAAGTTAAACTAACAGCTCTGTAGTTTCCTGGGTTGTTTTTATTTCTCTTTTTATAGATGGGCACTATATTTGCCCTTTTCCAGTCTTCTGGAATCTCTCCTGTCTCCCAAGATTCTCCAAAGATAATAGCTAGAGGCTCAGATACCTCCTCTATTAGTTCCTTGAGTATTCTAAGATGCATTTCATGAGGGCCTGGTTACTTGCAGGCATTAATTTTTCTAAGTGATTTTTAACTTGGTCTTTTTTTATTTTCTCTTCTGTACCTATCCCCCTTCCCATTAGCACTCACTATGTTAGGCATTCCTTCAGACTTCTCAGTGAAGACCAAAACCAAGAAGACATTAAGCATCTCTGCCATTTCCAAGTTTCCTCTTACTGTTTCTCCCTCCTCACTGAGTAGTGAGCCTATCCTGTCCTTGGTCTTCCTCCTGCTTCTAATGTACTGATAAAAAGTCTTCTTGTTTCCCTTTATTCCTTAAACCAAGCAGGTGTGTTTACAAAATATTTATTAGTGAATGATAATATACTGGGAAAATATTATATACTAATATATACATACACACACACACACACACACAACTATTAATCAAGGACCATTAAAGCTGAAAAGACTAATGGTTATTCATATCTAGGTCCCTACCAAATTCACAGTCCATTTTGGTCAATTTCACAAGCATAGGATTTTAAAAATCATAAATTTTATGACTTCAACTATTTAAATCTGAAATGTCATGGTGTTGTACTTATAGGGGTCCTGATTCGAAAAGGAGTTGTGGGTGGGGGCTCTCAAGGTTATTGTAGGGGGTGCTTGCGATACTGCTACCCTTAGTTCTGCACTGCTGCTGGTGGCGGTACTGCCTTCAGAGCTGAGCAGCTGGAGAGTGGCAGCTGCTGGCTGCAATCCCAGCTCTGAAGGCAGAGCTGCCACCACCAGTAGCACAGAAGGATGGCATGGTATGGTATTGCCACCCTTATTTCTGTGCCGCTGCCTGCAGAGCTGGGCCCTTAGTCAGCAGCTGCCACTCTCCAGCCACCCAGCCCTGAAGGCAGCAGCGCAGAAGTAAGGATGGCATGGTATGTTATTGTTACCCTTACTTCTATGCTGCTGCTGGCAGGGCACTGCCTTCAGAGCTGGGCACCCGGTGAAAAGCTGCCGCTCTCCAGCCACGCAGCTCTGAAAGCAGCACAGAAATAAGGATGGCAATACTGCAACACCCCTAAAAACAACCTTGTGACCCTCCTGCAACTCCCTTTTGTGTCAGTACCCCAATTTGAGAAACACTGGTCTTCCCCATGAAATCTTTATAGTATAGAATAAAAGCACACAAAAGACAGATTTCACAGGGGAAGACAAGATTTCACAGTCCATGATGCGGTTTTTAAATGGCTGTGAATTTGGTAGGGCCCTATCCACATCTCTGAATCTTTAGTTCTATTTAAAGGAAATTTAAAATGCATATGGTATATTCGTGCAAAGCTGCACACTCCATGTCAAAAGATAGGGTTAGTGTTGCTGTAGTCATATTGGGCCCAGGATATTAGACAAAATTGCAGATGAATATTAGATAAACAATATTTTTCGGAACCATTTTTGCTGAAGAGAGAGACAAGCTTTTGAGCTACACACAGCTATTCTTCAGATGTGAGAAAGGTACTCACAGTGTCACAGCTAGATACAAGGTCAAACAGATAGTTAAGTATAAGTAGTTAGTACACATTCTAAGGGACCATTCAAAGTGAAATGGGTCATTCACACCTCTGTAGTCATAGGACAAAAAGGGGGTTAGTGGGTTAAGGTTAGTGGGTTATAGATTTTTGTAATAAGCCATAAATCCAATATTTATTTAAGGGTACGATTACATTATGAATTATCAGAGTGGTAGCTGTGTTAGTCTGTATCAGCAAAAAGAACGAGGAGTACTTGTGGCACCTTAGAGACTAACAAATTTATTTGGACATGCAGACTCAAAGTAAAACTATTTCCCCATGGTAATTTTTTCCCTTACTGTTACTCACACCTTCTTGTCAACTGTTGGAAATGGGTCATCCTGATTACACTGCTCTACAGCCAAAATGCTTCTGAAATAAATGTAGTCCAACTTTACTAATTCTGGGTCAGTGAGAACGAAAATGATGCTTAAAATTGTTGATTGACTCTAGTTTTCAAGATATGCTATTGGGTCAGTATATACGACCCTTGACTTGGGAATGGCGGAGGATAAGTGAGTT
Organism: Gopherus evgoodei; assembly: GCF_007399415.2. Lineage (NCBI taxonomy): Eukaryota > Metazoa > Chordata > Testudines > Testudinidae > Gopherus > Gopherus evgoodei. The sequence goes on from NC_044324.1 coordinate 52,803,111, forward strand.
ATAAAGGGAAGGGATCTCAATTTAAACCAGAAATGACTAAAATACATCTTTGACTGGATCTATGAATAAATCTATAACTGGGTTTGGACGGTACTTGCTTTTTAGGCAAAACAATGAATGATGCAATCTGAAGCTGGTATTGCATCATACATGATATGAATTGCATCATGTTATTCCTAGAAATCATGGATGATGCAATCATAACCAAGTTTACATCTCTCTGCTGAACAAATTGCCCTATATCAGCTCTAGAAATCATACAGTGTCATGCTCTCTTATTTGTCAGTGTTGGATTTTGCAAAGGGACACACTTCTGTTTAGCCAAAGTGAGCAGAGATGCCTCGTATTTGTGTGAACAGTGCCGATAACTTCTGCTATGTTTGTGGTGCATCACAAAAGCGCAGTATAACCACTATGGTTAAGAAAGCCTATCACCTTTACTTTGGCTGCAAAATTGGAGTTCAGGACAAGAGGTGGGCCCCACACATATGCTGCAACACTTGTGCAAGAAATCTTGGCCAGTGGTTGAACAGGAAAAGGAAATCTATGCCTTTTGCAGTGCCAATGATTTGGAGAGAGCCAAGAGATCATACCAGCAATTGTTACTTCTGCAAGGTTCCTCCAGTTGGGAAAGGTGTGTCAAAGAAGAAAAAGTGGACTGTGCATTATCCAAACATTCCATCAGCTATACGCCCAGTACCCCACGGAGAAGGACTGCCGGTTCCTGATGCACCAGAATCATTCTCACTTGAGTCAGATGAGGAAGAGGAAGAGGATGAAACTTCTGGTCCTGAACCATCAATGTCACAGGGCCCACATTTTCTCCCATCCTCCTCCTCTGAACCACACCTCAGAACACAAGGTGAACTGAATGACCTTGTTGGGGATTTGGAACTACCCAAGAGTAAGGCAGAGCTGTTGGGCTCCAGACTACAGCAGTGGAATCTCCTGGCAGGCTATCAGGGCAAATGGAGCCCATCAATGCTTGCAGACTATTGCTGGACAGTGACAAGAGATGCTCCATTTAATGAATACAAGAAGAGCCGAGTAGACACTGAATAGGACTAAACTACGTACATAATAGTTTTTTGCCTTTTGTTTCATAATAAATTTTATTTATAGAACCCTTTGGCTGATTTTTAAAGTGTTACATAAACAGGACAGGTGAAATATTATCATGTAAAGCAACCATAAACACATGAAAAGACCTAGGTTTACAATTTATGATTAAAACTCTACTATCTACATAATATACATAGACATAAAATGTAAAAACTTAAATATCTTAGAAACAATAGCCAATCAGTTGTTTTAATTGTCATATTTGAATTCAGCACATCAAAATATATAATAAATATCACATTTTATCTCTGAAGCAGACGACTTCTCAAAAATTGTAGACCAGTGTTATCACTTCAAAAGTTTTTTTTCCTCCTGCTGACAATAGCCCACCTTAATTGATTAGTCTCGTTATATTAGATATGGCAACACCCATTTTTTCAAGTTCTCTGCATATATATATCTTTCTACTGTATTTTCCACTGCATGCATCCAATGAAGTGGGGTTTAGCCCACAAAAGCTTTTGCCCAAATACATTTGTTAGTCTCTAAGGTGCCACAAGTACTCCTCGTTCTTATTACAAATTATGTTGACCTAAATTACATCAACTTACGACACTGCAGTAATTAAATCACTTCTGCATGCTCTTTGGGTCAGCAGTGAATGTCCTCACCAGGAGTGCTTACACCAATTGAACTGTCAGTGTGCGGCATTGTGGGATGGCTTCTGAAAGCCAGCAATACTCAATGTAAACAATGAAGTATCTGTCACTGATACTGCATCAATCAACCTCAGCGCTAGGCCTCTCACGGAAATGGAATCATTTAGTTGGCATAGCGGCGAGTTACATCGGTGGGAGTGACATTTTATTGTAGACGCTTACTGAGTTAGGGTGACATAAGTTGCCTTGAGTCAACCTATTCTGTAGTGTACAACAGGGCTCAGTTTAAAGGTTGTAAAAATCAATAATGCATTGTAGGATTCTGGTGGGAAACAGAGTGTTTTTTCTTTTGCTATACTACACCAATAGTACCAGCACCAATGGTCATTATGCTTTCAGCCTGAAAATTTCTTTCATTTTCTCCCTAGTTGCCGCAAGTTCTACTTTAAAGATATACTAAAGATATATATCTCCTTGTTTTGAATGGTATGTGCAGGACCTGGAACAGATTCCTAAGCTACTTCTGGAGATGGACCCAGAAAGTATACATCTTGAAACTGAGTTCCAGAATCTACATTTCCTAAAAGTACCGTTAGACAAGGACTTTAATAAATGCTAGATACCGTGGCAAAGTGCCAATCCACATTAAAACCTGTTAAATTATTTATCAGTTCACAACACTGTCTCTAATTAAAACCACAATCACATTAAGGTTTTTAAAAGGACTAGAACTGCACTACCTATGTGACTTTTGTGTGTGACTTATGTTTTTGGCTGCTTGCTTGCAGCTGTGACTGCACACATATGACTTTACCATATGCTCTGCTTCAAAACCAAAAGGACTGGATATCAGCAAGGAAACACAATCATTACAGAATACTGCTACATCAGCAGTCTAAAAACCAGCCTGTGAAACCTATGCAAGCTTTTACTTATTCATATTTTATTTGTTTTGTGTGGCAGTACAAGCTGCTTGGCCCCACTTTATGTTGTGTACAAAGCTTTAAGGTGCCTCATTGTTGAAGCAGAATGGAGAGAGGTAAATAGTGGTGTCCCTCAGGGGTCAGTACTGGGCCCAGTCCTATTCAACATATTCATAAACAATCTGGGAAAAGGGGTAAACAGTGAGGTGGCAAAATTTGCAGATGATACAAAACTACTCAAGACAGTTAAGTCCAAAGCAGAATGCAAAGAGTTACAAAGGGATCTTACAAAATTGGGTGACTGGGCAACTAAACTGCAAATGAAATTCAATGTTGATAAATTCAAAGGAATTGGAAAACATAATCCCAACTAGACATACAATATGATGGGATCTAAATTACCACTCAAGAAAGAGATCTTGGAGTCATTGTGGGTAGTTCTCTCAACACATCCACTCAATGTGCAGCAGCAGTCAAAAAAATCTAACAGAATGTTGGGAATCATTGAGAAAGGGATAGATACTAAGACAGAAAATATGATATTGCCTCTATATAAATCCATGGTACACCCACATCTTGAATACTGCATGCAGATATGATCACTCCATCTCAAAAAAGATACATTGGAATTGGCAACAAAAATGATTAGGGGTATGGAATTTCTATACGAGGAGAGATTAATAAGACCGGGACTTTTCATCTTGGAAGAGACTAAGGTAGGATATGATTGAAGGTTATAAAATCATGACTGGTGTAGAGAAAGTAAATAAGGAAGCGTTATTTACTCCTTCTCATAACACAAGAGCTAGGGGTCACCCAATGAAATTATAGGCAGCAGGTTTAAAACAAACAAAAGGAAATATATTTCTTCACACAATGCAAAGTCAACCTGTGGAACTCCTTGCCAGAGGATATTGTGAAGGCCAAGACTATAACAGGGTTTAAAAAAAAGAACTAGATAAATTCATGGAGGATAGGCTATCAATGGCTATTAGCCAGGATGGGCAGGGATGGTGTTTCTAGCCTCTGTTTGCCAGAAGATGGGAATGGGCAAAAGGGGATGGATCATTTGATGATTACCTGTTCTATTCACCTGGCATTGTCTGGCTATACCAAAAGAAGGGCAGGACATCTGGCATGGGTTTAATCAGGCCTCAACTGTATTATCTGTCTGGGACTGGCAAATAAAAGTATACAGTGCAAGTAACTCCCATAATTACTCGAGAGGATTTTACCAACTCCTCCTCTTTTTCCATCCAGGTCCCTCCAGCAAATCCATTCATGTGACCTTACCATTCACCCCCGCCCCTCCTCCTTAGGAGGGTTAAATGGGCTATAAGAATGAGAGTTTGACTCCCTGCCATACCAATCACAGGAGTCGCCAATCCCCTCCACCCGATTTGTTCCTTTAACAAACACCTCTTTTAAAGTCCCTTTCCAAGCCATTTCCAGTCACTATATACCTTTCCTATAGAGTACCTGCACTGGACATCTGCCACACGGAAGCACCAGCAATTAGTTTGGCTGTCTCCACCCCCAAACCCACTCGGGTTCCCAGACATCTCTTACTGTTCCCTTTTGTATTGGCCAAAACAAACGGGGCTCCAGAGATTTACAGAGGAATCCCATCCTCTATGAAAATTTTGGTGCCTCAGGATGCTCAAATTGCTGAGCCTTTTATGACCCCAAGGGATTTGGCCACCCCCGTTGTCATGCCTTGCCCACCCAGGTGGCACTCCACAGCTTCCAGCCGGACCATACATTAATGCACCTCTGACAACACCAATCTGCATCAATTCTCTTCTTGTTCTGGGCAGTAATTGAATCCTTTTACACATTCCCAAGTCACGTTTTCCAGTGCGTGACACATCATGCCAGTGACTGCCGACAGGCCCCAGTGGTGCACAGCAATGGCATCAGCTGGACCTTGGTTGCCAACCCTCAAGGCCATAAGACAAACAATTCTGTGCCCACAGATCCACACCACCACCTACATGGCCGGTCTTCCAATATCTGGAATCACAACACATGTTGACTCAGCACCTGAGGTTGCACACACGTATTGTATGCTTCTGAATTCCAATGCCCAATTGTCAGAATGGCCTGTGCCCCTGTACCCAGATGTACCACTGCTGTTATGGCCCCTGATTACGAATAAGTGAGAACCAAATTCCGTGGGGTATGGCCAAGCTCACAGCCTTTCCAGAAGATAATAAATGCTCCCCAGTCAGTCACTGACCATCACAAGTTTAGTACCCGTGCTTGCCCCTCCCAGTGTACATCACACAGTTGCAATCCCGCTCTCCCCCACTTCGACAGTGCCCCTGCATAACCCAGGCTTTAGCTTGCTGATCCCAAAAGCACCAAAACTGCTTTTAAGAATGCTGCTCTGAGCAAGTCCATTTAGATTCCTGAGAATGTTAACCATGATGTGCCTGCGTGACTGCTGCATGGAGCCATTGGAATACAACCACCCTGCCAGCAACCTTTGAGTGAAGACTGCTGTGTGGGTACAGATAACCATTTAGCCCACTGACAAATGTAACAGCCGGAAGGTGATTCCAAAATTGTTGAGGATGCCAGCTGACAGGTTGCCTGTGACCCCGTGTCCTGCAGCATCTGCAGTTCTGTAATGGGCGTTTCGGTGACCAGCATTTCTGCTCCTGTAATTGCATAAGTTTGATAAAACTTGTGCCATAGCTCTGCCACGTGAATGGAGGTGGTGGTTCTGCATACTACATTGCTAAACATCCTACCCCCAGGGTCCATGTAGCTAGTGGCATCTGCTCAGGTTCTTGGCTGGCTCCTGGTGCCAGCTTCCGAAACCTGTTATGTAAAAGTGAGGCATCTGCTATGCCAGTATTACATTTCCTGAGTCTAATAAAGTAATGGATATTATCCTGGAGCCTATTTGAGGGCCAAGCCCCAGGAGAAAAACCTGCAACTTATGTACAGGCCATTCTGTGAAAGGCACAGCTACCCTGCCCTCAATTCATTCCTATGGAATCCTTATTATTATTATTTTTTAAACCTCGTAGCCCAATCATGCCCCTGACATCTAATGTGTTTTTTTGACAGCACGTTACATATATAATCCACACCCATGACTTGCAGTGGTTTTTGTTTGACAGTGTACAGCTTGCTCCATGTAAAAGGGAGGCTTCAGGAGTAGAGCTGCACCTTTTAAAACCTACATTCCTAGCGGATGAGTCAGCGACCATGCTGACTCTTTTACAACAGTTTTCTTCTCTATCTCTCTCCTCTACGCCACAGCCATAAAGCACTGTTCCCTTCATTCAGGCAGCCAGCCAAGTACCTCCCCCACCACTTAAAAGTGCAGGGTAGTCATTGGCAAGATACTGCGATAGATGGACCTTTGGTTGACCTAGTATGGCTGTTCTTATACTCTGCTATAATAAAATAATAATAATAATAATAATAATAATCTGCAAGAATGTAAGCATCATTGTTACTGTTTGTTAACTAGGAAATTACCACTGTTAACTTAAACCAAAGGTACATGCAACTTGGATGAAATTCACCATTGTGATGAGGGCCATCTTGAGGCTCTCTCCCTATTTTCAGGGAATATGTATGATGTACATAGTACCAGGCCTTGACTAACTCCAATCCACATGGTGAGTGGCATCCAATGTGTATAGAAATTAAAGTAGGTTGTTCCATGTATGCAGAAAAAAAGATTTATATAACTAATATTGTCTCAAGTCATTCAAAGTCACTGGTGTGTTAACAGATTTGGACTGGCCATTGAACAGGAAAAAAAACTACATTTTCTAAGAATTAAAATTATATTGAGGAAGAATCAGTACACAGTAGTAGTCCCCTTTCCTATTTAAATGTTATGGTTGAAATAAAAATGATTTTTGGGTCCTCAAATTACCATAGGCAAAGCACTAAAATTAATCATGTACATACAAAATCTTCTATTTTTCCATAAAAATTGAGTTACTCACCTTTGAAATATTCTTTAAAGAACTACTTTCATACTGACCAGCTGAAATGTGAGCATCTAAGATGTTGGGTAAGCGAAAATAGGGCTCTATTTTCTGCCATGGTCTACTTACATAATCTTAGAAAATATCTAAAGGAAGGGGAGCATTTGTCTGATCTCCAGCTGACCCTGAAGTCTGCATGGCAAATGATTAAGTTATGTAGCTATTAAAACAGGGAGAAGGGGAGATGACACATACTGTATACTCCTCAAATACAGAAACAATCATATACAATTAGTTAAATCACCCCTGCTTCATGGTGCACTTTGTCACAGCATTTTTGCTTAATCGTTTTGTACATGAAAATATATTTACTACTATTCAGCATTATACATAACTGTAACATTTTCTGCTAATCTTTATTAATGCCCTTATAGTATGTCTGCCACCAACCAACAGATGTCATCAAATTAAGTGGAGGCTGAATTTGGCATTAACTTTTAACAAATTTTAAAAATGAATGCCTTTTTCCAGTTATATGTACAAATCTCAGATCTCTTTTTTATGCTTAATACCCAATTCTTGTTGAGACCTTTTAGTGATTAAGACTAGGCAGTAGGATAATATGTGCCCAATTATTTTGCATCAGTTACATGTAATATTACCATGGCTGAGGCTATTCCACAAGGAATCGTGTTCAGGACAGAATCCTAACTCAAATGTGATCTGAGTAGACAGTGCCACCGTGTTTCTGCAATTAACAAGACAGTATTGTTGGCTCCCACAGGGAAGTACTTTCTAAGAGTTTCACTGCAATTTTATAAACATAACATTTTTGTAAGCGAACCTGTCTAAAATAGTTTTTGACATTTTATAATTGCAAATTATATTAGCTTCCACATTAGCACATCCCGCATAGGTCTTCTGGTGGCATAGTAAGGTCACATGAACAGCATTGATAAGATACCAAAGTGGTGAGTGTGCATAGATTCCTGGATAAAGAGATCCAAAAAGGAAGCAGTGATACATGTGTGTTAATCTGTCAATAATTCATATATGATACAGGGAGGATACATTTAAAAGGGAATTACAAGAACATTATGGACCATCTCTTCAAAGATAGACTGAACTGGACTCAGTTTGATACAACTAGCTAGAATAATTAATGCTAAAACATGTTCCTTATGATAGAACAAAGGAAGATAGCTGATGCAAGCAATGGGATGGGGGGGGGATGTTTATTTGGAAACAAAATGCCATGGTGCATTGCAGACAAAAAAAGAAGGACATTGGAAATACGAGAAAGAGAGAGAGAATGGGGATAAAACTCCAGAACTAGAAATGTGGACACAGTAATTGTCAGGATGACAGAGATTATTCCCCTCCCCACATCCTCAAGATGATATACCTCTCAAATAGAGGTTATACACCCCTGTTATAACCTGGGCCTGCCAGCTGGAAACACTAACAAATTAGGTGAAGCCTGGCCACCTAGTATCCTACAGAGTGAGGGGAAAGACGGGACAATGACAAGACACTTGAGATTAGAGGTTGTGTCACTGGCATTTTGCTTGATGAAAGAGTTAGAGGGGAGAAATGATATTTGACAAAGAAATGAAGGTGTGATGATTTGGGTAATGTCTATGAACATTCTGATTAAGATTATAATCTGTCTGTATATATCTTTATCAAACTCATCATAATCTTGTCACATCTTTGTTACCCTTCTCTAGGAACAGGCAGAATCCCACTGAAGATCATCTGAGCCTCAATTTCCTTAAGCGTCTTCCCCAGTATGGCATAGTCTCCCTTGATACATTCCAGCAAGAATCTAGCCGTATCATTCGTTCCCACATAAAGGACAATCAACGGATTCTTTCCCGCTCCTGTTAGGATCCTTTTCAGCCTCAGGGCCACATCCCGTATCTTAGCACCGGGCAGACAGCACACCCTTCTGTTCTCTGGATCAGCTCTAGTTACAGGCCTGTCTATTCTTTTCAGTAAGGAGTCCCCAATCAAGTAGACCTGCTTTTTCCTGGTGACAGTGTGATTCTCCAGTCTATCCCCTGCTCCAGGGCCAGCTTTAGGCCGATTCAGCTGATTCCCAGGATTTGGGCCCCTCGCCTAAGAGGGCCACATGCTGAGAGCCGGAGCCCCAGCTGGAGCACGGCAAGCCGCCCCGCTCTCCCGGCTGGAGCCGCAGCCGGAGTGCGGCAGGCCGCCCCGCTCTCCCGGCTGGAGCCGCGGCTGGAGCGCGGCAAGCCGCCCCGCTCTTCCGGCTGGAGCCCCAGCCAGAGCGCGGCAAGCCGCCCTGCAGCCCTGCTCTCCCGGCTGGAGCCGCGACTGGAGCCGCGGCCAGAGTGCGGCAAGCTGCCCCGCTCTCCTGGCTGAAGCCCCAGCCAGAGTGCGGCAAGCCGCTCCGCAGCCCCGCTCTCCCGGCTGGAGCGCGGCAAGCAGCCCCGCTCTCATGGCTGGAGCCGCGGCCGGAGTGCGGCAAGCTGCCCCGCAGCCCCGGTCTCCCTGCTGGAGCTCCAGGCCCTTTAAATAGGCCCCATAGCCCTGGGATAGCAGGGGGCTCTGGGGGCTATTTAAAGGGCCAGGGCTCCAGCTGCCTCTGCCACCCCGTCCTTTAAATAGCCACCGGAGCCCTGCTGCCCCCATGTATTCTCCAGGGCTCTCGCCTCTATTTAAAAGGTCCGGGGCGGGGTAGAAGCAGGGGAGTCCCGGGCCCTTTAAATAACCCCCAGAGCCCTGGGATAGCAGGAGGCTTGGAGGCTATTTAAAGGGCCAGGGCTCCAGCTCCCTCTGCTGCACCCCCTGCCCTGCCTCCAGCCAGCTCTGCCCCTAGCCAGCTCTGCACTCCGTGTCCACAGCCAGCCCCTGCCAACCCCCCTGCCCTATCTCCAGCTACCCCCTGCCACACACTCCTGTGGCCCTGTCCAAAGCCAGCCAGCCCCCACACACCCCTGCCCGCACCAGCCCTGCACACCCTGCCCACACCCAGCCCCAAACCCCCTGCCCTGTCTCCAGCCAACCCCACTGCACTCCCCTGCCTGAAGCCAGCCAGTTCTGCACTTCTCTGTCTCCAGCCCTCCCAACCCCTGCTGCATCCCCCTGCGGCCCTGCCTGAAGCCAGCCCACCCCACACACCCCTGTCTCCAGCCAGCCCTGCACCCCTTTCCCTGCCGGCAGCTAGACCCTACCTCCAGTCAGCCCCTGCCCTGCCTCCAACCAGCCCCATGTCCACTGCTGTCCTGCAGTTCCCAGGGAAGTAACCTGCACACCTGCTTCAATGAGGGGGGCAGGGAGCAGCTGGGACCCACACATGTGCACACTTGCAGGGAGTGGCAAGGACACACACATGTGAAATGGCGGTCATTAATAAGCAATCAACAGCATATTTGATGCAATGTACATAATATATAATTGTATTATTTATATAGTTATGGAAAGTAAATAATACATGGAAGAAATTAAAGGCTTTTTTTTACACGTTTGTTTTTTTTTAGTCATCCCTGCCAGGGCCCCGCCGAAAATGTTCGAATTGGGCCCCGCACTTCCTAAAGCCAGCCCCGCCCTGCTCCCACTGGCTGCAAGTGCTCTCTATTCCTATTCACCCTTGCAATGCTCTGCAACCCATTCTGTATCCTTCTGGGGCTCATGTTTGCTGTTGTCTCCATTGACTCTTCTCCTCTTCCTGTAGGACTAGCTGCTCTTCTCTTTTTCCTTGCTCTCTCACCTTCAGCGACCACCTGCTGTGCCCCTTCTTCATTTTCCAACTCTGCAAACCTGTTCCTGAGGTCATTTCTCCTTCACTGGCCCATCTTTTCCTCTGCCTGGTTCTCTTAGTCACATGCCTCCACCGACCACTTTCCTCACCCAGCAGTCTCCCCTCAGAATTCTTTGGTCCTGCTTCCATCTGCAAGTCTGAGATTATCCCTTCAGCCTCCTCATGTCTTTGCTCCATCATTTGCTTCTAAACTCAACCAGAGTTTCCACCTGCATCTCCAGTCCCTGGATCTTTTCTTCCATCAGCTCTATCAGGCGGCACTTCATGCAGACAAAACTCTTTTCAGGTACTCCCTCCAGGATCATGTACATGCCTCAGCTTCCACATCCAGTCATCCTCATTATGTCTTTCACTGCTGCCTCTGTATGGGTCATAGCCTGCTCTTCCAACAGAACTCCCACTGAAACTCCCCTGTTTACAGCTCTGTTTCCTGGCTGCTGTGCCGCTGCAGCTGTCTCCATAAAGAACTCTGACCTAAGCCCAAAAATGTTCAAGAGAAGTGAGGAAACTGAGGCACATAAATGCAAACAGGTGTTTTATTGTTTTGTCTAGATCTCCATATTTCTTGGAGTAGCTAAGTAAAGGGCAAACACTAAAAACCTTTGCAAAGACATATCTGATTCATGTAACAGTATCATGCCTCTGGAGAGGTCAATAGCAAACCAGGGTACCCACAAGCTTGGACCTCTGGGAAAAAGTGTGCTTAAGTAACTGGGGCATCTTGAATGGTTGGTGGTCAGCACTAGTCCTAGGAAAGGGACCACTTCCATTAAGGGGTAATAGACAAAGACTGTGCCCAAAAAGCATTCCAGAGAGGCACAAAAGGAGATTGTGCTAAGGCCTACCCAGATGAAAGGAAACTTAAAAGCACACAATTCCAGCAGATGTGGGACAAAAACACTGTGGCCTGCTGAGTGTCCAAGGGGGGAGCATTGATCAGGGCTCTGACAGAATTATATTGCTCATTTTCTGAACAATATAAAGGGGATCAACCTAAAACAGCTGGATTCTTGGCCTTAAGGGCAAGGACTAAACACGTTCCAAAACTTTTTTTTATTGCATACCCCCTTCCAGATCTACCAGCTGCCTACATAGTCCTCCCTTCTCAACACTGATACTTTATGTTTTCTTTTTAACACTATCTGTCTTTAGCCATCTGTCCATATTTCACTGTTACACACAGATATAGTTATAGTGCAACTTATACAACCGAACCCCCCACCTAAGTTCTGAGTTCAGTTAGACTGGACAGTTGCTAGGTAACTGAACCTGTGCTGTACCCCGATTGGAGGTGAGGACTCTGTATGTCAGCCTCTCTGTGTATCTATGTTGTCATTGGTACATCCTGAAGTAAATTAACTACTGTATTTTATATAATAAATTCCCACAGAGCATTAAATCTTTGTCTGAGTAGCCTGTTATGCAATAAATAAAATTAATAAATAAAATCCATCTTTACACAATTTCTCCTGCAAAAATTCCCCCGATATGTCTCTCATACCCCCAGAGGTACACGTAGACTAAGAGATCCCTCCAAAAGGAAATGAAGTTTGTAGGTTTTCAGTTTTATGGGTGCATGGGAAAAAACTAAAGACCACAATCAAGACCAGAGTTCAAGTGGCCTAATGAGACAGAAGCCATGTGTAAACAAAATTCAGTAAGTTAGTATTTCATGATGCATGTATTTGAAGGCATGCTCTCCAGAGAAATCTGTACAGCCACAGGATGGTTTCCCCTTTCCTCAAGAAGGAGAGAGAAAGAGACAAAAAAAAAACAAAAAAACCCCACAATTTTCCTATGAGAATTATAATATTGTTGAAGGAAAACTGACAATGCATTTTAAAATGTTTCCAATTATAAAAGCGTCTTTTAGAACATTTGTATTTTAGTAAAAGGGATAATGAACTTTATACAATATTTTAAGCATTTTGTGTAAGTGTTGTCCAAGACACTGTTTAATTAACTTTTCACATCCCTTGGGCCACTTCTGAGACTTGTTTATACTATTTTACATATGCAATGAAATGAATTAATTGCAACAAGTAAGATTCTAATATTAACCCCCCCATTCATCCCCAGGCCCAGCTCCTGTCTCCTCAGCATCCCAGTCTGGAGGCTTCCTCCTGCTCCAATTTTTGAAAATATTGAAGTCATAGCCTTGACGAATATTCATCCAATTGAACAAGCAATGAAAGCTTGCCTCCATGGTAAACTAATGTAAATGATTGTTCTATTCTACACTGAAACTTTGCCTTGAGCTAACTGGATAGTTAGGATGGAAGGGATTTGTTCAATATCCATTGTTCACTCTTGATATATGCCTTAAGGATGTAGTGATCACCTAGCTAGGCTAGACAGAGATCTTTTCTACTTTTCTATTTGTTTAAACAATGGAGCAAATATTCCTTTAAATTACACCTGTAGGTTTAATGAAATTGAATGATCCCAGAGATTTCAAACCAAAGCATGTGTCCAGTGTTAACAGTAAGAAAGAAATAGAGGACTAATAATTAAAATAGAATGTCTCACTTCATTTGAAATATCATTTCAACTTCTTCAATTTGATGTCTTGTAGCCAGTGACATTGTGTATTATTTCACAGCTTACTGTTGTCAGAAAGACTGGTTCTGAAGGACAACTTGTTGATTGTTATGTTCATGCCAATACAAATCTAAATGTGACACTTTCCATTAGTGCACTCACCTTTTAACTAGAATCTTATCATACAGATCTATATCTATTTAAAACAAATTGATCTGCATCCAGAAATCCTTTAGAAGGGGAAAGGGAAAGGGAGAAGTAACTGCATTAAATAAATATCAGCAATAGAAGGAAATCCTGCTTTCTTTTAGATGGTATAGGTTTATCACTTGCACTGACATTATAGATAACTTAGTGCTAGTTTATGCCCTCACCTTACATGGCCACACACAGGGAATCAAGGCCCTCTTTTCTCCCATTGTGGACATGTAGAATCTACCTGGATGCTGGGTCCATGACTGGTACAGAGCACAGTCCCCATCCAGCAAATAAATTAGTGTAGGGATACCAGTGAGGGAAGGAAGGAAGCTATACCCTGCAAAAGAGTATTTCACCTTACCTTCCCCAGGATCAAGAATGATTCAGTAAGGAATTGTGACTCTCTGAGTTACCAGCAGTGGTACAGTTACAACAGATGACACTTACTCAAAGCTGAGCCTTAGGGCTCAATCTATCCCTAAATAAATATTTGCAGTCGGATAACTTTAATATTTTCAGTAATATTAAAGAGATTGTTATAGTAAGTCTAGGGTATTCAAAGGAAATACTGGTGATATTGAGATAAGCACATCTATTTATCTCAGGTACATTTAGAAAGGAAGTGGTGCCTTTTAGTTTTCCTGGTATGCTTACTCTTTCCATTAATTTCTGAGTACCGTCTGTAGTTTAAAGATTAACTTGCCTTTGTACAGTAGGGTGATGTATACTTCTTCATGGTCCAGAAAGAAATCCATCTATTATCCTTCTCTTATTGAAGACAATGGTGAAATTCCCACTGCCTTCAATATGAAGAGGATCTATCCTTCTCTAGTCAGGATTTAGACAGTCCCATTCCCATATATTGTTATTCCCATAATATCAGAGTGCCTCACAATCTGTAATGTATTTATCCTCACCACATCCCTATGAGATTGGGAAGTATTATCATCCTTGTTTCACAGATGGAGAACTGGGGCACAGAGAGACTAAATGATTTGAATAAGGCAGGGGTCGGCAACCTTTCAGAAGTGATGTGCTGAGTCTTCATTTATTCACTTTGATTTAAGGTTCCACGTGCCAATAATACATTTTAACATTTTTAGACAGTCTCTTTCTCTAAGTCTATAATATATAACTAAACTATTGTTGTATGTAAAATAAATAAGGTTTTTAAAATGTTTAAGAAGCTTCATTTAAAATTAAATTAAAATGCAGAGCCTCATGGATTGGTGGCCAGGACTCAGGTAGTGTGAGTGCCACTGAAAATCAGCTTGTGTGCTGCCTTTGGCACACGTGCCATAGGTTGCCTACTCCTGATATAAGGTCACACAGGAAGTCTGTGGCAGAACAGGCAATTGAACCTGGATTCCTGAGTCTCAAATTAACACCAATCTCTTGACCAGCCTTCCTTGGCTGCTTAGTAACAAGGAAAGTGTTTATGAATTTAAAACTGAAGTTGCAGCTGGATTAAGATGATTTACCCCTCCCCACTTTTTTTTTAATAAGACTTTTTCTAAATTGTAATGGACTTTCACTCTTATAATTTTGCATTCAGATTTACAAAACAATGTGAGTTAGTTACTATAATATCTAAGAATGTTTTCATTATAAAATAAGGGCCAGAATCACCAGTGTAATACTGCCACTTTGAACTGCTTCTTCATCACAATCTGGTCCTCTTACGGCACTTATCTCTCACCCTGCTCCTGCTGTACTTGGGGATTGGGTTTGTGGCCAGTATAACCCTTCCTTATGTATGTTCTCAGCTACATTTGGCTCCCCATAGCTGTTGCAGCCTGACATCATAAAGAGCAACCTTGAGCATGATCTAACAGTGCAGTGGGTCATTCCATGCAGCAGATCAGGTGAGTGCAAAGTTGAGCTTCAAGCTGCCTTTGCACAGCCAAGGAGACACAGTCAGACAGAAGAATACACCTCCCCTCTGACATGTGCTCTCTGCAGTTTAGCTGAACTTCAGAATATGGCTCCAACAGATTTTACTGATTTTTTACTGCCAATATTAATGTTTATTTGGTATTAAGATGAAAGTATTTAAGTATGGGTTTGTTTGATATGAATGGTGAGGTGATCATTATTCTAAGGTTCATTTTCTGTGTCTGATTAATGCTGATAATCATTCTGGGACTTAACAGATATATTGGAAAGTAATAAGAAAGATATAGATCACTGGAAAAATTGGTAATGGAGCCTATACCTTCTGCCTGCATATGGACTGATCATGATTGACTTATCTGATAATAGTCAGATTATTCTTTAGCCTCCACTTTTCATAGTTTATTTTATGAATTTCAATTGGAAGGCAACTTTCAGAAGCGTTATTACAGCAATCATAAGTATAAAGGAAAGGTAAAATCTTATACTTAACCTTCAAAATATTGATAACCACAGCATAGCAAATAGCTATAAATTAATTCTATTAAATTGTTAAATTAGATATAACCCAGGTGACCTGTATCTTTGAGGTCTGATCTGTACTGGATTTTACAACTAATAATATTGTTTTTATCATTGATGACTATGGATCTCTGTCCCTATGCTTCACAGAACATGGATTACTGAGAAGCAACTAACCTACTCAATCTCAAATACCTGATGCATTTTGAAAAATAAATTTATTTTATTCATGATGTTGTTTCAACATATCTTTGAAGTGTTCATACTGCAAAGATCTCAGCTCATGATATTTCATTGGATACAGTAGTCTGTTGGGGAAATTAATCAAAAATTTTTGTCAAGAAGTTATTTTTCTAAGAAGAATACAGATTAAGTTTGAAAACTATATGGGGAATCACGTAATTCCCTAGGTATTCTGAGTATTCCCAAAATTAGGTATCCTAAAAGGAATTTCTGTTGATAAGTGAGTGTATTTACAAAGCGTTACAATATTTGTCATTTTAAATTTAAAATGTTGATTAAGTAGATACTGGATGAACAAAGCTATTAAAGATATCTCTGTTACATCAAAACACTAGATGAATTATATATTGAAAGGTAAATGTGAAATGGACATGTATAAACCAAGCAGAACCAAATTATTAAAAATAAGTAGGTAAATGCCCAAAGAGGCTGAGTAACTGCTTAATTAGAAGTATAAATAAGTGATTTCAAACTGACAACTCAGAATAAAAACGAGGAAATGATGATGATCCTAAACAAGCTAAAACTGTTAGGCAACAGATAATTTAAGTGACTTGTATAATAGACCGATGAACTTTATAAAAGCATCATAGAATATTGACACACTTTATATAAACACCTGAAAATTACAAGATGGAATTTGCAAAGAAGACACACCATGGTATCTGAAAGCACAGAAACTGTGCAAAAGTAGCCAAAATGTTACATTGTTGAACAGAAAGAGTCATAGAAGCTTTGGTGAGACCAATAAATAACAGCGGTTTTCTACTTTTGATTTTAATAATTCCTTCTTTGTTCAGGACCTTTAGTCCATGTTATTATAGAATCTTAGAATATCACGGTTGGAGGAGACCTCAGGACGTCATCTTGTCCAACCCCCTGATCAAAGCAGGACCAACCCCAACTAAATCATCCCAGCCAGGGCTTTGTCAAGCTGGGCCTTAAAAACCTCCAAGGAAGGAGATTCCACCGCCTCCCTAGGTTACCCATTCCAGTGCTTCACCACCCTCCTAGTGAAATAGTTTTTTCCTAATATCCAACCTAGACTTCCAACACTGCAACTTGAGATCAATGCTTCTTGTTCTGTCATCTGCCACAACTAAGAACAGCTGAGCTCCATCCTCTTTGGAACCCTCCTTCAAGTAGTTGAAGGCTACTATCAAATCCCTCCTCATTCTTCTCTTCTGAAGACTAAATAAGACCAGTTCCCTCAGCCTTTCCTCATAAGCCATGTACCCCAGCCCCCTAACCATTTTCATTGCCCTCTGCTGGACTCTCTCCAATTTGCCTACATCCTTTCTGTAGTGGGTGGCCCAAAACTGAACACAATACTCCAGGTGTGGCCACACCACTGCTGAAAAGAGGGGAATAATCACTTATTTCAGTCTGCTGGCAACCCTCCTATTAATGCAGTCCAATATGCTGTTAGCTTTCTTGGCAACAAGAGCACACTGTTGACTCATATCCAGATTCTCATCCACTGTAACCCCTAGGTCCTTTTTTGCAGAACTGCTGCTTAGCCAGTCAGTCCCTAGCCTGTAGCAGGATGGAAGAATCCCTTGCACTAAGTGCAGGACTCTGCACTTGTCCTTGTTGAACCTCATCAGATTTCTTTTGGCCCACTCCTCCAATTTTTCTAGGTCACTCTGGAACCCATCCCTACCCTCCAGCGTATCTACCTATCCCCCCAAGCTTAGTGTCATCCACAAACTTTCTGAGGGTGCAATCCATCCCACCATCCAGACCATTAATGAAGATCAGAGGGGTAGCTGTGTTAGTTTGTATCCACAAAAACAACGAGGAGTCCGGTGGCACCTTAAAGACTAACAGACTTTTTGGGCATAAGCTTTTGTGGGTAAAAAAAACAAACATTTCTTCAGATGCATGAAGTGAAAATTACAGACAGGTATAAATATATTGGCACATGAAGTGAAGGAGATACCTTACAAGTGGAGAACCAGTGTTAACAAGACCAATTCAGTCAGGGTGGATGTGGTCCACTCCCAATAATTGATGAGGGGCTGTCAATACCAAGAAAGGGAAAATTGCATTGTAGTGAGCCAGCAACTCCGGGTCCCTATTCAAGCCCAAATTAATGGTGTTAAGTTTGCAAATGAATTGTAGCTCTACAGTTTCTCTTTTAAGTCTGTTTTTGAAGTTCTTTTGTTGAAGGATGGCTACTTTTAAAGCTGTTATTGAATGTCCAGAGAGATTGAAGTGTTCTCCTACTGGCTTTTGTACATTACCATTCTTGATGTCTGATTTGTGTCCATTTATTCTGTTACATAGAGACTTAATGCAAATGATGAACAAAACCGGTCCCAGGACTGATCCCTGGGGCATTCTGCTTGATATCGGCTGCCAAGTAAACGTCGAGCTGTTGATCACTACCCACTGAGCTCAATGATCTAGCCAGCTTTCTATCCACCTTATAGTCCATTCATCCAATCCATACTTTTTTAACTTGCTGGCAAGAATATTGTGGGAGACCTTATCAAAAGCTTTGCTAATGTCAAGATATCTCACGTCCACCACTTTCCCCATATCCACAGAGCCAGTTATTTCATCATAGAAGGCAATCAGATTGGTTATCATGAGTTTCTTTACAGTAAACTAATAAATATCAAGAAACGTCACAACAAAGCTTTATAGAAACAGTGAAATGAATAGAGGAGAGTAACTGAAGATAGTTACAGGATAGTATATTCTCTGGATTCCTAAAGTAGTTTAGAGAACCCAGCTCCTTTTGGACAGTTGTTGTAGGTGTGTCCTGAAAATTCTTGACCAACCTTAACAAAAAAAATCTAACCTGGAATCTTAGCACTTTTGATCTCTAAGAGCCTAGTTCAGTCCATTTGTCCTTCCACACTACATAAACCACCTAAAAGTGACTCCTTCTAATTCTATCCTTCATAGTTAACTCCCATAATCCAATTGTTCACAGCCAGTGAATCAGTCTGTTTTTATTTTCTTTTACTGCTAAACCTAGTTTCTCTTCCACTAAAGTCTAATATGTAAACGAACTTCCCCACTGTTTATTATCTCAGCATCCATGAGGGGGGAATGATAAGACTTTACAATATTTGTGTAGAAGGTGTTTATATTCCAGATCACTTGTGGTATCTAACAATATAAAAGTAATATGTAATTATGCCAGAAACATCTTTAGGGAAAAAGAGTTCAGTGGTCTAATTCTGTATCACTTCTCAGAGGAGGAAAAGACTACATTTAACATCCATTTTACCAACATATACCCAGAACTAAAAGGAGCTAAAGGAAATAAATGCAAACATAGGATTCCATATTCCCAGTCAGATACAACAGTTTTCACTATTTTCTAAAACTAAGAAACAGTTATTTTATTTTAGCAAGTAACTAACTAGATCCTGTTGATGTTATCCAATATTTTTTCATAACAGGCTCGCCTTGATAACATTTAAATATGGTGATCATTTAAAAGACATTATATTGCAACAGTCATTTTATTCTGTCAGAAGAAAACAGTCAACATTGTTTAAAAATGTACAGGTAGTAGCTGCAGCTTGAATACAAACTGATATTTTACTGAAATTAAGAATGTATCCATGGTTTGATATAAATCCTACATTATTAACTAACTACAGCTTTCTTACAGAGCAAAGAGAGAAGCAAACTATAGTAATTTTTATTATGGGAATCTTTGTATTTTGAGGAATCACATTTACTTCTCACAAGTTCTTAGCATGCAAGCAAACTATAATTATGACCCCAACACAGATACAGCACAATGTCCTTATACCTTCTCTGATGAATGAACTGTCTTCATTTTTTCTGTGTATTTTTTTTAAACATAAAATGGAAGTGCCAATTTATGAGCTGCATAGAGCAGAAACCTTTTGAAAACAGGATTCCCTGCAGGACACTTATAGATTTTGAGGAGAACAACACAGGAAAGTTATTGCAGTGGGCTGAATAATGATGAAAAACTTCAACTGTCAGTTTTAATATTACTCTGATAGCTTCTTTTAGTATGGAATTTTATATCATACTATTTTATATCACATTGATGAGGATATCTTAATGCTTGTCTGTATAGGGATATACAGGAAAATTAATTCCAATTAACTAAAGGTGTGAATTTCAAAAGTGAAGTAAGATAAACAAAATTAAGGCCACTATAATTTTGAGTACGAGCATCGACAGGGATTTAATGCTGTTTAATTAATCTATTTTTAGAAGTTAATTTGGATTAACTTTCCTGAGTGTCTCTGTGTAGACAAGCCCTTGTCTATATTCTTATGAAGACAGAAAAAATTATTCATGATTTCAAAACACCATTGACTAAACACTATCATTTATCTCAAGTAGCTTTTCTGTTATGAAATTCAGTGTTACAAAGATGAAAAAAGAAAAGAGCCTGAATATGCCCATGAAAAAAAATATATGTTATAATAATCATGCATATTGTTCAGTTAATAAAAGTTGCATTAATAAGCCAGTTTTACTCACCTTATAAGCTCTTTCTTATGATATATACTATGAGGTAGACACCAAGATACACACATGATTTCAAGATTATTTTTCTAGCAACATTAATTTTCATTCCATTATTTTCCTAGCAGCATTAATTTTCATTACATTCATGCATAAATTTATACAGTAGTTGCTTTTCTTTGGAATCATTGCAGGATTTATTAGGATTAAAAATAATTGAATGAAATCATGCAACTCTCAAGTTAAAAAAATAATCTGAATTACAGTATTGTGTTTTTGCTGAAAATATAACTTGCCACAAGACAAGACGACAGAGTATGACACTAATGATATTCACGTGGGTAGAATCAATGCATCATGTTGTCATAAAACTGGCATTTTCATTTCTCACTCCCACAGACATAAAATAGCAGCATCCAATAAGCTGTAAAAGCACAGAATAGTGATGATAAAATGCATTTAAACTTTAGATCTGCAAAACAGAAGATTGTTCAGAATGCATTTTAGGATTTCCCCAAAAGAAACTAGCAGTGTTAAAACTTTATTAGATGTAGAATGTGGGAGAAAATGAGAAAGATATTGATAAACAACATTAAGTTGTACAGGTCTCTATTCTAACATTTATTCTCACCAGGCTGGGGTTCATTGAAAAGAGCCACTGAGCATTGTACTGTAATATTAAACACTTTTATTCTGCAAAAGCCTGACAAAACAGTGAACTACATACCATAAATCTTGGTTCTGCAAAAAAACAGTTCAGGACTCACAAACATAACTAGCAAGCCTCAGTAATGACAATATTTTTAGTTTTCTAGCAAGAAAATGCCATTCGTCACAACTCAATCTTTTCAGTATTGTAAAAAAAAACAAAAAACAAACCTGTCCCAAAGCCAGAATAAAAATAATCCACACAAATTAGACACGCAAAGAAAAAAAAATTCCCTGGTTGGGGTTTACTTCTGATATATTGGGGATATTAATTAATGCACAGTGAGTTTTAAATGGTAAACTCTCCAGGGCAAAGGTCTTTTCTCTTCAGCACTAACCACTTTGGACCACTTACATTTTTTGTTTGTTCATGACGCTCAGATATTTGGAGATAATATCACAGAATGCCAATGACTCTGCAGGCTATTTTTAAAAGCAAATACAGGTGATCTTAAACTCTCAATTTTTCATAGGATGGGATGGGGGACTTGTGATTACAAAAAACAATATTCTGCCATAAATTATGCTTCTTTACACCAGTAAAATTCTGCTTATATATTGTGAAAGAAGCCCAGAAATTGTGGTTTTGACCAATTACGAATGTGGGAATGTCACAAGCTGACTGGAATTTTAGGACAAGTGGGGCTCATGCAAGTATCTCCTGGCTGATTTAATTATGACCAACCCCACCTGCGAGGGATCAGAGAGAGGTCTGCTTAAACTGCACTGTGCACTCAGTATGGGAAGGAGAACCAGTTATGAACAGCAAGGGGAGGTCCCACTCTGGGAAGGGCCTGGGGAAGTCAGGCCAGAAGAGACTGATAGGGAGCATGTTAGCCTCCTATGGTGGGGCCTGGAGATAGAGCCTGTAAAGAGCAGGAAAGGACAGCCCAAGGGCCAGAAAGATTATTAGTTTAGTTATTTATTTGGACTCACAGTTGGACTCCGTGTTATCCTGGTGGGGTTGGAACTTCTAAGTGACCTGGCTAGAGGGGGAGACCATGGAAGACAGGCCATCACAGGGCCAAGGAAGTGGCTATAAGGAGAGTGCCAGAGGTGAGATCCCTTGTAACATAGCATCCTGACACCAGGAGTCACTGAGAGCAACTGATTACAGGAAGCAAATGCACATATTTCCCTAATTATTCTGTCAATGCCATTTTGACCATGGGGTGTTCTCCACAAAAGAAAATATTCTTTACTGTTGGCATTGCACTGTTTTTGTAGAGCAGTAAACCAAATGCATGCTAACTATGGAGAAAGTTGTTCTGAATTCAGTTACTGGGCAAGGTGACTAGAGCCATCAGGAAGGAATGCAGGACTAGAAAGAGGTGGCAGAAGGGATCCTCACCTATGAGAGAAAGAGAGCTGCTGCAAGAATGCAGCATACACTATATAAAACTGTTACTCATTTTCAGAGTTCATGCAGGCTTTTATTGTATTCATATGACTGTTGACAAATGCTGGTATTTTCACAAATACCAAAAAATAAAAATTAAACCTATTCCTAATTTTGAACATTAAATATTTTCTCTAAGAGCAGTGTGGAAGATTGTTTGACTCTCTCCAGCAATTTGAGGCTGAGAATTGCTGCTGTATAGACTCGATGTCCAAATGAAAAACTATAGAAAGGAAATATTCATATACTAATATATCTATTAAAATGTCCTGAGTCCCTTTCTCAGCACAGAAGGCATAAGGATGTTTGCGCTGGAAACAATATAATGACAATTTTCCAACTCAAAAGATGAAGTTCAGAGATAAGATACTTTAACATTTAATCAATCATTCTGAGTAACTGAATTTTAAAGGAACTTCCACATTGTAACCCACTAAAACAGGAGCACATACTCAGGCACAAAACGAGCTCAAACTAGCTACGGGAATAAAGGGAAACAAGAAGACTTTTTATCAATACATTAGAAGCAGGAGGAAGACCAAAGGCAGGGAAGGCCCACTGCTCAGTGAGGAGGGAGAAACAGTAACAGGAAACTTGGAAATGGCAGAGATGTTTAATGACTTCTTTGTTTCGGTCTTCACCGAGAAGTCTGAAGGAATGTCTAACATAGTGAATGCTAATGGGAAGGGGGTAGGTTTAGAAGAGAAAATAAAAAAAGAACAAGTTAAAAATTTCTTACAAAATTAGATGCCTGCAAGTCACCAGGCCCTGATGAAATGCATCTTAGAATACTCAAGGAGCTAACAGAGGAGGTATCTGAGCCTCTAGCTATTATCTTTGGAAAATCATGGGAGATAGGAGAGATTTCAGAAGACTGGAAAAGGGCAAAGAGGGAAATAAAAACAACCCAGGAAACTACAGACCAGTTAGTTTAACTTCTGTGCCAAGAAAGATAATGGAACAAGTAATTAAGGAAATCATTTGCAAACACTTGGAAGGTGGTAAAGTGATAGAGAATAGCCAGCATGGATTTATAAAGAACAAATCATGTCAAACTCATCTGATAGCTTTCTTTGATAGGCTAACAAGTCTTGTGGATAAGGGAGAAGCGGTGGATGTGGTATACCTAGACTTTAGTAAAGCATTTGATATGGTCTCGCATGATATTCTTATCGATAAACTCGGCAAATATAATTTAGATAGGGCTATAAGGTGGGTGCATAACTGGCTGGATAACCATACTCAGAGAGTAGTTATTAATGGTTCCTAATCCTGCTGGAAAGGTATAACGAGTAGGGTTTCACAGGGGTCTGTTTTGAGACCGGCTCTCTTCAATATCTTCATCAACGACTTAGATATTGCCATAGAAAGTATGCTTATTAAGTTTGCAGATGATATCAAACTGGAAGGGATTGCATCCGCTTTGGAGGATAAGGTCATAATTCAAAATGATCTGGACAAATTGGAGAAATGGTCTGAGGTAAACAGGATGAAGTTTAATAAAGACAAATGCAAAGTGCTCCACTTAGGAAGGAACAATCAGTTTCACACATACAAAATGGGAAGAGACTGTCTAGGAAGGAGTATGGCAGAAAGGGATCTAGGGTTATAGTGGACCACAAGCTAAATATGAGTCAGTGTGATGCTGTTGCAAAAAGAGCAAACATGATTCTGGGATGCATTAGCTGGTGTGTTGTGAGCAAGACACAAGAAGTCATTCTTCCGCTCTACTCTACGTTGGTCAGGCCTCAGCTGGAGTACTGAGTGTCCAGTTCTGGGCACCACATTTCAAGAAAGATGTGGAGAAATTGGAGAGGGTCCAGAGAAAAGCAACAAGAATGATTAAAGGTCTAGAGAACATGACCTATGAAGGAAGGCTGAAAGAATTGGGTTTGTTTAGTTTGGAAAAGAGAAGACTGAGAGGGGACATGATAGCGGTTTTCAAGTATCTAAAAAGGTGTCATAAGGAAGTGGGAGAAAACTTGTTCATTTTAGCCTCTAAGGATAGAACAAGAAGCAATGGGCTTAAGCTGCAGCAAGGGAGGTTTAGGTTGGACGTTAGGAAAAAGTTCCTAACTGTCAGGTTGGTTAAACATTGGAATAAACTGCCTACGGAGGTTGTGGAATCTCCATCTCTGGAGATATTTAAGAGTAGATTAGATAAATGTCTATCAGGGATGGTCTAGACAATATTTGGTCCTGCCATGAGGCAGGGGACTGGACTCGATGACCTCTCGAGGTCCCTTCCAGTCCCATATTTAAAATATGTTTTTCAAAGAATTTGGCCTTTAATTTCTTCATTTGACCTCTGGTACAGAATATGCCATAAGTGTGTGTACTGATCTCATCATAGTGCAGTGTCTATTTGTATGTAGCACAAAAACCACCATATGGTTATGTGCAAATGGCCATCAAGAGACAGATTCCAAGCAAGCATAACAGAATGATCTCTGGGCAACATGCAGATGATTTTACAAACTTTCATTCACAACTGTGCATTGTGCCTACCCTCACTTGGCCTGGTTAATCAATGATTTTTAATCTATTACTTGTAAACTTTAAAAGTTTACTCTATTCCTTTCAAAAGTTCTAAGAATTCATTCAAGCTTAGAAGAGTAAAATATATATTTTTCTCCTTTTTATGGTGATTACATTTCCAAACAATAGACCTAATTATGGAATGTAATGTAGGAGGTAAAATAATGTCTAAACATTGATTAATCCATAATTCATCATTGTCATTGCTTTGGCTCAATTGTTTACTTGGATATTCTTAAAGTTAATGTGCATTATGTTTATGCTTTTATTATAATTGTGTTTATACTTGAAAACAAAAGATTTAAATATTTTCCAAGTACTTTGCTATTTAAGCTATTATGTCTGATAAGAATAGCACTTAACATTGAGAGAAGTACTAACAGAAAATATTTTCTAAAACAACATTAAGAAAATGCACACACTTCTCAAATATGAAAACCTAATGGTTTTTGTTGTTTTTTTTTTTTGTTGGTTTTTTTTTTTTTGGTTTTGTTTTTTTTTCCAACTTTTAAGATGACTGCAAATGATTACTTTTTTTCCAATTTCAACCTGGATTACCTGGATACCACTGATCTCATAACAATGCAAATTTGTTGACCTTCTTCTACAAGGCCAATACTATTTGCTTCACATTTTGAGGAGGAAGGACATAAGGGTCAGTGTCTCTAGAGGACATCAGGTTTTGTTTGGTTTTGATTTTTCTCTCTGGTTAGTTATTTTCCAGTTTTAGGACAAGGTAAAGCTGGCATATTCAATTTATGTAAAGAGCTGTCTAGAGTTTGGGATGGGGACACTTTTGTTATATGATTTACATACCTGAATAAGGAAATAAAAATAATAAGTCACATGGTTTATTTTCCTTGCTCCATGACTGATCCTGTGCAGTCTGGAGGGTCAGCCTTTTGATTCATTTTCTCAGAGAGAATGGAAGAAGTTTATGCGCTCTCCCTGAGCCAGCCAGATAAACACTAGTGCCTGAACACTGGAGCTTCCTATATAACCACTCAGATTTTGGTAGCAGCAGGGAAAGGCTCTGTTTCATTATGCTACAGTAATGAGGAAGGATGATGGCAGATGCTATTACCTATCCAGGGTTTGAAGCAGTAAATGGTCATGCCTAGAAGGTAGCCAGGGGGATCCATTCAACAAGAATGCTGGAAATCAGGTAGCATGCCACAACTCCTTCTGCACAAGGCCACACTAGGTAAATATAGAGGCTTGTTGTTGGAGTCTAAATCCTTAGATCCAACAAATCAAATAGCGGTTTCTGAATAGTAACCTTGGGTTATTCCAAGCATTCCAGAAACCAAGCACAACAGTCATATTGCTGCCTTACAGATTTTTTTAAGAGAGGAGCTTCCTTTTATTTTACTGGGGAAAAAAAACTTGACAAACAAAATGAACTAGATAGACTCTTGTCAATATGCCTCAAAAATCCTACTCTTAACATTTTGACTATCCTGGAGCATGATCTTCCTTTTTAAGATTTTGGGCTCTACTACATTTTAATATAGGCGATCCTTTCTGCCATCCAAATTATGTTCCAATATCCTTTAATTTTAAGAAAGCATCCAGCTGAAATGCAACAGCTATTAGTTGCTTGGGATTCTGCTGCTTGGTTATTGCTATTACTTTCCTTGAATTCTGATGCTACATTGGGCACAATACATATGTTGAAATGACAGACTTCTGGATGCAAGGCAATGGTTGTGAGTTTCAGTGCAGTACATCCACTTTGATATTTCTGAATTAAAGAGGACACTGAACGCATCATTGGCAGAGTCTAAATGATGGCTATAGTGACCTGGAATTATTTTTGCTAGCTCTGCAACGTCTTTGTCTGATTTGCTTGTGAATATGGCAAAGGTTACAAAAGGTGCCTGTGATGATGGCCTGAAATACTTCATTCTGTCAAAGCGTTAGTTAGATTGTAGTGCACAGACTATATCCTCCTCACACCCCTAAGGGTGCAACCCATCCTGCTGGTGAAAACATGGGGCTATGGTCCCACACTCCCTTTTACGTGAGACAGCAGGGCAAGTAGAACAAACTATGAGGCTGGTCTTTATCAGCTGTGGTAATTGTCAGTGATTGAGATGTGGGCACAGCAAGCATCAACAGCCAGATGCTAGAGCTAATGGTCACAGCCATAATCAGAAGTCAGGAACTAGAGGCAAGGGTCAGAAGTGGATTACTTGAAGTGAGATAAGGCAGCCGCTATCAAGCCATGGGCAAATGATCTGAGCAGCCACTCAAATGTTGCTGCTGAATTTCACAGCTGGACTGCTGACTCTTCCAACCAAGCAGGTGGTGTAACCAATTAGGCAGCCTAGTACAGGCCAGCTGCACTCCTTAGATTGCCTGGAGACTGGCTCTGCAGCAGGCCCTGCTTCCTGCCAGTGATGGGAAAGGCGAGGAGTAAATGAAATCACTTTAGTTGAATGCCAGTTGGGATAAAATCAAAACTGAATCTTCATCCAAAGTCTGATCTGTTTCAAAAATATTCAAACCACTCTAAGGGTTCCCCCCCAGATTTGTAGATATCTGGGATCTGTTTCTGGCCATGACTAGAAGTACCAAAATATCAAATTAAAAAAAAAGTTCAGCTGTATTATTAACGTAAGCAGGGGAATGGTCCTGCTATTGTGGGGAACTTTCCTGGCTTCTGCACTACCCCAGTAAAATGGGCTAGCGGAAGGATCCGAGTCCTCACTCTCACTTCCTTTACCCAGAGGCCTCCCTGCCCTTGAGGACTCCCCTTGCACTCTCCTGTCCTCGTAACCCCAATAAGGCTGGGCCCATGATTCCTGGGGGGCTTGACTCCCAACCCTGCTGTGGTCACCTAGGTCAGGGGCTACGGTGTCCCCACTCCAGGGTACTCTCTCTGCACTGATGCTTTCCTGACCCACTGATCATTACATACAATTTAAATCAATACATTTTTATTGATACAATAAATTTTATGTAATTAACAATTAGTTTTAAAAGGAATAAGGAAAAATGGGAAAGGTTAAAGGAAACACATCATGCTGCTCTGTGGCAGGAAGCACAGAGTGTCTCTGAAATGTTAGGGCAGTTCACATTCTGTTCCTTGTAGGTCACAGGCCTCCTGCTCAGGCCCTGGCTGTGCTGCAGGGATGCTGTGGGTTGGACACTTGCTCTGGCGGCGGCCACCCTCTCTCAGGCTCTAAGTGGCAGGACCCTTCTTCCCAGCATCGCCCCGGCCCTGTCAGGGTTACGATCCCCCTCCATGTCTGGCCTGCAGAGCCTCTGGGCTGAGACGTCTCCCTGTGCTGGGTCCACTGTCCAGGGTCCCCCTCACTCTCCCCAGCTGCTCACCATACCCGGCTCTGGACTGCTCCACTCTGCCTCAGGACCGTGGCTGCTGCTGCTGTTCTACCTCCAGCTCCCTGGGCTGCTTCTCTGGCCCCTCTGGCTCTGTTTGCTGCAGCTCTGCTCCCAGGACACATCTGCTCTGCAAGCTGCTTCTGTGACTCTGCAACTCTGCTCCCAGCTCTGACCTGCTTCCTGGGATGCTTTTCTGTCCCCTCTGGCACTGGTTGCTGCAACTCTGTGCCTTGGGCAGGTCTGCTCTTTCTGGGCTGTGCTCTGGTTTGGGGCTGCAGCTCTGCTTCCAGCAGCTTAGTTTAGGCCCCTGCTCTCTCCTTAGTTCGGTCCTACCCTATCTGACCCAGGAAATTCCAAAACCTCTGGCCTTCTGACTCCTTGATTAGCCTGCCCATCCTGTCAATCAGGCTGACCTGGAGCGTTGGCCTCTCCCCATTGCCCTTGGGGACTGTCAGTCTCAGGGTACTGATTTCCCATCGACCCTTCCCCTTTTGGCACTGGAAGCTAGCCAACCAAAACACCACACTGAATGTTAGTAAGGAGATAACAGTCCCCTTACATTAGCTTCCACATTTCTAAAGTTCAGAGGAACTCTCCGACTGAATTAAATGTTGTTCTAGAAAGCATTATCCTGGTTTAGTAATGTGAATGGGGCCTTGATGCAATTGCTGGGCACGTTCTCATTTTTTGTATGTAGCTCCCATTCAAGATTGTTTTCATTTTTTAACTTTGAAAAAAATATTAAGTCCATATCTGAGCGTGCGACAAAAACATTTTTTTTTTACTATGAAATAAAAGTTTTCTGAATTTCTCTGGACTAAGATTCAAATAAAATATGCAACAAGGCAGCATGAAGTAACAATGGAATCAGAGAAACAAAGGAATCATTTAAATCTGATGAATACTGGTGAGCTAGGGTTAACAGAAACAGACTGAACAACAACAATTTTCTCTCCTATTACCACTGAACAAAACCCAAGTCATCAAAATATACACGCTAACCTGATTATTTGCAAAATTGTTTTAAATTCTTGATTATTTTTATACTATTATCATACTACTAACACTGTAATGATTTAGAGGTCTAATCCATGAAGTTACCTGTATTTTCAGCACCAAGTGATTATGTGGATTTAAATAGGCTTATTTGGAGCAAAACCTGGAGATATTTTCTGGCTGCACTTGCACTAATGGCTGAATCCTAGGCCCTGATATAGCTTCTTTACTCAGCTGCACTGGAAAACTAGTAGATCTCCTTAACTGGGGATTCATCCATTGTGAAGGAGTCCCTAGCTGGCATAAATCTAGTTTCAGTAGCTCCTATGCTCTCCATTCCCTAGGTAGGTGTGTTGGGAGAAGTTGGCATAGCAAGAGTACTCTAAACTATACCAGGCTTGCATAGGACCCTAACCCCTCTGTTCAGTGGACATTGGGCATGACTGAAGGTACAACTTAAATAGGGTCATCTTAACTTTAAAATGTATTTAGAAATTAAAAGAGAAGTCAAGTAACCTAGAACACGTGGAAACTCCAGCAGAAATGCTTTACTGTAATTTATAATAAAACATGTAATGTTTTCACAAAGGGTGGCCCTTAGATATTACACAATTACTTTTGTTTAAAATAGCACTTGTCAAAGAGTGGAAATCTCAATCGCTTCCAAACTCCAGTCTTAAAAAGTGTACAGCAAGACAAATGTCTCTTTAAAAAAGCAGAATGTCTCACTAGAGAGAAAAAGAAACTGTGTTTTTGTAAAGTAGCTAAGTTACAAGGGCACAACGTTATGGGATTTTTCTGTAGACACAATGAATGATAGCCCTCTGAATTTAATACTGCCACCACTATAATAGAGGGCACAGCAACAGTTTCAGTTAAAATAGCTTGGGAAATGGAGATCCTTCATTCAACGTCAAGCTGTTACATACGGATATTGTGTTAATACGTTAATGAATTTGAAATTATTATTTGTCAATTATTCTGTAATATAATTTTTATAAATTGACTTAATAACCAAATTAAACTTATATAACTGCATTATTTCAGGCAAGTAAGAGATGACAGGTGATAGGATGGGAGTTTTATTTGTCTTCTTGCAACTGGTCAATTTGGATAATTTACTTAAAATTGACTTGTGTTCTTTGATAACATGGCTGAGTTATTTCTGTATTTTATCTGTAAAATCAGTTTGATGAAAACCAAACACACTAGAGGAAGAAAAATGCTAGAAATTTACATAGAGAAATGCAGGAATGTCTTGATTTTATGTTTCCCACATTCATAAAAGTAGCAGGACTCTGGTGAACACAAAAAAGTGTTAAGGACTTTTTATAAAATTTAATAATCTAAATGTGGCTTAACTCTGAAAATTGACCCTTCAAAAATGTCACAAGCTTAATCATCAGCTCTGCTCTCGGTTATATCTCTTCATTTTTAATGGAAAATATCAGATGTCAGCTCTTTATTCCTTTTAGTCCTCTGAAGGCCATACAACTAAGAGAGAGTGAGCTACATTTTATTCCACTGTTTGCACAACAGAACTGTTTTCTAAATTAGTCAGGCATCTGTGAAAAACCTACTGAAGGCAATGTATTTGCCCAGATGTCTCCAAGGGCATAGTTTGAAGCAAATGGAGTTGTCTAGATATAACTATAATGAAGGACCTATTTAACCTACAGAATCTTTAGTAACTGGCAAACAAGGAAAGAATCCAGTTTGACACTCTCAACCTAGGCTGAGATTGCACCATGGCATTTAAATTATATAGATAATATTACTTGATACAGAGAACATTAAGAGTCAATGAATTTGTAAGCCCACAATGGTATTTTTTATTGATCAGCTTTTTAAAGCAAAACCACACTCCAAGAACTTGGGAAAAGCAATATGGCCACTCAATACCTTAATCAGGGCAAATATTTAAACACAGCACAGCTCAATGCATTTATGAGCACATGCCTACATCTATCTATCAACACAGACACACAGACATCATATTAGCGTTAAATATATTGTGCAACATGTGCCAAAATTAATGTCAGGAAAGTTGCTTGCAAGTGTATTTTGGCATAAGGAATATGAAAATAGTAGAGGGTGAAATTCTGGTTGCACTGAATTCAATGGGAATTTTGACATTGCCTTCAATAAGCCAAGATTTCACCCATGGAGTACATAATTGAACAAGAAACTGGTAGTAAAGTTGCTTCCTGAACTACCAGGGCTTTGCTCTAGTATGCATGTCTCAATACTATTTATACCAGGAAAAAACATGTACTTAGGATGTTGACCTGACAAAAAATACGACGGTATTTTATAGGAAAGGTTCAAAGCATTTCTATACTAGTACTGTTAAATATATGGTATTGTTTTGGACCATTACTGCATTAAAGAGGTTTTGTTAGTTTGCTTATTTAAAAAGTAATTCACAAAAAGTAGGAGGATTGGTCTCTGCAAATGCTGTTGTACAGAATAGGTATCAGAGAATTTCTTTCCTTGTTTATGATATCTATTTTCTCCTTTTTCTAATTAGAACAGCTAATAATTTGGTTGTTTCTCCTTACAGACTGTGACTGTACAGGGTCACTTTAAAAAACATAATATTGCTGCTTCAGTATTTGTACTACTCCCAATACTTTGTATAATTCGTGCTAAGGACTAACGCAAATACTGATGTGTTAAATAACTAAATTATCCTAACAGACAAGTTTTTAAGGATGAGCAGTGTATACCATGCTTACTAACTGTCCCTGGTTAGGAAGGAGGGTTTCCATCTGTTGGGCAAATATTTTTATTTTTCTCATTCGGTCCTTATAGAAAGTTTATGTCCAATATTTTTCAAAGTGCTCTACAGGCATGCCTCTATTTTTCCCATAAAATGTTACATTTAAGTCTTGGAACCTATATTTAATATTTCCCACCATTCAATGCAGCATGCACTGCAGCGTCTTTCTTTGCCTTTTTTGTTCATTCTTTAATTAGGCAATAAATACACCTCTACCTCGATATAACGTGACCCAATATAACATGAATTTGGATATAACGCGGTAAAGTGATGCTCCGGGGGGGGGGGGGGTGAGGCTGCGCACTCCAGTGGATTAAAGCAAGTTCAATATAACGCGGTTTCACCTACAACACGGTAAGATTTTTTGGCTTCCGAAGACAGCGTTATATCGAGGTAGTGGTGTACTTCTGTTCATTACAAATATTTAATGCAAGGAGGTAATTAAACAAAGATTTTCTACGTCAAAACAGACAAAGAAAAATAAGAGCATATGTCTGATGTTCTGAGCTTCTTATTAACAGTGAGTGTAAAAAAAATCCATTATAAAAACAGACAGGGACTAATTCTGATCTAACTCACACTAGTTTTACACCAGTGTAGCTACACAGACTTTGCTGCAGTTAGTCCTGTTTTACACAGGTGATAAAAATCAGACTCAGATACAGGGAACTCTTCTTCAAAGAAATTAAGTTTCCAGAAGGATGAAAAAAACATGTAATTCATGGGGCTAAGTGCAGAAAGAGTTTGTTGCTTTGGAGGCTTGCAATAGACAAAATAACTGGATGGCAATAAAATAATGTGAAAAGTGAGCTTGATCAATAGGGAAGTATTGATCAAGAATAAGAATTGATAAAAATCACCTATTGCAAAGCTTATTGTGTGAGTTTTTGGATGGGATCCAATAACTTATGCCTTTCCACGTACAGTGATCTGGATTTTTCGCTATAGTTATTATTCTTGTTGTACAAATACACCTCTTAAATGGTGCCTAACCCATATGTGACATGACATAAAATGATCTTCCAATTAAAATGCTATGAAAACAAGCCTTGTGTACGTTAAGCAGCACAGTCTGGAAGAATATTCTACTACTCTCTTAATTTACAACCTATTTTTATTCCATTGCCTACAGACAGTCTGCTGCTAACAGCAAAACTTCAGATTGTTTTATTTCCTGTGCAGTTTTAGTACATTTTCACATATCAATGTCTTAATAAGATAGAGTTTATTTTTAGATCTCACTGTATATCTGTAAATTCAGACTCTCTTCCTTCACACAGCACACAAAGGTTTATTTATCTGCATTGTCATCAACAATGTCCTTGACTAAAGACAGAAACATTAATTCTTAGCAGTACAAAAATTCTAGCAAGAACTGCAATGCTCATATGGTGTAGGCCAGTGGTGGGTAACCTGCGGCTCGCAGGCCGCATGCGGCCCATCAGGGTAATCTGACTGCAGGCCACGAGACATTTTTCTGACGTTGACTGTCCACAGGCCATAGCCCCCTGCAGCTCCCAGTGGCCCCGGTACACCATTTCTGGCCAATGGGAACTGCGGGAAGCGGTGGCCAGCACTTTGGATCCAGAATGCTCATTTTCTTATTATCTATTCCATCTTTGTAAGAACGATACTAACTTCAGTTCCAGCTTGTATTTAACTGTGAAGCTTCAACTGCATTTCCCAGAGCTGAAGAAAAGCTCTATGTAAGCTCGAAAGCTTGTCTCTCTCACCAACAGAAGTTGGTCCAATAAAAGATATTACCTCACCCACCTAGTCTCTCTAATATCCTGGGACCAACACAGCTTCAACAAATTATATACATACATAAAACCCTCACATTGGGAGGTCAGTTTATTTTTAACAACTGCACTCTTTGCAAGACACCTTGAACAGTACTGCAGTCATGGGGCTTTATTCATTTAAATCATATGGCTGATAGCTGTCAATTACTTTGTATTTTCAGCAACACACAATATGTCTTTCATTGTGTAAAAGGCACTATTAGTGGAATTTGTTTCACTCTGAAGTTGCAGAGGTTTGAAATGTTCCTTCATTTTTTTCTGGATCTCTTATTAATTATTATTATTATTATTTGATTTCCAATCAACTGGCCACATTTAATTGTGATGTAGGAGAATGCTATCTAATAACAACTGGGTATGTTGTTTTATTTATTGTAACTAACTGTATTATCTTATAATCATTTATTTCAATTAAATATTTCTGAATCTGTTTAATACAGCTCTTTCAGGTCAGTATTATTCTGGAGACTTCTTTGTAATTAAACATAGTAACAGTTAAAGGAACAACACTTTTTTTTTCTAAAGCAGCAGAATACAATGCTTCAAAAATATTACACTTGACAGTGTGTGGATGCCACAATGTGCAAAAATGGGGCTTAGTCTTTCAGGATCATGTCTGAATACATGGGATGTTTTATATGGCTTTTGTTCACTTATTTCCGATGGAAACTTTTCCCAAAGTTTTGGATAATTTGTGAAGTAAATCACACCAGAATTTTGGCCAAGACTGGTTGCCATCCATGTGTAATGTTTTGTTTTAATGATTAAACAACTATCAACTATTTATAACACATTTTTAGAAATCAGACAACAAAAGTTTATTGGAAAACAATTTTCTTGGACAATATTTTAAAACAAAAATTGACTTTTCAGATTTCTTTTCACTGAACCCAAGATTCAGTAGTAATGGTTGTACAGCTCACCTCTGGAGCGATAAATTGTATTTATTTGGATTTTTTAAATCCTTTTCCTAGGAAGCTCATCTAGCAGTCATCTTCAAAATTGCATTAACAATTATAAGCAGATGATTTCCCAACTTGCTGGCTAGAAAATTCTTATGTCATCAACCTCCCAGAAGTAGTGAACATCAAACAGAAATGTTCAGTAACCTTCAATAATTAATTGCTATACAAAATTAATTCATAATATGCAATGAACTTTCTGTAAATCATATCAACTTACAGTGGAAAATGATGAACTATTTACAAATATATTACTAACTCTCTAAATGAAGAGTGTTGAATTTCTATTTGAAGTCTACTTACTCTAGATTCTCAAGACTTTTAGAGAAGATAAAATGCTCAGTGAAAACTTTTTAAATGAAGGCCCTTGTTATAATGAAAAGTATTCAACATTATCATTACCTTTACAGTGGGTGACTGCACAACAGCTGAATCAGGAGGGTTTAATATAGCACTTGGCTAATTTTACAGTTAGAATACGGATAAGAGAGTTTTAACCAGTTTGCAAGGAAATATTTACTAGTGCAGAACCGCTCTCAATAGGGTGACCAGATGTCCCGATTTTATAGGAACAGTCCTGATTTTTGGCTCTTTTTCTTATATAGGCTCTGTCATAGTATCTTTCCCCAATCTGAACCTTAGAGTCCAAAAGTTGGGGTACCAGCATGAATTCCCCTAAGCTTAATTACCAGCTTAGATCTGATACACTGTCACCACGCAAAAATATATAGTGTTTTGGGGCACTCTGGTCCCCCCAAAAACCTTCCCTGGGGACCCCAAGACCCATATTCCTTGAGTCTTATAACACAGGGGAATAAACCATTTCCCTCCCCTTCTCTTCACCTCCAGGTGTTCCCTCCCTGGGCTCCTGGAGAGAGAGACAGATTCAAGCTCCGTGAATCTAAAACAAAAGGATTCCACCCTTTCCCCCTCCTTTCTTCTTCCCTGTTAAGTACAGACTCAATTCCTTTGAGCCTCAACAAGGGGAGAAAATCAGAGAGGTCTTAAAAGCAAAACTTTTAATAAAAAGAAAGAAAAAAAATAAAAGTTATCTCTGCAATTTAGATGGTAAAAGTTACAAGGTCTGTCAGCTTATAGAAACTGCAGAAAAAGCCTCCTCCAACAGAAGTACAATTTAAAATACTTTCAGCCAAATACACTCTAGAACTCTACCAGCCAGATACACATTTGCAAATAAAGAAAAGCAATTAAAAAGACTAAACCGCCTTTCTACTTGCACTTACTACTTGAATAGAAAATTAGAGCCTGTAGTACATCCGGTCCCTCTCAGATCCCAGAGAGAACAAAGCAAAACCCAAAAAACACAAACAAAGGCTTCCCTCCACCAAGATTTGAAAGTATCTTGTTTCCTGATTGGTCCTCTGGTCAGGTGTCCAGTTCACTGTTTGTTAACCCTTTACAGGTAAAAGAGACATTAACCCTTAACTATCTGTTTATGACAGGCTCCTATTACTCCCCTGCCCCCATCCCAATTTTTCACATTTGCTGTCTTGTCATCCTAACTTTGAATGCAAGTTCACATGATACCAGGAGAGAGACAAGGTAGCTGAGGTAATACCTTGTATTGGAAGTAGTGGAAGGTTCAAGCTATAGAGAGCTCTTCCTCTGGTCTGGGGAAGGAAACAGACCTGAGGAAGAGCTGTGTATAGCTTGTACCTTCCAACAACAGACGTTGGTCCTATGTAAGATATTACCTCACGCACCTTGTCTCTGTCATGTCCTGGGACAAACATGGCTATAACAACACTTCAAACAACATATGATACCATGTGAGTCTAAATTTTAACTAATAACATGACAGGTACCAAATTAGGATATAATTATATGTAAAAGATATGGAAAAAGTATCCACTAAAAGAATTGGTAAGATGTGCAGTAGTAGGCCACAGCTTATGCAGCGTAGACAAACACAATGGGACAAATCCTTGGTTGGTGGATAAACAGGCATAGTTTCATTGCTACACAAGGATATGACCTTATGTCTAGTAGGAAGAAAAAACAACAACAACTCTCTTTGTATTTTCTTAAGCCTGGCTCAGAGAAAGCAGTTAATATATAGCTTCTTTTCTGGGAAAAGCAGTGAAAGTAGGATCAGCCACTAAACAGCATGTGACCACCATATGACTTGTCACTGTGCTCTATCCCAAAATGTATTTTAAAAAGAAAATTTCAAAACAATCTGTAGATATCTGTCTATAGAGGCATTTATATTGTGCAGCAGATAATCAACTGCCAAACAAACTGAAACTGGAAGGTTTCCATATTTAGTCAGCATTCAACAATGTTAACATGTAACCTCAAAAAAATACAGACATGCAGCAGAGTTCTAATTAATCAGTGCTGGATACAGGCAGAATATGAACCAACAATGATTTTAAGTATATTTTCAGTCAGCCATTTTGAACATCCAAGATACATAACTCATAAAAATGGTCAAATAAATGTTATACTCTGGAGTGGTTTCATAGAAAAGGAAAAAAATCCAAGAATTATCAAAGAGTTATGGAAAGAGGTCCTTTCAAATGCTCAGAGGTGTGAGTAGGCATCTGGACTTCTGGGTGCTGAGACAAAATGAACTTCTAAAACTACTGAAGGAACATGCTTTGCCATTTTGCACCTAAATAAACAGAGTAGCACTGTCACAGACACAAGGGAAAAAAGACAAGATATGTTTCAATTAGGGAACTTCATTACTTTAATTCATCTGAGAATTATCTGGCAATAACTTGTACAATGTAGGTCATGATTCCCGTTTTAATAATTTTCACTGTTCCTTTGTATGAGGGTTCAGGAACTGGGGGGGAAAGGGTTTATCTTTGCTGTACCAGATAGTAGGAGCCCCAACATCATTCATTCTTTACTTTATGCCTTCCCATAAAGCCATTTCCAACTCTCCTTTAACAGTAAAATTGACCTTCTATGGAACCAGTACCTGCTCTTGAACTTTGCCATTTGCTAAGTTGTGACAATTTAAACCTTTCAACCTGATCTAGCTAACTGGGGCCGTGATCTGCTAGGGTGAAGGCAAAAACAAAAAAACAAAAAAACCCACAAACACACACTTTTCCTGCTCTGGTCTCAGGGGGATAGAATGCAGGAACTGCTAATTCGGACAAGAGAGGAGACTCAAGATGAAGGAACACAGTTTATATATCTTCCCTAGATTCTTAGGGGCCAATGGCATACTTGAGCCCTCCCCGCAAGCCTGCCCACCCATTCAAGTAATGCTTCCCCTGCCACTGCCCATCACCTCCTGCACTAAAACTTGGTGGTGGTGCGTGTGTGTGTGTGGGGGGGGTGGCTAAAGGAGCCACAGTCCTACCCTCCTGCCCCTTCCCCCCGCCAGTTCAGACAGACTCTTTGAGGTTTCAGGGGTTACATCTGATAGACCTAACCACTTTCAGTGTAACATCCTATTTATCACCATCTTTCCACTGAGGAATAAGGACAGAAAAAGTATATTTAATTATGACTATTTATATCCAAGAGTAAAGCTTTTTATAAATTCCTGTTTTTCTGCACAATATAATATGTGGTTTTCTGCATGGCATTTATCCAAATCTTATTTAGTTACTTCATGGACAGTTTGTAGGAGTATTGAACTATCAAACATCTTCACAAAATATATGGACCTCACTACATTGGAACCAGTATTTGGGTGAAAAGTTATTTTTTTACACCCAGATTCTTGCAGTACTGTCTTCACTTGTTTTTTTTTTTTTTTTCCCCAAATGATAATTTTGGCAACAAGCTGCTGAATGGTGGAAAGGCAGGGCAGCTTTCCTGCACTGTTATAAGTGTTGTTTTTGATTGAGACATTAAACTGAAGTATTTGGATTAGAGAAATAGAGGTGTTCAAAATGTATGACTATTGCCTGAATTATGCAATTACCTTTGCAATTACACATTTTATAGTACCTTTATGTTTTCAAGTATCATACTTCAAAAAGTGGTAAGCCAGATACCAACAAATGGCACGCAGACAAAAATAAACAACACATTGAGAATTTGGAACACCAACTGTTTTGAAAACGATGTGTTATCCAAGGAACATGGAAATCGGAGGGACTGAATAATTTTGTGATCCTGAAACTTTTGCAGTCTGGGAAAGTAATATTTTTTAAAATTACTGGTTCAAGAAAGCTCATATGTACTTCCTGTGTGACTCCTCTGAAACAGGACTCAGCAGAAGAAGGGCAGGAAAGGACTCAATCTTCTTTGCATCTACAAATTTGAGATATTTATGGTCACTTCTACAAAACAGGACTGTGCCGAAAGAAAGGCCCAGACTGAGAAAACTGCTTAAGCACCTTTCATAAGATGCTCTCCTGAACTGGATCAAAGCCAATAACTTCTTTCCCAACAGTGTTGGGATCACACAAGCTACAACAACTGTCTTAAAAATATGACCTTCCTAACATACATAGCATGTAGTAGTTGAATACAGCATTCACAAAGGTTTGTAAAGATACATAAAAAATGTGATGTGATATAAATGTAAAAATATAGAATCATAGAAATTGTAGGATTGGAAGGAAACTCTAGAGGTCTTCTAGTACAGTCCCCGGCATGCAAGGCAGATTTAAGTATTATCTAGACTTAGTTTCCCTAATGTACACTTAGAAATTTCCAATGAAGGAGATTCTACAACCTCTCTAGGCAACTTATTCCAGTGCTTAACTACTCTGACAGTTTGGAAGTTTTTCCTAATGTTCAACCTTAACTGTCCTTGCTGCCATTTAAACCCATTGCTTCTTGTCCTATCCTCAGAGGTTAAGGAGAACAATTTTTCTCCCTCCTCCTTGTAACAACCTTTTATGTACTTGAAAACTGTTATCATATCCCTACTCATTCTTCTCTGCTCCTGACTAAACAAACACACTTTTTTCAATCTTCCCTCAAATGTCACATTTTCTAGACCTTTAATAATTTTTGTTGCCCTTCTCTGGACTTTCTCCAATTTGTCCACATCTTACCTGAAATGTGGCAATAAGAGCTGGACACAATACTCCAGATAAGGCCTAATCAGCATGGAAAAGAGTAGAAGAATTACTTCTTGTGTCTTGCTTACAATATTCCTCCCAATACATCCCAGAATTATGTTTGATTTTTTGCAACATTGTTACACTATTGACTCATATTTAGCTTGTTTTCCACTATGACCCACAGATACATTTCCACAGATACCTTTCCTTCCTAGGCAGTCATTTTGCCTTTTGTATTTGTGCAACTGATTGTTCCTTCCTAAGTGGAGTACTTTGCATTTGTTCTTATTGAATTTTAAGAAATTTGTTTAAGAAACAAACAAAAATGATCTTATCCCAGTTAGTTCAGATTAATTTCCCAATTTCAGTCAATTCATTAGTATTACAATTTTTCAATAAACCCAACACAGAGATTGATGCTTTGCTGACAGTGAAGAAGATAGCTCAAATATGCCCTGGGGCTTTTAACACAAATCAGATGTGGTTTGCTGATTTCACTAGTATGAACAGGTTGTGAATGTTACTCCCAAAAGGTCCAAGCTGTCATACAACTGAACAGCACTCTCCATAGGATCCTCGATCTGGAACTGCTGACAGGATTTCTTGCCAGTATGGTCCATCAAATTTAAATGAATAATTCTGACTGCCTAGTCAGGATGGACATTAAGCTGCCTTCATAGAATTCAAATCCCTTTTTCATATATTTAATAAATAAAAATCTCCCTATCTCCACAGAGGAACAAGTTAAACAAGCACTTAAAAAAAAAGTTAGTCTTTGTTTCTTTAGTATCATTCAAGGTGTCAGCTTTTTCAAATTGCAGTTACAGCTGCTGTTGATTAGTACTCAGTTCCAGAAAACGCTTTGGTCTCCTGTTCAGTTCTTACCCAATGAATAGCAAATGCCAGATCACCGCAGTGACCGCCCACTAACGATAATGTTCCCCATCCCCCCACATGCCACCTACATTAAATACAAAAGTACTGTACAGTAGAATTCAATAAATAAAGTATTTTGTAAACCATTCAAGCATAGAAGGCAGCAAATGAGTCTGGCCATGAATTTTAGAAGAGTGACTATTATATAATCAATAACAATTCAGGAAAAAATAGAATTGATTGAAACAGTGAACAAACAGAATATCTCCTGTACTCTTGATGAATTGGCAACAACTGAAAGGAAGTAAAAGAAGATAATCACAGTAGGTGGTCATTAGAGAGATTTAACACTTTTGAAAGAACAATCTTGATTTTATCCTAAAATAAAACAGAGTACAATTTTTTATTTATTTATGTTGTAGACTGTATGTCTCCAAGAAAATGGGAAAAAATGCCAACAGACAAAGGGACTCAAATGAAGCAAAAATACTTAGGACGATAAACAGAAACCAACTCAATTGCTGAATATATTCCTGGTAAAATTTTTATAATAGCAGACACAGTCACATAGCCCAACATCACACTCAAACACCTGTGGGCTACAGGAAGATGTAAAAGACTCATGTGAATGCTGTGGTCCCTTATAGACAAGTGTCAGGTAAGAGGTTATACCTGCAACAAACAACAATCTTGGCAGATGAGTAACTTGAAGACATTTTAGTTAGCTACTCGGACCATCCTGCCTGAATGTAACTGTAATGACTAAGGTCATTGCAAAAGACTATGTTGCTGTATATGGTCAACTAAAGTCAATACAATGGACTAATGAATAAAGGCCATCACATTGTCAGCCAAAGTGCTTTGAGAGGAGAAATTGTAGACATAGTCCTTGATAGTCTTCATGGATTAACTGAATACTGTGAATAGGCCAATGAGTAAGAGTGGTGGCCTGGAATCAGCAAGGATATGAAGAACAAAGTCTGTGTGTGAACACTCCAGCACAAGAGGCCAATGCAATGTAAAGAGCCTCTAATAACAATACCCCTACCAGATAGACTCTGGAAGAGGGTAGCAGCAGATTTGTTAATTCAGAGGACATAATTACCTGGTTGTACTATATATTTTCTCAGTTCATGTGTCTACATGGCAAAGAAAAAAACCCATGGCTAGC
The DNA here is from genome assembly GCF_007399415.2 of Gopherus evgoodei. Lineage (NCBI taxonomy): Eukaryota > Metazoa > Chordata > Testudines > Testudinidae > Gopherus > Gopherus evgoodei. The sequence continues at coordinate 52,844,959 of NC_044324.1, forward strand.
CTATGCTAGGTGACTCAGGGTCCTGGGGCGCAGACTGTGGGCCTGTTTCATTGCTGTGTAGCCTGCTGGGATTGGGCTGGAGCCCAAGCTCTGGGATCCTCCCACCCCACTGGGTCCTAGAGCCCAGGCTGAGCCTGGAAATCTACACAGCAATGAAACAGCCATGCAGCCCAAGGCTAGCCTTGTTTTTTCTTTGCTGTGTAGACATACACAATATTATCAAGAAATGAAAGAACACTGTCAATCATTTTGCTATTCCAAGAACAGTTAATGGACATGGACCACAATTTACTGAAGTTGAACTTAACTCATTCCAAAGAAAATATGATTTTGAATACATCAGCAGCAGCCCACACTACCAAGCTGACAGCTTGAGTGGGCTATACAGACAGCCAAGAAAATACTGAAGCAGGAATATCCATTCTTTGCTCCTCTGAGCCACAGATTAACACCATTAGTAGCCATTGACTATAACTCCGCCCAAACTTCGATGGGATGGAAATCTGGACTTCAGTCCCAACCCTGGAAAAGAATACAGCTCCAAAATGGTCATACTGGAAAAGAGCAGACAAATCAAATCAAAAGGTAAAAAGAGCATATGAACACTTCTGTAACTGATCTGGAACCTGGGGACCATGTTTGTGTCAAACTGGATGTAGAAAAAAAAAAAAGATGGAAAACTCCCAAGTGTCATAAAGAAAAATACTGCATTTCCCAGATCATACAAACAGAGACCAGTCAAGGGAGTTCAACAGAAACAGTCAATATCTTCTGTTTATTCCAGAGAATGAACAATCAATTAATCAAACACCACAGATTGCAGATGCTGAATCAGGAGAAGATTCAGATCCTGCCTGAGACAACAGTTTCAAATAAAAGGACAGACTAATCAATCACCAAGTTCTGGCCATATAATTAAAAGAACAGTATGATTTAGGGATGAGAGACAAGATGTGTGTTTATTGAATCTTAAATCTAGCAGTAAATATATATACACACTCTAAAGCGGGGGGAGATCTGTTGGAAAGTCACCGCCCTGCACTTTAAGTGGGGGCGGGGGAGGGGGTTGGCTGGCTGGCTGGGAGAAGATGGCAGTGCTTTCTGGCTTGGGGGAGGAGGGGAGACATACAACTGCTGGAAAAGCAGTCAGCGTGGTGGATGACTCACCACCTAGGAATGAGGGGTTTAAAAAATTCAGCCTGGGCCTGGCCTTTCTCCTCATTCACTTGGAACAGGCTGGGCAGCACCCACTGTTCCTCCCTATTTAGGTCATAAATATGCCGGGTGTTTAGCTATACCTGCTGTGGGCATTATGCTAGCTGCCCCATTAAGAGGGGATAGGAAGGAATATTTTCCTAGTCTATGGCAGTTATTTGTTGTCTTATTCCTTTAAGCATGATGATTTATATAGCATGACAGATGCTAGACTAATTGTTTAATGCATTTTTCAAAGGTGCTCTGATAGTACAATGCTGAATGCTATATATCAGGCGTCAGCAACCTCTGGCACGTGACTCGCCAGAGTAAGCACCCTGGTGGGCCAGGCCGGTTTCTTTACTGTCACATCTGCAGGTTTGGCTGATCGTGGCTCCCACTGGCCGCAGTTTGCTGCTCCAGGCCAATGGCGGTGGCGGGAAGTAGCGGCCAGCACATCCCTCAGCCTGCGTCGCTTCCCGTAGCCTCTACTTATGCTGGCGGGCCGCATACCAAAGGCTGCCGACCCCTGCTGTATATCAACCTGAATAAATTTTTTTTTAACCCAGTAGTTCTCAAACTTTTGTACTGGTGACCCATTTCACATAGCAAGCCTCTCAGTGCAACCCCCTTATAAATTAAAAACACTTTTTAATATATTTAACCCCATTATAAATGCAGGATGCGAAGTGGGGTTTGGGGTGGAGACTGACAGTCCGCAAACCTCCATATAATAAGCTCACAACCCCCTGAGGGGTCCCGACCCCGAGTTAGAGAGCCTCTGTTTTAACCCGTCTCATATAACTATGGGTGTTCTCAATAGCTACGTAAACCCCTAATCCATTTTTGAATTCTTCCAAACTTTTCCAATCAGTGAAATCTTGTTGCACTGAGTTTCCTAGTTTAATTATGAATAGTAATTTTAAATTCCACAGTGAGAGTTTTTCTGTTCAAATTATTTTTTTTCTAAACTTTAATAGACTTTAGTTAGTAGATGCCCCCAAATACTAACCTAAATTGTATTTTGCTCAATTTAATTTTTTTTCTAGCCATACCTGTAAACAACTCCTAACAATTTCTCCCCTGCTTTTGAAAACTTGTAGCTAATTCTACTCCCACCTACCTTAATCATTATTTAGTCAATAAATAATTTCTTTTTCATGTTTCATATATTTTTTCTCTTTTTGCTCTGATTTCCTCCACTTTGTTGGTATTGCAGTTCTTAGAACTGTATATAATGTTGTACACATGGTTTAGCCAGTCAAATACAGAGAGGCACTATCATCTCTGCTCACTGTTGTGATGCCCTCTTTGTAAATACTGTATTAGTTATACAACATTTTTCAGTATTGTCTCATTCTATCATACTGTTTTGAAAAGTAAAGCCAATCCTGCCCTTCTAGCATCTCATGCTGAATATCAATGCAATCAGTGTAGTGTAACAAGAAGAGTGGCCAATAAAAACACTTGAAACACAGGGACATTTTAATATGTATTTATTATTAAGCTGCTGGTTATGCATGTAAGTGGATGCAGGTGTCAGTTTCACTGTGCTAAATGAATCTGTATGATGAATATATATAATTTTGCTTTCTGAAGCTTTTATTCAGTAGGTGCCAAGATCACTCTTTTACATGGAAATATGTACTGAAGTGATGGAGAATTCTGTGAGGTTCTTTTGCCCCAGGACCTTGCTTCCAACACAATTAAAATATATTATTGAAAATAAAAGTTCTACCAATTTTCTTCTGTTAAACACAAACACCAGTCATCTTTTGAGTCAGAAAAAAGTGTAAAAGTATACAAAGGAAGTAGAGATGTGGGATCTGGACCAACCCAAGCCCAATGAAGTTAATAAAAAGATTACCACTTACTTCAAAGGGCTTTGGATCTGGATATCACACAGCATAGCATGTATTATTATGTGTATCAACTATTAAGTGACTGGTAAAAAATAAAATGACCAGCTTCTTGTTTTCCAAGACCAAGTAATCGCCACCATCACTTTCCACTAGCCCTGATAATAGTAATTATCAGACAGTTTTATATCCAAAAAAATCCTAACATAAAATTCACGGTACTACTAGTATGTAACCCAGATGGTTTTTCCCTGTTGATCAACAAATGCTAACCCTCACAAGGAGATTATTTCTAATGTTATCAGTGAGTGATGTCCCATTAAGGAAAAAGGAATGTTTCAAGTTCATTTGAAATAAATCTTTTCAGTCAACACTTGCACCAGTGACCAGGAATATTTTATCAATATCATAAAAACATCCTCTTCAAACACTGCATGCTAACACTGAAAAGATAAGCTCCCTCATGTGAGCTACTTCTCATCGCTGTAGGACAAATTTTTAATTTTTACTTTTTTGCTCCAAAACAACTTTCTTGCTCCTATTAGATTTATCATGTTTTCTCTCTTAAATTACTCTGATCTTTTTAATAAAAGGCCTTTTCTTAAATACTCTTTAGGTGGCTACTCCAGGAAAATCATTTGAGGATTCTTTTCTTCTCTATACTTTGGCAGTCTTTCATAAGCAATATCCTACCAGCTTGCAATATCCTATAATTTGCAAAAGCAGACTATTACAGCAATGTGTAACCCTATCTAAGTGAGAAAACATTTGAACAATTTCCTATTTACATTTGTTCACACCCAAAGCTATTTGAAAGTAAACAGAACAAATGTGTTTCTACATGTAAAAGTTATATATCAATTTAATTATGATTTATTCATCTCTAATAGTTAAAAGGCATATTGAAAGGGAATGTATTAGGTATAATGAATAAGCAATACATTTCTATGCTATTTTTTTATGGGAGCAAGTATTCTGTTCTTTTTAAAATATGCTGGTCAGATATTCAGTTGGTATCAATTAATGGAACTTGATTGACTTCAGTGGCCAATTTACATCACATTAGGACCTGGTCCAGTAACAAAGACCCTGGTCCTCTAACATGTTGTGCCTGGGCAGACTCTTGACTTTGTATGAAGTATGGAGGGGATCCTTGCATTTCAGAATCAGAATGTAACTTGTGTAAGTATGCAAATCTTTGACTTCTTACTTTTATTCACAAGAAAGAGAATTTTCCAGTTATTATTGATTAATATAGTGGTTAATGTTGTTCTTCCAGAGTGCCAGTATTACTTTGCCTTTGTGCATGACAAAGATTTACTATGGATACCTTTATTTAAAACTAAAATGAATGGAACCAAATAAATGAAGTTTGTTGTTCAACATTGTTGAAAATCATGCTAGTGCCTAAATAAGGGTTTAATGACCTAACATTAGGCTCCAGCTTTTGACCATAATGATATTGTGTCAGTTCTCCTATAACTACATTTCATTGTGAGTAAAAATGCATACAGACCTGCAAAGAGATCATTGCCTCAATAAAACTACAAGCCTGAATTATAAGTACCATTTGTTTGTTGCCTTCCAATGTACCGATAACGGGTTTGTGGCAAGCAGGATGACTCATCCAGGGAAAGAATGGCTGACTACAGAATCAGAAAACTGAAGAACTCTCACTTAGCCTTACACAGCTTCATGGTGGCTGCTTGCAAAGATGATAAACATTAGAAAGGTTCAAACAAATGTGCACCCCTATCTGCCATTCCACAAATATCATTTGGGACTTTGTCATATTTTTAAACATCCTAGGCTTAACCCGCAAAAGCTAACATTTTTAAATATGACTTTTTTTCTACAGTAGCTGTAGTGTTTACAGCTATGTTAATTAAATTGCACAAGTAACACAATTTGCAACCCCAGTCATTTTCCTAGTATAAAGAAACCCACTCTGAACTGCTCAGTCCTCCCTTTTATCCAGCTGTTCAGGAAAGCCACATAATCTGGAGCTTAAACAGCTTTTATCAATGATCACAGGCAAAGACGGGATGGCGCAAGTTATAAAATAACTTATTACCTGGGAGTGGGAATGGGTTCTGATTTCCACCATTTTTAAAACTAGTCCAGTGGAAGAAAACTTTGCCCTTAATTTATGGTCATCTCTTGACATATGTACTTTCACATGGAGGGGAAAAAGGCATAAGGTTCTCACTTTCTCCCCTGTAAAGGATACATGACCAGTAGGGCTCTGCATGTATAGGACATTGGCCTCTGTGAAACTACTACTCCCATCCTCCATACTTGAGGAGTGAACAGGCAGATGGGAACAGGCTGGGTGGTAGATCTACCTCCTCCCTCTTGAAATGTGTCAATCAACACAATTGAATCAGTATGGAAGTGGAAAGTAATTTACTACTGATTTAGCCATATAGCAGATTCTTTTGCTCCCCATTGTTCCAGGAGAGAGTAAAGAATCAGGACTTAGTAATGATTCCCTCTTTGGTCTGCTTTTACACAGATTGTAAATTTACAATCTAGCCCTCAGGAATATTTAGCACCTTATTTGTAGTCTATTTTGACTTCAGGTGGGCTCCATACAGATGCAGATCCATACAGGTCTCAGTGTGCAACTACTTACAGGCTGTTGTGTTGATTTTTCCACAGTATCACAGAATATAAAAACAGAATATAATGCAAAACGGCATTAGTTGGGTAACCACAGATATTTTCACTTAGGATTAAGCTCTAGTCCAAAACATAACGTCAGCTTTATTTGTGTATCTCCATACTATGGTATTTGGGTTTGGAATCACGCCTTCAGTTGGACATGCTCTCAATTTTAATAAAACTCATTATTAAAACAAATATATAGAAAACATAGTGCCCATTTTTAAATTACGCTACTGAAAGATGTAACGTACATTAAGACTTAGATTTCAAAGTAACTACACTAAGGTCATGAATAACAGGGGTTCCCTGGTTAATGTATTATGTGAGTTAAGAATATCTACTAATGTAAATCCTTCATGTACCTATGAGAGAATAGACTCCGTAGTTTATTGCTTGCAGCCTTTTCAATATCATTTACGGAGTCATGTTATATGAAGTTAAAAAAATAATCATGTTAACAGTAAACCTTGTTAATATACTGGATGTCTTCATTTTAAAACCTTTCACATTCACAGATAATGGCAACAAGAAATACCTACACACTTTAACATCTTACTGTATGCTAAGGTAGGACTGGACTTTTCCACTGTTAATTAAATTGAGAAGTGCCTTATTTTGCATGCAGTCCCATTGAAATCAATGGGACTACCCATGGAAAAAAGAAGTTACTCATGGTATGACAGAATTTAGCCTGTAATAAATAAAATAAGCACAACTGGCACCAAGAAGAAACTGCTCAGCCATGCTTTAGAGGGTTTTCAAAACAATAATAAATATTTCACATTGTTAGACCCAATTTATTTTCAATATATTTCTAAAACACCTATTGTATAGCATAACGGGTACAGAATGTCACATTAAAGACTCTTTAGGACCTAAATTCTGCAAAATGCTGCTTATTCTAGCCCCAATCCAGCAGAGTAGTTAAGTATCTGCTTAATTTTTAACATGAGACATTCCATTAATTTCAGTGGGACTACTGAAGTGCTGCAAGTTAAGCAAATATTTAGGGGCTTTGCTGACTGGAGCTCAAATGTTCGGCATCTTCCAGCCCCTAAAAGCAGATGAATACAAAGATGCAACAGGCACTAAACAAGTAAACAAAACACCTTTGCAATCACTTTCACATATGAACACATTTTATTTTCTGTACTGCAAAAATAAATGCCAACAAATCTCCAAGTAAAACAGCCTGTTTCATTCAGAAGATTAACACCATGATTTATTCATATTTATGCAAGAAGAAACCTATAGCTGTAACGGAAGTTTTCTAACTCAGTGCACAATCTGTATGCCAGCTACCATGGTAACAGAAGATGGGAAAGAAATTGAAATTATTACATCTTGAAATATATTTTCAATAGAAATTATACATGTACATAAAAATATCAACATACATAAAGATACATCAGTGTTTTGCTTTTTTTTTCTTTTCTGCCTGTTCTGGTCTCCTTTTTCCCTCCTTTATTCTGAATTTTACAAAACAAGTTTTGTTACTATTCAAAATTATAAAATACTCCATTGTATCATACATAAACAAAAGGTTTTTAAACATTTAATTATTAATACAGTAAAATATGGTCACACATATGCCAAAGTTATGATAGGGAGTGGTCTGAGGAAAAGAATATATTATGATCACTAAAATTGTTGTAATTAATACCTCTCTATCTATAGTTAGATTAGAAGGTACCTTTTGAGATATCTAGATAGTAATACGCAATGAAAATCTCTTTCTATATTAAATATTACTCCATATTGTTTAACACTCTTTTTTTAAAAGCCTCAGTTGACCCTTAAACATGACTGAATTTGTCCTGCTAATGACAAATGATAAAAGCAATCGTATCCTGAATCACACAATCTGTCATATCTTTAGTATATTCTACAGCTATGGGAACTTATGCAGATTCCTCAAAAAAAGCAATTTTACTCTTATGAAAGTATCAGAAATATTTATGTTTAATATCCACAGGGAGCAGTCTTTTAGCTGTAGAATTTCTAAATAAATAGAAAAACACTGAATCATGTGGCTAAGGAATATCCAAAACCTCAGATATTAAACATAAAATTTATTGACAACTATTGTCTCCCATCAGCACATTCACAGATCAAACTCTTGTAAGGGAAATGAGCCTTTGAATCATTGTCTCTGAAAAATTAGAATGTAGAATGTATACATTTGTTTTAATATTACCGTTTAACTTCCTAGGAATTTAGATACCATAAAATACATCTAGAACTACTGTTATTGCCAGTTATGCAGAAGGATGAGTGTAGTGATGCTCTGAAAAATGACCCTTGAAAATGGTATTTTGCAATTTCATATTTATGGACTTTAAAAGACCAACAGAACAGATGTATTCAAATTTCAAATAAAACGTTTCTTCTCTAGTTGTTAGCCATGCAGACTAAATCTGTGATCAGAAAGACAAGCTCTCTTCTTTTTGGCTTTCAGTTTGTCACCAGAATTAAGATTCTGTAGGACAGGTGCTGCTGCCAGAAACACCCGTGCAACCTCAATGTCTTCAAATTCTGCACTCAGTTATGCTTGTGTGACTCGGTCTTATCCTTTGCTCAGGTGTAGCTTTAGGCAGAATGTGGTCCTTTGATTATTAGTTAAAAATTCTGTTGATGAAATATAAGGAAGAAAAAAATCCAACTCACTTTGCCATAGCTGTGCTCACTCTGTTGTGCCAACAAATAAAAATAAATAAAACCTTACACAGAAAAGTAGCAGATAAAAGGCTAAACACAGAATAGATGTGCTGAGAAATCAGGTTCCAATTATTAGTCATTTTTCGATTGGCACTTCACCTGAAGGTATCCAACACGGACAATTCATCAAATAATTCCTCAGTCTGAAATGGATTTAATATGTCAGAGTAACATAAAAGAAAAGATATTGGGACTACCCACTGGACTTGCACTAACACAAAGTATTACTGAGTGTAGGTATAGTGTTTGTTGTCCAAGGAAAATGAATTGCTACCTAGATTTTTGTTAAGGGTTTCTGGGTGCTCTTAAAGGACAAGGATCATCACTCATGGTGAACAGAATCTTATCCTGTGTCAACTGTTTAAGTCTGCACAATTTAGAGCATAAGCTCTTTGAGGTAGGGACCATGTGTTTTGTGCTTGTACAATCCTTTGCAAAAGATGACCTCATTCCACACTGGCACACAAATAGTAAATAATAATTTGTAAAATGCTTTGGAATCCTTTGAGGTGCAAAGTGCTATATGCATGTACATATATACAACAGTTAGACATGACTTATGAAATCCTTAGAACTAGGTGGTTCTGAGGTCGGAAGGTGAGTGTGCCGGAACTGGGCCGGGGAGAGGAATTATTATGTCTGCCTAAAGCAAAGGAAGGCATAAAGTCTCCAGAGATGCTAATAGGAGCATGATTAGCAGCTACAATTACTAAATGTGTATGAAAAATGTTACATGGCCTGACAACTACTGGTGTCCTGATTTCATAACTGAGGAATCTATTTAAACCAACAATTTTATCTAAAAAGATCAAAATGGCCGTGAGGTTCAAGGTGGAATTTCAGCATCTATGCCTGGCTTGCAAGGCATACTCTTATTTTTGGATGTGTATTTGCTACTATCATCCATACTTTTGACACTTTAAAGATCAACAGGGCATCTCAGAAAGATCACACAACACTTGCATTCTGGAATGTTCAATAGTTACCAATTAGTTTCCAGCTAAATTTAAGGTGCCATTTTTAACCTATAGACCCTAAGAGTATGTCTACAGTGCAGTTGGGAGTGAGCTTCCCAGCCCAGAGAGAGACTTGCACTAGCGGGACTTGAGCTTGTGTGCTAAAAACAGAAGTTTGGATGTTGCCACAGAGGCTGGAGCTCTCAAACCCAACCAATCTCTTCAGCCTGATAGCGTAAACTTCAGCCAGAGCTGCAGAGTGCCCACAGGTTTTTAACACACTAGGTCGAGCCTCAGTAATGCAAGTTTGTACATCTAGGCCTGGAGGCTTACTCACATCTGCAGAATAAACATACCCTATCAGGCCTAGGACCAGCCTACCAGAAAGATCGCCTCGCTCCCTCTGAGCACACTACCACAATCCTCTCAGTAGTAGCACTTATGCTAGTAGCTCTTGTTGAAGCAGCAGTGCAGGGCATCTCACAGATTTATTGAACATTGGGCAGGTTATAAGTACTTGAAATTGTGTTACATAAATATTGATTGTTCCTTATTATTAGAAAGAAGATCTGGAGGAACTGCACCTCAGAGGCTCCTGTTATGTAAAGCAGAGACCTATGATATACAGCACAGAGGTGCTGGAATCAAGACTCTGAATGATGACTGAACATCACACCTCTCAATGAAACCAAGAGGGGCAGCTGGCAGAAAGTTCACTTTAAGAGTTTCATGACTTTTGGAGGACTCTCCTTCAACTTTGAGGTCATGGTCCACTTTCAGGGCATGCTGCAGAGCCCATCGATCTCACCAACTTTTGAGGACTGCTAGTACTTCAATCACTGTATCTAATGTATTGAGGTTATTTGTATTTTAAATCATTAGCAAGTGTTCTGCAGAAAGGATTAAGCAAACATACATGTACTTGGATTTTGTATTTTTAAATACTTGCCCTTAATTCAACTTCCTTGTGCAAACACATTATGATGATACACTCTTCAAATACATGAACACAATCTGGGCCTAGGAGAGGCATAATCTGGGCATGAATCAGGTGTGCGTAATGAAGAAGAGTGTCATCTACAGGACCCCTGCTTCACTTTTTGTTGAATTTGGAATGTGTGTAATGAATGAGACAGGGGACTGCAGGAAGAGGAGAGATTGTCTCATGGTTAAAACAGTTGAATGGGGCCCTGGAGAACTGGATTCTATCCCTGCCTCTACCCCAGACTTCTGTGTGATGCTCAGCAAGCCATTTACAACCAAAGTTTTAGAGGTGATCACTAATTGCATGTTTCTTATTTTCTGGGTCCCAACTTTAGGCCCAGTGGCCTGATTTGTATAAGAGCCGAGCACTAAGAATGGCAAATGAAGTCAATAGGAGCTGTATTTGAATATATGAAATGCTACATAATGCCAAATACTTTGAAAAAAATGAGGTCCTAGGCATCTCAAATTGAGCACCCAAAATTAGTTGGATACTTTTAACGTCAATGTCTTTGTGTCTCGGCTCCCCATCTGTACTACCTCCTTACCTCAGAAGGGTTTCAGTGAAGATTAATTAAATGTTTATGAAGTGCTCAGATACTATAGTGATTAATGCCATAGAAAAACCTATGAGGAAAATAATAATTCTGTCTTCAGATCATAGTTTGAATAGTGTGCAGTAAATAAGGCCTAGGATCCCTCAATTGAAAATGAGGATAAAACAAAGTATTGAACATGTGCCCATTAAATGAGCACCATCCATCCTATGCAGTGAATAAGGCAAGAGTCCTGGGAGGGGTGGGGAGGGAACAGTCTGTGATCATGAAATTATATATTGTATCATAATACTATCACAAGGGGACCAATAAAGATTCCACAGGCAATTTTAATTCTTACATTTTCTAATCTGAGTGTTTGAAACGGTTTGTTAAAAGAACATTATTAAAATGGCAACGTCAGAGTAGTAGCTATGTTAGTCTGTATCAGCAAAAAGGAGTATTAGCGAGGAGTACTTGTGGCACCTTAGAGACTAACAAATTTATCTGAGCATAAGCTTTTGTGGGCTACAGCCCACTTCATCGGATGCATGCAGTGGAAAATACAGTAGGAAGATATACACACACACACACACACACACACACACACACACACACACACACACACACACACAGCATATGAAAAAATGGGGGGTTCCATACCAACTCTAATGAGACTAATCGATTAAGGTGGGCTATTATCAGCAGGAGAAAAAAAAACTTCTATAGTTGTATACTGTCTGTGTATAATTCCTATATATGAGTTCTAATAAAATGTGGAAGGTTATGAACATGTGGATCACCATGCCCAGGTCTCAGGCTCATAGGAGATCAATCTTCTGGCTGGTCACAGATGGAAGAAAGGATTTTTTGCTGCCATGGTTCCTATGGCATTGGCAAATCAGCCATTTAATACTAGTTGAAGAGAAAAGTTCTACAGAAGGCAAGTTATTTGAAGTGCTTCACTTTTCCCATCAATAACCCATCTTGCTTGGGTTCACAGGTTTGGCCAGTTACTTCTCCTCCAGGTGATGATTCAGAAGGGAAAGAGAATGCTAGGAGATATGTTGTTTAATGTAAAGAAAATTAAGTGATGTGTCATCTTCTAACTGCTACCATTTAGGCCAGTTGACCCCCAACGCTTCTTCAAAAGAGTTCTTAGGGGTATGAATAACATGGAGGGAAAAGACTAAAACTTGTGGAACTCTACAGGTTAGCATTCTACAAACAGAAGAATGGTTACACTTACAAACTGTTGGTTTGGTCTGAGCGGAAGGATCTGAGCCATAATAGGGCATTTCAATTTACCTCTGCATCCGCTTAGAAGTGGAACAGAAGTATTTGCTGATCAATTCTGTTAAATACTGTGGAGAAGAACAGGAGGATGTGCATAGAAGTCCTTTCCTGGTCTATACAATCAATAGGTGTGACATTGGAACTATGCCCCCGCAGCAACATTGAGAGAGGAAGAAGGGATGGCCGATCCAGTGATTAAGACACTAGCCTGGGACTTGGGAGAATAGTTCAACTCCCTGCTCTATTCAAGATTTCCCATGTGACCTTTGGGATGTCACCTAAGTAATGAGGGCAAACCAATTGTTTGTAAAAATTGAGATAGTTGTACTCTCTGAGCTCACAAGTATGTAAAATATTGTGTGATGTTACAATGCTACAGTAAATGGAGCAAGAAAGGAGTAAGAGGGGATACGGGTAAACACTGCAGCTTATTCTGTACATGTTAGAGCATCATTAACCAGAAACAAGAAAATTGCGCAAGCAGAACTCCCACATGGTGAGGGAGGGAAATGAAAAGTAGAAAAAAAGAGACAAGGAAGTAGGTGACAAAGAGGACAATGAAGCCTAGGAGAGAGGAAGACAAAAGTGAGAATATGATTGAAAAGGGAAGAGCGTAAGTGTATGGGGAGGGAGGAGTGGTAACGGAAAGATGGGACAAAATACAGGGTGGGGAAAACGAGGGAGGGATGTGCAAGAGAACAAAAGGAGAGGGAGAGAGTAACCAATATTCCATCTCACACAGTCTCCCACATTTTTGTGAGGTGTGGTGTGGTAGGGTGAGATGGAATCCAAAAGGGAATTATATATTCATTATGGCAGCACTGGATGATGGCAAGAGATGCTTAACTCACTAGAAAAACTCTTTATTAAGAATATTTCATATTGTTAACCAGATTTATATCCATATCAGGATTCTCTCTCTTGCTTCATGGTTATTTTTCCTTCAAAATCTATGCAAAAGGAACTTTGGGAAATCTTAAGTAAATTATGTACAGCATGTTCCCTTTATTCACTGTTTTATTAACTTTTGAAGGAATTCAATAGGTCAAAGACAATTTATCTGCACAGTTATACTTATCCAAGTGTTGTATTACACCAGCTTATATTACTTTCTCAATCTGTTTCCCTGAAATGCAGTTGAGATGCACTAATATGTAATTCTTGGGATCACTCTAGGTTTGTTTTCTAAAGATAAACAATACACTGGCAACTTTCCAGCTTCCTGGAACCAGTGCTGGTTTCAGGATATTTTCTGAGTTTCCTCACATTACACAAGCAATGGTTTTGTTTTCTCCTTTATAACATAGCTTTCTTTTCAAAAAACTTAGTATACGAACATTTCCCTACCTCTCCTCTGATAAACTACTACAGCATTCTGCAACCATAACAACCCAAACACTGCAGTGACATTACAGTAAGATAATGAACTATTTCAGGACATTATCTTAGAATATTGTATTACTAAGAGTTTTGAAATGCCTACATAGGCTTTCTCCTCTTCTGTCATGTGCCCCATATACTGATTAAACAGCGAGTAAAATGCTACTCACTAAATGCTAATTAATGGCATTTTCAAGTCACTTTGAATGGTATGAATTACTGTACAGGGAGAAAGATAGTGAAGAAACAAGCTCTATGAATACTATTCCGTACGCCCTTGCCTCTTACACACAATACCCTGACACATATGAAAATTATCTGCTGAAAATAAAGGCCAGACTCTCAGTGCACTGAAATTTTTACTTTGTCCTTCAGCTTTTAACTATCTTCTCATTGTTTAAAGTTTTCCCTTTTGAAAATGAAGGCCACTCTGGTGATCCCTAGATAAATGTCCTAATAAGATTTACCATTTAGTATTGTACTATGATGTTTTATCCAAGGATTCTTCCACATCAAATTGTTCCACAACCAGCCAACCAAAACTACCTAAATAGTCTCATTACAAAATATTTAATTTACATCCATGGATTCTGTGATATTAGTTAATGAGGAGTCCACTCATGCCAGAGCAACAGGCCAATTCACTTGTGTACTAGTACAGATCAAAGTGAGTGTTAAATGTGCAAGTGTATTTGATGTTTAAACTTCATGAAAAATCTTGCATTGTTTTCACTTTTGTGTGTCCTGTTTTAACAAAAAAGGCAAACATTTACATTGTGTATACCTCTGTAACTAAATAACCCAAACAAGGAAGAAGCCTTGTGGAAATGCAAAAGAACCTTAAAAGACAAGTATCAAAGGGGTAGCCGTGTTAGTCTGGATCTGTAAAAGCAGCAAAGAGTCCTGTGGCACCTTATCAACTGCTAGAACAGGGCCTCATCCTCCCTGATTGAACTATCTCTAGCTTGCCTGCATATATATACCTGCCCCTGGAAAGTTCCACTACATGCATCTGACGAAGTGGGTATTCACCCATGAAAGCTCATGCTCCAAAACGTCTGTTAGTCTATAAGGTGCCACAGGACTCTTTGCTGCTTAAAAGACAAGTGCTAGTTTCAAAGTAAGTGGTCAGTGTGTGTCCTGACTGGAGGTCAAGGACTCAAAATGCATTCTTCACTCTGCATCATCAAAAGAAAAGCCCACATGGGCAGGGACACTGTCAACTTGTTTTCTGTCAGAAGAAGCTATAAATATGGATTCATCGATCTCTGGCCTGTTGGGACTCTTACAGGAAAGAGGACCAGATGCAAAGCGGAGATCCCAAGAAGCAATTTGGGTATCCTGGTGTCATAAACAGATAGCTAAGGGTTAATGTCTCTTTCACCTGAAACACCTGACCAGAGAACCAATCAGGAAACCGGATTTTTTCAACTTTGGGTGGAGGGAATTGTGTGTCTGAGTCTTTTGTCTGCCTGCCTGCTTCCTCTGAGCTTTGGAGAAGTACTTCTGTTTTCTAATCTTTTGTTTCTAAGTGTAAGGACAGAGAGATCAGATAGTAAGTTATATGGTTTCTTTTCTTTGGTATTTGCATAAATATAAGTGCTGGAGTGCTTTGATTTGTCTTCTTTTTGAATAAGGCTGTTTATTCAATATTCTTTTAAGCAATTGACCCTGTGTTGTATCATCTTAATACAGAGAGCACATTTGTATGTATTTTTCTTTCTTTTTATATAAAGCTTTCTTTTAAGACCTGTTGAAGTTTTCTTTACTTCAGGGAAATTGAGTCTATACTCACCAGGGAATTGGTGGGAGGAAGAAATCGGGGAGATCTGTGTGTTGGATTGCTAGCCTGATTTTGCATTCCCTCTGGGGGGAATAGGAAAGTACTTTTTGTTTCCAGGATTGGGAACAGAGAGGGGGGAGTCTCTGTGTAGTTTCACAGAGCTTGTGTCTGTGTATCTCTCCAGGAGCACCTGGAGGGGGGAAGGGAAAAAGGATTATTTCCCTTTGTTGTGAGACTCAAGGGATTTGGGTCTTGGGGTCCCCAGGGAAGGTTTTTCAGTGGGACCAGAGTGCCCCAAAACACTCTAATTTTTTGGGTGGTGGCAGCAGGTACCAGGTCCAAGCTGGTGACTAAGCTTGGAGGTTTTCATGCTAACCCCCATATTTTGGACGCTAAGGTCCAGATCTGGGACTAAGGTTATGATATGGTGTAGCAGCGGTTGGGAGATAGACAGAATCCAGAAGCCAGTAGGAATATTATATTTTTCTTTTCTCTGCTAAGGGCTTTTTAGCAGAGAGAAACAGTTGGTTTTAAAAGGGAACCAGAGAGAATTTTTTTTTTCTGCTCTCTCTGGCAGTTTGTGGCTTGCATGTTTAGCAAGAAGTCGTTAAGAACTATCACGGGTCTTTTGTCACACAATAGCACTCCCATTGAGAGACATACCAGCACTATATGAATGCAAATAAAGTGGTTTTTCAGGTTTACTTAACATTGAAGATTAGCTAAAGGCACTGTTGCTAGGCAGACTTCAGGAGGCAACAGAGAGCCTGCAGTTCAGAAGAGAAACACCGGAGGGCACCCCAACACAAGAAAACAGGAATCATGACTTCTAAGGCAAAAATTGAGGCCGAAGAGCAATTCAAAGACGCTGAACACAGGCGACAAATGGAAATGAAAGAAAGAGAAGAACAGATCAGAGAGGCCGCCTACCAAAGAGAACAGGCAGCCTACCAAAGAGAACAGGCAGCCTTAGAGGCAGCACATAAAAGAAAACTAGAAGAAGAAGAGGTGGCCTACCGAAGGAAACAAGCAGAGGAAGAGTTGGCCCACCGCCGAGAAATGGAAAAACAACAAAAAGAAGATGAAGAGAAGGAAAAACAGAGAAAGCATGAACTGGACTTGGCAAAAGCTGGGCTGCATGTCCCAGCCAACCCTAACAACCCGGCGCCAATTATTGCTCCACAGCACAGGAAATTTCCCACCTACAAGGCAGGTGATGACACCGAGGCCTTCTTGGAAAATTTTGAAAGAGCCTGTCTTGGGTACAGCATCCCCGAAGACCAGCACATGGTAGAATTAAGGCCACACCTCAGTGCACCTTTAGCAGAGGTGGCAGCTGAAATGCCTAAGCTGCAAATGAATGACTATAAACTTTTTCAAACCAAGGCCAGATACAGGATGGGGATAACCCCAGATCATGCCCGTCGGCGCTTCAGAACCCAAAAGTGGAAACCAGAGGTGTCATTTCCCAAACACGCCTACTACATTGCAAAAAACTATGAGGCCTGGCTAACAGGAAACAACATTCAAACCTTGGAAGAACTGAACCTCCTCATACAAATGGAGCAGTTCTTGGATGGTGTTCCTGAAGACATCACACGGTACATACAAGATAGAAATCCCAAAGATATCGCTGAGGCGGGGGAGATTGGAGCCAAATGGATGGAACTGGCAGAAAGCAAGAAAGCTACTGTCAAGGGGAACGATTACCACAGGGGGCACACAGACCATAAACCCTACAACCGAGGACAGCCAAAGACCCCACATACCACCCAAGTAAAGCCACAGATACCCTACCCTTCAACCTCACCAGTCTCCAGTAACTCACCTCGGCCCAGTGACCCATCAGATGGAAGATGCTTTAAGTGTAATGAACCGGGACATATCAAGGCCAACTGTCCCAAGAACACCATGCGAGTGCAATTCATTACACCACCATCACACCAAAGATCCCCAGGCCCGGATGCCTCTCAAATACCCTTGGAGCGAAGGGAAAATTTGAGAGTGGGCGGAAAGAAGGTTACTGCGTGGAGAGACACGGGGGCACAAGTGTCAGCTATCCACCAATCCTTCGTTGACCCCAAATTCATCAACCCAAAGGCCAAAGTTACAATTTACCCCTTCATGTCACAAGTTGTAGACTTGCCTACAGCTCAACTGCCTGTCCAGTACAAAGGCTGGTCAGGAATGTGGACTTTTGCAGTCTATGACAATTATCCTATCCCCATGCTACTGGGGGAAGACCTGGCCAACCAGGTGAGGCGGGCCAAGAGAGTGGGAATGGTTACACGTAGCCAAACCAGGCAAGCTTCCAGACCCATTCCTGTTCCTGAACCGTCCACAGACGCCCCGTCTGTGTTACCAGAGACCCAGACAGAGGTAGTGGACCCGGATTCCATGCCTACCACTGAAACAGCCACAGCATCTCCAGTCCCAGGCCCGGAACTGGAACAGCAACCAGCACCAGCTAGTGCAACCACATCTTCAAACTCAACGCCAGAGGGCGCCAGCGAGCCAGAACTGGCAGAAGCACAAGACAGCCATACCCAAAAGGCTCAGCCAGAGCCTGAAATACCCTCAGGTGCACCAGCGGAGAGCGGTTCACCAGCAACGGAAACAACCCCATCACCTACATCGCTTCCAGAGGGACCAAGCCCAAGTCCACAGTCTGAGGAAGAACTGGTGACCCCAGCCTCAAGGAAACAGTTCCAGGCTGAGCAGGAAGCAGATGACAGCCTTCAGAAAGCTTGGACGGCGGCAAGGAGCACCCCACCGCCTCTCAGCTCTTCTAATCGATCCCGGTTTGTTATAGACCAAGGACTTTTATACAAGGAAATTCTTTCTGGTGGACACCGGGAAGAATGGCAGCCGCAAAAACAGTTGGTGGTTCCAACTAAGTACCGGAGGAAGCTCTTAAGCTTAGCCCATGATCATCCCAGTGGCCATGCTGGGGTGAACAGAACCAAGGACCGGTTGGGGAAGTCCTTCCACTGGGAGGGGATGGGCAAGGATGTTGCCAAGTATGTCCGGTCTTGTGAGGTATGCCAAAGAGTGGGAAAGCCTCAAGACCAGGTCAAGGCCCCTCTCCAGCCACTCCCCATAATTGAGGTCCCATTTCAGCGAGTAGCTGTGGATATTCTGGGCCCTTTCCCAAAAAAGACGCCCAGAGGAAAGCAGTACGTACTGACTTTAGTGGACTTTGCTACCCGATGGCCAGAAGCAGTAGCTCTAGGCAACACCAGGGCTAACACTGTGTGCCTGGCCCTAACAGACATCTTTGCCAGGGTAGGTTGGCCCTCCGACATCCTTACAGATTCAGGGTCTAATTTCCTGGCAGGGACCATGGAAAAACTGTGGGAAACTCATGGGGTGAATCACTTGGTTGCCACCCCATACCACCATCAAACCAATGGCCTGGTGGAAAGGTTCAATGGAACTTTGGGGGGCCACGATACGAAAATTCATCAACAAATTCTCCAATAATTGGGACCTAGTGTTGCAGCAGTTGCTGTTTGCCTACAGGGCTGAACCACATCCCAGTTTAGGGTTTTCACCATTTGAACTTGTGTATGGTCACGAGGTTAAGGGGCCATTACAGTTGGTGAAGCAGCAATGGGAGGGGTTTACGCCTTCTCCAGGAACTAACATTCTGGACTTTGTAAACAACCTACAAAGCACCCTCCGACACTCTTTAGCCCTTGCTAGAGAGAATCTAAAGGATGGTCAGGAAGAGCAAAAGGCCTGGTATGACAGACATGCCAGAGAACGTTCCTTCACGGTAGGAGACCAGGTTATGGTCTTGAAGGCGCAACAGGCCCATAAGATGGAAGCATCGTGGGAAGGGCCATTCATGGTCCAAGAGCGCCTGGGAGCTGTAAACTACCTCATAGCATTTCCCAATTCCTCACTAAAGCCTAAAGTATACCATGTTAATTCTCTCAAGCCTTTCTATTCCAGAGACTTACAGGTTTGTCAGTTTACAGTCCAGGGAGATGATGCTGAGTGGCCTGACGGTGTCTACTACGACGGAAAAAAAGACGGTGGCGTGGAAGAGGTGAACCTCTCAACCACCCTGGAACGTCTGCAGCGGCAACAAATTAAGGAGCTGTGCACTAGCTTCGCCCCATTGTTCTCAGCCACCCCAGGACGGACTGAACGGGCATACCACTCCATTGATACAGGTAATGCTCACCCAATCAGAACCCCACCCTACCGAGTGTCTCCTCATGCCCAAGCTGCTATAGAACGGGAGATCCAGAACATGCTACAGATGGGTATAATCCGCCCATCGACCAGTGCATGGGCATCTCCAGTGGTTCTGGTACCCAAACCAGATGGGGAAATACGCTTTTGCGTGGACTACCGTAAGCTAAATGCGGTAACTCGTCCGGACAACTATCCAATGCCACGCACCGATGAGCTATTGGAGAAGTTGGGACGTGCCCAGTTCATCTCTACAATAGACTTAACCAAGGGGTACTGGCAAGTACCGCTAGATGAACCTGCCAAGGAGAGGTCAGCATTCGTCACCCATGCGGGGGTGTATGAATTCAATGTCCTTCCTTTCGGCCTTCGAAATGCACCCGCCACCTTCCAGAGGCTGGTAGATGGTCTACTAGCTGGACTGGGAGAATTTGCAGTTGCCTACCTCGATGATGTGGCCATTTTTTCAGACTCCTGGCCCGAACACCTACTACACCTGGAAAAGGTCTTTGAGCGCATCAGGCAGGCAGGACTAACTGTTAAGGCCAAAAAGTGTCAAATAGGCCAAAACAGAGTGACTTACCTGGGGCACCAGGTGGGTCGAGGAACCATAAACCCCCTACAGGCCAAGGTGGATGCTATCCAAAAGTGGCCTGTCCCAAGGTCAAAGAAACAGGTCCAATCCTTCTTAGGCTTGGCCGGATACTACAGGCGATTTGTACCACACTACAGCCAAATTGCTGCCCCATTGACCGACCTGACCAAAAAGACCCAGCCAAATGCAGTTAAGTGGACTGATGAATGTCAAAAGGCCTTTACCCAACTTAAGGCAACACTCATGTCTGACCCTGTACTCAGGGCCCCGGATTTTGACAAGCCATTCCTAGTAACCACAGATGCATCTGAGCGTGGTATAGGAGCAGTGCTCATGCAGGAAGCAACAGATCACAACTTCCATCCTGTCGTGTTTCTCAGCAAGAAACTGTCTGAGAGGGAAAGTCACTGGTCAGTCAGTGAAAAGGAATGCTATGCCATTGTGTACGCCCTGGAAAAGCTACGCCCATATGTTTGGGGACGGCAGTTCCAACTACAAACTGACCATGCTGCACTAAAGTGGCTTCATACTGCCAAGGGGAATAACAAGAAACTTCTTCGTTGGAGTTTAGCTCTCCAAGATTTTGATTTTGAAATTCAACACATCACAGGAGCTTGTAACAAAGTTGCTGATGCACTCTCCCGTGAGAGTTTCCCAGAATCCAGTAGTTAAAAAGTGTTCTTAAAATGTAAAAGTCTGTTAGTTATATACTTAGTAGTATATGTACAGGTGCATGTGTTGTATTAATCTGTTTATTTTCAAATTCTAGAAGGAAATTGCCGCCAGTGAGCTTCCCCACTGTCTGCAATTTGGGGGGCGTGTCATAAACAGATAGCTAAGGGTTAATGTCTCTTTCACCTGAAACACCTGACCAGAGAACCAATCAGGAAACCGGATTTTTTCAACTTTGGGTGGAGGGAATTGTGTGTCTGAGTCTTTTGTCTGCCTGCCTGCTTCCTCTGAGCTTTGGAGAAGTACTTCTGTTTTCTAATCTTTTGTTTCTAAGTGTAAGGACAAAGAGATCAGATAGTAAGTTATATGGTTTCTTTTCTTTGGTATTTGCATAAATATAAGTGCTGGAGTGCTTTGATTTGTCTTCTTTTTGAATAAGGCTGTTTATTCAATATTCTTTTAAGCAATTGACCCTGTGTTGTATCATCTTAATACAGAGAGCACATTTGTATGTATTTTTCTTTCTTTTTATATAAAGCTTTCTTTTAAGACCTGTTGAAGTTTTCTTTACTTCAGGGAAATTGAGTCCATACTCACCAGGGAATTGGTGGGAGGAAGAAATCGGGGAGATCTGTGTGTTGGATTGCTAGCCTGATTTTGCATTCCCTCTGGGGGGAATAGGAAAGTACTTTTTGTTTCCAGGATTGGGAACAGAGAGGGGGGAGTCTCTGTGTAGTTTCACAGAGCTTGTGTCTGTGTATCTCTCCAGGAGCACCTGGAGGGGGGAAGGGAAAAAGGATTATTTCCCTTTGTTGTGAGACTCAAGGGATTTGGGTCTTGGGGTCCCCAGGGAAGGTTTTTCAGTGGGACCAGAGTGCCCCAAAACACTCTAATTTTTTGGGTGGTGGCAGCAGGTACCAGGTCCAAGCTGGTGACTAAGCTTGGAGGTTTTCATGCTAACCCCCATATTTTGGACGCTAAGGTCCAGATCTGGGACTAAGGTTATGATAACATGGGCAGGGACACTGTCAACTTGTTTTCTGTCAGAAGAAGCTATAAATATGGATTCATCGATCTCTGGCCTGTTGGGACTCTTACAGGAAAGAGGACCAGATGCAAAGCGGAGATCCCAAGAAGCAATTTGGGTATCCTGGAAAGAAAGACTTTTGGGAAACTGGCAGTTTATTATATCACAGCCACCATTTGGAATTACAACACGACTCACCTGTGCATATATTTTACCTGCTTTAACCTCTCAATAACTTAATTCCTTTTCTTAGTTAAGAAATCTTTAGCTAGTTTACTATAGAATTGACTACCAGCATTGTCTTTGGTGTAAGATCTAGGGCCTGTTCTACACTACGCGTTTAAACCGAATTTAGCAGCATTAAACCGATTTAATAATGAGGCCCTTAATATCGATATAAAGGGCTCTTTAACCAGTTTCTGTACTCCTCCCCGACGAGAGGAGTAGCGCTGAAATCGGTATTGCCATGTCGGATTAGGGTTAGCGTAGCCGCAAATAGATGGTATTGGCCTCCGGGCGGTATCCCACAGTGCACCATTATGAATGTTCTGGAAAGCAATCTGAACTCGGATGCACTGGCCAGGTAGACAGGAAAAGCCCCGCAAACTTTTGAATTTCATTTTCTGTTTGCCCAGCCTGGAGCTCTGATCAGCATGGGTGGCGATGAAGTCCCAAATCCAAAAAGAGCTCCAGCATGGACCATACGGGAGATACTGGATCTGATCGCTCTATGGGGAGACAAATCTGTTTTATCAGAGCTCCGTTACAGAAGACAAAATGACAAAGCATTTGAAAAAATTTCCAGGCTATGATAGACAGAGGCCACAGCAGGGACTCAGCACAGTGCTGCATGACAAGCGTAACGGAAAGCCAAAGAATCAAATGGATGCTCATGGAGGGAGGGAGGTACTGAGGACTCCAGCTATCCCACAGTCCCCGCAGTCTCCGAAAAGCATTTGCATTCTTGGCTGAGCTCCCAATGCCTGAAAGGTCAAAAACATTTTCGCCAGTAGTTCAGGGAATATGTCGTCAATTTACCCCCCATCCCTTCCTCAAAGAAAAGGGAAAAAAATTGTTTCTCGCCACTTTTCAGTGTCATCGTATGTCTACTGGATGCTGCTGGTAGACGGGGTGCTGCAGGACTAAACAGCAGCATCCTCTCCCCTCCCTTCCCCAGTGGCAGACGGTACAGTACAAAATGACTGATAGCTGTCCTCATCATCATCCTTTGAGTGCTCCTGGCTGGCCTCGGTGAGGTCGGCTGGGGGCGCCTGGGTAAAAATGGGAATGACTCCCTGTCATTCCTGGCAGACGGTACAAAATGCTGGGTAACAGTCCTCATCATAGCAGCTGGAGCCTGAGCTCCAACAGCCCCCGCCCCCACTTTTGTGTCTAAAGAAAAGATTCTGTACTCCCTGGACTATCATAGCAGCGGGAGGCTGCACTCCTATCCCCCCACTCTTTAACGTCTTGCCTGGACTATCATAGTAGCTGGAGACTGCCTCCCCCTCACTTTATGTTGCTAAAAAGTCAGTGTTTCTTATTCCTGCATTCTTTATTACTTCATCACACAAATGGGGGGACACTGCCACGGTAGCCCAGGAGGGGTGTGGGAGGAGGGAAGCAATGGGTGGGGTTGTTGCAGGGGCACTCCCTAAAATGGCATGCAGCTCATCATTTCTGCGGGATCTCTGGGGCTCTGACCTGGAGCCGCTGTGCTCTCTGGCTCTCTAGTAGACTTGCCCCATATTCTAGGCAGGACTGATTCTATTTGTAGACAAAACATAAAGAAGAGAATGACCCGGGGAGTCATTCCCATTTTTGTCCATGTGCCCCTGCCCGACCGCAGCGAGGCCAGCCAGGATCACCCATGACAGCAGCAGATGGTACAAAATACTTGATAACCGTCATCATCAATTTCCAATTGTAAATGGTACAAAATGATTGAAAACCGTCATCTCATTGCCAATTTACAATGTCAGATGGTAACCATCTCTGCTACCTTGCAAAGGCAAATGCATGCTGCTCTGTAGTGCTGCAGTACTGCCTCTGTCAGCAGCATCCAGTACACATACGGTGACAGTGACAAAAGGCAAAACAGGCTCCATGGTTGTCATGCTATGGCGTCTGCCAAGGCAATACAGGGAAAAGGGCACAAAATGATTGTCTGCCATTGCTTTCACGGAGGAAGGATTGAGTGATGACATTTACCCAGAATCACCCGCGACACTGTTTTTGCCCCATCATGCATTGGGATCTCAACCCAGAATTACAATGGGTGGGGGAGACTGCGGGAACTATGGGATAGGTACGAGATAGCTACCCACAGTGCAACGCTCCAGAAATCGACGCTAGTCTCGGTACATGGACACACACCACCAAATTAATGTGCTTAGTGTGGCAGCATGCACTCAACTTTATACAATCTGTTTTACAAAACCGGTTTATGTAAAATCGGAATAATCCTGTAGTGTAGGCATACCCTAGAGTACCAACTGATTTGGGGTAAGTGACTGGTCTCTTGGTACTGAGTGCAACCCCGATGTAGTGTGATGATTGGTGTAAATGACCTTTTTAATCATGAAGTTCAGTTTTGGTGGGGGAGGGCAAAACAGACTGGAAAGTCCAAGGGGACGATCTGTGACTCCATGGTAAGACTGCTCTAGTAATTCATGAGTACACATTCGTTGCTGGTTTGGTGAAATCTATTTATAGATCATACCACCAGTTTGGAGTGTCTGTCCTTGTTTTCTGGCAGTCTGCCGAGATAGGCACTCATAGTTGTGAGACACTCCAGATAACATGACAGACTCATATATACGCTCCTTAGCTATAGCATCCATCACCTAAAATTTGTCTCTCTCTCGATGGGGCATCTTCATCAAAGATACTGAATGAAGTTTGCTCTGGGTAAGCTAGTCAATTAGACTGCCTGGAAGACATTTGTTTGTGGAAGGATAATAATAGGCTAGGATTAGACTGCAGTGACCAAACAATTTTTTACTCCTGAAAGTTGTCAGGAGTCTTGGGGGCTGATTCTAATGATTCCTTTAGTCCATAAACATATACAACTTTCTTCCTATCAATCACTTTAACACCTGAAAGTTAGCAATTCTTCTCTAGGCAGAGGACTAGTCAGATCATGAAACAAAATGTATAATCTTTCCTGTCAATGTGTAGCCAAGAACTGCCATACCCTCATGATTTGTACTGTCTTGACATTTCACATATTTGTTCTCTTGAACTTGTTTCACAAAGCAACCATTTGTACTTACATATTTTGATTTAAGCTTCTGGTGTAAAGACCTAAAAACCTGCTACAAATCTTGGGGAATTAGATAGTAATAAGAAAAAGGTTAAGTGAACTTCAACAAACATGTCATACCAAAGCTGTATTGTTAGGAATAAAAAAAAACAAAACAGTGTAATAGTCTACTATGTTCTGATATCAGTTCAGAATACATACTGTACTGCCTGTACTAAATAGTGATTCAGCTATTAATTTGAGTACATCAAGCTTTCCTATGACCTCCTACAGAGAGCATGTCTTTACTTGATCAACAGCAATATTTTTGCCAAGACAAAGGAAGTTTTTCAGGCTTTGCTCTCAAACAGTATACTGTGAACTCAGCAAAACAATTAAATTCTGAAGCCTGCTGAATTCCATGCTTTTTATACATGGAGTATGGTATGGCAAAAATTTTCTGTCTGCATTTTATAGCAGCATATTTCTACTTCTACTGTAAGAATATTCCAGAAACATGCTTGCAAATATTTATATAAATAAATTAGAGATGGGCCCAAGCAGCAAAATTTGGATCTGGATTTCAAATTGTGCAAGGTACCATGGGCCATTATAAAGGCAGAAATTATAAATGGGATTCACGAAAAATTCTGATCTGGGCCTATATTCCAGTTATGAATGCTCCAAAAGATGAGAAGCGCATATTCAGGAAAGGTTTTGGCTCACCCATATCTTATATAAATCATGAAGGAAAAAAAACCTGTTCTTCTAAACAAGGAGAAAAAAAACACTGATCTTGGAAGATGCAAGCATTGCAAATTAGAAAATCATATCAGCATAATTTATTGGTTTAAATTAATTAGCTACGTCAGCCAGCATTGTGTCATATGTTCACCTGTCCTTGAACTTGCAAGTAAAGAAGTCTTCAGCAACAACATTTAAATTTTATTTTAAATGTTCAAAAAATGGCTTACTGGGTTTGGGATCTTTTGCAGCATTAAATAAGTAGATTTGAGGGTTAAAAATTAAAGAACAAGTTATTTTCATTCTTGATTGTCCCTTTGAAACTGCAACAGTTTTGGCAGTCTCTGGTCATTTCATGGAGGTTCTCCCTCTTCTCCCCAAGAAATCGCTTGTTCCTAAAAGCAGTCAGTTTTAAAATCAGCAAAACAAACAAACAAAAAATAAAACCCCAAACCACTCAGATAAGAAAAGGCCAACTTAAAATAAGTTATTTAAATAAAAAAATATTTCTTTCAGGTGCAAGTCAATGGGTCATCTTTCATTTTCAACTGAAATAAAAGTAGGAATAAATGTTCAGAAAAAAACAGGCTTGAAATTTATTTCTGGATGGTCTGATGTTCCCTGTATATGAATATGCATTTGTTTCATAAATCTATTTGTCTATATTTGCATTCAAAATAATAAATTTAAGAATTGTTCTAAGACATTGCAGTACTTTATTACAGTCTGAATCTGTGCTATAATTCCTGCCTAATTGTATAGATGAACACTACTAGATGTTATTTATTGCTACATAATTCACACACACACACTCATGTGCTATTAATTATAAGAAGATCTTTCATTGTATGCTATCGTGGAAGAAGGTAAACAAAACATCAAAATATAGCATTACCCACTTCTGACTGCCCAGGTCATTGATAAATTGTTCATTTCCAATCTGCACCATTAAGTTAAAAAGCAGCAGACTGTTGATTCCCGTGATTAGGTCATAAAACTGGAAATCAGGACCCATCGATTCTAGTCCTGGCTCTCCTAATGACTGATTACATAAAACACCAGCTACATACTTAATCTCTCTTTGTAAAGAATTGAGAGATTTATGCCTATAATTACCCCACGTGGCATCCATTTTGCACATTTTTATAAAGAAGAATTTCCTACAGATATCTCATTTGAACATTGGAATATACATGACTAATTTATTTTCTTTCCAAAAAAATTCTAACATCTGAGAAACTGAAAAATATGTAACATCTATGATGGACCTGAATGGACTTGCTCTTGCTTCCACACAAGTCAATGGAAAGCTTCCACATGACTTCAGTGCAAGCAGGATTAGTCCTAATGTTTTGTTTTCAGTCTTGCAGCTCTGCTGTCAGGGTTAATTGAAGAGCCCTATTCCCAGTGCTCTTCTGACATCAAAGTTACTGATGCATGAATGAGGAAGTAAACAAAAAAGCATGTTAAAGAGTAAGCAAACAAATAGAAATTATCCTTTTAACAAATAATTCTTGGTCTTTTTGGAATTTGATGGGAAAATATGTACAAGTATAATACTGAAAAGATTGCAAATAGTTTCACATCCTCTTATTTTTAGGAACACCAAATACTGCTAAATTTTAACATTCACAAATGCAAACGTGTCTCTTCACACAGAACCTGCTGTGTACACATTAACATTTGCAGACTTCTTATATTGCATGGATAATAAAGTACCACAATCATTTTATAAGCTTTGACAATTATCAGCCTGATGGTGTAAATTAGTGACCCAAGTGAAGCATAGAAAAAATAATTAGCTATAGGCAACACAATGACAACTTTCGACATTAAAATGTATCATTTTATTATCATCAATAGAGCATGCTCTGGAAATGCTGTTTCATTAAGAATGCCATCAATGGCTGTCCTACAGATGTTCAAAAGGCTAGATGCAAGGTCATGTGACTGCTGTCTCAATTAAAGCATATGCATGTTGGGGAAAGGATGATTCTTACTGCCATCTTTTTGTTGCCGGTTTTGTGTAAAGATGTTAAGTAGTTAAAAGGAGGAAAAATATGGTGGAGTCAACAACTATGTATTTCTTCTCTTGCCATTTATTTTTAAAAATAGGTAGAATTGCTGAAAAACTATTTAAATTCTGCACGTCTGAATTACTTGTGTGCTGTTCTCTGCAGCACTCGTGCAGTATACTAAAGCATCACTGAAGATAAGATGAAACAATGTTTGCTTGAAAATAAGTTTGTTTATTATTTTTAAAAAGGTAACACATTGAACACCTATTTTAAAATGTTACTTCTCAAAACAGTAACAGTGAGGTGGGAAAGTATGCAGATAATACAAAATTTCTCAAGATAGTTAAGTCCAAAGCCGACTGTGAAGAGTTATAAAGGAATCTCACAAAACTAGGCAACAAAAATTGCAGATGAAATTCAATGCTGATAAATGCAAAGTAATTCACATTGGAAAACATAATCCCCACTACATATAAAAAATGATGGGATCTAAATTAGCTGTTACCACTCAAGAAAGATCTTTTAGTCATTGGGGATAGTTCTCTGAAAACATTTGCTTAGTGTGCAGCAGCAGTCAAAAAAAAGCTGACAATATTAGGAACCATGAGGAAAGAGAGAGATAAGACAGAATACCTCTTTCCATTATATAACCCCATGGTATGTCCACACCATTAATACTGAATTTAATTCTGGTCTCCTCATCTACACACACACACACACACACACACACACACACACACACACACACACACACACACACACACACACACACACACACACACAGAAATGGAAAAAGTACAGAGAAGGTGATATGCAGTGTTTAATTTGCACCAGAGGTGAGCCCTGGCAACTCTGTGCTCAGCAGTTCATACCCCAGCACTTCTAGGCTTGTTGAATCAGTTATGAATTTTTAAAAAATTGCTTGAACCCCAGCACCTCTTTTATTATAAATTAAGCACTGGTGATAGACTCATAGACTCATAGACTCATAGGTCAGAAGGGACCAATATGATCATCTAGTCTGATCTCCTGCACAAGGCAGGCCACAGAACCCCAACCATCCAATTTTATAACAACCCCTATCCCAGGACCGAGTTATTGAAATCCTCAAAATTGGTTTGAAGATCTCAAGCTGCAGAGAAACCACCAGCAAGCGACCCGTGCCCCACGCTGCAGGGGAAGGCGAAAAACCTCCAGGGCCCCTGCCAATCCGCCCTGGAGGAAAATTCCTTCCCGACGCCAAATATGGCGATCAGCTAAACCCTGAGCATGTGGGCAAGACTCACCAGCCAGCACCCAAGAAGGAATTCTCTGCAGTAACTCAGTTCCCATCCCATCCAACATCTCCCCGCAGACCATTGAGCAGACCTATCTGGTGGTAATCCAAGATCAATTGCCCAAATTAACGATCCTATCATAACATCCCCTCCATATACTTATCAAGCTTTGTCTTAAAAGCCAGGAAAATCTTTTGCCCCTACTACTTCCCTCGGAAGGCTGTTCCAGAACTTCACTCCCCTAATGGTTAGAAACTTTCGTCTAATTTCAAGTCTAAACTTCCTAATATCCAGTTTATACCCATTCGTCCTCGTGCCTACATTAGTACTAAACTTATATAATTCCTCTCCCTCCCTAACATTAACCCCCCTGATATATTTATATAGAGCAAGCATATTCCCCCGCAGCCTTCTTTTGGCCAGGCTAAACAAGCCAAGCTCTTTGAGTCTCCTTTCATAAGGCAGTTTTTCCATTCCTCGGATCATCCTTGTAGCCCGTCTCTGAACCTGTTCTAGTTTGAATTCATCCTTCTTGAACATGGCACACCAGAACTGCACACAGTATTCCAGATGGGGTCTCACCAACGCCTTATACAACGGTACTAACACCTCCTTATCCTTGCAGGAAATACCCCGCCTGATGCATCCCAAAATCGCATTTGCTTTTTTAACAGCCGTATCACATTGGCGACTCATAGTCATTCTGCTATCAACCAGTACCCCAAGGTCCTTCTCCTCCTCCGTCGCTTCCAACTGATGCGCCCCCAACGTATATCCAAAATTCTTATTATTAATTCCTAAATGCATGACCTTGCACTTTTCACTATTGTATTTCATCCTATTTCTATTACTCCAGTTTACAAGGTGGTTCAGATCTTCCTGAATAGTATCCCTGTCCTTCTCCGTGTTAGCAATACCCCCCAGCTTTGTGTCATCCGCAAACTTTATTAGCACATTACCGCTCTTTGTGCCAAGGTCAGTAATAAAAAGGTTAAATAAGATCGGTTCCAAAACGGATCCTTGAGGGACTCCACTAGTGACCTCCTTCCAGCCTGACAGTTCACCTTTCAATACCACCCTCTGGAGTCTCCCCTTTAACCAGTTCCTTATCCACCTTACAACTTTCATATTCATTCCCATCTTTTCCAATTTAACTAACAGTTCCCCGTGCGGAACCGTGTCGAACGCCTTACTGAAATCTAGGTAAATTATATCTACCGCATTTCCTTCATCTAAGTAATCTGTCACCTTCTCAAAAAAGGAGATCAGATTGGTTTGACACGATCTACCTTTAGTAAATCCATGTTGCAATTCGTCCCAATTACCATTGACCTCTATATCCTTAACTACTTTCTCCCTTAAAATTTTTTCCAAGACCTTACATACTACAGACGTCAAGCTAACAGGCCTATAATTACCCGGATCACTTTTATTCCCTTTCTTAAAAATAAGAACTACATTAGCAATCCTCCAGTCATACGGCACAACCCCCGAGTTTATCGATTGCTTAAAAATTCTCGCTAACGGGCTCGCAATTTCACGCGCCAGTTCCTTTAATATCCTCGGATGGAGATTGTCCGGGCCCTCCGACTTCGTCCCATCGAGCTGTTCAAGTACGGCCTCTACCTCAGTTGCGGTAATATCCACTTCCATATCCACATTCCCGTTTATCATCCCTCCATCATCGCAAGGTTCCTCACTAGTCTTATTAAAAACTGAGGCAAAGTACTTGTTTAGATGTTGGGCCATGCCTAGGTTATCCTTAACCTCGATTCCATCCTCAGTGTATAGCGGCCCCACTTCTTCTTTCTTTGTTTTCTTCTTATTTATGTGGCTGTAGAACCTTTTACTATTGGTTTTGATTCCCTTTGCAAGGTCCAGTTCAATGCGGCTTTTAGCCTTCCTCACTTTATCCCTACATGTTCTGACCTCACCAAGGTAGCTTTCCTTACTGATCCTTCCACTCCCTGTAAGCTTTCTGCTTTTGTCTAATCCCCTCCCTGAGTTGCTTGCTCATCCAGTTTGGCCTACAACTCCTGCCTATGGTTTTTTTCCCCTTTCTTGGGATGCAGGCTTCCGACAGTCTCCGCAGCTGCGACTTAAAGTAATTCCAGGCCTCCTCCGCATTTAAATCCACTAATTCCTCTGTCCAATCCACTTCCCTAACTAATTTCCTTAACTCTTTAAAATTAGCCCTCGAGAAGTCAAAAACCCTAATCCCAGATCTACATTTGTTTATCCTTCCATCTAGTTTGAACTGAATCAGCTCATGATCACTCGAACCAAGGTTGTTCCCTACCACCATTTCTTCTACGAGGTCCTCACTGCTCACCAACACCAAACCTAAAATGGCATCCCCTCTCGTAGGTACTTCAACTACTTGATGAAGAAATCCATCTGCTATCACATCCAGAAAAATCTGACCCCTATTATTCTTGCAAGCACTCGTCCTCCAGTCTATATCCGGGAAGTTGAAGTCCCCCATAATCACACATTTCCCCTTTGTGTTTACTTCATTAAAGACATTAAAGAGGTCTCTATCCATATCCCAATCAGATCCCGGCGGTCTGTAGCACACCCCAAGCAGTATCTCAGGGGAAGCTCTAGCTGCTTTTTTATCCAGTGTGATTTTTGCCCAGACAGACTCTGTCTTATCCATTCCATCGCTTCTTATTTCGCTAAAGTTAATTTCATCATTGATGTACAAGGCTACTCCACCACCTTTGCCTTTCTTCCTGTCTTTTCTAAACAGCACATAGCCTTCAATACCCATGCTCCAGTCATGAGTACTATTCCACTAGGTTTCGGTTATCCCTATAATATCCGGTTTCACTTCCTGATAGGATAAAGTTCTATAAAATAATGAGTGGTTTAGTGTTATTTACTTCTTCACATAACACAAGAACCAGGGGTCACCCAATTAAATTAATAGGCAGTAGGTTTAAAAATAAACTTAAGGAAGTATTTCTTCACACAACGCACAATCAACAGGTAGAATTCATTGCCAGGGGATGCTGTGAAAGCCAAAAGTATAACTAGGTTCAAAAGAAAATTAGATACATTATTGGATAGGTCCATCAATGGCTTTTAGCCAAATAGTCAGGGACCCAACTCCATGCTTTGGACATCCCTAAACCTCTGACTGCCAGAAGCTGGGACTGGATGACAAAGGATGGACTATTCAATAATTCCCCTGTTGTGTTCATCCTCTCTGAAGCAGGTGACATTGTCCTCTGTTGGAAGACAAGATACTAGGCTAGATGGACCATTGGTCTGACATAGTATGGCCATTTTAATATTCTTGTGTACCTTCAGGAAATATTTCTTACAAACTGGAAAAGCCTACACATTGGTTTATGTTTTGCTCTGTGTAAAAGACTAAAGCTGTTAAATAGTCAGCTAGGCCCGCAGTCAAACAAAGACTCAGAAAACCATACAATGGCTTCATGTAAGTGTTGTGAATAACATGCTTGATTATAGCTTCATCTGAGATATCTAAGTGTTTTAATCACGTTTCAAATATCAGAGGGGTAGCCATGTTAGTCTGGATCTGTAAAAGCAGCAAAAGAGTCCTGTGGCACCTTAGACTAACAGACGTTTTGGAGCATGAGCTTTCGTGGGTGAATACCCACTTCGTCGGATGACGAAGTGAGTATTCACCCACGAAAGCTCATGCTCCAAAACATCTGTTAGTCTATAAGGTGCCACAGGACTCTTTTGCTGCTTTTATTCATGTTTATAATACAACTATGAATGTGATGGATAATAATTTGAAGGTACAAACAACATGGTCTTTTGTGATTATTTTATTTAGTTCCAGTTTAACTTTGCAAAAAGGGTCCCTTTTATTTTAACAGTTTTTACCACATCTAGAAAAGATAGGTTTTTATAGGCATCACAATTTGGAATAATCCAGACCGCAGCAGGATTGAATATACTGGCCTTTCCAAGTCACTGAAAATAGATAACTCTGTGCCATCTCCACAACTAAAACAGGTAAATAAAGCAACCTGAATCAGCTAAATGACTTTTATAAGTCAGGCAATTGCAAAGTTTATATTCTGTATGTGCAATGTGCAATATCCAAAAAGACAGAGACAAATATTACTCAACTTCAGACCAAAGCTTTTACTTTAATTAAAGTTGTCTCATTTAAAGTAGTCTCTTCTACCACTAACTTTTTTTTCAGACAATGAAACCAAACTGACCCCGAGTTGTTGGTTTATTTATATATATATATATAATTTTTCTGGGAGCATAGATGATCTGATTTCTTTTATTATGATTTATATTTGTATCTGTCCTATAGATCAGAAAACACAATGGAAATAAATTTCATAGATATGCATATCAATATTATACTCAGAATAAAATGATTTAGGGTATTGGGGTACGTCTACATGTCTCCATAGTTCGGATTATTGGGGCATGAACAGCCGTGTGCACCAAAGTGCTGAGCTGTAACTATTGTGTGGACACTATGGACATTAACTAAAAGGTTTCTAGTTTGCACAATCATAGTCCTCTTCATATAGGACTACATTAATGCAAAGTACGAACCTTTGAGTCACACCCACACAGTGCTCTTATGGGAGAGTTATAGCACAACACTTGGTGTGCACTGCTGTTCACATCCCCATAATCCAAACCGTGGGACAGCGCAGACATGCCCTTATTCTGAAGATTATTCTGAGATTGAGATTCTGGCAGCTAGCCTCTGAAATAAAAACTCTTGTTTATCTGTTTGACAATGAACAAGAGAAAATGTGTAGCCTAAACAAGGAAAGGTATTTATATGCTCATCACTTGCTTTGAAATTAGGCCTGATCCTGCAAACTGTTACAAATCTGAGCAGTCTTCACCAACTAGAGTAGACTCATTGGCCTCAACAGGTTTATCTGTATGAAGAAAGGTTTGCCCAGGGTAAGAGAATATTGATTCACAATTGTATACTCCTGGGGGAATTGTGTGCCACTGCACATGTGCATAATTAATGTGCTGAGCATTTTGTGTGTGTGTGTGTGCGTGCGTGTGTGTGTGTGTGTGTGTGCAGAAAATAGGTTCTGTGGGAAAGTTGCCTCAATTCTGCCTTTTTCCCCACCAGAGGGTGCTGCGGTGCTTGTCCAGCCTACACACATCTTCTGGGTGTGATGTTCTGTCCTGTCTAGTGGCACGGAGACCACTTAGAGAGAGAAAATGAGCAGCTTTAGCTAACAGCCAGTTGGCTTTTAGCTCATGCGGTAGAAGCTCATGCACTTAGCTCCAGAGGTCCCTAGTTTGATCCTGCCCACCGATGACCAGGGTCTGTTGCTGTTACACTACAACAGAGAAGATGCTCCTGGCCAGCTAGGGAAGAGAAAAAGCCTGCAGTGCCTTCTTCATAGCACCTGTCGGGCCATGTTAGGAGACAGGGATTATGGGGAGACAGCATGGGAGGACAGACTGTGGCAGGGGCCAAATGGGAATGGAAGCACAGGGGCACAGGGCAATGAGAGGTAAAGAGCCACAAGGGAATTGAGAAAGAGGGATGGCTGAGTGGGGGCACAGAGCCATAGGGGCAGGGTTGTGGGGACACATGGGGATAAGGGGATATGGAGTGGGTGCCTGAGTGTGTGGGCTAGACTAGCACCACAGCGCCCTCTGGTGGGAAAAAGAGGCACATGGGGACAGAGGGTACAAGGGCATATGGGGACTGGGGCAGTTTGCCTGAATGAACAGGACAGGCTAGGTGTCAGTCAGGATCTGCACGGGGGAAACTCCCTAACAGTCCCTCCCCATCCCCCCCCCAAAACCTGTTCCATACTGTTCTAACCCATACCCAACAACCCTCCAAGTTCACACCCAGTCTCCTTCCCAGCAATTACTTGCATCTCCTTCAGCTCCTCTGTTACCCCTGACTCTCCCAAGCCTTTAAACTGCTTCTGAGGGGTCCAGGTACTACAGTTCTGTACTGTAGTTTAAATGAATTGTTCAGAGTTCTGTATTAATAAGCCTAATAAGGAATCTATTTGTCAAAATACATTTCCTGAATCACTTTTGTTCTCTGTATTCTTATAGACATACTAGCTGACAGGTATTTTGAAATAAATTACTAAAATAATTGAAACTTGTGAGATTATATTATGTTTTGATATATAAAATATGCATAATTTAAAAATATTGTGTGCAGAATTTTTTAATTTTTTTTGGCTTAGAATTTCCTCAGGAGTAAATTGTATTGACAAAAATCTGGATAGTTCTTCTTGCATGTTTCCTCTCCCTTTATTTTTTTGTCAAACAGTCCTAGGGCTTGTCTACATCAGAAAGTTGCAGCGCTGGTGAGGGAGTTACAGCGCTGCAACTTTGAAGGTGTACACATCTGCAGGGCACCACCAGCGCTGCAACTCCCTGTTTGCAGCGCTGGCCGTACTCCCGTTTTGTCTCGGGTGTAGAGGATCCAGCGCTGGTGATCCAGCGCTGGTAATCCAATGTAGACAGTTACCAGCGCTTTTCTTGACCTCCGTGGAAGGAGGAAGCCTCTGGTAATCAAGCTGGTTTCCTTTCCCGGTTTGCTCTCTCGGTCCCGGAGCCACCCAGCAAACCGCAGGGAAGGAGACCTGCTTGCTCGGGGTTCCGGGACCGAGAGAGCAAACCGGGAAAGGAGACCAGCTTCGCCGCGGTTTGCTCTCGCGTTCCCGGAGCCACCCAGCAAACCGCAGGGAAGGAGACCTGCTTGCTCGGGGTTCCGGGACCGAGAGAGCAAACCGGGAACGCCGCGGTTTGCTCTCTCGGTCCCGGAGCCACCCAGCAAACCGCAGGGAAGGAGACCTGCTTGCTCGGGGTTCCGGGACCGAGAGAGCAAACCGGGAACGCCGCGGTTTGCTCTCTCGGTCCCGGAGCCACCCAGCAAACCGCAGGGAAGGAGACCTGCTTGCTCGGGGTTCCGGGACCGAGAGAGCAAACCGGGAAAGGAAACCAGCTTCGCCGCGGTTTGCTCTCTCGGTCCCGGAACCCCGAGCAAGCAGGTCTCCTTCCCTGCGGTTTGCTGGGTGGCTCCGGGACCGAGAGAGCAAACCGCGGCGTTCCCGGTTTGCTCTCTCGGTCCCGGAACCCCGAGCAAGCAGGTCTCCTTCCCTGCGGTTTGCTGGCTGGCTCCGGGACCGAGAGAGCAAACCGCGGCGTTCCCGGTTTGCTCTCTCGGTCCCGGAACCCCGAGCAAGCAGGTCTCCTTCCCTGCGGTTTGCTGGCTGGCTCCGGGACCGAGAGAGCAAACCGCGGCGTTCCCGGTTTGCTCTCTCGGTCCCGGAACCCCGAGCAAGCAGGTCTCCTTCCCTGCGGTTTGCTGGGTGGCTCCGGGACCGAGAGAGCAAACCGCGGCGAAGCTGGTTTCCTTTCCCGGTTTGCTCTCTCGTCCCGGAACCCCCCTTGAAGCCGCCCAACAGCGCTGCAGTGTGGCCACATCTAACACCACTTGCAGCGCTGGTTGCTGTAAGTGTGGCCACTCTGCAGCGCTGGCCCTATACAGCTGTACTAATACAGCTGTAACAACCAGCGCTGCAAAATTTTAGATGTAGACATGGCCCTAGTCATTTTATAGTAAGCATTGAGAGGTACCAAAAATGCTTTGGTATTTGCTTCATTTAAAAACATTTAAAACAATTTAAGTTAATTTAGTATCTGCAAAAAAATACTGGTTTGGCAGCTCTGAAGTCAAGTCTTCTACTTACCAATAGAAAAGGCCTAAGGTAACATTGTAGCAAATTTCATTACACCACAATATCAAGATGCCTCCACTTTGGCCTAAAAAACTATTCTAAAGTAAGAATATACTTCAGCATCAGTGTCCATTGAATCCTTGCCTAATCAGCTGTGATTAGCAATACAGGTTAAAAACAACAATTAACTCTAACTCAGTCAATGGACCACTGCATTCTATGGATTGATCGAAAAACAGATCCTGTCAAACTAACTTAATTCCTTTATTTGATGACAAGTTTGGCTGATCACAGTAATAGTGTTGACATAATGGACTTCTAAGTCATTTGATTTGATACCACACAACACTGATTAAAAAACTAGAAAGATATAAAATTGACATAAAATGGCCAACATTGCATGGATTAAAAACTGGCTGATAAGTCTAAAATGTAATTGTAAATGGGGAATTGTTGAGTAAGTGTGTTTCCAGTGGGGTCCTGCAGTGAACAGTTCATGGTGCTACTATGTAAAATTGTTATGAATGACTCACATGCCCAACTCCCAATGGGGTCTAAACCCAAATAAATCCGTTTTACCCTGTATAAAGCTTATGCAGGGTAAACTCATAAATTGTTCGCCCTCTATAACACTGATAGAGAGATATGCATGGCTGTTTGCTCCCCCAGGTGTTAATACATACTCTGGGTCAATTAATAAGTACAAACTGATTAATTAAATACAGAAAATAGGATTTAAGTGGTTCCAACTAGTAACAGACAGAACAAAGTCACCCACCAAGCAAAATAAAATAAAATGGGCAAATCTATGTCTAGGGGATTCTTCATGATGGCTCCTCTCCTTTTGCATAAAGCGGGAAGCCTTTTGTCTCTCTCTGGGTTGCCATCCCTTCCTTCTCAATGGAAAGACACCAAGTTAAAGATGGATTCCACTTCAGGTGGCATGATCACATGTCACTGCAAGACATCAAGCCTTCATTCCTCCCAGCCTGACTCACAGGAAGGCCTGCCTGCAAGCAGAGCCATCCAGTCAATTGCCCTGGTTAATGGGAGTCATCAATATTCCAAACCACCATTAATGGCCCACACTTTGCATAATTACAGTAGGCCCTCAGAGTTATATTTCATATTTCTAGTTTCAGATTCAAGAGTGTTACATTTATACAAATAAGATGATCACACTCAGTAGATTATAAGCATTGTAATGATACCTTACAAGAGACCTTTTGCATGAAGCATATTCCAGGTACATTATATTCCTCATTAGCATGTTTTTATAAAATCATATAGGCTATAACATCACAGGCTTCACCTCCTGAAGCTGCCTTGCATACTGACTTCTTATTTATTTCTATATTGCCCAAAATGTTTTAGGTGTTCATTTATTACTGTATATGATACATACGATATGACCTCAGAAAGCCACTCCAGCTTGCTCTGATTTAAGGTTATGATGATAGTGCCGGTAGTTTAAGAATAAAAGCATTCTGCCCATTTGTACCAAAGGGATGAGAAGAATTTGCCACGTGCTTTTACTGTTACGAAGCAAGGTTAATAGAATCTCTGCAGGAGTCTGAAAGTTAATATGATTTTTATGATCATTGTTGTATTAATATCCTTATTTTTAAACTTGTACATAGCAAATTAATTACACACTGTGCACCACTGACTTTCTGTTCTTGTTGTTGTGATAAAAGATTGCATAATGACTTTTCCTGTAAGCTCTTCTTAATTATAATAAAAGTGCTTCTCTATCACACTGTATTTGGAGAAAAAAACATTTGGATTATTTTACAGTGTTTTAGAAAAAGGTATGGTCGGATTCTCATTTGCACTAAGTCCCCATTACCTATTACTGACAGTGTAAGGCAGCTTTAAACTGGGAGGAAATTATATTTACATCTACTTTTAGCTCCTTTAAACTTCTAGTATGGTGCAAAGTGGCCTTAGTGTAAATGAGAATCTATCCTTTAGTGCTTGAATTAGGAGCTCAGACAGAATAGCTACATATAAAGAATAGAACATACTGAAGTACTTTATAGGAAAAACCCTACTCTTTCTATGACTTAGGGAATTAGGATAACAATCTTTTAGGAAAGCGTAAGACCTTTCCAAGATTACTGATCATCTGCCGAGAGAGCAGATTAAATGTTATGAACACAGCTGTCTGAACAGTTTGGAAATGTGATCTCTCTTTGGTCTAAGCCATTTAAAATGTTCTATGCATCATTTTACAGTACAATTTAAAATAATTGTCTTTATTGTAGATGCATTTCTTTATTTATCTTCACAGAAATCTAAGTTTAGTTTTCGGAGGTCAGTAAATTATCTGAGCAGGATATTTACTAATTAAAAAAAACGTAAAAGTATAGACATTGGGTCAAATTCTTGCTGGCACAAATCTGATTCAGCAGTCACAGCAGAAAATAACTCAGTTCATTGTTGGAAAAATAAACAAGTTTCATATCCAGAGATTTAAAGATTTTGGGGTTAAAACCTGTGTTTTGTATAGTCCAAGGTGTCTCAGTTAGAGGTGGTTGCAAGGATTCTCCATTCGTTGTTGTTAAATTGGATGGGGATGGGTTACAAATCTTTTTTCTATTTTAACGTAGGGTCATAGTTGAGGAAGGCTGACATTCACACCATTCAGCAAGCAGAATAGATGTCATGTAAAATTGATCTTTCATTTACTGAACCATTTTGGGGCTGTCTACATTGGGAAATTAACCAGCATAATTATACTAGTATTGTTATAGTGGTTTAATTCACCGGATGGACACTTGTTCCAGAATTAGAGTGCCTTAAAACTTTTATAAGCTAAACTAACTAAACAAGCCCTAACTAAAATTATACCTTTAAGTTGATGGTGATGATCATTATTAATACTATAGCTCTAAAAGTGTGCTAGTTACAGGACATATGTATAGAGATAAGGTCTCTCCCCCAAACAACTCACAGTCTAGATGGACTATTGTGCACCAGGCCAAAAAGCAAAAATTCTAACTACTATATCACAGTCATAATATTTCTGCTTGCTATATAGCAAACAGTTACTAAATACCATGTTCATTACTCACTAACTTATTCAATAGTGTATTCATCAACTCAAAATAATATACAAAATGAGTCAATTAGAAATTAACTGCAATGCAATGAATACTCTCTCTGAATTAATGCTGTATTGTCTACATTGGCTTTCCTCTTCTTTGCTGTCATCATCAGAATACAAACACTTCTCTTGCTTTGTTCATTGATTCTAGATCAGCACTGCAGACTGCAGCCATTTGCAGAGCAGTCAGTTCACAGATATGGACAGGAAAAGTAATAGTATCTCTTACTCCTGCTCTAGCACATCAATTAACTATGTAAAGGGAAACATTCTGTCCTTAATAGGAATGGCCAATAGCCACAGTCATCAATAGGCGTTCTGGATGCTGAACAATGCAGAATATAATCCAGGTAAGACCTAAAATGAATAAACAGAATAAAATAAAAAAGAAGGTTTTATTTATTTACTTACAAGGTTACCAGTTTTATATAATGTTCCAAATTCGAAGTAGCGGCCAGGACACACCACACTGCAGTGCAGCAATGTCTTACTTTGGCTCAAAAGGTGCTGAAAATTGACAAACACTTTCCATGGTCTTCAAGAAGAGTCTTGTTACTGAGGTGTAGATTTGGCAGCCAAATGGCAAGGGAAACAGAATCAAGCGTGAGAACTGATTTCTTCAACACCCAGTCATAAACAGAAAATATAACATCACAATTTTCCAGCAGTGCAGTCCATAACATCATGATGTGAATGCAGTAAGAAAGAAGCAGTTGCTCCCATGATCAATGTCATGGTGCAATCAGATAGAAAGTTTTATGACAACTCTAGAGGTGAAGTTTGAAAATATGACATTTAAAAATCAGTATAATGGACAAGTATACCAGTGATCTGCAATGGAAAGATGCTGCAGGGGAAACAGACCATAGAAAGATAAAACAAAAAGAAAATAATTCTCTACTTATACTATACGCTAGAAAAAATAATTTGAGAATGGTGCAATGTATCAAGTACCTGGTCATAATAAATACAGAAATATCGAAATACACTGATGACAGGGAAAATTTTTTTACTGATTTTGCTGGAAAAAACTCTACTATAGTCCTACTTTAACTGAATATGAGAAATTAATCCAGCTAGATGGAGAAATGCTACTGGACCCCTTCTAAGGCAAAAATGCTAAAAAACTAGAAATCGAAGTACTGAATATGGTGGTGGGAAGGTTGAGGGAGTGGAAAGCACAGATACCTAGGACTTTGAGCAGATGTTGAAGAAAGAAAGCAAGCTAAAGAATAAATAAAGCATGGTCTATATTCCAACTTTTGCTGATGCCGCTGCGCTAGTTAGGAGCATAAAAGAAAAAAAAACAAAATCAGAACACACACACACACACACACACACACACACACACACTCTGCACTCCGAAACTGACACAGCCATGCCAAGAAAAGCCCTAGTGCAGACACATAACAGCAAAAGAATAACATAGCCAATATAGCTTATATTGTTTGGGGAACTGGTATAAACTATTCTGGCAAAAGGACTTTTGCCTTGTTTGACAAAATAGCGATACTGGCAAACACTTCCTACTGTAGACGAGCATTGATCAGCGTCAGATCAGATCGCCAGGCATTGGGAGTGGGAGGGGGACAGGAGGCAGTTTAGCTCCCTCTCTTCCCACGCCTGCTGTTGCCAGAGGCATGGGGAATCGGATTTCACTTTGTTCCTGCTGTGGCCAGATTAGCACTGTGAGAAATGTACCTGGGGGACAGGGGGAAGAGAACACGGCAGAGGGAAGTTCTAGTGGGGGTGAAGGGATAAATGGTGGCCTGGGGCAGGCTCACCACACCAGGGGCAAGCGGTTGTTACCAGAACAGGTGTTGGGGAAATCCATAGTGGTGTGTTAGATCACGCAGAGCAGCCTCATGCACTGGGGAGAAGGGGATGCTCCAGGGGCAGCAGCCACACATGCAGCTGAGCAGGCTGTGTTGGCTGGTGGGTTAGTCAGCAGCCATTTGGGGCAACTAGTCAATAAGGTTTGTTTCCACAGCACTACAGGATTTCCAAAATGTACTGGGCCACCCAGAACCAAAATGTTTTTCTACACTGAATCCAGGAGACAGGGCTGAGGCTGATTCCAGGGGTGAATGTGCTCTGCAATAGACAGAGGTTGTTGGGGGGCAGGAGGGGGGGGCAGGTGGCACAGGTGATATCCTTCCTTACAGTGGAATTTGTGGCAATGGGTTGTGCTGTCAGGGAGATGCAGGATTCAGGCTCAAATTGTCCATCTCAGAATGTACTTGATCAGGACAGGAGTTAGCCTGGTGGGATAACAAATAGGGCCAGGGCCAGGAATGGGAGTCTCAGAATCCATATCAGATCCAGCTGGAGGGTGCGCCCCAGCTGGAGACACTAATGGTGTTGCACAGCTGCTGCAAGCTAATCTGCAGTTGCTGCGACAACTTCAGGCATATGTGGGTAATGGGTCCTGCCTCGGTTCCAAGGGTGGCCCAGCATGGGCACAAGGCAAGTGGGGCAGACCCCCCGCATGGGGTGGTTGAAATCCCTGGGCACATTTCAACGCACCAATTGTTAAAAACAGATAACCTTCTAGAATTAGCCTCTTACAGTTGGTATGGCTACTTCCACCTTTTCATGTTCTCTGTATGTATATATATTTCCTAGTGTGTTCCGTTCTATGCATCTGATGAAGTGGGCTGTAGCCCACGAAAGCTTATGCTCAAATAAATTTGTTAGTCTCTAAGGTGCCACAAGTACTCCTGTTCCTTTTTCTGGAATAAAGCTGAGCTTCCTGGGAAGGTTGTGAGGGAACAGGGCAGCGTGGAGGCTGTCAGTCCTGAGCAGGGTCACCCGGGGGGGGGAGGGGCAAGTGGGGCAATTTGCCCCGGGTCCCACAGGGGCCCCCACGAGAGTTTTTCGGGGCCCCTGGAGCAGGGTCCTTCACTCGCTCCGGGGGTCCCAGAAAACTCTCGCTCTGGGTCGTCATCGTCAATTCGGCGGCAGAGGGTCCTTCTGCTCTGGGGCAGAAGGCCCCCCTGCCGCCGAATTACCATCTAAGCGGGACCTGCCGCCGAAGTGCCGGGTCTTCGGCAGTAATTTGGTGGCGAGAGGCCTCCGCCACGGGTCATCAGGGCACTTCAGCGGCGGGTCCCGAAGCAGAACCCCTCCACCGCCGAATTACCACCGAAGTGGGGGCCCCCTGCTGCTGAAAACCCCAGGTCCCCTGAATCCTTTGGGTGACCCTGGTCCCGAGTATGGTTATGCTGGGGTGGGTGACCCGATGGGAGTTCACCTGCTCAGTACAACTAAGGATATAATCCTGAGAGGGGAATATCTGGACATAATATCCCTCTTGCGCAGGAAGGTGTTGATAGAAAGTAAGCTGTGACAGAGCACATGGAATAAGGAGTTCCCCAAATGGCCACAGGTGTCTAGAACGTGGGAAAATTGGGAGGCTGCCTTCCTTATCTATGCAGGTATTATAGTACAGCTTTGTTTAAGTATATGGATATAACTGGGCGGGCATACAATACATTTGGGGGCATGTCTTGGTTTAATTATGAGAGCAGTTTCAATTATGGGCAGCAACACAAACTGGGATCTGGTGGGACATACTGCATCACACACTATGGTTAGAATGGATGACTCTGCAGGGACCAGGAGTTCACACAGATAGTGGTCTATTCTTTCCACTGCACGCTCAAAAAGGGCATGACTCACATAATAATATTTGCTGGGCATTTATCAACAATGGTTGTTTTCACAGTCCCTGTAGATTCAAGCACATGTGTGAGATATGCTTTACAGAATAAATGGGTTACCTGCATTGTACATTTTTATCTGCCAGCTAGTCCCAGATATCTAGTAATAAAGTTGCTGCTTGATTAAATCCATATCAAATGTCTCCTGTCCTCCTTTTGGTATAGCTGGACAAGGCCTTAGTTTAAAAATCAGTAGGAGTTTTACTACCGATTTAAGTGGGGCCAAGATTTAACCCTTAATGTTTGAGAATGATAAAATTCTGTTGTTCTCAGACCTCAGATGGCAGAAAAAGGCCAGAGTGACTGGAGTCTGCAGAAATTAAAGAATTCCAGAGAAAGGGGGTAGTTGACTCCTTGATATTACTCTTAAAACTAAAGATTTATGCCTAAAAGACATAGGATTGATTAGGGGAAAGAGCAAGATTACACATAAGCAATGATCTAAAAATCCAGAAGAAGATTGCAACCCACACTGGAAATTTAAACTCATGAGCCAAGAGCTAATTATAGTGCCAACAAATTCTTTAAAGTTCTGAATAATTTTTCTAACGAGTGAAAAGGGTTTAGGATGTGTAGCAGGACTGACATATGTAGGAGTTTTGGATATTGTCTGTCACAGAACTGGAACATGGGCAGAAATTATGATTTAAAATGTTAGTGGAACTAAAAATATGCACAAACTTTTTTTTCTCTGTTTACTTTGGATCAAGCTTTGAAACAATAGATTAATAGCTATCCATCAGAAAAAAACAGGGGTTTTTCTGTTCCATCCACAGTGGATGAACTATCAAAACAAGCTTTTATCCATTATTTCAAATTGCTCTATTGTTGTTTCAGTCGGCTCACCACAGAAGGCTGGATTAAATCCAGATTCTATTTTGACTTCTGCAGGAAAATTAAAACCAGAATATGGAGGCTATACCTTGAAAACATAGAGCCCCCCTAGTAGATGTTAACACTGCCCCTTGCAGTTGAAACCAAAGGAAGGACAGCTAGCAACACCATTTCTTCTTCCTTAGGATGAATCCTCATAGGACTGCAAATGACTAATGAGTTAGTGCAGATGGAGCTGTAAATTACATCACCCTGCATTAGCTTCAAGGACTCTCTGGTGTTGCATTTCTAAGGTATT
This sequence comes from Gopherus evgoodei, assembly GCF_007399415.2. Lineage (NCBI taxonomy): Eukaryota > Metazoa > Chordata > Testudines > Testudinidae > Gopherus > Gopherus evgoodei. The sequence continues at coordinate 52,889,769 of NC_044324.1, forward strand.
TATGTGTCTTCCAGGATTGTAATATCTGAGCACCTTGCAGTCTTTAATGTTTTTATCCCCCCAACACCATGTGAGGTAGGAAATTACTATTATTCATGTGACATTGCAGCACATATGTTTTATGGAAATATGCTTATGAGTGTGAATATGATGTAACTAGAATATGCTTTATGCAAAAAATCTCTTGTAAGGTATCATAAAGGTTATAAATTACTGAATAGATATTCCTCCTATTTGTTTATATGTATCGTTCTTTTATCTGAAGCTAGAAATATGAAGTAGAACTCTGAGGTCCTATCGTAATTATGCAAAGTGTGGGCCATTAATGGTGTTTTAGAATCTTGATGGCTCCCATTGACCAAGACAATTGGTTGGAAATGGTTTATTTACCTGCAAACCTTCCTGTGTAAGTGTGGGACAACCCAGGAAGAATGGAGACTAGGGGTGTTAGTGACATGTGACCATGTCACATGATACTGGAATCCATCTTAATCCTTGTACTTTTCCATTGATGAGGCCAGGGTGGGGACAAGCACAGACAAGATTCCTACCTTGTGCCATAAAGCTATAAAAAGGGGGCAGCCAGTCATGAGAAAACCCCTGCTTACCACCTGAGAAGTCTGCTGAACTAACAAGGACTATACCAGGGGAACGGATTGGGCCCAAACTAGGAAGGAGCCTAGTCTGTGAAAGAAGCGTATTGGAACATCTCTGAGGGTGAGATTATCTCTAATCAATTTCTTAATTTATTAGGCATGTTTTTGCTTTATTTTGCTTGGTGACTTACTTGGTTCTGTTTGTTATTACTTGAGACCATTTAAATCCTACTCTTTATACTTAATAAAATCACTTTTCTTTATTAATAAACCCAGAGTAAGTGATTAATACCTGGGGGAACAAACAGCTGTGCATCTCTCTCTATCAGTGTTATAAAGGAGGGACAATTTATTAATTTACTCTTTATAAGCTTTATACAGAGTAAAACAGATTTATTTGGGGTTTGGATCCTATTGGGAATTGGGGTCTGGGTGCTGGAGGCAGGTAACCTGCTGAGCTGTTTTCAGTTAATTCTGCAGCTTTGAGGGCATGGACCAGACCCTGGGTCTGTGTTGCAGCAGGCTAGCATGTCTGACTCAATAGGACAGGGTTCTGGAAGTCCCAAGCTGGCAGGTAAAACAGGCTCAGAGGTAATTTCAGCACACTGGGTGACAGTCTCAAGGGAATCTCTGTGACCAAACCCATCACAATCCCTATTTTATACAAGAGGAATTCAGGCATTGAGACACTAAAGGTAACATTTTCAAAAGCACCTAAGTGATTTTGGCATTTGGAGCCAAAATCCCATTTGTCTCCTAAAACAAGTAGGTGTTTTGGAAAACTTTACCCTAAGTAACTTGCCTCAGGTCACACAGTACCTCTGTGGCAGAGCAGGGAATTGAATCCAGGTGTCTCAAATGCCAGGAAAGAACCCTAACCACTAGGCCCTCCTTCTTCTAGATGCTGGTCACAATATTGTGCAAATATGTGCATGAGTCCATTGTTAAATGTTTGCATTGTATATAGTTTAACAAAATCAAAGTCAGAACTTAAAAATACTCAAGGAAATCAGTTATGTGCTTTGCATCACGAAATAAGAGACCATATTTAATAATTTGTTAAATCAAAGCTATTCTTCTCTTCAGTTTTGAATATCACTGTTTCTGAGACTGATATCTTTCAAAAGCGGTCCTTTTTCAATAAGCTCATTCCATGGTTTGTTTTGTTGTCGTCATTTTTAAACACAATACATATCTTCTTAATATGGTTTTGTAAATGTGTAACTTCAGTGCTTGCTTCTCGGGTGTATATATGTTAGAATAATATAGAATCCTTACATATCTAAAAATTATTTCCTTAAGTATGTGTGTGTTTCCTATCCACAGTATTCCTTCTCCTTGTTGCAAGTGATCAACTCTCCATTATACACCAGGAAGAAGAAAAAAAAAGAAAGAAAAAAAAAAGAAAAGCAACTTACAGTAAAAAAGAAAAAAAATTCAAACTGATACGGTGATACTTTAGCATTTTCTTTGTACTGCTCTTTTCTTGCTGCACTAGGAAGGTCACACAGTGTTTCTGCCACTTTCTTGGATAAGAAGCCACATACATGTCAACTATTAATATGCTCCAAGCTATCCTGTGTACTTCATGAACAATACTGAAACTATACTAGCATGCTGATACATCATGCTTTGCATTTTATCACACTTTGCATCAAAAGATCCCAGGTACTTAAACAGTTAATTAATCCTCACAATACCCCATGTGAAAAAAGCTATTTTCCTTATTTTAGAGAGGGGGAACAGAGATACAGTGAAGTCACATGACTTGCCCAAAGTCACACAAGAAATCTGAAAAGCCAGCTACAGAATCCAAATTTCCTGGAGTTTAGTCTTGTGTTTTATCTACAAGACTATGCTCATCTAGGTACTCAGAGGGAGATATATCTATCCCGAGTCAACTCTATGTATTGATGGACTTTACAATGATCCTGTGTCTTTGACTGATGAACTATACACCTTGCTCCCTGAGTCTTCTTTTATAGGTCTCCATGATAGATGCCTGGGATTAATTGAAAGAAATATTCTGTAGTCTCATGCCATGGATAGTAGAAGACGCTCAATACCCCAAGTAAATGAAAACTAGATTGGACCAAATACTAGTTAAGGGTACAAAAATGAACCATCCTGCAGCAGCATAAAGATGACATCTATATTTCAACTTTTTCCATCTTTACCTATTATTTTTCTAGGAAACATAATTTTGTCATCATGTTACATGATCACAGTCCACTCTGGTGGGGGCTGTGGGTTTGGTCCATAGCCGGTGCGCTTGATGCAAGTCTACCTGGATAGAGCAGCAATAAAAAAAACAACAAAATAACCCCACCTATCTGCCAGATAGAGAAATAAATATTACACATGAAAAATGCCTGAAATTTAGTAAGGGCACACAGTACAAAGGGTGCATGTGACAATGCTGCTATCATTACTTTAGTGGGACCCAATAGTCTCTTGGATAGGATTTTAGGAAGAACACAGCTTAAGGGGTCTCCATATTTCAGAGGAAGTAGATTCTAGCACTTTAAAGGGGCTTTTGTGTCAGGTTCATTGGACTGAAAGTAGACACCACTTATTAGCAACCTCTCAGTTCCCAGCAAAAAGTTGTCATCATCTAGAAATTGTCAATAAGCAGATAGCAGGTTTGCAGGGATGCAGCCAGGGAAGGAAGTACAGGGATGCACTTTCCGTGGCATCAACTCTCCAACCTGTCTACAGCTAGTGCTTGGTATGTCCCAGCACTTCCTTCCCTGGCTGCAGCCTTGCAAACCTGCCTATAGGGCTGAGACCAGGGAAATAAGCACTGAGAAGTGATGAGCCTAGACTGCCAGTGCCAGGACAGGGGGCAGCATAGAAAGGGCATGGAGAGGTACTCTACAGATCTGGAGGCCCCCAGGGTCCCAGCTTCCATGGCAAGTCCCAGCATCCACTCCCTCTTCCCCAACTGCTGTCCTGTTCGCAATGTCAGAATTCCATCCAGAGCCCCACAGGCTCCCAACCAATTACCTCGTAGGAAGGCAGCAGGTCCACAGCCACAGGGTGGTTTGTGGGGCAGGAAACAGGGAAGGCACTCCCCAGTGCTTCCTTCCCTGGTTGCAGAGCAACAAACCTGACTGCAGCCAGGGCATTCCTTCCAAGAAAAGAAAAAAGTTACTAAGTGGAATATGTGTTGCCAATATCTGTATCCCATTAACACTAAAAAAAAAAAAAAAAATCAGTGGGCTGGGACTGGTTCCTGGCAAAACATTGCTATTAAGCAAAAGTCGTTAATATCAGGATTGTTATTAAGCAGTAACCATTGTCTAAAAAGGTAATTTCCAAGGTGGTTTTCTCTTGTATTGTTTGTTTTATGCATAAAAAGTATGGCAATCAGACACTTCCCTTGCATGGATTAGAATTTGAGAGTTTCGAGTTAATTAATAAATATGAACTACAGGTTAAGTATCGATCCTACAAATGGATCAAACCAAGTGTGTGCCCCATGAGAATGCCTAGGTGGAATCATCTACAAGCACTCGCCCTTAGTTAGGAATTATAGTCCCAAAGTCAGTTGTCAGTGTCTCCAATTAACCACTACCATACATATTTCATCCTCGAGCCCTGCAAGATTTTTCAATTAAACCTATTCCATTCTGACCCTTCAAACTATTCATGATAAACATGACATTAGCTTTTAAGAAATTAACTGAGTTTATATAAGTCTTCCACAGAAGGAAGCCTACATGTAAAAAAGAACAAGATTAAAAATGCGTTATTCCATTACTGTTAAATATACTATGTGTTTCTCTCATCCATGAAAACTAATCATCACCTATATATTTCAGCAAGATCGGTGGGATTGTTTTTGTGAAACTGATTGAAGCAAACAAAACAGCAAAAGTAGACACATTTGTTGTTTCTATTAGAATTTAAATTATTCAGTAACCAAAATAAGTTTCTGCAGAAAAGAATATCCATAGGAAAAGTTTTTTTTCCCTAAACCAAAACAATCCACACAATTAAGGAAGAAATACATAATTTTGTCTTAGATCCTTTAAGTATATAGTACCAATGGGAAGCAGAGATTACTTTTGGGTGATGGGGAGTTTGTCACTATATCTTACAAATTCTCCTGTTTCTGACTTTGAGCCAGGATTCACAAAAAACATCTTTTAAACAGTAAAAATATATAAAACTTATCAATACCTTCCATTACATCAAAACACTTTCTATTAATTAATGAAAGAGGGGACTGAAGGAGAGATTTTTCAAAAGGTACAACTGGCATTTAGGTGCCCAACTTCTATGGACTTTCAATGGAAATTAGGTGCTAAACTCTACTTTATGCCTTTGAAAAATCTCCTTTATCATTTTCATCAGGAACCTCATTATGGAATACACACACAAAGTTATGCTGGGATCTTTTTTGCTTACAGAAATTGCATTATGAACCCAAAACAGAATAACTTAGATGTAATAAATATGCAGGAAATGAAGGCTAATATTATTGAAGACTAATTCCTCTTTTATGCACCTCTCTCTGCAAGATTACAATGATATTTTTTTGAAAAGCTGTTTCTCTTGCCACTGTTAATGGAATCCAAAGAACAAAGTTTTGTGGGGTTTTATTTGCTTGTTTAATAATGCCTGATACATGTTCCAAAGGAGAGGACAGAAGGGGCCAAATGCAAAAGTGACAAATAATGGTGTACACTATTAACTGGTGTTCTGGATTAGACTCTTCATACATAAAAGTAATTTATATTCCAACCAACAGGGGATACAAAAGAAGATAAATTCTGCTTTATTTTATACATTCTTATAGATTTTGGTGGGTTGCTTTGCCAGACACAATTTGGCCATTTTACTCTTTAGATTGCAAATTACACACACCCAGTGTGTAATTTACACCACCATTTATATCACCTCAGAATTTGTCCTAAAAAAGAAATAATCTAGGACATGAGAAGCAAATGCCCTCTCGTCACCTATCTCATCCTTGATCCTAATACACAAGCATAAGTAATTGTAGTAAACGTGTTTCATACCAATTAAAGACCAAATCTATTAGTGTCCTTCTGCAGCTCACAGTGCTTTTGAATCAGCTTTGTCAGCCTGCTTGCACAGCTGTTTGGTTTATCTGATTAAAGCAAGACACCAATGTCTAAATTTTTTATTGATAGTTTAAAAAAAATCTAAATCTCTCCTGGTGAAAAACAATATCCTAAGAGTTAGAAGAAATAAGATGATTAATTTTAGAGACACTATCAATAGATTACTAAGATATGTCACTGCTGTAAAATTGGAAGGCAGTAACTTGAATATGAATTCCTAAGAACGTTAATCATTTTATCTTCCCATTTAGAAAATTCAAAACCAAGGAAGATGTGCCTGCATGCATACATGCACACACTATATTGTATTACCCACAAGTATTGTTTTACTGTCAGTGAAGCTGTTCTTTAGATCTGTTTTTACAATTACACACTGAGGACATGATTCTGCACATACTACGTTATCCTTTGCATCGACTTGTGGAACCACCACAGGTTTTCACAGTTTGGTTCACATATAGTATGATCCTAATTCTAGGAACACTTTAAAAAAAAAGTCAAGAAAGTTAAAGTAGAGCTGTATTTCCCAAAGTGAGCATTCTGCAAAGGAGTTCCCTAATAACGGTAAAAAGGAGGGTGAATTCTCTAGAATATCTTTGAATAGTTATTGATTATCATGAACCTATTGACTTAATGTAACGAAAACCAGAATGTCCTGGACCCCAAAGAACAGAACCCCTCAAAAACATTTTAAAATAATTAAAAATTGAAGAGTATCTGGAACTGTGAAGGGGGCTGATAACCCATCAACTTTTGTTGGAGTAACTTTCTACATAAACATTTGTTTCAGATGGAGAAGGAATGTTTTCCATAACTATTGAAACAAATCTCCACTGTCAGAACCTCTTTCTTCAGAATGTTTCAAAGCACTCTTCCAAAGCTGGGCAAGTACTAGCATTATTTTACAGGTAAGGAAGCTGAGTCAGAGAAATTGTGCGACTTTCAAATCATTAACAATACTTTGTACTTTTGCAGCATCTTCCATCCAAGGGACTTAGTGTTTATTAAGTATTTCAACATTTAACTACCTCACAAAATGTGTTCAGGCTAAGTATTATCCCCTATTCATATATGAGAAAACTGATGCATGGAAAGATTAAATTGATGTGGCCAAGATCACATGATAAGGCTATGGCAGAGCAAGTAATAGAAACGAGGTCTCCTGACTCCTAATGCTGTGTCTTGACCACAAATTAATCCAGTTGAATTAGGAATAGATTAATAGGTATTTTTAAAACCTTTGAACAGAAAATGGCATTACTGCTGAATAGCTTGCTTTGCTGCAGTGTTAGTTTGTGATCCTCTATGGCTTTTGATATTATGTAAAGCTGCAGATATGAACTTACTCTCACTACATATTCTGCTTGAATTACATATATAATTTTATGTCCCAATGAGGTATTTTGGCCAATTTAGTTATTTTACATATAAAATTTGAAATAGAATATTCTAGTGACTGAAGATCTTTTCTTTATAATTTGTTTCTGCAGTTGAGACGTTACTAAGAGTTCATACTAATAAATATCATATTAATACCTGCCTACAACTTCCTTGAATACAGCAGAAATATTTTATTGAATTCATTTTTCACGTCCACTTAAAAAAAATAAAAAAGAAAAGAAAAATCAAGCAGCCAGCTGTTAGGCAATTTTTTTTTCCAAAAATTAAGTCTCAAATAGTTAATCAATAACTCAAGTCTCAAGTACTCACATCAATATTGTATCTGTATACATCATAAATTACTTCCAAATGATGATGTCAAATGCCCCCAGTGATATTAAATATTAAAAATAAGCAAAATAACCCAGTTTAAACTCAAATTGCTCCCTGAAATATTATTGCCCTGAAACAGAATTTTTTAGTCTCATGCTAATATTTAGCATAAATTTTAGGTGTAGTTTTTCTATACATGAGTAATGTCTCTGAATAGCAGAAATTAAGTCAACAGATGTGGCAAGTGTGAATGCCTTATAGGAAAGGATGTGTGCATGTCTCTCAACATAAAGATGCTATCAGCTTGTGATTGTGATCTTATAAAGAGATATATGCAAATTGGCTTCAGGAAAAAGCGACTCTCTCCCCCTTAGTGACAAGTTACATGTTTTCAAAACATAGAAAATGAGAGAATAGGGGAATAGTACCAGTAGCACAAGTTTGACACATACAGTATTAAAAAAACCCTAAAAAAACCAAAAACAAAAACACCCTCTCTTCTCTCTGTGTCCCAAATCTTGAAATGCTGAAGTTGAATGTGTTTTCCTGTAGGCAAAAGTTTTATGTAAAGAATGAGAGAAGTTATGATTAATGGCTGCAGCAACAAAAAAAGAAGAAGAATGGATATGAGACTATCCTATGAAAACAAGTTTGTATAGTTAATGCAGTATTGCCATATATGCTGCACATTTAAGAAGTGGATTTCACAAAACAAAACACACTTCTTAGACGAAGTGTAACATTCTAAAACAAGCAACTTTTTATTTTATATTGTTAAATATATTATTTGAGATGAATTAACATGAGTTGTAAAATTACCAAAGCTGTTCTTACTTTAATTGTGCTCCTCCCCGCAATATTATCTACAGTGCAATACTGTCCAATGAAGTTTATAACCATTTCTTCCAAACCTTCTCCTATTTTTACTCCTTACAACTGTGTGGAGAAATTAGGCAAAAAATTCACCACAATTCTGGAAAAATTTGAGAGTTCTTGGGATGAGGGCTCATTTTTCCATGACGTTTTTCATTCTGTTTCGTTTCTATTTAGATGGAGTGAAAAATGACTCTATAATCCAGCGGATAGGATATTCACTGAGAAGTGAAGAGTCGCTGTTCAAATTTTGTCTTCTTATCAGACTGAGGGTGAAACCAAGGATTCCATACCTTGGGTGATTTCCCAAACCACTGGACTAAATGTTATAATGCAGGCCATCTCTCCCTGGACCATTGTGTGTAGAATTAGGCATGTTTTGAGATCACCTATCAGATCAAACACTGAAGGAAAGCTAGGCAGGAAATGCCTACCATGCTGGGGCTTTCACATGAGACTGGCATCCAAGTACCCAGACTAAGGCATTGTGTGCATACTTAGAGGGTAGGTATATGTGTGAGTGTGGGAGGGGTGCGAGTTATATATTTGTTATGTAACTGTGGTTCTTTGAGATATGATCCATATGACCAATCCACTTTACGTGTCTGCATGCCAGTGCACTGAGGGTGGAGAATGTTTTCTCATAGGAGTACCCATTAGAGCAAGGCAGGGCAGTCTCATGCTACTGGCTGACAGCATAAAAAACTGGAGGCACCTCAACCCTCCCCACAGTTCCATCACACCAGAAGCCATAATTTAATGTGACTCCGATGCAGAGAGAAAGAAGTGTGGGTCATAGAATGGACACATACAACACATTTTGAACAGATATGCAACAATTTTTCCTTTGAGTACTTGTACATGTCCTCTTGTACATGTGAATACTTTAGATGATTCACAAGCAGTTCTAGATGGAGGAGAGTATCAGAGTCTACCTAAAATAAGGACTGTAGCACTACTGTCCCAAACTCAGCATAATATATGGTGAACCTATGAACCAAAGACCGCATTGCAGCCTAGCAAATGTCAGTAATGGGGAAATGACCTAGGAAAGCTACTGAAGTTGCTTGAGCCCTTGTAGAGTGCACTAAACCCCTCCGTGGAAGAAGGATGTTAGCAAAGTCATAACACGAACATAACACATAACGAGGAAGAAATTCTCTGAAAGGTAACAGGTTCTCTCATTCTATGACTGTAAGAGACCAATAACTGAGGCAATGATCTAAACTTGTTCGTCCTGTCCATGTAAAATACCTATGATCTGTAGATGTTCAAGTGTTTCTTCATCTTTGTGAGTGAAATTTCAGAAAGAAGGTTAACAGGTATATAATCTGATTCATATGAAAATCTAAAAGCACTTTAGAGAAAAAGTTGGTATACAGGCACAAACCAGCTTTGTCTCTGTTTAATATTATATATGAGAGTCTGTCACTAGAGCCTGTCATCAATCTCGTTGCTGAAGTAATAGCTACTAAAAATGTTTCCTTCACTGAGAGATGGGACAAGGAGCAAATAGGCATAGGTTTAAAAGGAAGATCCATTAACAACTAGAACACTAAATTTAGATCCCAGGATGGGATTTGATCTCTGGGAAAAGTCTGTATGAACTTTTCAGGAATTAAGAAGTTATAGGATTTTTGTTTTGTTTTTGTTTTTATTTTTTAAAAACGTTCTCCTCCAGAAGAGAGTGGAATGCCAAGATGGTGGCTTAGGTGGACCCTCAGGGAGCTAACTGAAAGATCCTCTTTTTTCAGGTGAAACAATCCAAACTAAACTGAAGTTCAGGATGGGGAGATATGCTTCTGCCTCAAAAACCTCTTCCACCAAATACACGCATCTCATGAAGTAGACGATTTTCTGCTATCCAAAAAGCATGTTACGTATAATTTAACAATCAATCATGCAATCAATCAGTTGTAGGCTCAGATGCTGATATTCAAAGTCTGCCTGTTGTCCCATGAAAGTAAGCCTGGAACCTGAGGGACGGTTAAGAGATTTTGTACGGAGAGCCTCAACAGTGCTGGCCAGGCCAGGGTAGTGCTACTAAAATCATAAGAACATGATCTTGTCTAAGGTTGCTCAGTATCCGGGGGATCAAGGAAATGGGAGGCAAAGTGTAGAGAAGCTTCCCTTTACACAACAACAGGAAGGCAGCCATCACAGACTCTAGACTGAAACCCACTGCTGAACAAAACAGATGAAACTTCCTGCTCTGTCAGGTAGCAAACAGATTAGTTTTTAGAACTCTGAAAAATGGGACTTTACTATATCAGTGCTGAGAGACCACTTGTGGTCTTTGCTGAAATGGTAAGGTAAGCAGTTCAAAGATCCAGGGAGGTGAGATGCTTTGAATGCAATTTAATTCTTGACAAAGAAAGACCAAAATGTCCATCACCTCTCTACAGAGGCAGTCTGACTTGGTACCTCCTTGCTAGTTGAGATAAAACATCGCTGCAGCAGCATCTGTGAGCACTTATACAAAGCAGCCTATAATATGGGGCAGAACTGTTTGACAGACCAGACAAATAGCTCAGATCTCCCTCACATTGATCTGGAGGGACATGTCCTGCACTGACCAGAGATCTTGAGTCTAAAACCTACCTATATGCACCTCCTGCATATGAGAGATGGAGCATCTGTGGCGAGAGTCATAAAGAGAAGCAATGGAGCAAAGGGAACTCTGTTGCTGAGTCATACAAGCAAGCTGGCATGTGGTCTTGTAGCTTTAGGCAGTTCCGCACCATCAGATGGAAATAGACCTTGAACTCTTTGCACAGGTCAAACATTGCATGAAACTTGGCCTGAAGCAAGCATGCCTTTGCTGACATGAAGTCAAGAACTGCTCCTATGAATTTGATTGTCTGTACTGAGAGGAGGATTGACTTTTCTTTGTTGATTAACAGGCCCAAAACATAGTACAGAGCCTGGATCAGCTCTGTGCCTTTCTCCATTTTCTGTCTGGACTGACCCCAGTCTAACCAATCATTCATGGCTGCCACCACCACCATGTATTTTGTGAAAACTCAGGAAGCTGAGGACAGGGAAATGGGGAGGATCTTGGACTGATAATGGAGCTCCCATTACTACAAATGTCAGGAACTTCCATGTGACTATACACTAGAGTCACAGGGCAATGAACCAGTTGTGAGACAGGGAAGGGATCATGGAAGTAGAAACGGTAACCATTGAAAACTTGGTCTCATGTACGTGTTGAGGTTTTGCATCTGTAAAACAGGTCTGAGGCCTCCCTTGGACTTTTGAATTAGAAAATGGGAACAACATCTGGGAAAGATAGTAAGGAATCACTTCCTCCATGGCCCGTAACTGCAACAGAGTCTGCCCTGAAATTAGTACAGTCTCATGAGAGTGATCCCAGAAAGGAGATGGGGCAATAGAAGTGGCCTGGGGCCAGCTAAGTTATGCTTGTCATAGATTCATAGATTCTAGGGTCAGAAGGGACCAATGTGATCATCTAGTCCAACCCCCTGCACAAAGCAGGCCACAGAACCCTACCCATCCATTTCTATAACAAACCCCTAACCTATGCCTGAGTTATTGAAGTCTTCAAATTGTGGTTTGAAGACCTCAAGCTGCAGAGAATCCACCAGCAAGTGACCCATGCCCCACGCTGCAGGGGAGGCGAAGAACCTCCAGGGCCTCTGCCAATCTGCCTTGGAGGAAAATTCCCTCCCGACCCCAAATATGATGATCAGCTAAACCCTGAGCATGTGGGAAAGACTCAGCAGCCAGGACTCAGAAAAGAATTCTCTGCAGTAACTCAGATCCCATCCCATCACCAACCACTGGGCATACCTATCTGGTGATAATCAAAGATCAATTGCCAAAATTAGGCTCTCTCATCATACTATCCCTTCCATAAACTTATCAAGCTTAATCTTAAAGCAAGATATGTCTTTTGCCCCCACTACTCCCCTTGGAAGGCTGTTCCAGACCTTTACTCCTCTAATGGTTAGAAACCTTTGTCTAATTTCAAGTCTAAACTTCCTAGTGTCCAGTTTATACCCATTCATTCTTGTATCTACACTGGTACTAAGCTTAAATAATTCCTCTCCCTCCCTAATATTAATCCCTCTGATATATTTATAAAGAGCAAGCATATCCCCCCTCAGCCTTCTTTTGGCTAGACTAAACAAGTCAAACTCTTTGAGTCTCCTTTCATATGACAGGTTTTCCATTCCTCGGATCATCCTAGCAGCCTATCTCTGAACCTGTTCCAGTTTGAATTCATCCTTCTTGAACATGGGAGACCAGAACTGCACACAGTATTCCAGGTGGGGTCTCACCAGCGCCTTATATAACGGTACTAACACCTCCTTATCTTTGCTGGAAATACCTCGCCTGATGCATCCTAAAACCGCATTAGCTTTTTTAATGGCCATATCACATTGGCGGCTCATAGTCATCCTGCGATCTACCAATACCCCAAGGTCCTTTTCCTCCTCTGTTGCTTCCAACTGATGCGTCCCCAATCTATATCTAAAGTTCTTATTATTAATCCCTAAGTGCATGACCTTGCACTTTTCACTATTAAATTTCATCCTATTACTATTACTCCAGTTTACAAGGTCATCCAGATCTTCCTGTATGATATACCGGTCCTTCTCCGTGTTAGCAATACCCCCCAGCTTCATGTCATCCGCGAACTTTATTAGCACATTCCCGCTTTTTGTGCCAAGGTCAGTAATAAAAAGGTTAAATAAGATTGGTCCCAGAACCAATCCTTGAGGAACTCCACTAGTAACCTCCTTCCAACCTGACAGTTCACCTTTCAGTACGACCCGTTGTAGTCTCCCCTTTAACCAGTTCCTTATCCACCTTTCAATTCTCATATTGATCCCCATCTTTTCCAATTTGACTAATAATTCCGCATGTGGAACCGTGTCAAATGCCTTACTGAAATCGAGGTAAATTAGGTCTACCGCATTTCCTTTGTCTAAATAGTCTGTCACCTTCTCAAAGAAGGAGATCAGGTTGGTTTGGCACGATCTACCTTTAGTAAAACCATGTTGTACTTTGTCCCAATTACCATTGACCTCAATGTCCTTAACTACTTTCTCCTTCAAAATTTTTTCCAAGACCTTACATACTACAGATGTCAAACTAACAGGCCTATAGCTACTCGGATCACTCTTACTCCCTTTCTTAAAGATAGGAACTATGTTAGCAATTCTCCAGTCGTACGGTACAACCCCTGAGTTTACTGATTCATTAAAAATTCTCGCTAACGGGCTTGCAATTTCATGCGCCAGTTCCTTTAATATTCTCGGATGAAGATTGTCCGGGCCCTCCAATTTTGTCCCATTAAGCTGTTCAAGTATGGCTTCTACCTCAAATGTGGTAATATCCACCTCCATATCCTCATACCCGTTTGTCATCCTTCCATTACCATAAGCTCCCTATTAGCCTTATTAAAGACTGAGGCAAAGTACTTATTTAGGTATTGGGCCATGCCTAGGTTATCCTTAACCTCCTTTCCATCCTCAGTGTGTAGCGATCCCACTTCTTCTTTCTTCGTTTTCTTCTTATTTATATGGCTATAGAACCTTTTACTATTGGTTTTAATTCCCTTTGCAAGGTTCAACTCTACTTGGCTTTTAGCCTTTCTCACTTTATCCCTAAATGTTCTGAGCTCACTAAGGTAGCTTTCCTTGCTAATCCCACCCTTCTTCCACTCCTTGTAGGCTTTCTGCTTTTTCGCAATCACCTCTCTGAGATGCTTGCTCATCCAGCTTGGTCTACAACTCCTGCCTATAGTTTTTTTCCCCCTTTCTTAGGATGCAGGCTTCCGATAGTTTCTGCAGCTGCAACTTAAAGTAATTCCAGGCCTCTTCCGCATTTAGATCCACAAGTTCTTCAGTCCAATCCACTTCCCTAACTAATTTCCTTAATTCTTTAAAGTTAGCCCTTATGAAATCAAAAACCCTAGTCCCAGATCTATTTTGGTTTATCCTTCCATCTAGTTTGAACTGAGTTAGCTCATGATCACTCGAACCAAGGTTGTCCCCTACAACCATTTCTCCTATGAGGTCCTCACTGCTCACCAAAACCAAATATAAAATGGCATCCCCTCTTGTCAGTTCTTCAACTACTTGGTGAAGGAATCCATCAGCTATCACATCCAGAAAAATCTGAGCCCTACTATTCTTGCTATCACTTGTACTCCAGTCTATATCTGAGAAGTTAAAGTCTCCCATGATCACACATTTCCCATTAGTGTTTACTTTCTTAAAAACATTAAAGAGGTCTCTATCCATACCAAATCAGATCCCGGCGGTCTGTAGCACACCCCAAGCAGTATCTCAGGGGAGGCTCTAGTAGCTTTCTTTCCCAGTGTGATTTTTGCCCAGACAGACTCTGTCTTGTCCATTCCATCACTTCTTATTTCTTCACAGTTAACCTCCTCCTTGATGTACAATGCTATTCCCACCACCTTTGCCTTTATTTCTATCTTTCCTAAACAGCACATAGCCTTCAATACCTGTACTCCAGTCATGACTACTATTCCACCACGTTTCCGTTATCCCTATAATATCTGGTTTCACTTCCTGCACCAGTAGCTCTAGTTCCTCCATTTTGTTCCCTAGGCTCCTCGCATTAGTGAACAGACATCTTAATTTTTGCCGTTTGGCTTCACTCACATTCTGTACCGTTAGGCACAGACATTCTACCACCAACATCACCTGTTAGTCTATTATCTGCACTACCCTTCCTCCTTACGCCAATTCTTCTGTCCACAGCTGTATCCCCTCTTACTTTGTTTACTTCCCTCTCAAGGTTAAATTCCGGCGTGGAGCTCTCCCGAACATCTCCCAACCATCTCCCCCAAATTTCTAGTTTAAAGCTCTCTTAATCAGGTCAGCGAGCCTCCATCCTAGAAGTCTGTTTCTCTCCTTGACTTGCTTGTCGGTTCCACTGTCTTAGTCTCCCCTGCAACCTCCTCCTGGAAACTCCCACTGAAACTCCCGTTTTCAGCTCTGTTGGCTGGCTCCTGTGCTGCTGCAGCTGTCTGTGCTGCTGCCTGACTGGCTGGCTACTTATGTAGGACCCCTAATCAGGTAAGCCCCGCCCCCCTAATCAGGGCTCCGCTGCTCTCCCAGCACACTGCCCCTAGCAGCCTACACACACACGCACACACACACACACACACACACACACACCACAAACTACACACTACACAATACAATCCACAAACTACAAAAACCTGCTCCTCCAACAGAACTCTCACTGAAACTCCCCTTGTGGACCCTCCAGTTCCCAAGCAACCTTCCAGAAGCACAAAGTTTCTCTATCTTATCATTAGATAACTATTTTTTATTTAGCAAGATGCTCAGCAATTATTATATCTGGTATTTAATCTGCCAGTGTTAACAGGACAATTGCATACTTCAGTTTCTTTTCACAGATGCTAACATTTACCAGTAGGGTACAGCACGTTGAATGTTGAGAGTTACTATTTTCTTGATGTGCTCAAGATTTACATCTATAGATTCTCATGCATGAGTCTAAGAAGGGACCCCCTTCTATCTGAAATGAGGATGACAATTCTATTGTTCGAATGTAATTTTTGTTGTTGTTCTGTACATAAATGTTTTTCCTCACAGCAGCAAATGGCACATGGAGCCAGCATGCTAAAATCTGTTTGTTCTATTTTTTAATAGGCTAAGTCAAACCTTTTCCAAACCTGGGACATTTCACAGGCAAGCAGAGGTGCTAACATCTTTTTCACACAGCAAACAGAGTATTTGGATAAAGGCCTCAAAACATGTACAGAAATATTCACGATTTTTGTGCTTTACTTGCCACACTCCATTTGCTCTTCTATGCTAGAAGAACAGATCTGAAGTTTTGATGGTTTGGTGTTTTATCTTGATAAAGAGAAGGTAGGCTTTCCTCCCTTTGCCAAGATTTCTAGAGGTGATATCTATTACTGAAAAGAAAAATCGTTTCACCATTTTTGTCCGTCCACTCTCCTATAGCCTTTTTTGTTCCTGAATGTCAAATGTTGATTTAAGTGGTGTGTGTTGTGAAATATTTACAGAAGGTGTCAGGATTTTAATTTTAACATCCACACAACGTATTTGCCTTGTACTCTGCAGAGGAATGTTGGTACAATAGAGTGACAATGTTTATACTTCTGATGTCATTTTCAGGGAACATGTTTTGAAAGCAGTCTTCAATATTTTCATTTAATCATGGAACATGCAACTTTATATTTTGTTATCCTTTTGATGCTTTTTTTTTAAATAGAATGAATCTATCAAAAGTGATTGGTGCAATACATTTATATATAAAATTATTGGTAAATATCAAGGTATTTATAGGCCCATTGGTTGAGATGGATTAAAGATTTTAGATGGATTGTGTGTGTTTATGTATGTATACACACACACACACACACACACACGTCATAAACAGATAGCTAAGGGTTAATGTTCTTTTACCTGGAAAGGAGTAACCTGAAACACCTGACCAGAGGACCAATCAGGAAACAAGACTTTTTCAAATCTGGGTGGAGGGAAGTTTGTGTGTGAGTCCTTTGTTCTTGGTCTTCTGCCTGTACTCTCTCGGCTATGAGAGGATTTTTCTGCCTCCTGCTTTTCTAATCTTCTGTTTCCCAGTTGTAAGTACAAAAGATAAGATAGTGATTTATATGGTTTTTTATTTTGTATTTACATGTGTGTAGTTGCTGGAGTGTTTTGAATTGTGTTCTTTTGAATAAGGCTGTTTATTCATATTTCTTTTAAGCAATTGACCCTGTATTTGTCACCTTAATACAGAGAGACCATTTTTATGTATTTTTCTTTCTTTTTACATAAAGCTTTCTTTTTAAGACCTGTTGGAGTTTTTTCTTTAGGAGGGAACTCCAGGGAATTGAGTCTGTGCTCACCAGGGAATTGGTGGGAGGAAGAAGTCAGGGGGAAATCTGTGTGTGTTAGATTTACTAGCCTGACTTTGCATTCCCTCTGGGTGAGGGGGGAAGAGAGATTAGCTCTCGGCACTTCTGTTTTCCAGGACTGGAAATAGGGAGGGTGGAATTCCTCTGTTTAGATTCACGGAGCTTGCTTCTGTATATCTCTCCAGGAACCCAGGGAGGGAACACCTGGAGGGGGGAAGGGAAATGGTTTATTCCCCTTTGTTGTGAGACTCAAGGAATTTGGGTCTTGGGGTCCCCAGGGAAGGTTGTTGGGGGGACCAGAGTGCCCCAAAACACTCTAATTTTTTGGGTGGTGGCAGCTTTACCAGGTCCAAGCTGGTAACTAAGCTTGAAGGTTTTCATGCTAACACCCATATTTTGGACGCTAATGTCCAAATCTGGGAATATGTTATGACATGGTGGCAGCGTTTCTGAGAAACATGGAATCCAGAAGCCAGTAGAAATATTATATTTTTCTTTTCTCTGCTAGGGGCTTTTAAGCAGAGAGGAACGGTTTGGTTTTAAAAGGAACCAGAGAGAATTTTTTTTTCTCTGCTCTCTCTTGCAGTTTTTGGCTTGCATATTAAGCAAGGAACCATTAAGGAACTATTACAGTTTTTTTGTCACACAATAGCACTCCCATTGTGAGACAAGTATCCTGCTAACACCCATATTTTGGACGCTAAGGTCCAAATCTGGGAATATGTTATGACAACACACACACACAGATATCCTTTATTCAGCGTTGCCTTTTACAAGTGTTGGGTTCTTGTAATCATGACAGGGTAAGTAGAAGCACAAATTTACTTTTTCAATAGATACAACATGACGGAGGTATATATAATGTTTTGAGCTGGGTGAAGCCTTACTATAGATTGAATTAAAACCTCTTAAACCGATATGTGAATGAGTCCCCCATTTAAATCAGTTGTAAAAGACAATTAAGGGGCCACACCTAAAACAAAACCTAATAGAGTCAGCCCAGAAACTAACACTAGGCGGGCAGAGAGTTCACCTGAATATTCTGACCAGGTATGTGTGTAGGGGGAGGGCAGGGAAAGTGACACCAACTGAGAAGAGAGAGAGAGAGAAACATGCTGAAGGAGCTTCTGAAAGTGCCTGTCTGACCCAGGAAGAAAGCAGAAAAGCAGTTTCCTGTCATTTGATGCCCCCTGAGCTCAGAGATACAGGATTTTGTACATTCTTTGTAAATAAACAAAACTGGATCAAAGGAAAAAACCCTCTAATTTCTACTCCCAAGTGTAACACCCACAGGTCTTCAAACTTTGACTAGTCCCTTTTCCTTTCTAAATAAAATCGCTCTAATCTTTTTACTTTCTCCTCACAAGGAAGCCTCTCCATATCACTAATCCAGTCTAGTTGCACTTTTTTCAGTCCTACTGAATCTTTTCTGAGACCAAAAAAAAGATAATACTTAGGTTGTAGGTGTATCATTGATATATAGAATGTCATTTACTGTATTATTCTCTTTTCTAAAGGCAGCATGGATCTTGTATATTATTATCTGATATTATCATGATTATCTTGTTCTTGTAATTTTTTGCTCTAATCCAGTGTGGCAAAACTTATATATTTAAGCCTATTAAATATGTTACAGTTAGAGAAAAGCCATTACCAGAAATATTAATACTGATGGACTACAAAAGAGCTTTAAAAATAAAGAAGAAATTCAGATTTGGCATTTTAAATAGTGTACAACAAAATAATTGAACCAACCAGAAATCACACAAAGGGTTACCAAGGTATTTTACTTGCCTATTGTAGTTCAAAAGTAAAATAAACACATTTGTGATGAAGTGTGTTTTTACCCAAAAATTAGAACTGGATGACAGATAAACTTAAGATGAAATAAGGAAACATCCCTCCTCTTTACCTCAGGTCTACTCCAAGGCCCAGAAAATCATGGAGGAGGAGTATCTCTGCAAAGCTGTCTTGTAGAATTCCTACCCTATTGTTCCATCAGAGGATGGGTGGTAGGGACTGCACCTCACAGACAGATTATTGGGCCAGTTGCCTGCCAAACCACAGAGACTTATATGAATCCAAGGCAATCTGCACAGAAACCAGGTGTCTATGCACCAGCTCTGTCCTCCCCCATCCCCAACCACATCTCCTTTGGTGCATCTCTTGCCACAGCTGCCTGCAGAATGTGAGTAAGGGGCCCTTGAAGAAAACGTAATAGCATGCTGCAGCACAGGGGCAGACAGTACATCCACAGGCTCTGCTCTGGCTGGACAGTAGACATGGTGTGCCTTAGCAGACCACCAAATAGAAGCCCTGCATGTCTTATCTACCTTTCTTTTTTCTACCCATAAACCATAACACAATACATGTGGGTTCACGTGGAACCAACAATCATCCATTTCTTCTCTATTAACAATATTGTCACATACTGTAGGTGTATATGACATTTAACAAATATGTAGGAAGACAAGATTCCTGCCCTGAGTAGCTCATTTAGACAGATTCAATTATTCAAGGATCTGGTATGACAGATGATAGTTTTGGAAAGATGATAACTAATTTAAGGTTTCTGTCTTGTGTGTCTTCCTAATAAAACAACACTCAACGGAACTTGGAAAGGTGATTCACCTTACTGAGGTGAGAATGAACATGAGCTATTAGGTAACAAATTCAAGATAGAGAAAAAGAAAATGTCTGGTTGGATAAGACTGCCAACTACTTTATGCTCCACTGTAGAAAGATGTTCCTAGAGGAAGCTTTATAATTGAAAGGATGAACAAGAAGTAATGAGGTCAATGTTAAAATATTCCATTGTTTGTGCCCTGGATTTTGAAGATTCTATTTTGGCAAAACTCTCCTGACTAAGGACAGGAGAATGCTAACTGACCATATGAAATGAAAGACTGGAGAATGAGACAAAATTAAAAAAAGCTATGAATTTAAACACCAACAGTGATATGGATAGTTATAACTTTAACAGTTAAGGTTTTCATTTGAAAACTTTTATCCTGGAATAAATTCAGTACAAAGTATACAAAAATCAACCTTTTCCTTTCACACAAATGTATCCTTTGATTACATAATAAATGCTAAAGATGGATGATCTGAAATTAGGTGATACAGATGATACAAAATTACTCAAGATACTTAAGTATCAAGCAAACTGTGAAGAGTTATAAAAAGATCTTGTCCCTGCCAGTAGGTATATGGGATCTTGGGGAGCAATTACCACACAGGTGGGGTGCCAATTAATTTCTTTATTAAAGGAAAAAGGAAGTGGTGGGAATTTAACAATGAAATACGATGGGATGGGGTGTATAGGGTGTTTACAATAGACAATTATGGGGGGGTTCTTATTGAATAGTGTAGGGAGTTCTAACAGTGGGGTACAGTAAGTGGGGTTCAGCACAATGGGGTACAGTACAGTCAATAAGCATATCAAAAAGAAATGAAAAATAAAATGGTAGCTTCTATATAGAATGGTCAACAATTTTAGATAGAATGTATTAAGTGGTTGGTGGCCTTATACACAATGTAACACAATGGTATCAATGCAAATACAAAGTATATTAGAAAAGTGGAAGCAACCTATAGGGTGTTATAATTACGAGTAAAACGTGACTATAAGTGAATTTATGCAATGTAAAGGTATAAAAGAAAAGTAATGACTTAATTTGTGAGGATAGGATAGCAGATAATCTGTCAAGGAACAGGAGGGAGGAGGGGAGTGAATGATTAGTGGCAACTGATGAGAGGAGAGTGCGGCGGGATGCAGCGAGGCACTCTGAAGCCCTGCAGGGTAAGGACAATGGAGCAGTGTGACGGTGATCTTCGGTAGGGGAGGGGCAGAAGAGAAGTGTAAAGAAGGGCTGGAGAGAGGTTCAAGCAACAAGCGGACACCAGAAACAAAGGAAAAAAAGCGGCAAAGGGTTTGGGAAGTTTCAGAGGAGGAGAAGCAGCAAGGGGTTTGGGGAGTTCGAAGGGTGATGCAGACGCGGGGGGGGGGGAAGCAGCAAGGAGCTGGGAAGTTTGGAGAGAGTGCAGATGCGGGGGAAAAAGCAGCGAAGGGTTTGGGAAGTTAATACAGGGGGAGAAGCAGCAAGGGGTTTGGGAGGTTCAGAGGGTGATGCAGACGCGGGGTGGGGGGAGCAAGGAGTTATAACAGGGAGACACAGAGAAGCACACAGAGGGGGAGATTGGAGCGGGGGAAAAACGGACACAGGAAAGTTCAGGGATAGATCGGGACAGCGGGGAGACGAATTCAAGCAGCAAAACCCTTATCTATCTTAACCAACGACTAGGCAAAACAACAAATATCACAATTCTAGGCAAAACTATAACAAGCAACTATAAGGAGCAACAAAACAGTAAACTATAACAAGGCAGGTGAACTTACAAGCTCTACAATCTTAACAAACTATGACTTATTAAACTAAAAAAAACAAAACCTATGGTGCACCTTATGCTATGGGGAAGTCACAGAGGGCAGAGAGGTATGTGCCCAGGATACAGCTCCCAAGGAAGCCAAGGGATGGTGGCTGAAGCCAAGGGATACAGCTGAAAGCAGCGAGCCCGGAGGCAAAGCCCACAGGAGCAGAGCTTAGCAGCGGCACAAACTTATTTTTAGCAGCAAAGCGCTGCAGAGTTTGAGAGGTTTTGAGACACAGACCAAGGTTTAGCTTGAGTCTGTGTGCTGGGGAAACAGAGCCAGCAGCTAAAATAATAAAATAAAAGTAGGGAAAATTTCACAGAGGGATTCTTACCAGTCCCCAAGGCAGCAGCAAAGGCAGAAGCAGCAAGAACATCAGAAGACTTGGTACAGTCTCAATAATCAGGAGATCTCTCAGGTAGGAATTTGTTCTTCATGGGGGGAGGTTTAAAAAACAGGAGTACGCTCAAAAATAAAATGAGAGTGGAGAAAGGACCCTCCAAAACCCCTGGCTGATCAGACCAGGCAGCAATGCAGGAACCTTTCTGATGTTTGAACAAAAATGTCTGTTTTTAAAGGCAAACTCAGGCAGTTTCCCACCAGTAACCCTGATAGGCTCCCTCTGTCACAGGGGAGGAGGCACAGGGGAAAAAAAACTGCAGGTAAGCACAGAAACATGTCTGGGCAGAGTCCTGTGCAATAGGTGACTCAAAAGCATATGAGGCCTATGACTCATGCCCAGGATCTTAAAAACACAATAGGTCTTGCAGCTCTGGACATTGCCTGCCCTACACCGAGCCCAGGTTCAACGAGGTGATAACAGGACTAACTCTTTGAAAAGGGCAGTGGTCCCATTTAGCACGCAGCACAAGTGGCCATCCCTTTGAGAAGGGCAATGGCTCTTGTTAAAAAACTCAAGGGGCCCTCCCTTTGAGAAGGGCAGTGGTCTTGGTAAGCAACTTAACAGCCAGAGAAGGGCGGCCACAGGAGGAGAACAAAAACAAAATGGAGTATGGGGACAGCTGTAAGAAACAAAATGGAACAGACAGATCTCAGAAAACTGGGTGATGGACAACAAAATAGATGAAATTCTATGATTATAAATTCAAAGTAATATACTTTGGAAAAAATAATCTCAATAATACATATAAAATGAGGGGCTCTAAATTAGTTGTTACCATTCAAGAAATATGTTGGAGTCATTGTTGATAGTTCTCTGAAAACATCCACTCAATGTGCAGTGCTAATCAAGAAAGCGGACAGAATGTTGGGAATCTTCAAGAATGGGGTAAATAAGAAGACAGAAATATCATATTGCTTCTATATAAATCTATGATACACTCACATCTTGAATACTGTGTGCACATATGGTTGCCCCATCTCAAAAAAGGCACACTAGAATTGGAAAAGGTTCAGAAAATGATAAGGGGTATGGAATGGCTTCTCTCTGAGGAGAGATTAATAAAACTGGACTTTTCAGATCAGAAAAGAAAAAATTAAGGGAGGATATGATTGGGGGTTATAAAATCATGACTGGATGGAGAAAATAAATAAGGAAGTGTTATTTACTCTCTCTCATATCACAAAAACTAAGGGTCACCAAATGAAATTAATAGGCAGCAGGTTTAAGACAAACAAACGGAAGTGTTTCTTCATACAACGCACAGTCAACCTGTGGAACTCTTTGCCAGAGGATTTTTTGAAGGTGAAGATTATAACAGGGTTCAAAGAAGAGCTAGATAAATTCATGGAGGATAGGTCTATCAATGGCAATTAGTTAGGATGACAAAGCATGGTGTTCCTACCTTCTGTTTGCCAGAAGCTGGGAATGGGTGGCAGGGGATGGATAACTTGATGATTACCTGTTCTGTTCATCCCTTGTGGAGCACCTGGAATTGGCCACTATCAGCAGACAGGATACTGGGGAGATGGACCCTTGGCCATTCTTATGTTTGACCACAGGTAACCATTGGTAGCATGTCTCCATAGGACTGAAGATAGAGGGCTCCCTTACACAGTCTCCTGTCTTCCAGACATGGAAGAAGGAAAACCTAGTCCTCACCAGATTCCTACCTGTTGATTCCCAGCCCTAGATAAGTTCAAGAAATTAAAAGGGATATCCGTCCTGGTAGCCTGTTGTGCAGAGGTTTGAGGAATAAAGAACAGATAACTCCCCACCATTTCAGATATACACATTTGTTACTCCCAAGCTCTGCAAAGGAATCCCTGCAGACAAACTCTCTGTGTTTGTAGTGGACTCCCTATTTCATGGCCCAGAAAATACATTCACATGAGCTCCCTCCAGAGCTATGCATATGAGGGTTGTAATGATGCTGGTGCATGAGACAGGAGGTGCAACTGATCATCAGCCAGTGAAACAAATTCTACCTGAAGTGATCACACATGTCCAGAGTAAACACATGGGGAAAAAAACATTAAGAAGTTGTGCAGCGGCATTTAGGGAATAAGATAAATTGGACATGATGGTAATAGGCAAACACTAAGATATACACATATTGCAATATTGGTGTTGGCCCTCTTCAGGAGTTGCATCATTTCTTGAATAAGAGAATGCAATATTAATCTCTACTAATATATACTAATATATTTCAACCTCCCTGCAGTTTATCAATAGGAATTATTCTGGCTGAATAAGATCTCTGAACCCATTCTGTCTGAAAATGACCACATTAAATGAAGCTTTACTAGTTTGTATTTTACAACTTTTAAGACAATCTGCTGGAAAGGGAATTTTTTTTTTTCATCTTTGATTGCTGAATTCTCTGTTTCTTTGATTTTGACACTGAGACAGAATTTATAGTCAATCAAATTTTATACTGTTACATACTAATAATAGATAGTGCTTATTCTATTGGATGTGTCTTGAACTTATTTTATCAGTCTTATGCTCTGTTTAGTTTAGTTTCCCTTATTCAGTGTTCTAAAACATTTTAAAATGTATAGGTAAGATTTTAAAATATTTTCTATTTATTCTTGATGAAATTAGGTTTACCTTTATTGAGATTTTAATAACTTAGTCTGGCTATAATTATGAATTTTTAATTTCTGATGCCTGAAGAATATAACTGCTGTGGCAACTAAGATAAGTAATGTAGTCTAATATTACCATCTGTTATATTCTTTTCTATGCCATTTTGCTTTCCTTTGGTGAAACTGTTCACACTATCTTCTACAAATAGAACTGCAGTGCAAATGTGATTTTTTTTTTAATTATTCTTGTAACTTTCTTTGTGGAGGACTCTGTCAGCATACAAATGACTCCTACAGATGCAGGGAAACATTAATTTTTAACAGAACAGACAAAGCAAAACACAAAGTCCATCTGTTTCAACAGTGCTGTTTCTTGTCAAGTCAGAACGGGGTGTGCCACCAACAACAGTATCATTTCCACATTATGCTTAGTTCTAGCCAGTAAGCCCATGGCGTTCAGGCATGCCTTCATGATCATAAATATACTGGTCCAAATCCTGAGGTCTGCATCCAGTTTTCACTCAAACAAGTCTGGGTGAGAAAATAATTAGAGATTTTAGCATATCACTCATTACAAGAATATACTGGAAATCACAAAATGCCAAAACCAGAGGACCTCATTGACATCAATAGGAGCTTTCTTGAGTAAGCAACTGAGTAATGTCCTTCAGATTTGAGCTAAATATTGAAGGGCTATCCGATTTGGACAAGATTATTTTCAAAGTGCTTTTTAAATGAGGAATTGATCATTTGTGAAACATGCCAATTTAGCAGAGAAGGAGAATCTGCTTCCTCTATTTAACCACAGAAAAATAGAGGACAGGCCATGAGAATGCACAGTTCCAAACACTGTCCCATTAAGATTGCAATATATCTTCATTATGCTTCAATGGCCACTCAGTCCTGGACCAGTTGGCTGAGGCTGCCAGTGACAATGCCAATCAATGCCAATTATGATGGTGGTTCTTGTATCACCTGAGATCATCAGTTAATTTCACACAGAAAATCAAGTGTCCATCAAATGTAAATGTATTATTGCTATTTGGCTAGATTTGAATCCATCAGAAATATACTCAATCAGTGACAACATCCTATAAAGGACTGTGTATTTTAATGTTAAAATATCAGATCTTCTATTTGGTTAACTGAAAAATGGCACTTTTCACCGACTTAAGTCAGCCTTTTGTACAATGGATTACATGGGCTAGATAAAGAGGTACTAGTTAAATAGATAATTATCACAATTATTTAGTATCACTATGAAAATAGAGTAAGACGTTTACTAATCTCATCACAACGTGAGAAAATCTGGCCCACAGAAAATATGGGCTTAGAAAAATATTTTATACACCATTTTTAACAGGACAAAGTTCTGCTTTATGCCACATATAAACAAAATGGAAAGTAAATGACAGTCAATGATATTAAGCTGAGAGAGCGAAACTGTATAGAAAATGACTATATGACTACAGAAAGCAACATACCCCTGAAGGATCAGTCTTTAACTCCACAAATATGGAGTACATGAGATATATTCATGATGTAAAAAAATTTTTTTGCTTATTTTACTGGTAAAGATTGTGCATAGCATGCCATGCTAAATCCAGTCTGTTTTTTATATATTTCAAATATAAATAGATTGGTGACATGTGTAAATATAAAGTTTTCTTCAAGATAGTTATTTTGTTTTTAGAAAATTCTATTTGTTTTATAATCTGGTTCTGTAGCTGCTTTTCTGTATTAGAAATATAATGATTTACAGTATAGCAAATTATTTTCAGTTTTTAAAACTCCAGTTTTTCTCTTTAGCTCCTGTGACTTCTAAGCCTGTAGATAATTCAATACTGACATGATTTCTTTCTAGTAACTTGAAATAAATCCTTTCTCCTACTGTTCATAAGAATACTATTTCTAGGACTTACTGCTGTAGCATGCTTAAATCTCAAATGCAAAGGCTACCGAGACTTTTAGGGTAAAGTTCACCCTTTACCACACAAAATTCAAGTAAAGAGACTTTGCTGAGGAATCTGAGGACTGGAATGCAACCACTAAACTGTAGACAGACTGAGAGTAGGGCGGGGCAGGCTGACCCTTATACAAGAATTGTCACTACAGCCACTCTGCATGCCCACCTGGATTTTCTGGGTCCCTTGGATTCTCAGTGCCTTCCCAGTTCATTCAAAATGGGGCTGTTATTCAGAGATGACCATGAGTCTTTATGCAAGCAATGCTGGAAGTACAGATGCCCCACTGCAGAAGTTTCATCTTCTCACTCTCGCCCTCACCCTCTATAATCCCATCAAAGCTCTTAAAGGTAGGTAACCTTAGCAGGGTTCTATCTCTTTAAATATAAAAGGATTTTGCAGTAAATACTCTTTGTGTAAATACTGGAACAAGTCCAACTCCCGGAGTTTCTCTCAGCTCCATAAGTGGCCATGAGTTGGAGAGGGCTGGAAGCCTGTGAAAAACCCTCAAATACACCTCTACCTCGATATAACGCTGTCCTCGGGAGCCAAAAAATCTTACCGTGTTATAGGTGAAACCGCATTATACTGAACTTGCTTTGATCCACCGGAGTGTGCAGCCCCCACCCCCTGGATCACTACTTTACTGCGTTATATCTGAATTCGTGTTAAATCGGGTCGCGTTATATCAAGGTAGAGGTCTATGTATTTATTGCTTTTACCTGTGTACTAAAATATAAGTATTATACACTCATGTAGATCTCAAATGCACAGCTAAGGTAATCAAGTCACTCCAATTAAGACAACCTTCACAAGGTCTGTGAATCACTTAAATCCTACTTAAGCCCTATTTTGAAGCCTTAAGTGGTTCACAGATGTGAACTGCATCCATTGGCATGCGTGCGCGCAAACACACACACACAGATTTTTACTAATAAGCTTTATAAAAAGAAATCAACTATTGGAGAAGTATGGATGGCAAAATGGTCTCAAACACTATGAAAATGATAAACAAGTTATCCTCTAGAGCAATGGGTCCAAATTCCATACCAGATGGCAGATTTAATTAGAGGGTAAAATAATTTGAGACTGACTACACACAAAGCCACACAAAACTAACTATTGAAAATACCTTGATCATGGAAAATTGCAGTTTAAGGTTTTCAAAGTCACTTCAGAAACTCGGAGTAAAGATACTTGGATTTAAATATCCAACTTGCTTAGGTACCTATCAAAATCTCAGCAGCACTATTCAGATACGACATTGATATCTGGATTATTCAGAGAAGAAACAAACGTACCAAATGCATGTGAAGAGTATGCGTCTGCAGTACACTTAGGGATGTATGGGTATATTTTATAGCTTAGGGTGATTTTAAAGAGGCATAGCAAGTCAGTTGGGTCAGATTCCCACATGGGCCTGGGCTCCTCTGGGAAACAATGAGTACTTTCAAATTTTACTGAAAGCTACTCAAGCTCATTCAATTCAATCTGAATTTTACATACATGGAAGTATGATTAAAATATCTGAATTAATTGGTTCATAATAAAGAACCCTGAGCTGTCATAATATATTCCCAGATTTGGACCTTAACGTCCAAAATATGGGGGTTAGCATGAAAACCTTCAAGCTTAGTTACCAGCTTGGACCTGGTAAAGCTGCCACCACCCAAAAAATTAGAGTGTTTTGGGGCACTCTGGTCCCCCCAAAAACCTTCCCTGGGGACCCCAAGACCCAAATTCCTTGAGTCTCACAACAAAGGGGAATAAACCATTTCCCTTCCCCCTCCTCCTTCCAGGTGTTCCCTCCCTGGGTTTCTGGAGAGATACACAGAAGCAAGCTCCGTGAATCTAAACAGAGGGATTCCACCCTCCCTATTTCCAGTCCTGGAAACACAAGTACCGAGAGAGAGAGCCAAGCTCCCCCCCCCCGACTCCCAGAGGGAGTGCAAAGTCAGGCTAGTAAATCTAACACACACAGATTCCCCCTGACTTCTTCCTCCCACCAATTCCCTGGTGAGCTACAGACTCAATTCCCTGGAGTTCCCCACTAAAGAAAAACTCCAACAGGTCTTAAAAAGAAAGCTTTATGTAAAAAGAAAGAAAAATACATAAAAATGGTCTCTCTGTATTAAGGTGACAAATACAGGGTCAATTGCTTAAAAGAAATATGAATAAACAGCCTTATTCAAAAAGAATACAATTCAAACACTTCAGCAACTACACACATGTAAATACAAAAGAAAAAAAACAATAACCCCTATTGTTTTATGATCTTTGTACTCACAACTTGGAAACAGAAGATTAGAAAGCAGAAGACAGAAAAATTCCTTCCCATAGCCGAGAGGGACAGACACCAGACAAAGAACAAAGGACTCACACACAAACTTCCCTCCACCCAGATTTGAAAAAGTCTTGTTTCCTGATTGGTCCTCTGGTCAGGTGTTTCAGGTTACTCCTTTCCAGGTAAAAGAACATTAACCCTTAGCTATCTGTTTATGACATGAGCACGTTGATGTTCTTCTATAACTTGTATTTGAATAAGATTCTTCTTATTCACTGACAATCAGAAAATCACATTGCTTCAATTTATCACTACAAAATTTGTCTCTTAGGAAAATGTCACATTAAAATGCTCTGTGTATCATTACTGATCTGTCTGCAGGTAACCATTAGATTTGTTAGTTTAGATAATGCATTTTATAGCTCTTTCTTGGGTTAAAAGCTTAATAATATCAGAAAATAATAGCTATAAGTATTTAGGCCTTGAGGAGCTTATACGGAAATTTCATGCTTTTGTTTTTAGGGATGAGCAATCCAGACTAAATAAGCAATCTAGGAATAGGAATATTACTGCATTCACATAAGAGTTAGTATCTACATGTGCATATTGCTCTTTTATTTTATCCACTTATTTGTTCCACATAAGATGTGCTAGATATCTCAAAGAAGAGATAAAAGGTGCTTATAACTTGGAATTTAGATGTAATAACAAATTAGGAGGATTTTGACTTTAAGATCTTTGATGCAGGGACAGTCTTCTATTTTTATGTTTGTGCATAGCTTACCAAACTCATCCTGGGAGGGGCTTCTGGACATTGTTATAATACAAATATAATAAATGAGTACATGTAACAAGCAGCGGCTTGTCCTACCCCACAGGCCAAGTATGTGGTTCCCACCCAGTCTCTTTCAAGCAGGTTTATTCTCTTTCACAAGTAAATAAACAGAAAACAGTCATTTAACTCACTCTATGCTCTCAGGTTTCAGGGTCACCAGCACACTGATCCTGGCAACTTCCAGTTCCTAGTCAGCTCACTTCCTGAACACCTGGCTGCTTGTTATAAGAACTCAACAGAGGAACTCCAGTCCACTGTCGCTTCCCTTCCCCAGGCAAAGCCTGGCCCAAACAATCTCACTCTAAACCTGGCCTCTAGCAGCCTTTTTATAATTGCAGGTATAGACCAGTCCATTTAATTGGCTGCACTGGGCTTACCTGCTCTGACACAGGGGAGCTGGGCCCAGTCTGCTTGCAGGCACCAGCTGCCCAGTGACATCTCTCTCCCATTTTAGGGGAAAAATATTGTTGTTTTTTTCCCCAAAGACATAATTTATAGCACTTCAGGACTCTAAAATTTCCCCAAACCATCCAAAATATTCTCCTTAGTTGCTTAGCATAAGAAACCCCATGCAGCATTTCACATTAAAGGGGAAGGGGTAGCTCAGTGGTTTGAGCATTCACCTGCTAAACCCACAGTTGTGAGCTCAATCCTTGAGAGGGCCACTTAGGGATCTGGGGCAAAGGCAGGGGATGCTGGTGAAGGCAGAGGGCTGGACTTGATGACCTTTCAAGGTCCCTTCCAGTTCTAGGAGATAGGTATATCTCCAATTATTATTATTACATAAATACTGCCCCATCGCTGAGTGTTTTTTCAGTTCCATGACTCCTAACACAAAACCCTTAGTCCCAGTTTCCCAAAGTCTTATACAATGGGGTTACAGTCATGCGCCTAGCCTCACCCGGCACAGCCAACATACAGTTTATCCTTCTACATCTAGACTTTGAGTTCCCTATCTACACAGGCTTTTCAATCTCTGCACATAGTTTATACTTTAGTATCAAATTCATGGAAAGTGAAGAGTAGGTTCTCTTTCCTCCTCAGTGCGATGAAGATCTGTCATGTGTTGTTCCCTCTTGCGCTTGAGGTTCTGTAACTCACATTCTGGTGCTTCTAATCACTCTGTAAGCTCCCCGGTCTGTAGGGTGGGAGCTGTAGGACTGGTACTCACTGTATCCTGCCCCATATCAGAGCCTTATGTCCATGGCAGACCCCTCATGTTGGCTTCTATTTGTTGGTATGATCCCATCTGTGTCCCCACGCTAATTTGTATAATGGGGAATTTAGTTCGGTCACCACGAGTTTGAGACTCAATGTGGGTCTCACAGTACCCTGCTGAGACTGGGAGTCTGTCTTGGTTCCCACAGTATCTGGCTTACTTTGACACTCAGTTTCAGTCTCTGATGGCTTCCATTCCCTAGTACTTTTCCCTATTCGGCTCTGAGCCAATTCTTTTCACAGATCAAGCATTGTTGTTTCTCTTTCTCCATTTCCACCCAAACCCAGGCTAACTCTTCTTCTAAATCCAGTAGGTGTTTGATAATCCCCCCTCCCCATGAGCTGCTTACATCATCCAACTCTTCTTGATACTTGCTAAGATGATCTCTTTGTCCTTGGAGTCAAGTATCAGAGGGGTAGCAGTGCTAGTCTGGATCTGTAAAAGCAGCAAAGAGTCCTGTGGCACCTTAAAGACTAACAGATGTATTGGAACATGAGCTTTCGTGGGTGAATACTCACTTCGTCGGATGCATGTGACATGCATCCAACGAAGTGGGTATTCACCTACGAAAGCTCATGCTCCAATATGTCTGTTAGTCTATAAGTTGCCACAGGACTCTTTGGTCCTTGGAGATGGTTGTGTTCTCCCTCTCAGCCTCCCTTTGCCATCTTTACTATGACTTTCTTACTTTCTTTTCTAGTCAACCACTAGCCCTCTTAGTCCTGGGTTCTAGTCCCTGTTTTATGAGGGTTGAGAAACCTACCCTGTGACTCCTAGGAACTGTTGGCCAAGGCAGATTCTTGACTACCTTGATACATAGTCAAGCTCTCAGACCCTGAACCTCCATGTCAACTTTGGCTATCGGGCACACGTGGATCTCTCCATGGATACATGAGACCTGTATTGGGAGATGCTGCTCTCTTATTTATCCTTGTCCAATCCTCTCTGTCAAGAGTGCACACATAACCCTAGTCTACATGTCCCTTAGCCACTCTTCTTCCCAATCTAATTGGTACTAACCATGGCCTGCCCCCCTGAATTCTGAGTGGACCTCCCCATCCTGATCCTGCTGTAGTAACAATTTATGTAGTCACATTCCATAATCAGACAACTCTATTTAATGTGTGTGGCCACACTGAAAGCATGAGATGGGGCCACTTGGTCCATCCCATCCAAGTGTTTCTGCTAAACTGTGGGGCTTCATGTAGTTCCTGTGTGTTCCCCAGGTTTTGGCCTCTTGTTGTCTTTTCCCCTTGTAAGCTTTCCTGGGACATCCCTTGTTCAGCCCCCATGAGTTGGTCATATCGCCCTGGTTGCTCTTCTCCTTCAGCCTCAAAAAAGGCTTCAGTTTGCTTCATAGCCTCCCTACCTGAGATCAGCTGAAACTGCATTGCCCAGGTCTGTATTCCCACAGGTAAAATCTTTAGGAATTATTCCAGTATAATCTGGCTCATAACCTTATCTGTTGAGCTGGTCTCAGGGCAGAGCCACTGCATTGCAAGATCTCAGTTTCTGGGCTGTTATGCCCATGGAGGAAACAGTTCCACCTGAAACCAGTGTCTGTATGCCCCAGGAGTCAGCCCTAATCAGTCTAAAGTAGCTACCTTCATTACTGGGTAAGAGTTTTCCTGGTCATTGCTTACCACCCAGTAAGCTCCCTGTGCATCACTGGTAAGGAGTGGTGCTATTCAGGTCACCCATGTCAAATCCTCCTAGGCCACTGTCTTTGCCACCCTCTCTAACACAGGGAGAAAGGCCTAGCAATCATTTTCTGGTGCAAACGTCTCTAGGCCCAGGGCCAGCCAACCAAGGGTTCCATCACTGATTGTGTTGCCTGGTGCTCCTTGGACCAATCACTTCTGCAGCCACTCCTGCTGTTGGAAGTGGATTTCTTGACACCTCTGTTGATGCTGCAATCTGGGCTTCCTGCTGCTTCTCTTGATTCTCCATTAATTGAATAAGTAAGGTCTGAGTCTGCTGTTGCTACTTTTATGGCCACTATATTGAAGCTCTCTGCTGCTGCCGCTTTGTCTCAAACAAGAGATCATTTCCTATTCCATAGGCAGGCCAGATCCCAGTTCTGGTACCACATGCCACTGTGAGGGGCTTCTTCCCCCCAACTGATCCAGACTATTGGCCAACTATATAGTGCTGCTCCACGTTTCTTTCAAGTAGGTCTTTTCTCTTCCACAAGAGAGTAAATAAACAGAAAACAGTCTTTTAACTCACTCTTTGGTTTCAGGCTTCCTAGTTCCCCTCCCAGGGTCACCTTAGCAACTTCCAAGTTCTAGTCAGGTCATCCTCCTTCCTGAAGTAGTAGCCCCAGGGCTGCCTCCATGAGTACCTTATTTAATATTTTTTTAGTTTATTTATGGCTTTATGACAAAAGTGGTTTTGCTTGTAGTATCTGATTTTGATAGGGTGGATAGCTCCTGTTTCAGCCATGAAGGGGCATGATCTGCCTAAGAGTGAAAATGAGCAGTCCCCTGCCAGCTAGTATATATCTCTGAACTGGAGATGCATGTCACCCATTATCAAAGTTCTCTCAGCAGTATTTTCTGACACATATTTTTGCATTGGCCAAAAAGATCTTCTACCACGTAAGTGGCCAGCACAGCTCCACTTCCACGTCCACAACACTGTATCCATTACTCTGTCAACACACTTGAGTGGTAAATATCAATTAGATTTGCATCTATTTTTACTGTGAATGGTCAGGGCACACCATAACATTCTTGCTAAGCCAGAAAAGTTCTTCATTTTAAAAAATAACAAAACAATAAACATAAAATCCAGCCACCATGATTTCAGTGTGCTACCATTAGCATAAATTGTGTGTCATTAACATAAATATATAATACTAATTTGCAATAATCACCTCACTTGTAACCCCTCTGCTACTGGGGGACTGCACCCTCCCTTGCAGAAGAAATTTCAGGCCCAGACTTGCAGACCTTACTCATACAATACTCCTGATGAAGGAAATTAGAGTTCCTGTAGTCCTTATTTATGCAGATCTGGTTCGTAGTGACCTTGGCGGCTAAAACTAATCCATATTGATATAACTAGAGTTTATTTCCTCTTATTTAAAATAACTTTTAATAATACAAAAGTCTATAAGTGTATGATTATCTAATCAGAAATTACGATCCATAAACATCCATATTTCAAACAATAAATCATTATTTGTAATCTCAGGGTTTGTCTATAGGGTGGGGTAAAGCACCCTAAGGGAGAGTGATTTCCAAAGTGCTAATGCGCTGCTCATTAATTTCTGCATGTCAATTCTGCTAGTGTGCTTTAAACGTACTACTGTACACTGTAAATTAAATGAAGATATCAGAAATCAGTGACAAAGTTTCCTCACAATCCCAAAGATTTTGGATTTCTGCTAGCAGCATGAGTTCTGAAATAATTGTTTGTCTGAGCAGAAGACTTTGATCCATAGCCTTTGTCAGTACTGTATATAGTAGAACATAGAATAAAACATTCAGGAAAAAAGTAATCAAGATTATGCTGACTTTAACATCCACACTTACAAAAAACTTTAAGCAACTACAGCATTTTGCATTATAATTGCATACACCATTTTGCTTTATCAAAAAGTAATTTTAAAATATACTGCATTGCTTTTCAAAGAAATAATAATTCTCTTCACGTGAAGTAGCTTTCCATTTTTTATTCACTTACAATTCAAACAATAGTCCAGTTTTCTTTGGGGGAACGGAGTAGTTACATTCTTTCATCACTGATTATTCTTTAATTTCAGCTTTAGACATGTAGACATAACTTTTTTTGTTAGAATACTTTCTTAGTGAGCAGAAGAGCTGTTTAATTTCACATTTAACATAATTTATGTGAAATCTTCTTAGTATTTAAGTTTGCTAAAAAATTAGCAAGCTCAGGACTTCAAACTAGTAAAACATGCTGTCTCATTCACTTGAGGTGAAACTGTTGCAATTTACAGACTGAACATCTTATCTCTATGCATATGAGTAGCCATTCCAGATAGCATCAGGGGTACTATATTCCCTTTCCACCGTGGCTGGCGGGCTCTACCAGCTAGTGTTGAGTAGGAGTGGTCATAGTTCAATTTCCTTCCACTGCTTTTCCAGAAGCAAGCACTGGCAGCAGAATTAATCCTACTATATTTGTGCTTGGTGAACTAAAGGATTTCTATTGTGTGCCAGTCTTAGGCAAGGAATACAAGAGCCCCTTGTTTTGTCTTCCTAACTTTTGAACTCTTGGAGGAAGTAGTCTGATTTTATCTTTCCCCTTTTACATAATGGCTGCCAGTAGCATTCCATTCTCCTATTCGTATAGCCACTAATTACCAGATTAAGTTGTAGAAGTATTCTGTATTGTAAATTCATAGTCTTCTAGAGATGTACAACATATTCAAAAATCTGAACAAAATTACTCAAAATACTGCTTTTCCTGATTTGAATTTGGGTCGTGCAAACTCATGTGCAGTGGAAAGATAAAAATTTGCATTCAAAATTCTAAGTAGCAAAAAAGTTTAACATTACAGTTCTACCTCTCACAGGCTTTTTCCAGCAACTAACTCATTGGAAAGAGAGAGCAAGTCACTAGTCTCATTATCATTAATTTCATTCCTCAACCTCAGAGAGAACAAAGATAAAAATGTTTTTCCAAAACACTTGTGCAGAGAACTCAAACTGTGGAAAATGTTGGACATCTCATAAGTCTGAGCTTATGAAATAAAAGACAGTGGCTTAATAACCACCAAAGGCCCAAACCTTAACTTCAGAGATATTTTTACCTGCATAAATAGACAGCAGGATTAGGCCTCAGCCGCAGTATGAAAGAAATAAAGCACAAAAGCACACCAAGAGCCTTTTTTTCCTGCTGGAGACAGGAAAAATGAATTAACAAAGGCAAATGAAGCATGTGTCCACAGGCAAGGAGATTTGTTTCTTCTTCCTCTACAGGAAGAAAGGTTGAGCCTTATCATCTCCAAATGATTCTGGAAAACAGTGCAGAACAACATACTAAGTTCTAGTGTATGCTGCATTTATGTTTAATAGAAAATTATAGGAATCTGTTTATTATAAGCTTACTGAATTTTTATGACCTGCCTATTGAACCAAAAATATCTATTTTAAGTAAACTGAATGATAATTATAACAGCCAATATTGTATATGGACAGCAGTATGCTTATTGTTGGTCAGCAACCAGCAGAAAGCATATCAGATAATAAAAGAGGAAAGATACAATACATCACAAACCCACATCCATATAATTACAAATGTAGGGTTAGGACCACATTTTCAAAAATGGGTCCATTAATTGCAACCCAAATATCTGCCATATACTCACACACACAAAGGGTCATTTGTGGATACAAACTAGATATTTACATATGAAAGAGTGTAGTGAGGTGTGTAATTAACAACTTTGTATCGATTTATAACCAATTTGAGTTTCCCTTAACACCAACTAAAAATTATTAGTTTTTAGTGTATCTTTAAAAGATTGTGAGAGGTACCTGGAGGATTGGATGGATTATCTTTTGTTAAAGAGTAGTTACTTTTTAATGACAGCCATGTTATGAGATAAATTGATTTAACAAAACCACAGCCATTTTGTGCACTTAGCCACCATTAGCTGGAAGCAAGAACACCATGTAGTCAGGAATAACTTGAGCTTTGCATAAGTATATGAAATAGCTGCAGCTGCCGTTTTGCAGATAAGGATAGAAAGTAAAATTGGAAGAATCATGAGAATGAGTGGAAGTATGGATATCTGACCTTGGATCTGGGTATTCCCGATTATGAGTTTTTGCTGATCTCATGACTAGGAGCTACTTGCTGATGTTAGGAAAGATGTTAGTTTGCAAGTTATGTGCTTTGTTTTGAGCAACCTATAAAAAGATAAGTCAGTGTGTGTAAATTGGAGGTTTGGATAAGTTTTCTATGAGCTCAGAGGTTGACATCCCACTCCCCAGCGGCTAAGTGGAAGGCTGCCCATCAGAAACCTGCTGCTGACCACTCAACGCCATCTCAGACTTTGGGCAACTATATCTGGGTTTCTATAGACTATTTTAGAGGTGTACTGTAGACCTAATAAAAAGGATGTTGGCGGGGGGAGTGAAAACACTGAAATGTATGCCAATCATTTATCAGATGGAGAAGCTGCGTCCCCATCAATTTATTCCAAAAACTGCCTGGAGAGGGGAGAATAGAAGTTACCATACTTTCAGGTTCAGAAAACCCCAGGTAACAACCACATTTAGTAACAGTTACCATACTATGATATCTGAAAAATGGCAACATAACAACTGTGTTTATCTTAGACCATCCTGTGGTAACTTTTGGAGAAATGTTGACTTTGAAATGGGGTGAATTGCACACACTAATGAAATTATAACAGCATTATATGGTATGGGCACAGTTCACTACACTAACATAATTTGTAAGTTATAAGGTCTCTACAAACACACACACTCACACACTAATAAAGGCCTCCATTCAGGCAGTTCCATTTTCCCTGTCTCTCTCTTTGTGAAACTTCACGTCAGTGATTTTGCAAATATGAATAAAAGAAGTTATGGTGTAACCCAAGCTTACACTTAGAGCAACTGACATTCCACATTTTTCAGTTGCATAGGATAAGTAAATATTATAATAGTTCTTAAAATGACATTTGAACTATAGAAATTGCTTAAGTGTCTGTTTTAAATTCTCTTGTTCATAGAAGATTATGTATCTGTCAGTGGTGCACTAGTTTGTAGGTCAATATTGTCAGTTCACATCTATTGGTGCCTTGGCCCTTCTTGGTAGCTGGAACTTATCCCACTCTCTATGGCTCTTCGGATACTTTTCTCTTTATTTCTATTAAAAAGCTACTTTCTACTACTACATACCACAGGTGCTGACTTTCCATTGTGCCGGGGGGTGCTCAACTTCAAGCTCTGCCCTATGGCCCATCCCCATTCCAACCCTTTCCTCAAGGCCCCACACCAGCCCCAGCTCTTCTCACCTCCGCTCCACCCTGCCCCACTTCTTCCAGAAGCATTCTGCCCCCTCACCTGAGCGCACCATGTCCTTGCTCTTCCCCTCCCCCCAGCCTCCTGCACATCACGAAACAGCTGATTGTGGTGGGCAGGAGGTGTGTGGAGGAAAGGGGAGGTGCTGACTGGCAGAGCCTGATGGTGGGCAAGAGGCGCTGGGGGTGGGGGGATGCTGATAGGGGGCTGCTGGTGCTCAGCACCCACCATTTTTTCTCTGTTGGTGCTCCAGCCCCGAAGGACCCACAGAGTCTGCGCCTATGCTACATAGGGTGTTCTAGCTATAGTGCAAAGAAATAGACTGCAAAAAATTTCCAGCTACCACATAAGTTATGATACTTTGAGCTACCAAGTACAACTCTTTTTTAGTGTAGCAACAAATCAATAATAGAAAGTGAGTTATAAGTAATAACTTTCTTATTGGTTCAACGCACCACTGACTCATATCAATCCTCCACAAAAGTATCAGACATTTGAATTCCAGTACTGCCTTAAGTGCTGTTAATTTGCATATAAGAAATGAACTTGTTTGCATATCAGAAATGAACAACTCGTCAAAAATATAAAATGCAAAGAAGTAACAATACATTTTATAGTTTTTCCCCTAGATTAATTGGAATTTGGTTGTGTTTTGAAGAGTTCATCATAAATTGAATATGAAATACTGATGCTTTGCTAGAAGGAGTTTTTTCAATAGTATAGAATAAACATGTGATTTGATTATAACATGACATTATTGATCTGACTTTTTATACTTAGGTTACACTATTCTATACTGAGGACCAAAAACACTGCTGTCTTAGGTAGTACTCTGGACCACTCATTAATGCAGGTATGTGTATGCAAGCAGGGGAAATGACACTTCTAGCTCATAGTGTGGAGATAGGCTTATAATAAACTACGTCTACATAAAAATCATATAAATTACATAAGGGTATCTTATGTCAGATCTGAATTTCTCCCTATAGCCTTTTAAATAAACATTTTTAGAAAATGTGATATTGTAAGAATCACGTTCACATATATAAACATTACAGCTAATTATTCTCTCTGCTTTTTCCTCAGCTTACATCAACTTGGTACATCACTACGTTATCCCAAAACATTTTTCAACTGGCATCTTCTTTTTCGAAAGCAAACAGCCACTATTAAAAACTCAGTATTTATCAGCAGTATTGTGCTTTGCTATCAGTTTACAAAATTATCCTTTAGGCCAGTGGTTCCTAACCAGGGGTATATGCACTCTTACGCAGAGGTCTTCCAAGGGGTATATCAACTCATCTACATATTTGCCCAGTTTTACAAAAGGATACATCAAAAACACTAGTGAGGTTAGTACAAAGAAAAATTTCATTGACAATGACTAATTTATACTGCTCTCTATATTATACACTGAAATGTCAGTACAATATTTATATTCCAATTAATTTATTTTATACTTGTATGGTAAAAATGAGAAATTAAGCAGTTTCTCAGTAACAGTGTGCTGTGACACTTTTGTATTTTTATGTCTGATTTTGTGAGCAAGTAGTTTTTAAGTGAAGTGAAACTTGGGGTACACAAGACAAAGCAGACTCCTAAAAGGGGTTGTCATAAACAGATAGTTAAGGGTTAATGTCTCTTTTACCTGTAAAGGGTTACAAGCAGTGAACCTGGAACACCTGACCAGAGGACCAATCAGAAGCCAAGATACTTTCAAATCTCAGTGGAGGGAAGTCTTTGTTTTGTGTTGTTTGTTTGTCTGTTGTTCTCTCTGGGTTCTGAGAGTGACCAGACGTACCTACAGGCTCTCTAATTTTCTGTTAAAGTAGTAAGTCCAAGTAGAAAGGCGGTTTAGTCTTTTTTGATTGTTTTCTTTATTTGCAAATGTGTATTTTGCTGGAAGGATTCAAATGTGTATTTTGCTGGACGGATTTTAATTTGTATTTGTGCTGGGGGGAAGGCTTCTCTCTAGTGTCTATAAGCTGAAAGACCCTGTAACATTTACCATCTTGATTACAGAGACAACTTTTACTTTTTTCTTTCTTTTATTAAAAGCTTGTCTTTTTAAGACCTGATTGATTTTTTCCCCTTGTAGAGGCTCAAGGGAATTGAGTCTGTACTCACCAGGGAACTGGTGGGAGAAAAGGAGAGAGAAGGGAGGGAGGAAGGTGGAATTCCTCTGTTTTAGATTCACGGAGCTTGAATCTGTATTACCTCTTGGGGAGGGGAAAAGAGGAGGGGGGAAGGTGCATTCCTCTCTGTTTTAAAATTCAAGGAGTTTGAATCACAGTGATCTTCCAGGATAACCCAGGGAGGGAAAGCCTGGGAGAGGCAACGATGGGGGAAAGAGTTGACTTTCCTTGTGTAAGATCCAGGGGGTCTGGGTCTTGGGGTCCTCTGGAAAGGTTTTGGGGGGATCAGAGTGTACCAGGCACTGCAAGTCCTGGTTGGTGGCAGCACTACAAGATCTAAGCTGGTAATTAAGCTTAGGGGGATTCATGCTGGTACCCCATCTTTTGGACGCTAAGGTTCAGAGTGGAGGTTATACCATGACAGGGGTACAGTAATCTGGAAACATTGAGAGCCAGCACTTTAGGCGGTTAGGCAACGTTAAACTTTCTGAGTGTGTAGTTTCAGTTCTACAACAACAAAAATTTGGGTATCAAAACAGATTTAATAAAGAAAATTATGTGAAAATTGGATGCTATTAAAATCATTTGAGAGGGTTATATGTTTTCATATCTGTAACAGAGGAATGACTGTATGATGATTAATATAGCTTAATTTCCAAAAGTCTACCATTGTATTTTCCATCTGGAAATGTATGCAAAAACATCAATAGCTATACTCCTCAACGAAAGGTTCCAATTCTCTGTTACACCCTGTCAGTAAAAAAGAACATTATAATTTGCTAATATCTACTAAGCAATTTTCCATGAAATATGTAATTGTTATTTGTAACAAACATGAAGGGCACCCATGCATGTCTTCAGTACAGCAAAGGCAAATATAAATTGAAGTTACAATACATGGAATATGCCAACAAAGATCTGTTGCTCAATTCTTGCTTTCACCTTCAAAACACTTTTGCAGATATTAATTAGTGTATCATTATACCATACCAAATGCATTGACTAATATCATCTCTATTTTATAACTAGATAAATTCAGGCAGAGAAAGGTCAACTGACTTTCTCAAGGTCAGAGGAAGTGTGATATATCTGAGCCCTTGTTAAAATTCCGGGCCAAAATCCTGACTTCACAGAAGTGAGTGGCAAGAATCCTACTGATTTCAGCAAGTCCAGGATTGCATCTGAAGAGTTTATGCCTCTTACTCCTGTGCA
Organism: Gopherus evgoodei; assembly: GCF_007399415.2. NCBI lineage: Eukaryota > Metazoa > Chordata > Testudines > Testudinidae > Gopherus > Gopherus evgoodei. The sequence continues at coordinate 52,931,043 of NC_044324.1, forward strand.
GCCACACTGATCTCTGAAGAAGTTTCTTCTAATAAATACATACACCTTGGAGAAAACCCCCCACATGCATTTTAGTATATTAGTACTAAAAGTATTTAACAGAAAAAGAAACATTATTCCCTTGGTATAAGGCAACACAAATACTAAAAATAAAAACGATGTACATTGAAAAACGCATACCCCCTATGCGGCACACAAGGATTGCTAGCAGTGCAATACCTTCACCATCTCTCCTGCTCTAAACTTTTTTGGATTGAATCAACAATCAGACAATCTGAACATTCTCTTTTACACCCATATATCTCTCATATTCCTTTTTTTCTTTTGCAATATAATGTAGCTTTGAGATACAAGAAATAAAAACAAACTAACAAACAAAAAATGGATATTGACTTGAAATTGTTTTTAGCTCTTGAGAAATCATGTATCTGAACAGAATATGGAAACAGCACTACAAACAGCAATTGTAGTAAAGTTAGTTTTTAAGTGCTGAATCCTACACATTTGGAGGAAAATTTATAGTCTGGCAAAATCCTGCAACTATTGTGGTTTTTACACAAATTGTCATCACACTGATCTGAAACTTTGGTTAGCTTCTTTAGCTAGTACAACTTATTTTTTCCCCAAGTAGGATGTATTAGGAATAATAACAGGGAGGCATAAGAAAGCAGGTCATCACAACACACTTCATTCAAAACACTGAAACATCAGTGGAGTTTAGCTGTAAATATGATGTCAGAATATGAATTCCTTATATACAACACATAAAAAAGAGTGTACTTTACCTCACTTTTAAATTGCCTTGTTGTGGCTGTCCATCATAAATTGACAAAATATCAAAATCTTCCTCGAGGGCAAAAGTGTGAAATGACAGTTGTATCCGGTTACGTTCTCCTGTGATAATGATCCATGTGCAGTTGGCATAATTTGGATAACCATGAGGAAATCCAGGACTTTCTATTGTACCATTTGGTCCCTGTACTAAACCGCCACAATTCTGACCTGGAAAAGAAGAAATGAAATTATGTCATTTTTTGTAATATTTTTCTGCTGCTTTTTATCCCATTTGTTTTTAACCAATAGCCATACCTGAACTTAATATTTTGACAATTAATCTTTTCTATGTTTGCACAACAATCTTCTCCCTGGGCCCAATTTTCAAATGCCATCATTGGGCATTCTGAGGCACCCATAACCTTACAGTCAATCATTAATGCAGTTATTAAGCATCAAATTGAGCACCCAAATGCAAAGTTTAGTCAGCTAATGTAGGTACCAAAGTTTGAACACTAAATTACATTGTTTTATAGTGTTTATTTAACACTGAAAGCTAAAATAGAGGCACATTTTCTGAATTACTTGCACTGAATTCTAAGAGTCCTACATTTATATGGTAAATCATTATATAGTACCTATTCTGTAATTTATTCAATCTGCAAAGAAAGGGTTAATTTTGTCATTTTCAAAAATTAATATTAAGGATCTGCTTACCATGGCCTTCTAGTTTTATGCCTCCCGCAGAACTTTATGAGGGTACAGCAACTCATTCACATGAAGTCCTCAGCAAATAGACTTCACTCACTAGGAACACTTCTGGTAACAGTGTAGCTGGTTTCCTTAATCCTACATACCATAGAGACACTGAAGCTCAGACATGCATCTGAGGAAGTGGGTATTCACCCACAAAAGCTCATGCTCCAAAACGTCTGTTATCTATAAGGTGCCACAGGATTCTTTGCTGCTTTTACAGATCCAGACTAACACGGCTACCCCTCTGATACTTGAAGCTCAGAATTACTGTCAAGCTTAGAATTAAATTGTGTTATGATTAATGAAATATTTGTTTGGGAAAAGTTTGAGGCCATGTTGTGAACTACAGTGCTTGGATTCTTATGTGTAGCTCAAGCATTGTAAAAACAAGTATAATCCCAGCATTTATTGTTACACCTAAAACAGAAAATTATTTTAGACTACAGTTTTATTTTTAACTTCACAGGAGTATAAATCTTTTTTAAAAATGCTATTTAATGCTTGAGAGAGGTTTCTAAATCTTAAGAAAAGAATTTAATAAAAAGGATTTGCAGGTTAAAACTAAGGAACTAAGAAGTAACCATTTTTTACTAAATTTTAAATCTAGCAATAACTCTAATGGTTAGATATTAAAGCTCTGGGGATTCAATAGGTCATTACAAGGAAAAGCTTTTCTAATATATCCACTAATTGTTTCATATGAAGCCAGTACAGACATTAGTACACATTTGTGAACAGTGAATGCATTAAATTACAAACACAGCATGTTTCAGTTATATACTGTTTAATTGAATTTTCAAATGTTCTCATAGAACCTTTGGCAATCCATTGTATTCCTTCCTCAACAACCATAGGGGAAGGAATACCAGCAGGGAATTCCCTTGGTGTACAGGAACTCCCTCCTCACAGAAAGCCAGTACAGCCAGGTTCTGTGAGAGCCTCCCTGCTGCACCTGAGCACAGAAGGGATACCAGAGGACAGGGGGTGGAGCAGAGCTACTGAAAGCAACCTGGCAACTGACCTAAGACCCATCTGGGCCACAGTTGCCCCTTAGAATTACAGCTCTGTAACTGGCATGGAGAAGAATCTAGCCTAATATGTGAATTAAATTTGCAGATACTGCAAAAGTGGGAGAAATAACACAAAGGAACTTAAAGAGGCTATCAATATGAGCAAAGCAAGGACAAAACACAATCCAAGAGTGCAAGGTAGAAAGGGGGCAGTATGCAGATCGAGAGTGCATATATACAAGGAAGCTTGATTTCAATTTAATCCTCAGTTAAGGACTCTATTTTCATGCTAAATCTTTCCCCCTTTTTAGTCTCTCTCTTGCAGAGTAATTTCAAGGCTGAACATCTGAGGTCTCGTTAATGTAGACTCAGGTTACCCTGCAATCTCTTCTCTCTTTCTTGTCAGTTTTTACTTCATGTGTTTAAAATGAGTAACACACCAAACCTATGATGTTCAGGATCAAGCCTCAAAAACTATTAAAACAGGATTAAGGAGATAGGGTGAAAATAAACATTCTTTAGTGCGATGAGTGAGGCTGCGTAGTTACCTCCCCAAGGATTTTCTTTTTGTTTTATTTCCTGTCCCCTAGTGTGAGACTCAACCTTATTTCTCCTCATTGTCTGCAGCCTCTTCTTTCACCAGTTCAATTTTGTTTTTCTGTGTGTTTATTACCTTCCAATTTTGATATTGTTCATAAACATGATCACTATTCAATCTGTATCAAAGAAGCACCTGACAAAGAGAACCATAAAGGGGCCATGCCTAGAGAATCATAGGGGCTATGGAAGAAGCCATGTGAAGAGAACCATAAAGGGGCCAGTGCCAAAAGGTGCTTGGGTTCATTTGCTTTTATTTGTATATATTTTATTTTGAAAAAAATGTAGAAATCATAATCCTTGGCTACAGCTATCAACAACATCAGTGACTGAAGATTGAGAGCTATTTAGAGAACCTGTTCCATGGACCACCAGAAGTGTTCTGCAAGCCCAGTTCAAGAACTGTTGGCCCAGGAAACTGACCTCTTATTTCAAGCCTGGAACTAGTCCCCATCCAGGTCAGAGATGGAGCATATTAGCAGAGCTGCACTGGGAAAAGAACACAGGCTCTGCCCAGGTTGTAATTGTTTAGTCAATAAACGTAAGTCAAAATCCAGAGCTGTCACATTCTACACCTCTCCCAAACAGTAAATGAAAAGACTTATGGGAGACAGTTGAAAGCAAATTAGATATGAGCTGGAAATGAAATACAGTATAAAATAACACTGTTTTGGGCTGCAGAGGCATCATAAAACAAACATAGGCCACTGGTGAGACTAATTTACAATGCTCTATTATGTTCTGGACACTTCAATACCCGTAAAATGTTGATAAATTGGAAGGAATTCAGAGAAGAGCAACGAGAACAATTAAAAATCCTGAACAGACTGAAATGTAAATATTAAAGATCAAAGAGTTTAAATAGTAGTAGTCGGATGAAATTAAGCAAAGGAGAATGTAGGCTGACTAAAAGGAAAAAATACCCTAAAAATAAGATCTATTAACATAACTGGCAGATGCTACAGCCTGTGTGTCAGTTAAATCTGTACAGGGCACATCACCAGAAGAAAATCTAGTCATTGTCAGGGGAATGCAATTGTGATCTAATAGGTCCATCATTAAATTCCACTGAACTATTATTAAAAGGTGTACAGTAGATTGTATGGATGTAAAATGTGTTATTGGCACTAATATGACTTTTATATACAGATTGTAAGGAGACGTCAATATAGATATTTTGACTTCATAATATAAAAATATAGTACGAGGGAAGTTCTATGATTGTAACTGAAGGTCATTGTTAGAAAACTTCCTAAGGAATTTCACTGGAACTATTATGAGGAGTTTGGTACTTGGGTACCTGAGAGACCAGTTTTCTTCCAATACCATACAATAATGGCTGTGATCAATGGAGGCCCTTGAGCTATATCAGCCCAGGCTTGCACAATAGTCTTTGTGAAGGACCCTTGATTCAGGGAAAGAAGTGGAAGCTAAGCATCTAGGAAAAGGGGGTACAATTTGTTTGATCCTTGCGCCTATAAAGACACAAGTTTGAGTGATGACCCCATTGTGTACCTGTATAAGCAGTACATGTGAGAATGTGCATATTATTCTATCCTTGTATTTATAACCATTGTGCATGTTTCAGTGCATACATGTAGTGCTTTATTTTAGGCTTCAGAATAAATTTAGGCCTCAATCCTGCTGAATTTTACACAAGTAACCTTCGTAAAGGCAAGTAAATCATGTGTTTTCAGGATCAAGGCATTACTTTGTAATTTTCCTTTTCTACTATTTATATTGCTAATTGTCACTTTCAAGGGTCACTGTTAAAGTGTTGGGACATATCTTTTAGGAAATAATTAGAGATTCATTATGCCATTACAGTTATTTTCTGTATTTTCTGTATAGCATAACACTACAAAATTATACTCAATCATTAATTTCAGAACAAAATCAAGTCAATAATGGACTTTTAAAACCAAAGACAAATTTAAACAGAAATACCAAAAGCAAGCACTAAAAAATTCTGTCCCATACAAGGTCAAAAGTCCATAAAAACCCTCTCCATACCAGCCTTCAAAACCCAGGGGCAAAAACAAGTACAACATTAAAATAAAATTAATCTAAAAATAAGTTGACTAAGTTGCTCAAATAATAATATGTCTTTCAATAATATAAAAATATAAAATAAAAAGAAAGACATTTCACACTACCAGCCAAACACTTCTGGCTAGATTTTGATACCCATACTCACATTCAATAGTACCTTAATCCATATATAGGCCTATCAAAATGAATGATCCAGCTTGTGGGGTAAGGTGCTACTCAATTTCAGATTGGGTATCAGTAACTTTGAAAGTTGCCTTACAGTAAATCTGAAATGAGTCAGAATCGTTTACTTTCTGCAGGCAAAGAGGAATTAAAAAATATTGAGACATTTAAAGTCTTACTCATTTAAATTGTCCCTTCTTCACAAGCATTTTAAACCTACTAGAATAAGTAAAATCAAACTCCTACTGAATCATTTCCAGTCAAGTGACCGTATAAAGAAAGTTCACTCTCCAACTCTGAAGCTATTCTAAGGATTTTTTTCATTGCTTTAAAAAATATAAAAAATTAAGCCACAACTTCCATCAACTATACAAACAACCAGTACAAACTAGTTTGCTCAGTCTTAGTTTGTATTAAGGAACCCTTCAGTCAGCTTGGATATCATTTTTTTATTTTAATTTATTTTATACTATATCTACTATTAACATTCACAAATATTTTGTTGCTACTCTTGACTGGACAATTTTGAGTTCCAAAAGAATTTGCATGAAAAAGTCACACAGGGAAATTGACTTGTTTTTCTCAAGTGTAGATATTGATTATTCACATCAGTAAGGAAAAATGAATCACCATAAACGCAGATTGTTTAATGTTGGATGCTCACATCATTTATCACACCCAAAAGCACTTTACAAACTAAGGGCCCTAACTTACAGACAGGCACATACTTGACTTTGGTAATGTGAGTACCCCAATTCACATCATATCATCACCATCTCTTAGTGTATTTTTTCATATATAAGTAATTTAGATCTTTTGGTGAGAAAGATACTGTGATTTTGTTGGTTACTGTGTTGCTGGCTAAAGGTTAGTGAAGAGTTAAATCAGCCTTAATTAGTTTTTTTATCAGCAGGAACCAAAGGCACTCGCTGTGGAAAGCCCCAGTTTCTGTGACTCAGACCACATAGGCATTAATTCTTCAGAAATTTACCACCACTAATATGTAATCAGGAGTGGGTGGGAAAGAAGAATTCCAGCTTGTACCCTCAGGGGTCTTCAGACAGGAAGTGTTAGGAAAAAAAAAAAGCTTAACAATGATTAAAAGATGATCTTAGGAAACAGGGATTCACTGAATGGGGACCAGACTGAAAGGCAGAGGCTGCAGTCTGCCTCACCTGTCACCAATACAGGGATGCTTGGGACAATGGAGATCTACCTAAACTTTCAAGAAATGGCTAAGGTTTAGGTATGTGTATATGTCTTTTGTTATTTCACGCTTTTCCTCATTGCTGTGTTCCTATGGATTAATAAATAACACTTTATTTTGGACAAGCTGTTCTATCTCTGCATTTTTACACTGTTATATGGCGGGGGCAAAATCCAGCTGGACCTGCTGAAGATTCCCAGTTGGTGAAATAGGGGTGAATTTCAGGTTTCTACCTTGGAGAGAAGGATAGGTGTGGGCCTTTCCTTTGGAAAGGGTGCCTATGGAGAGACTGATTGTGGGGGTCAGACATTCAGCTCCCTCTGGAACTGTAACACCAGTGTCCTTGTCTGCTGTTCTAAATAACTTTGATGAGTCAGACAGACCCACCTGAGGCATCCCAAAATTAAGGCATCCCAAATGGAATCCTAGCTTCCTTGTGCCTCAGTTACTTTATCTGTAAAATACAAAGTGATAAGCATAAAAGGGGAAAAAATCCCTACATTTGCCAATAGTTATACCTTCACAGGATCTGTAATTTCGCAGTATAGCATTATAGTTGCAAAAGGAAATAACTTTAATAACTCTGCTGTGTTTTTATTACCAACCACGTTACCCACTATAGTCATGTTATTAGATATTTTAAGTAACAATTTTAAAAATACTTTTTGTAAAAAGTGCCATGGAAGTGGATCTTTACATACTGTATATATTCTGAACAAGCAAACTATAAAAATAAATCTATGAAAAAGAGGAGTACCTCCCTTATAACCTTTAGTAGGGTAGGGTACTCTTCTACAATAGACAGACTCCCCTCTACCTGATGAGGAGAAGAGATTTGAAGAAGGGTTTCCCACCCCTCAAGTGAGTGCTATTATCATTTATCCACAGAGTGATTCTCACTTGCTTTCTGGCCCAATTAATTAAATAATTGAATAATTAACTATTAAAATGGAACAACTTCAAAAAGACCAATTAAAGGAGGACTACATCAGACTATCCCATAGCCCGCTGGTAAAAGCACTGACCAGAAATGTGGCAGATTCCTATTCAAATCCCTTCTCTGCAGAGAGAGGGGGAAACTGATCCAGTGGTTTCCTATGTCCTGGGTGAATACTCTGGCTTAAAAGTTTTAAGGGAGTTCTTCCTTCCCTGTAGTCTATTTTATGTGATGCTAAAGTCACTGGATGAGAGACACAGGTCAGCAGGTCTCCCATTTCCTACATAGATACCCTAACCACCATGCTACAGAATCATACTCTCACTCTGGCCCAATGACTAATTATTTGCACACAGTGGAACAGTTTCAGTAGGACAGACCGAGTGACCTCACATCAGAATACAGCTCAGTATTTAGAGCACTCTCCTGAAAGATGGCAGATCCTTGTTCAATTCCCTCCTCCTCATCAGGCAGAGGGAGGAATTCAATCCTGGGCTACGGTGACAACATAGCAAGTTTGAAAAATTGAGGGTTGGGGGGGAAATAGTTGCCTATAAAAGACGAAGTCCCTAATATTGGGATAACCCAAAAAATAGCGGGATGTCTGGTCACTTTACACTGTGCTAAACGTTATAAGGTGGGCACCATCACTACCACCTCAGATTTTGACTGGGACCTGGTCTGGTCTCTGAGAACTCCTACTGAATGAAAACCTATGGGTGAGATAGCAGAAGGGCTGCCTACCTTCCCCCACTTCATGGATTGCTCTGGGACTTAGACACCTAGAGTGAGGCAGCAGTATGCATGTCCAAAACAGAAATCTATGTGCCTAGGGAACATTTACAGCTAAAATGTAGGTGCAGAATGAAGTTCAGCGTGTACAAGGTTAGATGGCAGCCAAGAGGGAGATGTGTGGATCATGGTGTTGCCTAAAATTGGTACTTAAGCACGTAAAGTATGGGATTTAAGTGCCTAAGTACTTTAGTGGATCTGGACATTAGTTGAGAAGTTTTTTTTGGTTTTTTTTTTAAACCGCCATAATGTTTGAAGTCAACACCAAGTTGCTTTGGCACCAGGGGCAGCTCCAGGCCCCAGCATGCCAAGCGCGTGCTTGGGGCGGCATGTTGTGGGGGACGCTCTGCCAGTTGTCGGGAGGGCGGCAGGCAGAGTGCCTTTGGCAGCATGCCTACAGAGGGTCCACCAGAGCCGCGGGACCGGCGTGCTTGGGGCAGCGAAATGTCTAGAGCCGCCCCTGTTTGGCACAGCTGTGTGGAAAGTTTATGCATTACTTACCTATCCCATGTTAGGCTCTTCATTGTTCTCACCCCATCCCTTTTCAGTGCCAGTAAGCAAGCACTAAAGTTCAGATACTGCAGATCCAAGCACATGCATAACATGAAACCCACAAACAGTCCCACTGAAATCAGTGGGACCACTCACATGTGTAGAGTTATGCATTACTTACATCGTGGCAAGATCTGATCTTAAAATTCTCCGATTTCAGCCAAAATTAATGAAAATTATATTTTTCACTTATTTGACCAATGAAATATGCTCATGACTCAAACAACTAATGTTTTCATTTGAACTAATTCCAACATATTTGTGGTGGGATCTATTATCACAATACATTTGTATTCTAACAATACAGTAGCAAAAGGTGAGGGGGTGGGGGAAGCTTTTAATATCTAATTTTTAAATATTCTGTAGCCTGGAGACAATAAGTAGCAAATATCAAAAATAGAGAATAGCCTGAGCTGTGAAGTTTGGATCCAAAACTCCAGATCCAAACTCCCTCAAAGTTCAGATATGTTCAGATTTTGTAATTTTTGTCCAGATCCAAATAAAAATAATAGACAAATGACTAATAAGTGCCTACAGGGAATATAATGATCATTTTGAACACTAATCCAGTTGTCAACAAGACTACTAAAGATGGAATCAGTCTATAAGACATTTTAAATCCAAAACCTAATTTTTAGCTTCAGGACATGTTTTCCTTGATTATGTTGGTTAATCACAAAGGCTACTGAATTCAGAGTATCAGATTAGTGATTTGAGAGTCAGATTGTTGCTTTTTTCAAGGTTATTATGTATATATGAGCCTGTACCTAGGACCCAATTCAAATAACAACCTTTCAAAAGGTTAGAGATTAATATTACGATGCTGCAAGTAACTCTGAAACCAGTCCTGCTGTGTACCAAGGCAAAAAACTTAATTGCTAGTGTGTGGGATTTTTACTATATTTTTTAAATGAAGTTCTCAGTTCTGAAACACATATTATACATCATCAGTTGGATTGGGTTGCCACTACAATTGAAAAAAAAGATATTTCATGCTCCCTTTTTTTATACAGGGCAGTCCAAAAGAACAATAAATCGGTATTCACACAAGTTAATGTGGAAATAAAATGTAGCAAAATGTGTTTCCCTGAAGGAACACATTTTTTAAAAACAGAGGTTTCTATAATACTTTTTAAAATCCTTCCTCTAACACCATCAATTCAGTACCATTGGCTAGCAGGGGCAAAAATAAAACCACCATAATCTCTCTCTCAAGGCTACAAGGCTTGTCAATCCTTGCTTCTGACACAGCAGCCCCATGCCTACTTCAAAATATCTAGTCTATGAGAAATTGCATTAGCCTTCCTCCCTTCAAAGTAATGACCACAACCTAGCAAAACAGATTTTTTTGAACTCTCTCGATTATAATGCTTTTGCATCAGTTCAGATCTTGCTTGAGATTCACCAGGAAGAAAGAGGGTGGGCATATTAAAAAGAGAGGTACATAAACTGCAAACCTGCTTATCATCTGTTGTATATGTAAGAGGAAGAGGCCAACATAAAATCCCTTCGTAGAGGGCATGGAGACCTATAATGCCAAATCCTTAGTTAATGACAGATATCATGTTAGTTTTAAGGGGTGTTAAACCTGTTGTTTATCCATCTGACTGAAGGGAGACTGTTGATATGAATAGTAATCTTTGTGGATCTTTTAAATAAAGTAAAACAAAGTTAATGTTTTAGGTAAATATAATTCATAGTGTTATGATTCCTTAGCAACCAGTAGGTGAAACAGGAGAAAGTAACAGCAACATAGCTAAGTCAAATGGAAGTGATGCCCTTTAATGAAATGATTTCACCATTTGCAAAATACTAAGGCAATGCACCTAATTTGCCTCCTACTTACACAACTGTAATTTAAAAGTAACTCCATTGTTGCCAAACATATGTGAGAGGAGAATCATTTGTGAGGGCTCCTGCAATGTCCACAATAGCATTTTGGTACCAAAGTCTGATTACAGCCCGAAAGGTTGCTCTGACTTTCACGGTCTTCTTCCTGCCACTTTCCAAGGGGGGTGAGGGAGACCACTTCAGTGATAGCCACGCTTGCATATCAGTATCTTAGAGAAAGTTGCTTATTATCATCACTGTCTGTCTGAATTATGAGGTTGAGAACTACAGTACAGTATATTGTAGTTTATGTAGCTTGGTTTTAAAGTACTATTGAAACAGCGTATTATCTGACCAAAAGATCAGACTTAAAACATGAAAAATCTATTTGTACGATCATAACTAATTCTTGCTTTCTATTCCTCTCTCATTCTCTTGTCTCCCCTGTTACCTACTCATTTTTATACCATTTTTTGTACGTAGGAGGCATCTAAGCATTGGAACTCCATTGGGATTCCTAGGTTTGACCCAGGAATCAATCCAGGAAACGTCCTGTGGCTTTTCTACTCTAGCATTATAGTGACCCCTTTACTTCCCTGGTAAACCTGACCCTCCTTCTTCTCTTATTAGCTACTAATTCAGGGTTTATACACTGTTTTAGGAAGTGAACAAATAGCATCTTCCCAACTAGATTCCAAAATGCTCTGCTGATCGCCTCGTGGGGGGAATTCATTCTTAAGGACTGTATTTAACAGTATTTTATTTTTTGGAATGGGATAAAAGATAGATGGAAAATTCATATTTTTGAGGTTAAAAATCTATCTTTATTGCTACAATGAAATAAGAAATGGAGAATTTTGGAATTTGCATCAAAAACTGATATTTTATCCAAGTAACTACAGTAAATCAGGTATTTATATGCATCATCGGTTGCTATGCAGTTTGCTGTGCAGAGGCATTAGGAACCTCTTCCAATTTTTAAACTGTGCTGTCTATCTATATACAATCATTAGGAATGTGGGGGCTTGGCAATTTTGTTTGGAGGCACTACTGACAAGAGTTCAAGGAAATCCTTGTCTCTTTGGTGGGGGAGATGACCTTCAATGGCCAATTTAAGGGCTTTTGTTCCCTAGATAACCATGGGCCTTCTGACTGTCAGCACAGTCTCACCAGCAAACAACACAGGTAAAATAGCAGCGAACATGATGGAATTACAAGAAAAACAACAAGCAGTTGCTGGAATGTTCTAATTAAATAAAAAACTGAGCTGGTACTTCACTAACCAACAGGGATTCTTCATGCAGACCCTCACCTAATGGAGTTTTTTAAGCTCCCCAGTAATATCCCCTTATCCCAAGTAGGCCTAGCAAAGCACTTAAGCACACGCTTAACTATTACCCATTACTCACCCACTTAATGTCCCAGTGAAGCTAGGAACAATGATCCAGTGAAGTAAATGAGACTACTCAGGTTTTTACAGTTAAGCATGTGTTTAAATACTTTTGCTGGACTGAGGTCAGAATGAGGATCTGAATGAAGGAAAGGAGGAAAGAATGACTTTTGATGGAATTGTGATATATAATTAATTTATGCTTGTATATTAAAGTGATGGGCACTTAAAGAATGTTTGCAGTAACAAACCCCAAACCATAATCTTTGCTCATAATGTAGACGGCTATAAACCCATCATCCCATAACTCTCAGCAATCTGCAAGCAGTACAGTACAACAGTAGAGGCCTCAATACCGAGTTTCTTCTCAAGGAGACAGTTGGTTTTGGAACTCCTAAGGTTCAACTGCTTGCCCAGAAATTGACACCCTCTGTGGCCTATGTAATAACTTTAACACCTCAGTTTATCCATGTAAAATGGTGAATATTGTATTTACATACCATATAGGCCGGTTGTAAGAATTGCTATTTCCAACATGGATACATAGTGGGAGCTACATATCATTGCTGCTGAGCTACCTCTTGGTTTTCCATATTTGTGAAGCAGTTTGCATCACAGCCAAACTAGGGTTGTTTGCTCAGCTGCTGTGATGACTCAGCCCACAGACATGCAGCAACAGCCTATCACTGAGGGGAGCCTCAGTCAGATGATACCAGGTTGCAGATCAGTCTGAACAACAGTGCTATCCAGCCAAAAACCCTCCCGCTGCCTCAAAGTGCCCCAGACACCAGCAACTCCCATCCAACCCCTGCGTTGCCTGAGCTCCGTCCGTGCCTTGCACTAGCATCACTCCAGCCTTAGCAGTGACCGGTTCCAACCTTGCCTCTGCCTCCTGGTCCCATCCACCTCCCCGAAACTCTGACTTTCCAGATTTGACTTTTGACATGTATCTGGACTCTCACTTTGGTACCGACTTGGCTTGTCTTTGAACTCTGATCACCCAGTTTTGAACTCTCGCCTGCACCTGACTTCTAGCTACGATTCTGACCTGGTTTTGTCTGTGGACTCTGATCTCAGATTTGGCCTGTCCCCAGATCTCAATTCCAGGACCACCATTGGCTGAGGCCCAACCCTACGTCTAACTGTAACCCATGTTCCAACTCCTAGGCCTGATTATTGGGGGCAGTGTCTGATAAAATTTAGTAGAAGTTTCAAAATATGCATTATTCAGATACATTCCTCAAAGCAGCTGTATTATTTATGTATTCATTCACAACAGTTCCTAATAAGTATCTGATCGTTACTGTGTTCTGTAAAATACAAACACATAAGGAGAAATAGTCCGTCCCCTGAAGAGTTTACAGATTAAGAAAGAGAACAACATTTGAAGGATGGTGAAGATGAATACAATCAAAATATAGATAGCTTTTATATGTATGTAATATGAAACATTTAATTTTGAAGTCAAACACACATACATCACAACTACATCCAATTGACTGTATAGGTTGATGCCTTATTTTGCAGTGGAAGTGGGGCTATTCAATCATGTTCTCTGGGGTTTACCAGTACAAGGTGTAGCTGCCTGGAGCACTCTTTGAAGAAATTGAAATTAAAGGTACTAATAATTTTAACCACAGAAAATATTATAACTTCAGTATACATAAAATGTAATGTCTTAGATATGTTTACCCTGTATTAAAAGTAAGCATGGACTTTTATTGGCCAATCAAATGGAATGGTGAGTAATGTACTTTCCAGTGGATGAGTCAAAATCCCAACAACTGGAACTTATGTACATCCTTATTCAGAAGAGTGCAGGTAACTACTATCTTGTTGTGCAAATAGAAAATGCAACAGCACAGAAAACTATGAGCCTGATTCATCATTGTTCTGCATCTTTGGCCAATATTGGCATCATAGCAAAGTGGGTGGGAAACATTACATTTCTAATTTGGCATGGTTTCACACCCACTTTGCAGTGGAGTAAATGGCTATGTAAGGCACAGGCTACTTTTATTTTCATTGTTATATATTCTCTTTTCCTTTATCCTGTACTGTATATAATCTTCATCATTTTCTCTTTATTGTACATCTCTCAAGCAATTATTTAGATTTGTAAACCATGATAAGAAATGTTGGAGGAGCATTTGCAGCAGCATTTCAGTTTGCTTCGAGCTAAAACTGATGAGGACAGTACCTTTTGAACAGTTGCTCTGGTAATTAAGGGGAATCAAACCATTCATGTTTTTGATACGGGACACAGAAACAGACAAAGGTTGATACAATGACCTGAACACAGGATGAATTAGAATATGTTATGAAAGTCAGATGAAATTGTAAAATGTATCAATGTACAGGACAGATATGAAAATATTTTAATATTAGCTATTACCTGCATGGTTTTATTCTAAAAAATGCAAAGCGTTACCTGGTATTGTGGCATATGTGCTTTCCAAAGATATCTTCCTATAGTAAATACTTATTTTTAGTAGAAGTACCATGGGACATGGAAATCACCAAGACTTATTTTTCTGAATAGCTGATTAAACAGGCAATCTGAACATATGTAAGCTTATCTATGTATAAATGTTTAAGGTTTTCAGAAACTTGCTTGATGTTCTCATGGAACACATTCTTATTTGTTTAAGCTTCCCCCCCATAAGCCACCCTTTCATGGTAAGACATGTATTAAGTCTGGTGTGTTATCCAAAAGCAGCACAAACGATACAATTATACACTTTTTTTTTTTTTGGAAGAGCTGATCTGAGAATTTGAATGAAGATTTGAAATGGGTACACAAGGATTGCTTTTTGCAGGGATATTGCAAACAATGTTCTATAGAGTTCATTTTACATGTTTTAACAGTCTCCACCAATGACTCATCTGCAGAAACTGCTTTGTTTGATGGAAAATGAGCAGCAGAACAACCAGAGCAAATGGATGCTGTTCATATTGGCACTGCCAGTGACAATGAGATATAGGATGATCTGCTGGGTCAGTGCCCAGTTCCACAGTGCAAAATTGCCCAAGGAGTTGCAAGTTATTTTCAGGTGCATTGACATTTTTTGAGTAAATTATATGAAGAGTTTACCTGAAACATGTTCCTCTATGAAATATTCTCCCCTTCTTTCTACTTTCTATATAAGATTGATAGGAGAACCTATTGCAGTAATTCTGTGGCCAACATTCATGTGTACTATTGTCCTTTCTAGTACATAGCCTACCGAAATTAAAAGCCCTGACAGCCAAAGGATCTCATTTAAATTGAAATAGCAGAAGCCTGTGTTTTTGTCATCAAAAATCCTGGGTTCTATCCCCCTGGTACAATAGTACAGTGTGGTTGACTAATGTAGCATCCATGAGTGTGATCCTGCTCCATTGAAGTCAGTGACAAAGCTCCCGTTGACTTCAGTGAGAGAATGATCAGTGTTTATGTATGCAGATTCAGATTCATTAGACACCTGGCTTGTTTCCAAAAAGAGGCACAACATTTGAGAGGGAAACTATTGGCATGTCTTAACAGAAACAAAATGAACATGCTTCTGAGATACTGTGTATGGGGCACCAACAAGGGCAGGGTACAACTCTAAAATGTCAGCATTGTATTATGCTGTCTTACATATCATCTGACAGACTTGAAACCAAGACGGCTATAACAACACTGCCTATCTCAATTGACAGGCATACTTCTGTTACACAGCATAAAAAGGCAGGAGAAAACAGCACAGATTTAAAGAGAACATACTTATTTTAAATTAGATAACCATTAACAGTCCTTTTAAAATATGTTTTAGATAAATTAAACCTGAACATGTCCTCAAAATAAACAAACTAACCAACACCATGCATTTTTATAAAACAGAATTTAAAATTTAAAGGAGACGGAGCCAGTTATCTAGACACATCGACATCATCATCATCATCATAATGTTCCCTTTATGCCTCTGGCATTTAGGGCAGCAACAAAGCTCCTCTAACACATCTGCATGATTAATCATTAAAAACAGTGTCAAAGATAGCCATCTCCTACCTACCCTAATCAGAACTGATTCCCAGTTTACACTGTTGTACAAAGCTTCCCTTTAAAAAAATTTTAAAAAAATTGTCTAATAATATATTGAAACTATTGAACACAGCAGAGTCTTGTAGCAGAAACGGTAAAACTGAATTTTCCACATTCATCTCCTGGACAGACAGTCGAATGCTGTTTCACACTCCAGCTGAAACACTCCAACCATGAATATCTTCTTTATGCCATTGTAACTTATAAAGTGATGCTATATAATTTATGGTGGGATTGTCTGCGGAGGTTATCAAGTCAAAACAATCTATATTCTTACAATAGCAAAGAAAGACCTTAAAACAAAAACAAAACAAAAAAAATCAACTTAATAACAACTGTGACCTTCACTTGAGTCACACTTCATAAAACCCAATTTGGCAACACATGATCATGTGCATTATATTTCTGTTTAACAACTGAATGAGACTTATTTGTCATTTATGTCACTTGTTGTAAAGCAGCAGGTAGCAATGATATCTTTCAGTGCTTATATTTATGAATCCTGATCTCTGAGGCTGTAAAAACACAGTTTCAAAGAGACTTGCACAAAAAACTTCCACTGGTAGCAGCTGGATTGCTACACAAACAACAAAGACATTGAATAAAGCCTCTTTCCCAAAGCCAGTATTTTTACAGGAAGTTTCACCTTCAAATCAGATGTTTATTAGTAGATGCCAGAGGGTAGCTAGCCCTCTGAACAGGCCAGAGCCCCAGCCTAGCAGCACATGGGTAAGATAAAATGCTGAGGACATCTCCCTCCCTACCCCCTGAGGAGAAAGAAAACTATCGGAGAGGGGAGGAAAGGGACTGCAGAGAGAGGATACCTCCAGCAAATTGAGGAGAAGGTGCCAGAGAAGCCACCATTCCAAAGAGCAAGAGGTAGAGGAAGCCTACAGAGGAGGAGAGGTAGGACGTATGTCAGGAAGTAGCAAGGGACTGAGAAGAATTGGTTCTGCCTTTTCCAAATGAGGGCCCTGAATTGGAATCCACTGGAGTAGGTGGGCCTGGTTTCCCTTACCTATTCTATGCAAGGTCTTTGGAGAATAAGACTCCAAACCCAGGAGACCTAAGGCTGTCTAGTCCCCACTAGAGCCACAGGGCTTCCGACTCCCTGTTACCCTGAAGAGGACAATGATTATTAAGAACCAGGCCCTTCAAGGGCTGGATCATAACAAGAACTTGAGAAACACAGAAGTGAGTTTGGTGGTGTGGGGGGGATGGAGTCAGATTGGTGTAACTCTGCATCCTGCTGCAAGGAGGTGCTAATAGGTAAATGGCCCATGTTACAGAGACATCTTTGATTTTAAGTGACTTTGTGCATGCTGAAAGCATGTTTTATACATCTTCTGGAAAATCTAACACCATAAATACACATTTTGAGTCAGATCCTCTCTTGGTGTAAGCTGGAAAATCACCATTGGATTGAACAGACCTACACCAATTTACACCAGTTGATCATCTGGCCAACTGTGTAGATTATTGGAAAACCTTCAACCTTTCCATATTCATTAAGCTTACGTATAATATTTGGTAAAAACACTGTAGGATTTGATAGTATTAACATATCATCTCTAAGCACTCTTGCTTTATTGATACTATGTGTCAGCAAATTGAACATAATCCTGGACTAACTTGTCTGCACTGTGGGTTATGGCCTTAGATTCCTTGGACATGTATTCATGTGGACTTTGCCAGACCGTTAGAAGGTTATGCTTTTGATCATAGTCAATTCCCCTTTCAAAATGGCCAGAAGTTTTCAGAATGACTTCTATTACAGCTACCAAGATCACAGGACACCTTGGGACCTTGTTTAGCAATTTGGTTTACTATTACAGTTGGTGAGTGACAATTCTGTTCAGAAGAGTTTCAGAAGTTCCTAGATTAAAATGGAATTCAACACATACGTTCTGTTCCAAACCATCTTTTTATAAATTTGCTAGTGGAATATTGTGAACAGACAGCAACAAAGAGTCCTGTGGCACCTTAAAGACTAACAGATGTATTGGAGCACATCAACTTCCCTGGCCACATAACAGCAGATGTTGTGTGGCCAGGAGGTTGAAGTGCTCCAATACATCTGTTAATCTTTACGGTGCCACAGGACTCTTTGTTGCTTTTTACAGATCCAGACTAACAGCTACCCCTCTGATACTGCATACAGACAAAGTATTCTGAGTTATCAGCAGAAACTGGACAATTTCTTGCTTGTCTACAGGACATGTGCGGCTACTACAGGAATCACCTGCAATTCTTTTTTTGATGTAATCTTTGCATACCAGTTGGACCTGCTATGGCCTGATGTTGCCTCATATATAGCCAATCCCAAACTATATAAATCTCAAGCTATGCAATTTGATCAACAATATAAAATTTGCCTTTTCAAGCAGGAAACTTAGTATGGACTTGCAACCACTGTTGGAAGAATGAAATTGGTACCTGAAGAACTTGTAAAATGTACAAGACCTGTGCCATTTTGGGGAAAACTATCCATGGAAATGACATATAGACCACAGGCCGCCTCCAAAATCCAGGGATGTTCCAGCAGGATTTTTTGTCCCTCTGATCAAACCTCCTCTTGTTACAATTCTTAATTTTGAAGACTTATTGGAAGAAACTGATTCCTTACCATTAACTCTTCCTGTTGTACAGGACAATATCGCACCATCAACGTGAGTGTGAAAACCAGTGGAGTGTCTGAATTTATAAATTGTTTAACTAGTGAGTTGCTATTCTGGGAAGGAATATTCCCTTCCAGTGTGACAGTCTGTGGTAATACAACTGCACTTTACAGGGTATGTCTATACTAGCCGCCGGCTCTGTGGGCAGCGATTGATCCAGCGGCGGTCATTCTATCGCATACAGTGTAGTGCTCTCCCATCGACTCTTGTATTCCACCGGCACAAGAGGCGCAGGCAGAGTCGACGGCAGAGCAGAAGCAGGTGACTCACCACAGTGAAGCCGCTGCGGTGAGTAGATCTAAGTATGTTGACTTTAGGTATGTTATTCACATAGCTGAAGTTGCATAACTCAGACTGATTTCCCCCCACTATCGCCCCCAGTGTACCCCAGGCCTTATTAGGTTATCAAAATGTTTTATGTTCACCATGTAAATAATAAGGTGCATCTATTTGGGAACTATTTTAAAGTAGGTGGAGGAATGTGATATTCTGCCCCTTTAAATGATTGGGCACTCTGTCCCCAGAGCAGAACACCACCTCTGTTTGTTGCCAGAACTGGAAAGTCACCAGCAAATAGCTCTGTTTAAATCAGCCCATGTGTTTATTCCCTTCACTTGTCAGTCCAAATATAACAATTACCATCCTAGGCAGGGCTAGTATTACTGACTATTGTAAGGTTGCCAGATACTTCCCATTATAAGACCCTATTTTCTGTGGCTTAAAACGTTGCCAAATTTTAACCATTTGGGCTGAAATTATCCAGAACCAGATGTCTCCCTGAGACTGAATTTATTTTGGAAAAGTTTGGCTGTTTCTTAGAACAAGGCTAGGGAAAAATATGTTTTTTTGCCCATCTTAAAAAAAACAGATTTTTTTTAGAAATGCTTTAATACCACTATGCTTGGTGTAGGGGACTGAAATTTGGCAAGGATGTGAAGAATGTTCCCTTTGGTATCCACATGCAAATAAACCCAAATTTGGCCAAAGTAATAAGTCTTTGAAGAATTACAGTTTGCAGAGAGTCAGTTAAAACATGCTGAAGTTCAACTGCTAAAATCTCTCAAGCTTCCAGCCTCACTGAATATTCTCAATCATCTCATAGCTCTTAGTGCTGACCAGACTGCATATGCCATCCTCACAAAGTGGCTGTGTGTGCTCCATGACAGGGCTGCAGGGGCTCAGAAGGACTGTTCCTAAAATGGTTTTTCCAAGACAGGGCAGGGCTAGACACTGTAACTGAGAGCAGGGAGTCTCTCCTGTGCTGACAATGCTGGCACCAAGGCTGCTTAGAAAAGGAAAGCATTTGATTTGAATGCAGAGGGGACAAAGCCAGATGCCAGGAAGAAAAGGAGTAGATTGGGACAAGCAATCCTGTGAGGCTCGAGGACAGAGAAACTGTGACTGGGAGATGGAGGAGAATGTAGGCTGGGACTGGTTGGGCATGGAGGTTATGACTGGGAGCTAGTGATGGAGATGGGGGGAGATGAGGAGTCATATGTTGGTGAGAGGGGGGCAGTGATATCAGACAGGGAACAGAAAGGGGGAATTGGGACTAGTTAGGTAAAGAGAGTGGTGACAAAGAGCTGTGGTGGAAGGAAGGGAACTGGGAGACTGGCTGTGCAAGGAAATTGGAACCAGGTCTCTGGAGGTGGGGAAATGGACATCAGCAGGGGAGAATAGGAGTTGGATAGCAAGCCTGAAGGGTCAGACTAGGACTGGATGGGCAAGGAGACTGAAACTGGATGGAAAGGACAACAGGATTGGAATAAGGAGCCAGTGGTGGGAAGACAGGTTGGAGGAGAAGGAGCAAGCTGCAGGGAAATAGGGAGAAGAGTCTGAGCCCAGTGGAACACACTTCCTTCCAGAGCCTGGAATGGAACCCAAGATTCCTGAGTCTCACCATTCCTCTGCTTTCGGTAAATATCTGTGAAACCACTGGCAAAGTGTGTCTAATACTCTTGTATTGCTTGGCCCACATAGAGAATGACGTTCTATTGCTATTATTCATTCTATAAGCTCAAGCTGCAGATGTTTATGCAGTGAATATAATTGTTCCAAACTTGTTGATGAATCATGTTGGTGTCAAGATGATGGAACTTCTGTTATTTCAGTTTGTGTTTATTTAAGAAAACTTAGAAAATTACATACATCCAAAAATCTATGTTAAAAGAACTTTATTAGGAGATGTCAGTGTTAAAGTTGCAGAGGCCTCTTTCTGCATATGCATTTTGTGCATATTTTGGCCTCCTTGTGCATATGTATTATGATAAGTTTCAATTACATGATCACATACTACTTTCCCCACAAGACCCCCTACCTCGTTCATCATACAAGAGGGACAGGCCTTGGGGATGAACCAGGATTGTAATGTAAAGAAAGCTATTTGTTGTAGGACCTTTGACTTATTGTTGCAGAAGCAAAAAGGTGTATGGTGAATGAGGTAGGGGACTTCAAAAAGAGATAAGATGGTCTGAAGGTTAAGACGGTTGGATGCTGAATTGGACATTATCCCGGCCTCTGACACACAGTTCTGAATGATGTTAAAAAGTCACTTTAACCAGCTTTTTCACTGGTGGTCACTAATTTTTTGTCTCTTATTTTCAGGGTGCACACACTGAGACACTGGGGCCTGACTGGCAGAAGTGCTGAGCCCTTCTACTGCAACTGAAGTCAATGGGAGCTGTGCCTGGATATATAAGTGCCATATTGTGTTAATTTCTCTGAAAAATCAGATCCTTGAAATCTCAAATTGGGCACCCAAAATTAGTGGATACTTCTGACCTCAATCTCTTTGTGCCTCAGCTCCCTGTCTGCACCACCCACTTAACTAAGAGGTTATGTGACAATTAATTAATTAATGTGAGTGAAGCATTTGGGTTCTATAGTTCTGATCACCATAGAACAGCCCATGAGAAAATGAGTTATTCTGTCTTCAGAGCAGGTTTGAATAGTGTGAAGTAAATGAGGCCTACAGAAACCCATTGAACAATGAGGAGAAAACAAAATATTGAACAGCTGCTCATTAATTGAGCACAATCCATCCTGCGCACTGAATGAGGCACAGGAGTCCTGTGGAAGAAATAGTATGTGATGAGGTAATTAAAGACTGTATGATACAGCATATCTGCAATGTGGCTGATTTAAGGTTTCCCAGGCACTTCCTAACTTTTGAGTGCTGGACTTTGCAACTTTAACAATGCTATTTTAACATAATTTTTCTGCATAATTATTATTTAGATTGTCCTTGTGCTCGGTAGATTCTAGGCACTTTCCAAACACAGAAGACACAGTCTCTGGTCAATGAATTTACAATCTAAAAGTATTAAAGAAGAGGAAAAGGGCTAAAATATGCTCACAAAAGTGTTACTTCAGCCAGTTTCTTAAACATGTTCCTAACTTTAAGTCCAATTAAAATTAAGAGAGCAATCATATACTTTAAATTAAGCATGCTTTTAAATACTTCATTGAATTGGGGCCAGGATGATTATAGGTCTTATTGGTTATATGTTGGTTTTTTCAGTTAAACACACTAATTTCTCCTCCTGCCATCCTTTTTCTCCAATTCACCCCAATCCTTGTCCTCCAAACCTATTCTCAACTTCAGGTCCAGTGTTTTTACACCCTACTCTCTCAAAATTTGAACCCCTGTCTTCATATAAGTGAATAGTTCAGTCAAGATGAATACATAAGAGATAAGTAGATGACTTCATCAGCTAGTTTGTTGTAGGTTTTGTGGAAAAAGTGATTCTTCAGGAGTGATTTAAATGAGAAGGTTATGGCTTTGTGGACCTAATCAGGAAGGACAGTCCGTGCACAGTTGGTGGCTAGAGCTGGCTGGAAAATGACAATTCCATTTTGCAGCGACTTTTTAGGTTTTAAAATGTGTTTTTGTTGTGCATTGGAATGAAAACAAAACCTCTCAAATGTTTTCACAAAACAGCACCCCGTTGAAATGTTCATTTTTTGATTGAAAAGATCTCGGGTTTTTTATTACTCTCTAACTTTCTCACAGCAGAGCATCAACCCTGATCCTCAGAGACCTGCCCATCAAAAATAGATACATCTCCCTGAAATGTTTCAGCTTTCAAAAATGTTCCAAAAAGTTCTGTTTGTACCATAGAAAAAAGTGCTAACATTACTGTTGGAAAAGCATAGCAATACATGCTTCTCTAGTGTCCCTAATATCTCTCCTTTATGTCTTTTACGCACATGTAGGTTTTTTTGTTTCTTTTTTTTTTACTGAACTATACACTTACATGCATCATGCATTTTCCCAAGATTTGCTTTGTCAGAGGAGCCAAGTGTTTTGGTCCTTCTATTCCTTTAAACTATCCTAGCCCTGATTTCGAACCAGTACAGAATAACCTTTCCTGATTTAGCTTTGTCACCAATATGTTGTCATGGTAGGAAGGAATTATTTGCCTTCATACACATGCTTCCAGGTTCATTAGTTGCTGTAAAAAGGACACTATTATAAATTTTTAAAATGATGCTTTTACTCATGGGTTAGAATCTAAAAATCTGTTCATATGTGGTATTTTTCTTACTTTTCACACATATTTTTGGGTCCGTAAGGAATGCTGAACTTCTGGCACAGTTTTTTGTTTTTTAAAGAAATAAGAACACACACAAAAATGGGATGGGGTCAAATTTGAGACCTAGAATTTAATTTTAAATTTACTCAATTTTATTGCATGAGATTTAGATTTTCCCATGAGTAGAGTTTTGCCTTTACAACACATCCTTTGGTTTTTAAAGATCATATCCTCAGCCTCTTGCTGCTTTATACATCTGATAATTTATTGAAAAAATCCAGTATAACTTTGATCAATTGCTTCCTATTTCCAGAAACTAATCCTACAGCTTCTTAGTATATTCACCTCTCCTTTCATTATCCCTTTTAATGCTTCCATGATATAGAGGCCTAATTTACATCCCTCTTCCTATTCTGTCTCTTCAGAACAATCTTGACCCTTCAGTAAAATCGTAATCCCCATTCATATTTAAATCACTCATGTTCATGGGCTTGATACTGCTTCCATTGAGATCAATGACATAACTCCAGTGGTTTTAATCATGGTTCATCAAGCCACATATGATATCAAACTGGTCACTCTGTTTGGTTTAAGCAAAGTACTTAAACATGGGCCTAATTTTAAGCATGTGAGTACTCCCAATGAGGTCAGTGTTTGAAGTACATCTGCTGAATCACAGCCCAGTCCTGCAAGGTGCTGGGTATAACCTGAGAAACAATAGTTGCCCTCAACTCCATTGACCGTTGCAATAGTTGACAACACTCAACACCTTGCAGTATCAAGCCCTGTATATTTGTACTTACATGATACCAAGTTACTTTGCCACATTTCCATTTGTATAGAAATATTGTGCTCTGCCTTTATGTGCCCTTCCCTCCTGTATTCTCATCCTCATGTTTTCCCTCATTTTGTTTTTCCTCTCTGCCCTTAGGACTGCATATTTCTGGTTATTCGTCAGTCTGCATGCCCTGAGTGTACATTTTTCTTTCCTGTCAACCTTTCTGCTGGCTCTCTATCAAATTTTAATAAAACTCTAGCATCCACTCTAGAATACTGGAAGCTATTTTTACCATTTTTTTTTTTAGGAGAAAAGTTACCGTTTTGTACTTGTTGCAATCAAAAATATTTTCTTTTGTGTGTGTGTTCTCTTAAATTGATATAATTATTTAAGTGATGTGATCTACTGCACAAAACATCATCTAATCAATTACAATGTATTTATCTTTCATCAGAAATGACATGGGTTCTGAGAAAATGAAACTTTATGTACATTATGTATTATTATTTTTAAGTGGCAAGACAAAAATAATTTAAAAAAACTTATGAAAATGTTATGTAGAATCCTCAGAATCATTTTCTTTCCTGGAAAAGCAATAGAAAATGAAAAATAATTAGATTTATTTTAGAGAAAAACCTTCCTTAGTTGTAACAAATCTACCTTCAAAATGTCTTTGACATGAATAGTTCAACAAACACATTCATGTGAGGACACTCTCTCTTTTAAGCAAAATACAACCTACATTCTCAGAATTTGCACTTTATCTGAAAAGATCACTTGGTCATGTATGGTTTGATCCAAAGTCTTTTAAGGTCAATGGCTTTGGTGCAAGCTCACCTGTACCATATTTTGAAATCCTGTTTTTTTTTAAGTATAGACCAGAACAAAACAAACAAACAAAAAAAAGAAGCTTCACATCTGGGCTTTAGCTATATGAAGGTGATACACAGCCTTTACTGTCAGTTATGCAATCATTTTAACCCTTAACATAGAAAAGCTGGCTTGCTTGCTTTAAAAAAAAGCAACACTGATTTTTAGTTCCATATTAGAACTTAAATGTCAGAGCCTAATTTATAAAACAGTTTTAACATCTAAAATGTTTGAGGCAATTTCCAAGAGGGAAATTATATCCACCTTTATTCTTATAATTTGTAGAAATGTTCCATAATTGACTTTACAAATATGTTTTCATTTCATTTTGCCACTAATGCTCTATATTAAAGTTGTATTCTGTTACCATTCAACACTTACTAGATGTCTGCATTTTAACACTATAAGTACCTCAGTTTCTACAGCAAAGAAAAAAAAAGTACCACACCAAACATTATGCAAATACCACAACGGCACATTTCCTCCCTCTGCACTCATGAAAATAAATATCACTTAATAGGAAGCAAAGAGGAGGAGGTGATTCTTCATTGCCCATTCGCTAGAATTTCAGGAATTACAACTCAATCTTTATTTCATTATCTTAACCCCTCAAATTGAGTTAGTGTTGCTTTCTATTTAAAAAAAAATAACTATCATTCACTTGCTCTTCAATTGATGTTAACAGCTTACTTCCGTCTCTGACTTTGACAGTTTGTTCTATATATCTTTTGTGAAATTCCGACCAAAGTTGCTTAGGTATTAGTCCTTTCAACTGCAGTCCATTATTCTCATTTTAAAATTAGTCAGTGCCTCAGAGGCAACATAAATCTGTTACTTTCCTTTCACAATCTTTCTCCTGTGAACTCCTCTCTAAGGGTGTGATCCTTTGAAGTGCTGCTGAGTACCTAATGCAAGGTGCTAAGCACTGCTGGTACCCATTGAAGATGACATAGTATGACTGTGCTGTGCACCTTCCACAACTGGGCCCCAACCTTCCCCCCCCCCGCCTCTCTCTACAGACACACACCTCCAACATACAGAGATTACATGATTGGTCATAGTACCATACATTAAAGGAGATAATGTGGTAAAAGTAACAACTTACCACATGCTGTTGTTTTCATAGCAGGTATCCAAACATTACATCATAGATTATATGAAAGAACATGTACAAGCAACATCCAACTTTTTCAGCTTGAGGGCTGAACACATTATTTCAAGAAGTCATCACCACCTTAACATTTCCCTAGGCTCAGGCAGACGTCCTATCCTGTTCTTCACAGTGTTCTCAGGAGGGGAATCAAGTAGTGGAGCAGCCACAGCTATTTTCTGCACCGTTTCAATGCAGCTGGATGCCAGTGGGGGGTGCCACTGTGGCAGAGAAGAGACTGAAAACCTCAGAGTGTTCTCAATTCACACCAGAGCTGCTCATACTGTCTTTATCTCCTTGTCATAGCAACAAGGGTGATTCAGACACTGCACAAGTCATAGCTCAAGGAACACATTTTCAATTCATAATCAAATAAAATTTTTCTTCTTAAAACACACACACTCAAAAGTCACATTTCAGGCCTCAAGTCACAGGTGGGGTATCCCTGCCATACACTATTTTATAGCAGGTAGGTAATGAGGCCCATGTCTAGCTGTCCCCAAAACTTTAAAGTCTTTTGATACTTATTTTCTCTCACAGTAGTATCCTTTGCATTGATCTCAGGAATCATAAGACTTTACCCTGCAATGACTTGGTACCATCTGCAAGGTGATAAGCATCCTCATTCTCATTGACTTCAGAAAGAACGGAGGGTGTTCAGTAGCTTGCAGGATTTGGCTGATTAAAATATGGTTTTACTTGTACCTTTCGTGGTACCAGAATAACTATGCTAAGTTATAATAGACCCCAAGGTAGGGAGTCACTGTGAGTGCTGTGGTAAACCATTCTAGATATTTGGTAGCATGCTGGGAATCCATACGCTCAAAGACAAGTGCCGTAGGCACTCTATGCACTAAGCCCTTCTAGCTCTAGCTGTTAGGGTATGTCTACACTGCAATTAAAAAAACTGCAGCTGACCCAAGCCAACTGACTTAGGCTTGTGGGGCTCAGGATGCAGGGCTATTTAACTACAGTGTAAACTTTTGGGCTGGGCTGCAGCATGAGCACTTGGACCCTCTCACCTCACAGTGCCCTAGAGCCGGGGCTCTAGGCTGAACCCGGATGTCTACACTACAAATAAACAGCCCGGCAGCCCAACCCCATAAGCACGAGTCAGCTGTTCACAGGCCAGCCTCGGGTGTCTAACTGCAGTATAGATATACTCTTAATAGGTTCCCTCTTCTCTCAGAGGGAATCAAACACTGGCCAGGAGATCCGCAGCAAGAGTTCCATCTCATTGCCCAGTATCTGTAGTCTCATTCAGGCCTGCTTGTACAGATCTTCTGTTTACAGGCTACTACTAGGATCCACGTATCAGAGCTACTCCTGGCCCCCTTGCCAGCAACAAACTGTTTTTCAGCCCGGTACTCAGCTCTAGGTCCTAAGCTACCCAGCATTCTCTCCACAGCCAACTGCCAGATTGCTGCCTCTGGCCTGCTGCTCCTGTTTCCACACAGAATCCAGCTCCATTTAGAACCACATCCCTCAGACTTCTTGCAGGTCTTCTCTTTCCTTCAAAACCCCCACACTGAGCATAGACAGAAGGAGAGGAAAATCTTCCCTGCTTATAAGCAACCAGGCTGACGACACCCCAACATAGCTGCTGGAACTGCCATGAAAGCATGCATACACAGCTGGGACCAATAAGGAAAACAAACCCTGCTATATGTGAAACTGAAACAGCAAGACATAGGAAGGCAAAAAAGCCTGGGATAGCAAAGGAACAACAGCCCTGTGCCAGGCTGTCTCTAAGAAACTGACAGGGAGACAAAGAAGGAATGCAAGCCTTGGAGTTTAAAGGCTGATTGACTCATTTTAGTCTAATGGTCTCACTGGAGAAGAATAGAGGGAGATCAGTTAGGAGAAAGCTGAGACCTCTCGAGAGACTGCCTCAAGAGCAGTTGACAGGAACCCTCTTCCGGCTGGATATTGGGGATTAATACAGTGGGGATTTATACAGTGTCCAGTATAGATCCAGCAGGTTCATTACAATATATTTCCTATTAGTCACCAGTTCATACAGTGAAACTCAGCCCATAATTTCTTATTTCAACTGACAGCAGCCAAAAGAGCAAGTAGAATGAAAAGGAAGTGTTCAGGTAGCAAGAATGCTCAAAGCTGCTGGTTTAGGACTGAGACAAACCCAGGAATCTTCAGAAATAGTTCTGCTCTCTACTCTGTCCATGAACAGTGCTATATGTTTTCTGAGGACAGAGGTGTTTGTCCCTGGCCATCTCCAGGCTATCAGGTTGTCTGTTTGCTTTTTTGTTTTCTCCCTGCCTTCTCTTTATTCAGGCTGTAAGCCTTCCGGGGGAGGCACCTGTCTTACTCAATGTTCCAAGACACCTCACATGCTTTTGAGCTTGGATAATAAAATTAGGATGAGGAAGGATTAGGGAAGAGATGACATGAAAAATAAAATGTAAAATAAAGTTAAAATAAGAAAGAGAGCAAGATGGGTCTAACTCACGCTTTCCCTAACTTTGTTTCATTAAGGAAAGATTGATGAAAAATATATCAGCTGAATTTTAAAATATTATCCTTATTATACAATATCTATCACACGGTTTAAGAGACTATATATGGTACATATGGCATAATCCATTCATTTGTTTATAGAATAAGAGTAACATTTTGAAAAGGAAATGTAGGTTGCTAAATCAGTTAAGCATTGCAGCGTTGAGTGCAGGAATGACAAAATACCTTTAAAAATCTGGGCCTACATGATTATAGGCCTAAGATTTTCAGTGAGCCTTAGGCTCCTAAATGTCTAGGCCATTTTTCGAAAGGTGCTTAGTCTCCCAATTCTCTTTGGTGCTATTAATTTGATGGGATTTAATTTAGCAGTCTTTACATGTGTGAGTATATCCCATTCAGATTTGCAGAAGTATTCACATGCAGGATCACATACAATCCTTCTCAGCTTTTGGTGTTATGGAACGACCAACTCAAAACCAGATTCAGCCACAAAATAAACAAATCTCATCCTTGTAGAGGTCTTTTGCTATACCATACAGGCCACTTGCTGTCCCCTTGCTAAACTATTCCCTTTTGCAATGTTCTCCATTTCAATTTCTAATATTTCAGAACTTTTTCCCTTTCCTACTCCTTTAACAACTTTATTTAAAAATATCTGTTTGCATTACAGACTCGAATGTAAATTCAGATGAATTAAGTTCATTAGTTAATAAGCAACTACTAGTTTGTAACATGTCAGTGGGTAAAAAACTTCCTCTCCATTGAAGTCAGTTTACTTATGGAGTGGCACTTGCTGCTCAAAAAACAAAGCTATAAATAAGGAAATGTGGGCAAGTGCAAATGGATAAATCAGCTTGAGATAGGGCCAGGGTAGAGTTTGTGGGAACAACAGAAGTCATTTGAACAAGGGATAGAAGCACACCCTAAACAATGAACCATTGTTCTGTTTATAGGCAGGGAAAGCCAATGGAGAAAATGAAATATTAAATGTGTACCTTTATATTCTTCTTGCTGAAACCTAGTGCATATTACCAAAAAAGAGACAAAATTTGAAAAGATATCAAAGCTTTGTTTTATAGCTACAAAATGAACAAGTTCTGGATCACAGACACAATACATGGACTCCTTAGCTGAGTTGTTAGCAGCATCTACCCAGAGACCCCAATCCTATCAGCAAATGGGTCTTAAACTCAAACCCAACTCAAGGAATCATCAAATCAGATTGAGAACATCCTATTCCACTATATTCCTGGTATTCTTTTGCATTCCTTCTAAGTTAGTGGCTGCTCAGACCTAGGGTCAAATCTTAGTTCCTACGCATGGGACACTTCCTGGAGTATGCAGAGAAGGAAAACATTCTTTTCTTTCCAGTTAGTAGCTCCAGTGGCCTCATACAGAGAGAGCACTCCTGTAACAGTACCTATCCCTGAACAGGGGAATTGTATCTATCCTAAGGTTTTTATGGCACCCATCAGTCACCACAGTATCTAAGCAGCTAATTGGTGGTGGATTGGTATGGTCCTGAATGTACTGGTCCCAGCAACACCACTAACCTGGTGAACCACTTTTCTCAACTACACCCCTCATCCCCTGCAGCTGAAATATTGCATTAGAAGATTCTGTACTTAGAGCCCTCTGTGCTTGCAGAATGATTGGGGGGGAGGTTAAGATAGGAAAGTGTCAGGATTGCCTTCTAAGAACACTGCCTCACCCCCCCCCCGCCCATTGCATTTCTTTCCTCCTCTCTTTCAATGAAAGAAAAATAATAATACAGTTCTCTTCCCTACTAAGGCATGTTAAAAACTAAAGGCACTAACAGTCAATATAAAAATAATCTGCCTTTACTCTGTTCTTGAGGTAACCATTTAACACTGATTAATTTAGTTGTCTTAACATTTCTTTATTTTATTCTGTCAAGGTACAATAGTAATTAAGCATATTAATAGATTTATAATAGTTTTAGCTGTCAGTTAGTAGAAAATTATTTAGAGCTATTAGTAAATGAAAGTTAGGGTATTTCTTTAATACGAAAACCTGAAGCATACATTTCAATGACACAATAGAAATCCAGCATCCTATGGATTCCTGTTTTCAGCTACATTTTGGACTCTGTAGAAGTGAAAGGACAAATTCCAAATTAACTGCACTCAGTATAAGCCAAAGCAGAACTGGACAAACTCTTTAATTTGTTTCTAAAGGGAAGAAGCTAGCTTTCCCTCACATTATGGTCTTATACCATACAAATTGTCAGTAATGTTCAAGGTACAGAGATAGTCTGTATTCATATATATTTTAGGTTCTTAGCAGACATATGTAACTTCTATATAATAGTGTTTGCACCATGAAACTATGTCTAAGTACATTGATTGCTATACATGAAACAGCTTCACAATGCTTTTTTTATCTGCTCTGGGGGGAAAAGATTGATTTTTATTTAAGCCTCTGAAACAACTATTAAACTATCAAAGTCACTCTTAACTAGCAGGTTGCATAGATTTCCCTCAGAAAATAATCTAAGATCTTGAAAACAGAGAATGGACAAGAGGTGAATTTGGCCCAGTATATTGTATCAAATTAACACTATCTGATATTGCCCTTAAAAATATCTGATACTACAAAAGCTAGAAAAATATATCTTACACTTCAAAATGATTTTGCTCAACATAATGGAACTCTTTGAAGATGTTTTACAATTCTCTTTCACTGGTTAGACACTACTCTAATGATTAACTCATAAAAATGATAGAGGTTCTTAATGGCGCAAGTGTTTTACACATTAAGCATTTTCAACTGCTTATTAAGCTTTTTCTGACTTTTTTGTTGCTGTTGATAAAATGCGAGTAGTATATTTATTTATTTAGCCATGCTTTTAAAGCTGAAACTTTATTTATTTAAGTGAAGCACTAGCTTCTGTACTTCTGAAATAAAAACATATGGTACAACTCCAGGGATTGAATTTTGCCCTCAGCTGCAGATGCAGATCTCCTTAACATCAAGTGAATCCACATGCATTTCTGAGAGAGAGACGGTCACATAATAATTGTATTTGGTTGTCTTCCACTTTTATGTTTGTGGAAACTGGTATATTTAAGTTATGACTGAGTGCTGAAGTTTGCCTAGGCTTGTAGAAACAGACATACTGGGACAACCAGGCATTTGCCCATTGGGCTTCTCCCTTTCTTAAACCACTATATGTATGAAGGCCAAACAGAACAGACAGATGCATGCTGCATCTAGGGATATGCTTTGTGTGTTGTTCGTTGAATGTAAGCTTACAAGTAAAGATTATTTGTTTAACAGAAGCTCTCTTTGCGTTAATGTGGAGAGCAACATAAGCCTACCTTCTCCCTCCCCCACACATATATGCTCAGTGTCTGAGCTCCAGAGTGCTCTCTTTGGGTACGTCTTCACTATCTGCCATATCGGCAGGTAGCAATCAATTGCTCAGGGATCGATATATCGCATCTCATCTAGATGCGATATATCGATCCCTGAACGCGCTTATATCGATTCCGTAACTCCACCAACCCGAACGGAGTTGCGGAATCGACAGGGGGAGCCGTGGACATCGATCCCACGCCGTGAGGATGGTGAGTATTTGATCTTAGGTACTTCGACTTCAGCTACGTTATTCACGTAGCTGAAGTTGTGTATCTAAGATCGATTTTTCCCCTTAGTGTAGACCAGGCCTTTCTTTTTCTCTCCCTCCTCAAATGTTGGCTGCCTGAGGCATTTCACACAAGGAAACAGTATCCTTTATTGGCTTCTGCTCTCTAATCTAATCACAGTCCCGAGACCTCTCTGCTCTGCCAACATACATAATTCAGAGATAATGTGACATGTGATACCAAAAATTCCATGAGAGAAAAGAATATGCATTAAATTTCTCCCTTTTAATGAGAGAGTAAGCCATTTTCTGGAGGGATACTTACCTGTCAGAAGACTTATTTTTAAACAAAAAATTTGAATTTTATTACTCTATAATTCAAATGAATGAGTTCTGGTAAATGGAAAAGTGTTTCACATACTACATAAGATGAACACCTAGCATTCAAAAATAATGAGTCAGGCCTCAAAAAATGATGAAATTGGCTAAAAATCATGAGATTTTTCAAAATAAAATTCCTTTCGTCTTCTCTTTTTTGAGACTTTAGGCCTTTCAAGCTTTTCTCCATAACAACAACAGCTACAAACCTACTTTGGGAGAAAAAACAAACAGCTGAGTGTCTCATAAAGTCACATGACTCCTGAAGCCACTGCTTTAAGAAGATGTAAAATGTATTATACTCCCAATAAAATCACAACTATTCTGCATAGGTTTTCTCAAGTTAGTCTAAGCACCACAGAAGGTACTAGAGTATACATGATACTTTCCAATTCACTGTGTATGGAATCCTATAAATCATGTTCATATTTTGAACTGGAAGTTCCTGGTCTGTTGTATTCTCATACATGATATTCTGAAACAGTTAAGTATTATGAGCAGTACTGGTGAAGATTTTCAGAAACTGACACCTGAAATTAGGCTTTAAAGCTGGGATTATCTCTTGGGCCTAAATGAGTTAGACACCAAACTTTCATGGGGTTTCAGTGGGAGTTGATTGCCAGGCTTCATTAGGCCTATTTGAAAAACAGCCAAATTCCTTATTTAATTGCCCAAATAAGTGGCCTGACTTTTAAATGTGCTTGAGTTATTTAAGTGCCAAAATATGGATTTATGATCCTACCTTTAGGAAATTTTGGTCAATGTCACAGTACTAGAACTGTCACTCATAAAAAAAATCAGCATTTACAAATCAATATAATATGCCCATCAATTTCTGCATCCAAAACCATTGAGAATGTCAAAAATACACACTAGCCACACAAAAGTATGTATGCACTTTTAATGTGTTCCTGACCTGAGTATCCACAATACTGCATATGCACATATTAAAAGATTTGTTTGTGCATTCTAGGTATTATAGTCCTGACTCATTCTGGTAATGAGTCACTGAATATGTAAAAAAGACCAAAAACCCTTGTGTAGCCAAACAAGTCCCTGTTACCTACATATAAATATGAGGAAGCTTAATATAATACCTCAATCCTATCAAAGTCAACTAGAATTGTAACTGGCTCAAGTTTTGACTGTTAGAGCAGCCTTTTGCTAAAAACAGTCATTGGAGGTCAAACTATGTCCTTTCTCATAAAAAGAAATGACACTCAGATCTGCAGTGCTTCATCACATTGTATTTCTGCAAAGGGTGAAGAGATTTGCATATAATTTCACTAAATATTACTGTATGCTTTCAGATGAAAAGGGGTAAGGTCCAAGGCATGGTTAATATTTTAAATAATGCACATTTTCAAACAGTTATGCACTACAAAACTGGGTAGGTCTGTTCCATATGTTTTGGAGGATGACAGAATACTACGTGATTATAACCTACAGGCTATATAGTGCACTTAATTCATTGCCAAAAATGGGATTTACTTTTTGTGGATTTGTGTCATTATTCAGCATGGCCAAAAGGTGTAGGGGGTACAATCAAGATCTCAAACTGTACATTCAGAGATATGTAATAGTGGAATTAAGATTTTTTCCCCCCAATATGCACATGTGCAGAAACTGGATTGACATCAAGGACAGAAAAGAAAGTTTAAATGAAATGTCAATGGGGTGCTATTAATAGGTGTAGGCGTGTTACATAATGCCAGGAGATGATCACAGAGACCAGGATCCTATTGTGCTAGGCTCTGCATTTCCTTTATAATCCTGGGCAAGTAATTTACCCTCCTTGTGCCTCAGTTTCCTGTTAAATAGGGCTAATAGTTACTTAATTCACCAAGTTGTTCTAACACTAAGAAAAGCATACTGAGATCCTCAGATGGAAGATACATTATAAGAGCAAACTATTATTGTTACTATGATTGGATATTATGGCGCTTTTCACGCTTTATCCTACACTTTCTGTATAGTTTTCCCGGGTATAATTAAACTGCAATGGTTCATCCCAATGGGGGCTGTAGATTAGTGGTGGATGCAGTAATTTGCATATAATTTCCCTAAATATTATTATATCCTTTCAGATGAAAGAAGCAATGTACAACTTATTTTTAGTATTATAAACAATTTACATTTTCATACAATGATGCACTTCAGAAACGACTTAGTCCGAAAAGGTAGTCTTATTGCCTCAACTTCATATTTTCAAAATTAGTGTATGGTTCAGTGATAAATGGAGACATCATTTGTATCCCAGTAATATCTAGAGGCCACATTTGACACAGAATATTATTGTGCTAGGCACTGTACAAATGTTTTTTAGATAAATAATATAGAAACTTACTTACATATCACATTATAGAAAGACAGTAGACAGTGATTACTCCAATTAGCCATTGTAACTTAGCATGGGAACTCTCAAAAATCCATCATACTGCCTTCCTTTCATGTTATGTACATATATATAAACAGAACTATTTTTTCACAGTATATAATTTGAAATAATGTTCCAGAAACCAACAAGAGAAAGGAAAATAAAAATTAAGGCCCAAACTCCGACCTTAAGCTGTAATTCAATCTTTAAATCGCCTTTTTGTTCCTAGATATTGCAGTAGTGTATATATGGTTTGTAAACTCACATACTGAACTCTGTCCTTTGTAATACTCATAAGGGCACAATAGTTACGCATTTAATAAACAGAATTGTAGTAAGTTTTACATCAAAATTTCAGGTCCTTCTTTTTAAAAAAATCTGTTGCTCTGTTTCTGCCATAACCTTAAGATTACATAAACCCAATTTTTGTGGATGCATAAAGTGCCCCTTATAATGCACTTGTAGTGCTTGTGGGCAATCATCTCTGCTGAATAGTTAATGTATAGCTTTTTTGTGAGGTACTGCTCTTCCTCTAATTAACTGCCATCCAAGCTATCCTTGACCTAGTGTACTTTGACAAAGCCAGATACATGAGCTATTTTCTGCAGAACAGTTATAAAAGCCAATACTTTTAATGCATATGACAGTTTTATATGTTTTGTCATTCTTAAAGTATTCTGGCATTCAGAGTTCATTCAAATTTTGTAAAGAATACACAACTGCTAAGACTGAATAAAAACTTAAAATTATACAAACATTTCTATAATTAGGAAAGGCCACTTTTTTGTTAACTGGATATAATTCTGCAAGCAGACAGCTATGAAGATGATAATATGAAAATTTTTCATTTAGTATAGTTCATAAATGCATTTAATGACCTCTTGCAGGTCACTTTAACAAATTAATATTATCTTAAGGATCTTTCAGCTGAACTTGATTTAACTGGATAAGTCACAATTACACACAAGTTACTATGGTGAGTCAGAGATCCTCCACATCAACTTCTTAAGTGAAATGTGGATCCATAAATATTGAATCACTGTCAGTATCCCAAGTTGTCCCAGATCCACAGTCTGTGAAGAGTTAGCCTCTCAAAATGGTGAGCGCTCATGACTCAGATTTCATGCATCTTGCCATACAATATCTTATTTTGTGCAAGAGCAAAATCATCATAAGCTCCAAGGATTTTGATGGTTTGTGCTTCTTTCACACACCATCAGAGCCAATATAACACTGAAAGCAATGGGGTGAATAAATATGTCTTGCCTGGGTAAGGACTCCAAGATCAAGCTCTGTGATTTTATTCTTGAGAGAGCAGCTAGGGCAAAATTTGAACCATACAAGTCAAATTAGAGGTTGTACTTAAAAATCTCAACTGGAATATTTTCTAAAGCACATATCTACATAGTTTTAGGGAAATATTTAAAAAAAAATTAAAGCATGACTGATATAAATGCAATTATTATAAGATTATCTAAAACAAGTTCTGATATAAATTTTGACAAAATATAAATTTGAAATGATGATTCGGTATTTCCCTTCCTTCTTGAGAGTATAAGAATTGACCCTGCCCCTCTGCTGTCTATGGCTTTGTCTTGACTGGGAAAAGAGTAAAGATTAAGTCAGGTTTAGCTAATAAAATCTAGCTAATTCCTGCCTAAATTTGATCATTTATCCTATTCTAATTCAGGTCTGTTAGTCTGTGTACAACCTACTCTGATGAATCTTTCCACCCCCGGCTACATTTTGATTCTATCCTGAGCAGTGAGTCTAATCTCTCTTCTCTACTCTTTGTATGATGAAGGTAATGGATGGTTTCTTTTTTGTTTTATATGTTACATGTTTTATATGAGGGCTCTTTAATACTTTTGATGCTTTCATCAGGAGAAATCCAAA
Organism: Gopherus evgoodei; assembly: GCF_007399415.2. Lineage (NCBI taxonomy): Eukaryota > Metazoa > Chordata > Testudines > Testudinidae > Gopherus > Gopherus evgoodei. Next base: position 52,967,915 of record NC_044324.1, read on the forward strand.
GACTCATGTTCTGTGGTTCTTAATCAAGCAAACCTCCCTTTGAAGCTGATAGAAACACTTGATTTAAAGAGCCAGCTTGGGATAGCCAAAGAAAAGAGCCCTGAGAAATACAGTCTGAAATTGAAATCTAACTAGGGTGACCAGATGTCCCAATTTTATAGGGACAGTCCTGATTTTTTAGTCTTTTTCTTATAACAGTTCCTATTACCTCCCACCCCCATCCTGATTTTTCACATTTGCTGTCTGGTCACCCTAAATCTAACTGATAGGCATTAGGGTCAAAATGTATCCATTTAAGTTAAATCAGGGATGAATTTAGCCTTAAGACTTTGAGGAGCAGAATTCTTTATGAAGGGCTTATTTCTTCCAGGAAGCTCTGGCTTCATTATTAAAGAACTAAAATCAGGTGTAGACCTCAGTACATTATTGTTCTATTTTGTTTCTTACTTTATGTTTCACAACCATGCAAACTTAATTTGGTCCTATTGCGCATATGCAGTATGATTCAGTCTTTATTTACATAATTGCATGCTATTATTTCCAGAGGACTCATGCCACATTTGGTGCAAGGACAAAGCTGCTGTCTGGATGACTCTGTGTTGGGTAATAAAGAAGGCTGTTGTTGGTAGGATCCCTGCCTTATTTGTTGTAAAAGTTAAAAGTTAAAAATAGATATTGTTATAAGCAACTGAAAACAGGGTCTTATGGGAAGTGTTGGGCAACGTTAATTATAGACATCACTACCAATTCTACCTATAATATGTTTGCATCTGAATATATGATAATTAGGGAATTTCTTTATCTGTCTCTTAGCATGCACATGACACCATCTGACTTCCTTGGTGGCATGTATTCAGCTATCTGAATCTCGGGTGAAATAATTATCCTTTATTATCTAAAGTGCCTGAACAAATAAACTATATCTTCCTTTTTCAGGTGATAGAATCTTTACCAACATACTAAAATTGTTCTTGTTGCTGAAAGAGGTGAAACTCAATGTAAAAAGAATGTACACAATTATTTGCCTACATTTACTCATGCAGTCACTGAATGTGAGTTTGATGACTGTATTTGCACGTGTAACTGGCCAATTAGATTATCCACATGCCACCATTTTGGTAATTGTATGTGTAGTTTAGAGTCTTTTCTTTTTTAATATTGGGTTAATATTTTTTTCCTAAAATGTATCATACATACTGTATATCAGTGTTTCTCAAACTGGGGTCACCGCTCGTGTAGGGAAAGACCCTGGTGGGCTGGGCTGGTCTGTTTACCTGCCCCGTCCACAGGTCTGGGTGATTGCGGCTCCCACTGGCTGCGGTTCGCTGCTGCAGGCCAATGGGAGCTGCTGGCCAATATGTCCCTCAGCCCGCGCCACTTCCAGCAGTTCCCATTGGCCCAGTGCAGCAAACCGCGGCCAGTGGGAGCCACGATTGGCTGGACCTGAGGACAGGGCAATTAAACAAACCTGCCCGGCCTGCCAGGGGCTTTTCCTACGCAAGCGGCGACCCCAGTTTGAGAAACACTGCTGTATATTAAAATGTGAATAATTGGAATTTACAATAATTCTCAAACTATCCAAATTTGCCCATTTCATACTAGCAAATTATTAAATACTGACATGTAACTGTTCCAGTGAAGTGTATCATGGAATCAGATTGAATTTGTAGCTTAAATAAAAGGCTCGATAAATATTCACTCCAAAGAGGGAGGGATACCTCAGTGGTTTGAGCATTGGCCTGCTGGGCCCAGGATTGTGAGTTCAATCCTTGAGGGGGCCACTTAGGGATTTGGGGCAAAATCAGTACTTGGTCCTGCTAGTGAAGGCAGGAGGCTGGACTCGATGACCTTTCAAGGTCCCTTCCGGTTCTAGGAGATAGGTATATGTCCAATTATTATTATTATTATTATTATTATTATTATTATTAATCTAAAGAATATGTAGCTTTCTGAAGCTCAGAGTTATCAGTAGGAGCTCAGTTGTTCCGTACTTGGCCAGGTCCTATCAATTTCCAATAAAAGGCTTGATCCAATTCCTAATGAAGTCTATGGGAAGATGTTTAGGGAATGTCTATACTGCAAAAAACACCCACAGCTGATCCATGTCAGCTGACGGGCTTGCAGGGCTTGGGCTGTGAGGCTATTTAACTGCAGTATAGATGTCTGGGTTTGTGCTGGAGCCCAGGCTCTAGGACTCTCCTCCTACATGGGGACCAGAGCCCAGGTGCAGTCTAAACCTGAACACCTACACTGCAGCTTTATAGTCTTGCAACCCAAGCAGACACAGGCCACATGTCTTATTGCTGTGTAAACAAATCCATATTGACTTCCACAGGATTTAGTCAGAGCTCTTTACTGGAGAAAACAATAGGTGATAATTATTCTTATGCTGATGCAGTTGAAGATTTTACTTCATGTAGCACTGAAGGACCCGCCTCCCCCCTAAAACCAACAAAACAGATAGATGCCCAGTACTAATTTTTGGCTTTATTATGTGTGCTGTTTCTACATTTGTTATTCACACTTTTGTGGCTACTCTTAACATTTGATCCCTTTCCTGTTGAAGTCAATGGGCATTTATTTTGTCTTAAATGGGCCACTAGTATATTTCATGAGGATTCTTAGTGGTTAGGAGCAAAATATATGTTAGCTCACTTGGGTAGGTCCTTCATGCTAGAGAAATAAAAACCAAAACCCCAGAATTTATCTTGCTTGGAGACATTGTAATTAACTTATTAACTAATATGACTGTTCTCCATCACATCTGCTGTACGGGACCAAATTTCCTTTGTGGTTTCAAAGCAACCTCTCGATTTGCACAAAAAAGTTGGACACAAACTGTATTTGCAATAGTATAGCTGATAGCTAGATGTCATTGGGGTAGTTAAAGGATGCAGATTTAGATACTGCTTTTTCAAAATTTTGCTGATAGTGGTACAGCATGAAAAGAAGAATGGGGATAGGAAGGTAGTAGTAGGATTAGAAATGACAAATTGGATTCTGCAATTCAGCAGAAATTCTCTCTGCTTTTTCTTCCTTTTCTATTACTCAAGATTTTACCTTGCATTTTTCATCAGAATGCAGAGAGCATTTGACCATTTACATGGAGGCCCACTCACTAGGAAACGAAAAACTTGTTGGTTTTTTTTTTCATTCTCTCATCAGCCCAGTTACAATTACAGTAAATCTTTTTCAAAAGTGGTAGCCTTCGAGCAGTAAGCAGATGTTGCTCAAAGCTGTTCAGTACAGAAGATAAGAGAGAAACAAGCCATGTTTACAAAATAGGAAATGGGAATGGGGCATCTTGCTCTTTTTTCAGTATGTTCGTCCCATAGTATTTTCACAAAAAATACTAGATGAAGCCAGAGTGTCAACAATGTGGTAAGAATTAGTTTAATAACATATCAAATAAAGCTGCTCCCTGAACATAATATAATCTGGGTAGCCAAAGAAAAATGTTATTATGCTGAGTCAAACATTACATGCTGGATGTTTTCCCTTGCTTTTGAAACCCCACAGGAGGTAATGTTTTCTACAATATCAGCATAATCAAAATCATCACCCCCCAGCTTTTCCGAATAAAATTCAGTTGATATTCAATAATGAAAGCTGGGGAGTCTCGATTGTTAGAACTGTATAAAGTTTCACCTCAGAAAGCAATGGGGAGCCAAAGGAAAAATATTAATGAGGTCAAAATAGCACTCTAAAAAAGCACATTACATAAAGAGACTGCAGCATACATCACCCACTTCCCACACTCAGAAAATGTGCTCTCAAAATGACATTTTGAAAGTCTTTCTAGAGGTGAATTGCAAGGCTTTTAGGCATCATTTAAGGCCCCAGTTCAACAACACTTTAATGTAACTTATTTGAAATTCAGTTCTTCTTTACTCACCTGTCATGTCCTGAGTAAAGACATGTCACATTGGTGCTGATAATAACTACACTAGCCTAAGCTGTTCCTTTACATCAGTGTACATGGAAGGTGTAAAGGGAACACTTCAGCAGATGACTACACTGCCAAAAGATGAGGCTGTAAGAGAGAGCTTTCCTGTTCATTGTCATAGCTCGGCCAACATGAAAATAAACCCTGGTTCTCTTCGTTTGCAAAGGCTGTTGACAATATGATGCATAGTATTGTCAAACCTTAGGTCCCAGATTTGGACCTTAGCGTCCAAAATATGGGGGTTAGCATGAAAACCTCCAAGCTTAGTTACCAGCTTGGACCTGGTACTTGCTGCCACCACCCAAAAAATTAGAGTGTTTTGGGGCACTCTGGTCCCCCTGAAAAACCTTCCCTGGGGACCCCAAGACCCAAATCCCTTGAGTCTCACAACAAAGGGAAATAATCCTTTTTCCCTTCCCCCCTCCAGGTGCTCCTGGAGAGATACACAGACACAAGCTCTGTGAATCCAAACAGAGTGACTCCCCCTCTCCGTTCCCAGTCCTGGAAACAAAAGCACTTTCCTCTTCACCCAGAGGGAATGCAAAATCAGGCTAGCAAATCCAACACACACAGATCTCCCCCTGATTTCTTCCTCCCACCAATTCCCTGGTGAGTACAGACTCAATTTCCCTGAAATTTCCCAGAAAAGAAAACTCCAACAGGTCTTAAAAGAAAGCTTTATATAAAAAAAAGAAAGAAAAAATACATACAAATGGTCTCTCTGTATTAAGGTGACAAAATACAGGGTCAATTGCTTAAAAGAAATATGAATAAACAGCCTTATTCAAAAAGAATACAAATCAAAGCACTCCAGCACTTATATTCATGCAAATACCAAAGAAAAGAAACCATATAACTTACTATCTGATCTCTTTGTCCTTACACTTAGAAACAGAAGATTAGAAAGCAGAAACTACTTCTCCAAAGCTCAGAGAAAGCAGGCAGACAGAAAACAAAGACCTCAGACACAAAATTCCCTCCACCCAAAGTTGAAAAAATCCGGTTTCCTGATTGGTCCTCTGGTCAGGTGCTTCAGGTGAAAGAGACATTAACCCTTAGCTATCTGTTTATGACAAGTATGAAACAGGCAAATATGCTGAAAATATAGTTAACGCATGAGTGAACATGACAAAATATATGGCATGGATCCCCTAGACCTGACTTTATGACCTATGGTCTGTCTAATGTTTTGGGTAATTTTATGCTTGCTAGAGCTAAAAGGACATTATCAGATTATAAACTGGAAAGGGGAACATGCAGGGGGGCAGGTAAGTGAACATAAGTAAATGGATTATTAAGCTTTCTATAGTTAAGGGCCTGTTATATCAGTTTAAGGCTTTGTGGGAATAGTTAGGCTAAAAGCTGGGATTTAACTGAACAGTGTAGGCCCAAGGAGATAACACCATGCCAGATATTTTGCCCTCTCATTTTGAGAGATAAGAAAGTAGCCACAAATGAGTAGAAGTACACCACAGTTCCACAAGAAGGGATTTGGGGGTGCATAACAAGCAGGTTGCTATGCAGTATATAATCAGTGAGATCGTATTTACATATAGGAATTATTAAGAAATAAGTGATGTAAATAATGAATTTTAATTCTTGATGCTTAATTATAGGCACCCCAAAGGCCACATGTGGATAGGGGCAGCTATTGACCTTATTTTAATCAGGGTAAAGGAGAAAATATGGTATTTATATCCAAACTATTACCATAAGGAAGCGTATAAAATACCACACCCAGTTCCCATTTGTTCAGGTACTTGGGTCCCTGACATGGTGTAAACTGAATCAAGAGCTCCCTTCTGATGCACTTTATTTACTTTCCCCTCCATCTCTGTTTCCAATAGGTAGTAAGTATGCACAGTGCAAGATTGTAAGTATGAACAGTTCAGGAAGCCACTTTACTGTGTTTATCTTATTCTAATTATCATGTATATTGATCCTGGCATATGATTTCAATTATTGTTGTCTGCATTAAATAAAGTTTCTCTGTGTGTTTCACTAATTTCCATCTTCTCAATTAACTTTTAGTAGCTGCTTAGGAAGAGAACCTGTTATCTATGACAAGTGCATGTTAGACTGCAATACATAATCTTATAAATTGTAATCATTGTTCAGGCTACAGCATGGAAGGTTGCACATTTTCCCCAAAAAGTTTACCAACCTATTCACTTGGCTTCCACTAGAATCCACGGTCATGGAGAACAACCAGTTAGCCTTTTACATAAGGAATGTACGGAACTGGAACAGAAAACCACCTACACAAATACAAATTTAAATTTCCAATGTATAGCTTTAATATCTGGATAGTAAGACTCTCCACAAGCCATTGTGACCCGACTTCAGGGAACTTGGAAGCATGCTGAAGAAGAATGTCGAACCAATCTTCTTTAATATACTTTTCTGATACTTCCTGCCCCACAAGCAAAGGAAGACAGAAGGTAGATGATTCTGGCAGTGAACCTGATGGCTAGGTAAGTGGTCTAGGATGGAGGATTTTGGTCCACCTTCTATGGGGAGAAGGGCAAAACAGTTTGGATGGCCTCCACATCAGAAGAAGAGGGACCAATATTCTCAGAAACAGGCCAGCTAGAGTAGTCAGGATGGCATGAAATCAATAACAAAAGGTAAGGGTAAAAAGAGGGAAGTACAAAAATTAGGTGTTGAGAACAAAATTAATCAAGGAACCAAAGGACATGAAGTGAATAAACTCTTTATTTTACAGTACACTAATGCTAAGAGTCTATGTAACAAACAAGAGGAATTGAAGTTACTCATTTATAAGCGTGAATTTGATCAAGCTGGTATTACTGAAACCTGGATAATGAGGTAAGGTGATTCTCATGACTGGAATATTAAAATCAAAGGTTATAACCTATTTAGGAACTGTGCAAAAGGAGCGAGGGAGTGGCACTCTATGTAAAACATGGCATTATCTGCTTCTGAATCACTAATAACTCAGATGAAAATTATCTTGAATTAAGGATGACTGTCCTAAAGCACAAATATGGGGTAATGGTTGGTGTCTGCTACAGACCATTGAATCACTTGAGGGAACAGGATGACTGGCTCCTTACTCACCTATTTATAGTATGTGTGTGGGGGAGGAGATGTTTTATCATGGGGGACATAATTTTGAGTGACATATGTTAAACATCTTATGCTACCAGAACTAAAACATCCTTGGAATTTCTAAATATGATAAATGACAATTTCTTAACTCAAAAAGGGCTGCATCCAACACAGAGGAATTCTACATTCGACATTGTCTTGACCAATAAAGAGGAACTGATCATAGAATTAAAAGCAATCATGCATTGATCACATTTATAACATGCAAATAGAATAAAATCCAGATCAGTAATATATATGCTTGGTGCTTTAAAAGGACCAGTTTCACAAAGCTGAAAACAATTATGAGCCAAATCAGCTGAGAGGAAGAATGTAATAAAAAAAGTGTGAATAAATTGGAAATTGTTGTATAAGTAGAAATTGTTTAAGAACACTTTACTAGATGCCCCAAAATGCCAAAATTCCACAATCAAGGAAGAAGACCATATTGGTTTAGAAAACCAATCTGGTTTACAGGAAAAGTGAAAATAGCTATTTTTTAAAATATGTGTGTGTGCGTGTGCGTGTGTGTGAGCGTGTGTGTGTGTGAGAGAGAGAGAGAGAGAGAGAGCACACAAATGAAAGAAATGGGAAGTTGATAGTAATGAATATAAATCTGAAGCTAGCAATTGTAGAAAATTGATAAAAGAAACAAAGCACAAGGAATAATCTACGGCCGGCAGAGTTAACGATAATAAGAATGAGTTTTTTAAACATGTAAAGAATAAAAAGAATACTAACAATGGTATTCATCCATTACTAGATGGAAATGGTAGAATTATCAATAATAATGCAGAAAAAGCAAAAGTGTTAAATAAATATTTCTGTTCTATATTTGGGGAAAAACAGATTATGTAATCATATAATGTGATAACACACTTTCCATTCCACTTGTACCTCAGGAAGATGTTAAAGCACAGCTATCAAAGGCAGATATTTTTAAATCAGCAGGTCGGGTAACTTGCATCCAAGAGTTTTAAAAGAGCCAGCTCAGGAGCTCATTGGACTGTTAATGATGCTTTTCAATAAGTCTTGATACATTGGGGAAGTTCCAGAACACTAATATAATACCAATATTTTAAAAAGAGTAAACAACATTAATCCCAGGCAAGTTAATGTACTGGCTGATACAGGACTTGATTAATAAAGAATTAAAAGAGGGTAATATAATTAATGCCAGTGAACATGGTTTTTTGGAAAACAGATCTTATTAAATTAACTTGATTTTCTTCTTTTATGAACTGACAAGTTTGGTTGTTAATGACAATAATGTTTATGTAATATACATAGACTTTGATGTCTGACTTGGTAACACATGACATTTTGATTAAAATCTAGAACAATATAAAATTAACATAGCACACATTAAGTGGGTTAAAAGCCAGCTAATAGATAGGTCTCAAAATGTAAATGTAAATAGGAAATCATCAATGAACAGGTGTGTTTCTAGTAACATAACATAATTCATAGTTGACAAAAAATGGGAGGGGAAAGATGGTAAATAATGAAGAGACAAGGTCTCTGATAAAGAGTGATCTATATCACTTAGTAAGCTGGGTGCAAGCAAACAATATGTGTTTTAATAAGGCTAAATGTAAGGACATACACCTAAGAACAAGAATGTAGGCCATACTTACAGGATGGGGGACTGCATCTTGGGAAGCAGTGACTCTGAAAATGATTTGGGGGTTGTGATGGATAATCAACTAAACATGAGCTCTTAGTGCACAGCTGTGGTCAAATGGACTAATGCAATTATTGGGTGCATAAACAGGTGAGTAGAGAGGTTATTTTACTTCTGTATCTGACACTGGTATGACCAACTGCTAGAATATTGTGTCTAGTTCTGGTACCCACAATTCAAGGAGGATGTTGATAAACTGAAGAGGATACAGAGAAGAGCCACGAGAATGATTAAAGGATTAGGAAAGTGCCTTACAGCCATAGAATCAAGGAACTAAATCTATTTAGTTTAACAAAAGAAGGTTAAGGGGTGTCTTGATTATAGTCTAGTATCTAGATGAGAGAAATATTTAATAATGGGCTCTTCAATCTAGCAGAGACAGGTATAACATGATCTAGTGGCTGAAAGTTCAAGCTAGACAGATTGATCCAAGAAATAAGGTGTACATTTTTCACAGTGAAAATAATTAACGATTTGGAACAACTTATCAAGGGGTATGAAAGGGTCTTCATCACTGACCATTTTTAAATCAATATTTAATGTTTTTCTAAAAGATATGCTTTAGAAATTATTTGGGGGAAAGTTCAATGGCTTGTGTTATACAGGGGCTCGGACTGGATGATCAGAATGGTTCCTTTTGGCCTTGGAATCTATGAATTCAGTACGCATTATATTCATTATTTAAAGCAAAATTGTATTATTTTCTTTCATAGATAAGAGAAAGATGTCACGTCTCTAGTAGGAGACATACTGAACTCAATTTCAAAGCCTTTAAAAAGCAAAATAAGAATAAAGGCTGGAAAATACTGCACACTCCCCTTTTAACACACATTATCATGGGCAAATGGCTGAAGACAACAAAACTGGATTTCTCAAACCAAAATTATTTAATTATTTCAGTATATTGTCTCTGATTTTAATGCAGCTTTTGAATGAACTACAAAGGCCCACAGAGTACACAACATATGCTATAGCACTGATTCTCATCTTGTCATATCCCTGTGTCTGTTAATCCTGCATATAACAATTACAACCAGGGCCTATGTCTCCTTCACACACTGGAAAAAAAATCCTTTTACAATGGGGAGGAACAACCTTAAGAATTATCCCACCATCTTGCAATTTCCACATGTTTGTCCAATTCCAGAGTGAACGGTTTCATGAATGTTTGCTTTACCACGCTGAGGTTCCCATTCTGCAGCCCCCCATTCTGCAACAAGCCACTGCCTGCAGATGTTCCAAATGCATTCTCATTTTACCAACTACTGTCCTGGCACAAACCTGAATATTGCAGGCAACTAATGACTGACAAAAGAGATGAACACACAAATACATTTTGATAAATCATTTCCAGGCTTTGGAGCTGCTCTGCAGAGCTTACGTTCTGTCCATGCTCTGCCTCCCTTTGCCCCCTGCACACTGCCACACATTGATCACACACTCCCTATGTGGCTTCCCACACACACCAAGCCATTATTGGGCAATGGAACAATAGCATTCTTGTACATGGGGTGACACTTCAGCCACAGAAGAGGGGCTGGATTTGTGGAGTTTAAATGTTATTCAATATTGTTCCAATTGTTAGCAGCCTGAATTTAGGAATCCTGAAACTGATTTTAGTACAGTTGCCAACTTTCACGCACTAGATAAGCACGCCGACTTTCATAATATGTCAAAAATCAAGCTAATCTCATTTCAAAACAAGGCCAAAAGAAGCCAGTCACTGAGAAGCCCAACACTGTGTGTGACTAGATCCCCACGGCGTGCAGTCTGGGTCTGGGGCAGGTGCACTGGGCACCCCTCACTCTCTCCCCCCCTTGCCTCTGCTTGCTGGGAGCTGATCAAAAAGAAAAAAAAAAGAAAGCAGCAACAAGCTACAAGCCAAAAACTAGCCAACAAGCAACTCACAAGATAATTGAGCCAAAACAAGCCCAATTTCTATGTTTTTTCGCAGGACTGGCATGTCTGGATTTTAGATGGAAAATAGTCCAAAAGAGAAAAGCTATGCTCTCTCAGTGAATCTTCCTGTAGAAATGCTTTTAATAAATAGATGATTAAGTACAGATGCATACATAATCAATTATATTTTAAAGCCCATCTCAAGTTTTCATCTGCGAATATTTCTTTAAATTAGTTATTGAATTTTTCAGCTTCTATACTTAATTTTCTTGTCTTTATCTCAAGGAAACCTCACCATACTAAATTGCTCCACAGCATGCTCCTGAACTCATTTTGAATGTTGAATTGTAGCCTCTGGCAAAATGAAATATACAGTTGTGTTTTTTCTTTGTTCTGCCATGAAATATCTTAGGTATTTTCTCCCAAAGCCATCAGACACAACAGATAAATGGAATATTTCCATTCATTAGGAAGAGGCAGAATTCAGTTTATCTGAATTACATTCTTTAATATAATCTTCATAAAGTCTCCCAGTTGTATTACCACAGAATGACCCAGGCCACAGACCTGACAGGCGAAATTCCCCATTGCAATCAGTTGTAGTTCTCCTGGTTTAGGGACTACAAGATCAGTGTTAAATTTCTAATGTTAATATTCATAGTTGCTATAGTAAAACATACATTATTAAAAGACAAAGGATAACACTGAATAGTTCATTCAGCAACAGCTTTTCATTCTGTTTAGGAACAACACCTGAGATGTACTTGATCTCAATCAAGGCATAGAGCATCCTTTTTTACCTCCTTCAACACAGATTAAATTGCAGTTGAATGGAAATAAGTCACTGTTTTGTTTGATTCTGAATTTTTCCCCTAACTATTCAGGAAAACTGCCTCTCTCTTGGACAGTTATGCAATGATAGACAATGGGACAAAACTAAGATGAACATACTAGCCTTTTGTTATTTTATTTTAATTGTGTTTTACATTCCCATATGCGCCATGTAATGACAAACAAAACAAACAAAAACAGTGCATCAAACATTTGCTATTCTTCCTGAAGGACAAATAATGCATTGAATATCATTCTAGCTATGAAGAAAGTTTACACATACCATTATCATTTGAACTTGTTTTCCACCTTGTCAGGATGGTTTTTTTTTTAAATCCTGTATTTTCGCATATATGAAATAGTATAGTACATTGGAAAAGAAATTGATTCTTATACAAAGTATTCATTTTTTAAACCTGATTTGAACAATAAAATTATACATTTTAAAGGGTTTAAATCAGTGTTTCTCAAACCGGGTTCGCCGCTTGTGCAGGGAACGCCCCTGGCGGGCCGGACCAGTTTGTTTACCTGCCCCGTCCGCAGGTCCGGCCGATCGTGGCTTCCACCTGCCACGGTTCACTGCTCTGGGCCAATGGGAGCTGCTGGAAGTGTTGCTGGCTGAGGGCCATACTGGCTGCTGCTTCCAGCAGCTCCCATCTACCTCTAGCGGTGAACCGTGGCCAGTGGGAGCCACGATCGGCCGGACCTGCAGACGTGACAGGTAAACAAACTGGCACAGCCTGCCAGGGCTTTCCCTACACAAGTGGCGACCCCAGTTTGAGAAACACTGTAATATGTAATCATCAAGTGATCCATCCACTGTTGCCTATTCCTAGCTTCTGGTAAACAGAGGCTAGGGATACCATCCCTGTCAAACTTGGCTAATAGCCATTGATGGACCTATTCTCCATGAACTTATCTAGTTCTCTTTTTGAACCCTGTTATAATCTTGGCCTTCACAACATTCTCTGGCAAGGAGTTCCACAGGTTGACTGTGCATGATATGAAAAAATATTTTTGTTTCATTTGTTTCAAACCTGCTGCCTGTTCAGTTCATTTGGTGCTACCTACTTCTTGTGTTATGAAAAGGAGTAAATAACGCTTCCTTATTTACTTTCTCCATGCCAGTCATGATTTTATAGCCCTGGATCATATCCCCCACCCTTAGTCGTCTCTTTTCCAAGCTGAAAATTCCCAATTTTATTAATCTCTCCTCAGATCTCATACCCCTCATACCTCTTCATACCCCTAATCATTTCTGTTGCCCTTTTATGAACCTTTTCCAATTCCAATATATCTTTTTTGAGATCTGCATGCAATATTCAAGATGTGGGTATACCATGGATTTACACAGAGGCAATATGATATTTTATTATCTATCCCTTTCTTAATGATTCCAAATATTCTGTTGGCTTTTTTGACTGCTGCTACACACTGAGTGGATGTTTTCAGAGAACTTTCCACAATGACTCCAAGATCTCTTTCTTGAGTAGTAACAGACAATTTAGAGCCCCTTATTTTATATGTCTAGTTGGTATTATATTTTCCAATGTGCATTACTTTTCATTTATCAGCACTGAATTACATTTGCATTTTGTTGCCCAGTCACTCAGTTTTGAGTGATCCCTTTGCAGCTCTTCAAAGTCTGCTTGGGACTTAATTATCTTGAGCCATTTTTTATCATCTACAAATTTTGCCACCTCACTCTTTACTGCTTTTTTGAGATCATTTATGAATATGTTGAATAGTACTGGGCCCAGCACAGACCCCTTGGGGACACCACTATTTGCCTCTCTCTAGTCTGAAAACTGATAATTTATTCCTACCCTTTGTTTCCTATCTTTTAACCAGTTACCCATCCAGGAGAGGAGCTTACCTCTTATCCCATGACAGTTTACTTTGCTTAAGAACCTTTGGTGAGGGATCTTGTCAAAGGCTTTCTGAAAATCTAAGTACACTATATCCATTGGATTCCCATTGTCCACATGCTTGTTGACCCCATCAAAGAATTCTAGGAGATTGTAAGGCATAATTTCCCTTTTCAAAAACAATGTTGACCCTTCCTCAACAGATTATGTTCATCTATGTGTCTGACAATTTTGTTCTTTACTATAGTTTCAACCAGTTTGCCCGGTACTGAGGTCAGGTTTACCGGCCTGTAATTGCCAGGATCACCTCTGGGGTCACAAACTTCCTTAAACATATTTAATCAAACTTTGTCACTGTGTAAAGGAGTCTTAGTTGGAGTTACTGACATGCTGAGAGCCTGGAAGAAGGAGGAAAGCTTCTTTAGTAATCACATTGTGTAGTTTCCAAATTCAATGGTTGCTTACAGAAAGATTCTTATACTGACTACCGACTCATCTAACATCAGTTCACAGTTCTCAAAAGTTTTTAATTCTACAGACTACCAGGGAAGGCTCTATAAACTATAGTAGAACATGGACCAAATTTGAGAATCCCTGCTCTATTTTACAATTTGTAAAAATCAAAAATCCAATAACAACATCTATGATCTGATTCTCATTATGTCTCACGGTGTTGCTTTCATAAATACAGCTGACAGATCTTCTCTGGCTTCTTTTTAATTCTACTGATTTTGCCTATAGTACCCTTACAAAGCCAGATGCCTTATACAAGCATGTAAAATCACCACTACAGAAGTGCAGCACAGTTTATAAATGTCTAACTAAGAAAGCTAAATTATAAATAGAACACCTCAAAGCAACGCCTTTCAGAGTGTACTTCAGAAGTCTCTTGTGTAAGCAGAACAAAGGAGACAGAGAAGAAAGATAAAGGCTTTGGGCACACAATTACACACAAGTTCCTGACAAAGTATCTTCTCTCTTATGAGACCGCAAGACATAACATACATTTAGGTAAATAACCTATCAGGCTTATCACAAAGTTCTTCATATGACTAAAGGGAATGTAAAAGCTAGTAAGAAGGAAGAAAGAATGCAAGACAAATGAAAACTAGCATGATTTCAAATGCTACAGTATTTCCAGGTAAGCTGAATAAGCAGTGTTGTAGGTCTGGCAGATGGAATTGCAAATCAGCATAGTAAGGGATTTGCAGGAATCGTCTAGTGAGCCTCACTGATTAAACTACTTTTTTTATTGTGAAGCGCTTGCACAGTTCAAAGTATTACACAAATAAGTCTTCCTTAAGAAACTAATGCCTGAGAGGAAATAGTAGAGCCCTTAGAGTATACATTACCACTGAGAAAAAAGCAGAAACAGGGTGGAGGCAGAGAAGAGGAGGAGCTTGTAGCAACAGTTTCTCAAATGAAAAGATTTAAAATACTATAGGGATACAGGGCTACCTTTTTGAAAGGTTTCTGATTTCATTCCCACAATTTACACAGATGTTTACATTCTTTCATTGGTTTACCTAAATCCTTTATGTCACCAGCTAAAATTCAAGTTATTAATGAACAATTTTTTTTTCTCTTTCAAGACTGGTCCATGCTCTATCTGAAATTATCCCAATTCAGTACTTAGTAGGATGTCCATATCATAGATAACACCGCCATAATTAGAACTAATTGGTTCCCTTGCTACCATTCTGAGTGAAAAAGGCAAAGAATGAATGGGTGTGGAAACTGAACTACTATCATATTTTGTCTTGGTTAAACACTAACAATATGTTGAATGCTGGACAAGACACAAATACAGTTCCTGCTCTGAATAGCAGATACAAATAAAACAATATTAACTTTGTGTACATAAAATTATTACCTCATGACCCTGATTTATGTGGGTTAATGTTTGCAGAATTTAGCAGATATCGACAAAAAAGGAAGTGTGTGGGGGGGGGGACTTGTAGCAATAGGAGAAATCTAAGCATATGGACAGCATAGAAGATTTGGAGGAGCAAGCAAATGGGATGGTAAGTAAAGCATCTTTGGTGGAGAGAAGACAAGCAGGGGAACAGGCTAAATAACAAGATTTGGAGGCTGTGGTAGAATAGTGCCTGGCCTCAAAGCAAGGGCAAGAAGTTTAGATTTGCCACTGTGGGCAAAAGGAAGACTATGACAGGATTTAAGAATGGGTCTTTGACTTGTAGAAAATAAAGATTAACCCATTAAAAATAAAGCACTTCTAAATAAATCAGTTTAGAGAACCAGTTATGCTAAAAATATATGTATGTGCTTGAAAAGATGGGCTTACACGTGTACCTTTGCTCTACACTAGGCACATAATATTTGTAGGTTCTTATTTTAGCATACAACAATTTTCATGCTTTTCATCATCACTTTTTGAATATGCTTAAATACTTGGATGTTCAATTGAATAAGCCAGTAGGTGCACAATTGACATTTTTGAGAATAAAATAGAGTCATGACTGTTTTCAAAATGTAGCCTTCTGCATTTCAAGAGGAAAGATATGACTCTCTGAAGTCATTCAACAGTTGACTTTGGTTCAGCGACCACTACATGCATGCAAGTATTAATTCAGTTACCATATCAGAAAGCAGTTGCTGACCAAGATGCTGTTTGTGCTAGAAGATAAACAGATTATCATTTTCTACTGAAGTTCTAGGGTTATAAACCATAAACAGCAATGATCTCTTCTAACAGGATTTTCTTTCAGTGATCAGAGCATCAAATATATACTTGTAAGCAGAGAAAAAATAGCTTTACTAACAGAATAATAATGCTATCCGGAGATCTAATTTTCTCCTACTCAGAATTCAAATTGAGAGAAGGGGGGGTTGGCTCCCTGCCCTACCAATCATAGTCCTTTACCAAGCCATTCATCCAGTCACAGGATACCTTCCCTATGGAGTAGCTGCACTGGACATCCATTCCACTTATATATTGAGTTGCAACATATAGTCTAATTCCCATAAGTGCTGGAACTAGGGGTGCTGCTGCACCTTCTGGCTTAAAGTGGTTTCCATCATATACAGGGTTTACAGTTTAGTTCAATGGCTCTCAGCACTATCACTATACAAATTGTTCCAGCACCTCTGTTAACTCTCTTCATGCCACAGGTCAACAAAGCCCTCCCTGAACCTGCTGAAGGGAAGGTGAAAACCCCAAACTCTGTCTAGGCCAGTCTGGTGATAAAGGAAAATTCCTTTCCAGCCCCCCTAAAAAGGGTTGACTAGCACAATGCCCACAACAGGTCTCGACCAAATCTGGCATTTCACCACCTTAAGGGGAGGGAGGGTGGGTAGGTGCCGCTTCAGTCTGCTCCATGTGAAAAGGGGCTTCAGACCATGGGCTGCCCCTTTTAAGCCCTTTGGCCCATCCAAATTCCAGGGGATGTCAGTGTCACCCCTTGATCCCTTTTCAGCAGTTTTACTTCTTTCTCTCCTCTCCCTCCATAAAGCACTGTTCCCTTCATTCAGCCAGTCAGCCAGCCAAATTCCCAGTTGGTTAAAGGTGTGGTGCAGTCATTGGTAAATCTGTGAGTTTGTCAGCTAATGGTTGAAGAGAGACCAGTACTTACTAATTCTGTACTCAAGGCACAGAAAACCAAAAAAAGTATGCTACATAAAAAAAATATTAAGGCAATGGGAAGGAGCAAGACCAAAACCACAGTAAATAACAGTAGCGAAAAGTAGGAAGGGCTGTAAGAATTCTGTAAACCAGAAAAAAAATCTCGCATCTAGTACATAACTAAAACAATGGCAGATTTTCCATTTTCAGAACTGTATCAGTTAGGTAGGATTAATTCAATACAATTTAGTTCCCTACTGTCACATTTGGGGATAAATTCTATCATCATACAGGCACATTCAACTTCTATTGACACTGATGGGAGACAGGCATGAGCAGTTGAGGGCAGAGTTAAATAGACTAGATTTCTGTTCATAATGAACAAATCTCTCTGCTGTTTGAATATACTGATAGTGTGGCATAGTTTAGTGGTCTCAGAACTATAGCAAGACCCAGGAACTCCTGAATTATAATTAGGACTCTGACACTGATTTCCGATGCGTCCTTCAGCAAAGAATGTCTCTTGTCTGTATTCCCAAACATGAAGTACAGATAATACTACCTGCTCACATACATGGGGTTAATAAACACAAGAAAAGTGCTTTGAAGATTGAGAATGATATATATTATGTGATCACTATGATATATAACTACTAGACAATATTTTGTAACATTTTAAAAGCTGTCAAATAATACATAGGAATGTTGTCTGTTAAGAGTTCAGCATTTTTCTTATGTATGTACCCTATTAATTAACCTAGCACTATGTCTACATCTCTCAAAAACAAACATACTAAAAGTAATGTGAAGAAGAAATAAAGATAAAAGAGTTTCACAAAAAGAAACTGCAAATCAGCAGTAGAAATCTAAGTGAAACAGTGAAGTACCACTAGCAAAAATTAAATTGGAAAGCCAACATGTCAGCAAAAATGAATGGGTTAATATTCTAAATTTCTGTCCTGAATGTTAGCTCACGTTTTCCCCTCTGATAACCTTTAACACATGCTGTTATTTCAAAGTCACTCTGGGCACTTATTTAGATGGACTCCTATTACCAAAAAACCTTTCTCCTTTTAACATATTTAGTAGTTATATTTATTCTGATAATATTCTATTTGACAATTTTATCACTGATGGAACTTTCTCAGCTTGTGCAGGTTATTTAGACTCCTTTGTTTTAGACTCTTCAGAGCAAATATCATTTGTGATCCAAGGATTCTGATATGATTCTTCTTCAGGGACCAAGTCAATTTTTTCCCCCAGTTTTTCTATTACTGAAAAGTTATGCTACTGCAATAGAGCTTCTGCTGAGACTAATCTGTTTATACTGGATGAAAGCTTATTTCGTTAGTGCAGATAACAAGAGAAGCTGCTGTTCCATGTATACATTCAGCCCTTAGGTAGTGTGTGTGAGGTCTGCACTGTTACCTTCTGTGGGGGTTCCAACCCAAGAAGTCAGCTTGAACTTGCATTGAGAACTCCTCAGGAGTTACCTGGAAATATCCTTTTCCCAGCAAGCAATGGCACCCCCATTTTTAAAGCTGCACTGGCGAGCTAGTGGACCCCACCAGTGGAGAAATATAAGTGTACAGTAACTCCTCACTTAAACTCGTCCCAGTTAATGTTTCGTTGTTACATTGCTGATTAATTAGGGAAAATGTTTGTTTAAAGTTGTGTAATGCTCCCTTCTAACGCTGTTTGGCAGCTGCCTGCTTTGTCTACTGCTTGCAGGAAGAGCAGCCCATTGCAGCTAGCTGGAGGGGGCTCAGAATCAGGGTGGACCAGCAACCCCTATCCGCTCCCCACTCCCCTAAATTCCCTGTGCAGCAGCTGCCTGCAGTTTAGCTGTGTCCCTCCCCACACTGCCATGTGCTGCTCCTGCCCTCTGCCTTGGAGCTGCTCCCCCAGACTCCTGCTTACTGTGCCGGGGGGGGGAGGGAAGGAAGAGGTGGGCTGTCAGGGTGCCCGCCTCCCCCCTGCTCCTGCACCCTGCTTACCCCATCTTCCATAGAGCAGGCAGGGGAACACCAGGGTTGTGGTCTCAGCAAGCTGATCTAATTAACAAGGCAGTGTACTTAAGGGAAATGTGCATATCTCCCTCCATTCCTGCTGCCTTGCAGAGTGAGAGAGTTAACCCTTGAGGGCTCAGCCAATTGCTAGTTAATCATTTAGTAGTAAGGGAAATATCCCACCCTCTGACTCCTCCACTTCAACCAAGCTTCACAATCATCATCACTGTGTACCAGTATTAAATTGTTCGCTTAAAACTTATACTGTGTGTGTGTGTGTGTGTGTGTGTGTACATAGTCTTTTTTCTGGTGAAAAAAATTTCCCTGGAACCTAACCCCCACATTTACATTAATTCTTTTGGGGAAATTGGATTCGCTTAACATCGTTTCGCTTAGTCGCATTTTTCAGGAACATAGCCACAATGTTAAGTGAGGAGTTACTGTACCTTGAGTCACTTTGACTCAGCCCTCTACACAGATTTTCAGATAACAAGGGCCTTCCTCTGCAGTCTGTGCCACTAGAGCAAACAGAGTGTAGAGATTTTAGGCCCAATCAATAGTCTATTGTGGTCACCTTATGACTTATATTTTCTAACCTCAAGTGTCCTGTTCATAAAAAGGGGGAGGGAGAAGACTGTAAATTATCCATTATTTGAAAACAAGCAGAACAAAATGAAAAACACAACTATCTGTCCAATTATACAATTTTAAAGTAGTGCAAAAAAAGGATTCAGTTAAGAAATGCAGATTTAATAACAGTTTCCTTCATAAAAGAAAATGACCCAATTTTAGTGTGTTTTTGTTATTAAAAAAAAACTGTCAAGTACATTCCTGTACGTTACCCTAACGACTTTTGGTCCTTTTCCTATCGAATGCTGTCTGTATCCATCTATTGAGGACAAGGTGTGAAACCTCTCAACAATCTCTCAATCTAGGCAAATATTTAACTCCACTAGCCAAAGATTTTTCCCCACATGTGGTCTCTGGCAGGCTGAGATACCCAATCCCCTCCTAACTCAAAAAGTGGGAACACCATGTGAGACTTGGGGCCAAATTCTCTGCTGATAATGCTCTAATGAAATCAATGGAGTTACATCAGCAGACAATGTGGGGTTACCTGTCTTTTCTAGTGAGCAATTATTATAGGCCCTTTTTGAACCTGAAAGCTTAGCATTAAGGATAGAGTCTTACATCCATGTTAAGCTTTACTGTGCTCTATATAGTTTCCTAACTCCAATGGTCATGTTCACAAAAATACACTCTACCTGAACATATTCACTATATTCTTTCTTCACCATGAGCCATAGTGGATAGTCTTTTCAAAATCAATACAGAAAACATTCATTTATTCACCCTGCATGCACGTGGTGATAAGACCAACAAATTTAAATTTTCAGTACAAATAATGAATACAGTGGATTCATGGGTTTTTGAAAATGTTTTAGGTATGGGTATAATTGCATAATTGCTGAATGTATGCAGTTTCTTATTGCATAACCTATAAAAAGGCAAGAACCTGGCACAAGAATAATTTAGACAGCCATTTGCTTATAGCACTGTGTCCCTGTCAGGAAAATAGTTACATTTAAACCTAAGTATTCATTATACATCTAGCATTTTGAGTGCTCATTTGTTCTGCATTTTTATTATATGAACATACAGAACAAGGAGATTAATTATAAGATAGAAAGTTCTAGCTTAACCAAAACATTAGGCAGAGTTCCAAAACAGTAAGCAAAGAAACCTCCAAAGTCATCATAAAAAGTGCAGTAAAGTTTAAGGACAGGCAGATTTAACAAAGGAAATTTTATCTGGGTGTTCTCTTTTTCCGCACTTGAACCATCACGAGTATGCAGAGTGCTTCACAGACTTCCAAGGAATGTTATAACCCAAAATATTTTTAGCAACACACACACATTATTATCGGGGTAGACAACCTATGGTATGCATGCCAAAGGCGGCACGTGAGCTGATTTTCAGTGGCACTCACACTGCTCAGGTCCTGGCTACCGGTCTGGGGGGGATTCTGCATTTTAATTTAATTTTAAGTGACGCTTCTTAAACATTTTACAAACCTTATTTACTTTAAATACAACAGTTTAGTTATATATTATAAACTTAGAGAATGAGACCTTTTAAAAACATTAAAATGTATGACTGGTGCGCAAAACCTTAAATTAGAGTGAATAAATGAAGACTCGGCACAGCACTTCTGAAAGGTTGCCAACCCCTGCTATCATTATGGCTGAAATTTACAGATGCATAGGGAGCCCTCACAAGCTCCTATGCACTACTTAAGCTTTAAGGTCCAATTATCCCAAGATTTCCCTGATCAGGTCCTGGA
Source organism: Gopherus evgoodei (assembly GCF_007399415.2). Lineage (NCBI taxonomy): Eukaryota > Metazoa > Chordata > Testudines > Testudinidae > Gopherus > Gopherus evgoodei. The sequence goes on from NC_044324.1 coordinate 52,989,190, forward strand.
GGCCTGAGCCAGAGCCTACTGCAAAGTGACTTCAGTGGGCTTTGTCTTAGACCCTAAAGGAGCAAAAGGGCTCTGTATGTGCAAGCTGCCTTGTTGCTTTGTGGTCCCCATGTAGCATCCAGGTAAAGCTGAAGTCTCTGCACTCTCCTGAGTACAGTGTCTACTCCCTCTTCTCTTTCTCTCAAGCCAAAAGAGTTGGGCATTAAGAGGCGGACATTCTGTACCATCTTGTCTTTCCAATATCTCCTCAGACATCTTGGGTATGCCTAAGGCTTTGCTGGAATCACATTGGATTGTTTTAAGAGCATACATGTGTGTTTGTGTGCGTATGAAGGGGGGGTCCATGTCCTGCTTGCAGGCTAGTGTTAGGGTGACCACCTGTCCCTTATTTTAAGATTTGTTGAAATCACAGAGCAGTGGGTTAGAAGGGACCATAATGGTCATCTAATCTAACCCCCAAGATGCAGGATTTGTTGTGTCTAAACCATCCAAGACAGATGGTTATCCAGCTTCTTTCTGAAAACATCCAGTGAGGGAGCTTCTACAATCTCCCTATGCAGTCTGAGCCACTGTCCTAATGTTCTTACAGTTAGGAAGTTTTTTCCTGAGATTTAATCTAAATCTGCTATTCTATAGTTTGAACCCATTACTTCTTGCCCTGCCCTCTGTGGCAATGTATTAAAACTGATAATAATTACCATTTTAAACATTAATTGAAACTTATGATAATTTCTTGGTGCAGTTGAGGGCAGTAAAAATGTACACTTTAGATATGCTAAGGGAATATGCTAAGGGAAATGTTATTTTCCTAAAATGTCTCTTAAAATAAAGCAGAGTCCCTTATTTTTTCATGTTGTTTTCCTTTATTTCCATCCAACAAAAGTGGTTACCCTAGCTAGAGAACTCAAAAGGTGTGAGGAGATAGCCAATCTGAAAAGAGCCAGTTTAGAAAATGGTGGGATGAGTTGTCTCTCTCTGCCTTAAGGAACAGTCTGCTTTGTCTCTCTCTGCGTTTGGGTTCTTTTGTGATATCGTTCTGAATTCGAAGCAATAAAGTAGTGTAATATTGCAACCTTCCAGCAAGAGTATTTATATTTTTATCTAACTTCTCTGTGTGTATGTTGTGAACATAATCCAGCCATCCTCCTCCCCTCAACCTCCCTCCCTTCCCCAAACTCTCTCCGCTTTCATGGTCACTGTAAACAACACAACTCTGTTAACACTTCTTCCAGCTGTTCTCCACTGAAAACACTGTGGCATTCTGAAAACTGATAAAGAGAATCTAATAATCCGTAACTCTAAGGGACCCTAAGGAAGTATTCTAGTATGGGATCTTTCTATAGCTCACTACAGAATATTCCTCTAAATCAAGTTTTCAGTGGCCTCCACCAACATGTCTATTACACATTCATTGAAAAGGAAATTAATTTGTTTGGTGTTATTTTTTCCCCTTGAATTTAACAGGTTATAGATGGATCCATCCCAGGCTTCTTATAAAAACAAATGGCATAAGGCTAACTGTAACACCTGGAAAAAATAAAGTGGAATCCACATTAGATTCAAAACTAATCTCCTTCCCTTAAAATGGTTTGCCTGGTTCTGTAGTAAATATAGATGTACATGGCACTCCTTTAAAATGAATTGTGCTACAGCTTAATCCAGCGTGTTAATTGAAAAAAGAGAGAAATAGAAATAACAGATAATTCTCTTGTTTTCTAGAGACTGTGATTAATTTTAAGCGTTGATGGGTAAAGTGCAAACTTTGGTAATCACAGTTCCATTTCAAGGTCACTAATGAATGTGTGAAGCATTCCTGGAGGCTTTAGGAATGTCTAGAGAGGAGGGGAAGTGAGCAGAGAAAGCTGCCTGTCTGAGGAGAGTCAAATATTCAGACAGATAAATCTACACTTGTGACAGAAAGTAATTATGCCAACAGTGGGTATCACTAATGTTGATTGTTCAAGGCCAAATCTTGTTCCCATTATGCCAAATGTTCCATTCAAATCAGGAGGACAGAGTTGAACAGAGACAAAATTGGGCATGATAATTCTGGGTCTGAATTATTTAATGAGTTATCTAATAATAATCAGACTTCTGTCAGTACAATTATGAAGAAATTACCTCCTTCATGAGGCTAGTCCATTGTTTTCGCAAAGAGGACATATGGCTGTGTCATTACTACACATAGCAAAATATTTTCATGACTGCATAAATGACATCTATTTATTGTGGATACAAGAATTCTGAAGATAAATGGGGTGTGCACATTCGTGTCAATATATAGATTGCTCTTCCAGCTGATTGCAGTAATTCATTGAATAGCAATACTGGGAAATAAGATTTGGCTGCATTGTGGGTGAAATCTTGGTGGATCAGAATTTGGTCTTTGTGTGTTTTACAAGAAAGAATTATAGCAGCTTTCGCCTACCTTTACCTCCTGAGAGTACAACACAGCTCATCAAGACAATATATTTACTCAAATGTTCTGACAGATTGTATATTAGGAAAAACTTTTTCCCTAGGAGGGTGGTGAAGCACTGGAATTTGTTATGTAGAGAGGTGATGGAATCGCCTTCCTTAGAGGTTTTTAAGGTCAGGCTTGACAAAGCCCTGGCTGGGACGATTTAGTTGGGAATTGGTCGTGCTTTGAGCAGGGAGCTGGACTAGATGATGTCCTGAGGTCCCTTCCAACCCTGATATTCTATGATTCTATGAATAGCTAGGAAAGGAATTTGTTTGCACTGTCTGCTGTTCATAGTTTAATTTGTTACCTCCATTACCATATGCCATGTGTGCAGTTACATGAAAAATAATGAAAATAAATAAAAAATAGACAAGCCTCTTAAAACAGTATTGTCAAAAATAGATGATACCTCATATATTCTAATCACTACACATTCATGAAACTCATTCAGTGAACATTCATGTTCTTTTAAACTCAAGTATGTTCTGAATTGATGCTAGGTTTTGTGTGGCACCATGATGACATAGATACATTGGGATCCTTTTCAATGCTGATAAAAAAGGATGATCATTAGGTTACAGGTGACAGAGGAGTAAAGGCCCAGTACCCCCTATTATTTCTGACTAAGGCTAGCCTTGAGCACTTTAACTGGATTTATTTAAGTTTGCAAGGTTAACTTCAGCAGAAAAATGACAAAAAAGACGATTTGCTTAGAGCCCATTATAACAATGTTGGAGAAAAAAAGAGTTCACTGTTATCAGACAACTAAATCAATTCCTTGTTCTTTAGAGAAAGAAACAAATCCCTACAATATACCAGAGTCACGCCAAGGCCTTTCTCCTATATACTTTTTAAACTACCTATTTGTATCTTTCTTTAGGAAGTTAAAGTTTATCTTACTTGATTCACAGCTGTGGCCAATAATTTAAAAAAGATTCTGCTAACAAGAACATACAAAATGACACTATAGCAGGCACCCCATTAGTTACTAAATAGTTACTAAAAATGCAAGCAGTATTCATTATGGATGTTGCCTATGAGCAAGCACTATAGTTAAAATAACTAAATTATCTCAAATATGAATCCTTGTTTTAGAAGTTCGCAAATTTCTGAAAAAAAAAATCATCTTTTTAAATTAAAGTTTCCATGCTTGGTCTCTGTTCAAAGGTGATTTTTCATTGAAAATTGTTCAAAGGTGATTTTTCATTGAAAATTTGACAAAAATTTCATCAATAATTTTTGGGGTAGGCAAAGATGATAACAATGTCATTGTAAACAATTCTTACCACTCTTTATTTGACCTGGCTGTGTCATAACCAACAGAGGTTTGGCGCTTCACAGCTATTATTACACTTTCTCAGATTTTTTGAGATCTGATTATTTTTTCTTTCATAAGTTCGTATTCTTGTGACACTGTTAAGCGGAACAATATCATGGCTGGAAAATAGCACCACACATCTTTTGACAAACTATTATGTATTCTCAACATGACTAAGCATAGTTTAAGAAATACATTAAAAAACATGGAAGAAAAAAAAAAGAAAATTAAACCACCTGCCTCGTGGGCTTAAGAGTCAGTATCCTTAAGTATTTCTTGAAATCTACATTCTGTGTTAACATTAGAGTGATGATTGGCATGTGTGTACAGAATAATGATCTCTTTTAAAATAACTTTCACTCAGAAAAGAAAAATATATATATAGAGAGAGAGAGCAAGAAGCTAAAAAATCTCTTGCTAACAGGCTGATATTATCATCCAGTCCTCACGTACTGCAGTGAAAACTGGTCAGGGAAGTCAGTTGTATTATGTCTCTATTTCAGTTCTGGGCAGGGGCGGCTCCACGCCCAAGCACACCAAGCGTGTGCTTGGGGCAGCAAGCTACGGGGGGTGCTCTGCTGGTGCCGCGAGGGTGGCAGGCAGGCTGCCTTCGGCGGCATGCCTGCAGAGGGTCTGCTGATCCCACGGCTTCGGTGGACCTCCCGCCAGAGGCAGCCTGCCTGCCGTGCTTGGGGCAGCAAAATCCCTAGAGCCACCCCTGGTTCTGGTTCTGATCCTGAGAGATGCTGTGCACAAAACCCACCTCAGAATTTCTGGGTGTATCCACCATATAATTTTTCAGGACCAAGCCATGAACATATTTAACACTTGTGCATCTTGGATCAAGTCAATATGTACAAACCTCCTGCTGAAGGGGAAGTGGAATCCAGGAACCTATCAGTATTGTGAACACCCAATTTTGAAAAAAAATCATGAGATTGGCTTCAAAATCATTTCAAAATAATAAAATCTGAGGGATTTTATATTTGGCTCTTGGGTTTGGAGCCTTTACAGTTCAAGTTTAAAATCTTTTTTCCCCATTAATGAGGTCCAGACACCTATATTAAAAAAAAAAAAAGCTGGTATTCTAAGGTAAACACTTGACTCTAGAAGCTGGGGCTTTAAGAAAAAAAAATCAAATAGGATGAGACGTGAAAAAAACCATGAGAATTGCAATCCTGAGCTTGAACATGGTTATCAGCATTTTCAAGAATGTTTCCAAGGTTCACATACTCAATGGGACTTGGAGCTGCTAGACTCCAACTGTATTATTTGTTTCTGTATTGCAGTGCCCTCTCCATATAGGGAATCTGACTTGAGGCATTCTGGAGTCCTCTGCTAGCCAAGGACTCAGCTTTATTGGCGTCATGCTGCAAAGGAGCAAGAAGAGATGTGTGAGAGCTCTTGCACCAATGTGCAGCCACAGGCCCTCTGCACAGAAGATCTGGTGGTTCCAACAGTTTGTAGAGAGCTGCATAGATCTAAGAGAATTATCTCAAATTTGGGGTTGAACCACTTCTTTTTCTTCACCTCTGCAAAGATAATAGGTGAGGGGAACTCTACAATGGGACCATATTCCTTCCTTCTCTGTCATTTCTTAACTCTAGGTGTTTTCAAAGGAGAGGATGATTCTCCCTCCTCTGCCCCACACCTTTCCTTGGGTCCTCCCCCTTTGACTTTTTTATTGCTCTGAACTCTCTCCCTCATCAGACTTGTACTAACATGATTGATAATTTGAGAACAAACTGTGAAGTGTTCAAAGTTACACTGACATTGACACCCATACTCATCTGCTTTTTTTGCCTCATGCACCTTTCATGCCTTCTCCTTTCAATTGCAAGCAGCTGAAGAGCAAAGATTGCCATTTAATATTAGAGCTGGTCAAAATATGCATAACAATTTTTGAAAAATATGGTTGCAAAATATTGGTCAAAATTTCACATTTCCCAACATTTAAAATCTGTTTTTTTAAAAAAAGCAAAAAATTTCCTCACAAAATTTTGAAATGTTTAGTTTTCAACCAGCAGCATTTACTATATGTTCATACAGTGCCTTGCACTGTGGGACATAACTTGGTTGGCCTCTAGACACTTCCAGAATATAAATGTTAAACAATAATAGTAAGAAGTAATTAAGCATTGATAAAAGAAAAATACTTTCTTAGTTTTTATGTACATGGAAGAAGAGTCTCACTTTAAATTATACATAGATATCAAACAGCCTCCTGTGATGGATGTAAATGTTATCAACTGTCCTGTAGAACCACGAGATTCCTTTTTGTAATCCTACGCAGACAAACAAGCAAACGCGCGCGCACACACACACGCACACGCACACACACACACACACCTTAAGAGTTAAGGAGTTAATGAAACAAGTATTTCAGGGTCCATATAAATGATATAACATTCTTCTAACTGTTCCTAATTTCCCCCCCTTTTTCCCTTTGTGTGCTAAGTCTTCAAATGTCCTGCAGACAAGGGAAGTGATCAAACTAATGCAGACTTTCCAGTAACACATTCCAATCAAGGTTCTATGTCATCTCAGCCCTGTGCCCCAGTGCTGTCACTCTGAATGGCTCCTCTGATGTTTCCTTTTGTTTCAGCTCTGTGAATAGCTCATGCAGAATGTCTACTGTCAGTTTCCCTGGGCTATCTGTACATCTTGGTATTGCTTTAACAACTTATTTTGTGTTCCTCCACAACTATGATGTTGTCACTATCATGAATTGGTGCCACAGGATTCTTTGCTGCTTTTACAGATCCAGACTAACACGGCTACCCCTCTGATACTTGACACCATGCAAGGAACTGCATTTAGCCGTATGGAGTGGAAATCCATCAACCTCACGAAGAAACTTGCACAAATACAGACAGATATCATCTTCCTTTCCAAATGCAAATGGATGGACATCATACCAAATGGACTAAAGGTAAAAAATCCACTGCTATCTACATACTACACAGACCACAGTGAGAGATTATGCCATACTCTATCAAAGAAACTGAGGAACCACCTGATCAGCATCCTATACAGCAAACAGGAAAACATCAAAAAAGAGCTCTCCAACCTGGAGACTCTCATTAATAACCAAACTTCCATACAAATGGACATCACTAAAATAAGACAGGAGATCTACATTACTCACTTCACCTCTCTACAAAGGAAAAAGGACTGTAAGCTGTCTAAACTCCTACCTGCCTCATGGGGCCACAACCGTGGTACCCCCAACCCACCCAGCAATATCGTCAATCTATCCAACTACACGCTCAGCCCAGAAGAAAAGTCTGTCCTATCTCAGGGACTCTCTTTCTGCCCTGCCACCCCCATCAACATGATACAGTTCTGCGGCGATCTGGAAGCCTACTTTTGCTGTCTCCGACTCAAAGAATACTTTCAGGACAACACTGAACAGTGCACTGATACACAGGTACCCTCCCACCAACAGCACAAGAAGAAGAACTCCACATGGACTCCTCCTGAGGGTCGAAATGACAGTCTGGACCTCTACATTGAATGCTTCCGCCGACGTGCACAGGCAGAAATTGTGGAAAAACAACATCGCTTGCCTCATAACCTAAGTCGTGCAGAACGCAATGCCATCCACAGCCTCAGAAACCACCCAGACATTATCATCAAAGAGGCTGATAAAGGAGGTGCTGTTGTCATCATGAACATGTCTGACTACCAAAAGGAGGCTGCCAGACAACTCTCCAACACCAAATTCTACAGGCCACTTCCCTCAGATCCCACTGAGGAATACACTAAGAGACTGCAACATCTACTCAGGACACTCCCTACACTAACACCGGAACAAATCAACATACCCTTAGAGCCCCGACCAGGGTTATTCTATCTACTACCCAAGATCCACAAACCCGGAAATCCTGGACGCCCCATCATCTCGGGCATTGGCACTCTCACTGAAGGACTGTCTGGATATGTGGACTCTCTACTCAGACCCTATGCCACCAGCACTCCCAGCTATCTCCGTGACACCACTGATTTCCTGAGGAAACTACAATGCATTGGTCACCTCCCAGAAAACACCATCCTAGCCACCATGGATGTAGAGGCTCTCTACACGAACATCCCACACACAGATGGAATACAAGCTGTCAGGAACAGTATCCCTGATGATGCCACAGCACAACTGGCTGCTGAGCTCTGTGCCTTTATCCTCACACACAACTATTTCAAATTTGATCACAATATATATCTCCAGATCAGTGGCACTGCTATGGGCACCCGCATGGCCCCACAATATGCCAATATTTTTATGGCCGACCTGGAACAACGCTTCCTCAGCTCTCGTCCACTCACGCCCCTTCTCTACCTACGCTACATTGATGAAATCTTCATCATCTGGACCCATGGGAAGGAGACTCTGGAAAAATTCCACCACGATTTCAACAGCTTCCACCCCACCATCAACCTCAGCCTGGACCAATCTACATGGGAGGTCCACTTCCTAGACACCATGGTGCAAATAAGTGATGGTCACATTACCACCACCCTATACCGAAAACCTACCGACCGCTATGCCTATCTTCATGCCTACAGCTTCCATCCCGGGCACATCACACGATCCATTGTCTACAGCCAAGCACTGAGGTACAACCATATCTGCTCTAACCCCTCAGACAGAGACCAACACCTACAAAATCTCCACCAAGCATTCTCAAAACTATAATACCCGCCTGAGGAAATAAGGAAACAGATCAACAGAGCCAGACGTGTACCCAGGAGCCTCCTACCGCAAGACAAACCCAAGAAAGAAACCAACAGGACTCCACTTGCCATCACATACAGTTCCCAGCTAAAACCTCTTCAACGCATCATCAGGGATCTACAACCCATCCTGGACAATGATCCCACACTTTCACAGGCCTTGGGTGGCAGGCCAGTCCTCGCCCACAGGCAACCTGCCAATCTGAAACATATTCTCACCAGTAACTGCACACCGCACCATAGTAACTCTAGCTCAGGACCCAATCCATGCAACAAATCTCGATGCCAACTCTGCCCACATATTTACACCAGCGACACCCTCACAGGACCTAACCAGATCAGCCACACCATCACCAGTTCATTCACCTGCACGCCCACCAATGTAATATACGCCCTCATATGCCAGCAATGCCCCTCTGCTATGTACATCGGCCAAACTGGACAGTCGCTACGGAAAAGGATAAACGGACACAAATCAGATATTAGGAATGGCAATATACAAAAACCTGTAAGAGAACACTTCAACCTCCCTGGCCACACTATAGCAGACCTTAAGGTGGCCATCCTGCAGCAAAAAAACTTCAGGACCAGACTTCAAAGAGAAACTGCTGAGCTTCAGTACATCTGCAAATTTGTTCATCTGCAAAGTTCATCAGTTCAGGATTAAGCAAAGACTGTGAATGGCTTGCCAATTACAAAACCAGTTTCTCCTCCCTTGGTTTTCACACCGCAACGGCTAGAACAGGGCCTCATCCTCCCTGATTGAACTACCTCATTATCTCTAGCTTGCCTGCATATATATACCTGCCTCTGGACATTTCCACTACATGCATCTGACGAAGTGGGTATTCACTCACGAAAGCTCATGCTCCAAAATGTCTGTTAGTCTATAAGGTGCCACAGGATTCTTTGCTGCTTTTACAGATCCAGACTAACATGGCTACCCCTCTGATACATCATGAATTAGTACTTTGTACTAAAATAGAGACTTCATCATGGACTCATCAAAAAGTGTGAGAGGTCATAAAGTCACTAGTACATGCAATTAATTATGCATTAATTTATCATTAGTCTTAGGAAAGTGTTAGTACAGATGGAAAAATAGGCAGATAGATTTCATTATTTGACATGCCAACTCATAGGAGGGCAGAAACTGTCTGTTAGTGTCATTCTCTATGAAAGAGACAAATGAAGGAAAAAGGTAATTTATCAAGGAACATATTGTGGATGGCCCTTGTATTCTTATACAAAAGATGAAGGGGGAATTTACAACCCTGTCTACCCTTCCACACTTCTCCACTCCTCACACAGTCAGTGATTGGCCACAAATACAGTCCTGTTTTCTTCAATGCAAAAACTATCAATGGCAATTGCTGCTAGCAGCACATGCCACCCCAAAAGGGGCAGAAAAAAGATAGGGCTACATTCCTATACAGTTTCAGAGAAAAGTGCATGATAAACTTCTGTAAGAGGTGTAGCAGAATACTTGACAAACAAAGGAAAAAGCTTTTAAAATGCCATTTGTAGGGGTTTTATATGCCTATGCAAAGATTTAACCGTGGCTGTGTTCCCTGAGGGACCATTCAACATTTTCATTCAAATTATGAACAAATTCAGAGGTGAAAATGAACCTAGAGGAGTCTAAACTGGTGTAACTTGCACCTTCTCCAACATCCTCGGAACATAACATTAAACCAATTTGTACTCTCACCCACCTACTGACATTTAAATTGTACATCCCAGCTAAATTTAATCCAATGACATCTCACTGATTTAGAAGAAGTTAGGTTGGATCAGCTCAATGTCAAAGGGCTAGTAGAAGGTGTTTATTATACCACTGTAGACCTATGAGGTGAGTCTAAACTGTGTTTTAAAACCTGAAGCAGCGAGTGCTAGAGCCCAGGTCTATAGACTCAGGCTTGTGCTATGGCACTAAAAATAGCTGTGTAGGTGTGGCAGCTCAGGCTGGAGCTAAGGGTCCACAGTCCATGGCTTCTCCACAGGATTCGGAGCACAAAATCCAGCATAAGCCTGAACTTTGATAAAGCTGTTTTAGCACCATCGCACAAGCCCTGTAAGCCCAAGTCTGTAGACCCAGCTCTGAGACTCACTGCTATTGGTTTTAAAATGCAGTATAGCCATATGTTTAGTCCCACCACTGAATATGGCCCTCTGGGTTCCATGCATAGGTGTCAACTCTGTGAGACTGGAGCACCCATGGAAAAAAAAATAATGGGTGCTCAGCACCCACTGGCAGCCCTGCCAATCAGCTCCCCCCCTCCCTTCCAGTGCCTCCCACCTGCTGGTAATCAGCTGTTCAGCGGTATGCAGGAGGCGCTGGGGGGAGAGGGAGGAGCAGTGATAGCAAGAGGCACGGTGGAGAGAGGGGAGCAGAATGGGGATGCGAAGAGGTGGGGTGGGGACAGAATGGGGGCACGAAGAGGTGTGGTGGGGAAGGGGCAGGAAGAGATGAGGTGGGGGTGGGTGCTTGGGGGGAAGAGATGGAGTGAGGGCAGGGTCTGGGGCAGCGCAGTGGTCAAGCCCCCTCCGGGAACTCAGAAAGCTGGAACCTCTGGTTCCATGATTCTTCACTTGGAATATCCTCATTCCAAGGTTCTACAAAAAGGAAAGCCAGCTTTCTGAACAGTTATTGAGAAACTCCTCAGTAAAAATGTTTGATGGACCCCTCTGTTCCTCATAATTGTTTCTGGAAACTAAACTGTATAATATTATGAGGTTTAGGATTAAAGTCTGGAAAAATGCATAACCATGTATCCAACATAAAATGTACCAAAGAACAATTTATACTAGGGAAAAGATCCTTATTTGTACAATTTAATATAGTAGTACAGCAGCCATATAGTAAAAGCAATGCTACTGTTTTTTTTATCCATCTCCGTTATAGACACTTGATGAACGTCAATTAGACACTATGAAAACAGATTTCATATCAGGAAGACAATTTTTTAAACAAAGCACCATTTCACTCTCTGCTTGTTTTATATGTGTTCCAAATAACTAGGGTAGATTGATCACTGGGAGAGCTGACTGATTTGAACCCATATCTTTGTTGCTCTTTAGCTCTCAATCTAGCAACTATTAATTTAAAATCTAAAATACCTGTGTCCGAAAATGAGTTAATGGGATGTTGGTATGAAAAAAATATACTCAAGAGATGGATCATTCTTAAAAGTAATCAGTTTTTTTCTGCATGTGGAATACTAAGAACAACACTTGAATGCTTTTATTTTGATCCACTGAGTTAGATGTTACAAATATTGTGGCATTTGTTATATATTAAATAGTGGTATTAGTCTGTGAATTCATGGCACCAGCCAGCTCCCATTAATTCAATGTCAAAACTCCCACTGACTTCAAAGGGGGTTGGATACAATCCTTCATTTGTGTCCAAAATTAGAGAAGCACACATTCCAAAGTGTATTATATTCTCAGTGAGCTGGAATTTGCTTGGACATATTTGCAAATGTAGTTGAGAAGGTGGGAAGGAGGCATAAAAGAATGCAAAATTACAATTGTCAGTTGCAACAGTGTGCTTCAATATCAATTTGTGCACCCAAATTTATTAGCTATCTGCCTTTTTTTTTTGTTGGTTTGTTCATTTCTTTATTAAAGCACTGCAAGATGTGCACCAATATATGTTAAAACAATAATCATTAAAGGACAATCACTACCTACCAGAAGATGCCTTGTCTCTCTTCTTTTCTTTAAAAAAAATCATAACTGTGATGTCTCATTTTAATTCTCTTCCAGGAGAACAAGTCTCCTGTCTCTGTCACTACCCTCCAAAACAGCGGTGGAAAATGAGCTCTGCTCACAACTATGCAAGAGCCTACTGGATACTGGGAGTGAGGGGTGTAGACTATGCTATTCTATCCATCCCCTCATACTCCTGGATATTGATGTGGATATGATAATCATGAGACACAGGTGCCCTACAATGGTGAAATAGGAGCCGGCAACTTCATTACTTAATTTGGGTAACCACCACAAACTACCTGAGAAGGCTTGTTCCAGTGCAAACCTCAACTGGCATCAATAGCCCCTGTGTACTATAAACCTGAAGGTGAGTATGAAAGTCATGGTCCTGTCAAGGGACCATGACTGCAAACCATAGTCCCAACCCACTGTTCCCCCATCTCTGGCATGGAGCAGAGAAGAGATAAGGGGAGCCACAAGTTATGTGAGACATAGAAGCAAATCACCTTACTATGTAATGCTGTGCCCAGGACCAATGCCCCAAAGCCCACTGGCTTACAGGGCCCTAAATAGGACCCTTTCTAACCAGCAGCTGCATTGGGACCTGGCAAAGTTGTGACATTTATAACAGACTCCGTCCTCTTGGATGCCAGGGGGAAGATGAAAATCCCACACAGCAGTTTGCTGGTTGTCATATGGTAAAAATCCCTTCCAGACTTCAAAACCAGCAATCAGCCCTGATATCACAAGAGATACAGAAACCAGAGTAAGGGTGGAGCTGAAACAAGAAGTATGTACCAGTGGCCTGCCCCTTTAAGTGTCTGGAGGCCCAGGGCTAATCAGCCCTGTTGAGTTAGCCCTGCCACACCTGTGCTATATGTAGGACTTAAAAGGGAAGGAGCCCAGCAGTTAGTGGCTGGCTGTGGAGGACACCAAGTTAGGCTGGTTTGTGGCTTGAGAGCTTAGCCACAGGAGTAGAGCTAACATAGGTGAAGATCCATGGAGGCAGTCTTGGACCCAGCATTCCACAAGAGGAACAGGAATCCGAAGATGCAGCCAGAAAAGATGAACAGTTCAAGCCTAGGGAGAGGTAACAGCTGTTTCGGTAATTTTGTTTGCAGTTCTGAGCTTTACTGGGACCTGCTTCTCCCTGAAAGAAGAATGTGATTCTGTTAAGTTCTGTTTGATTTTGGAAGGACTTTGCTTATAGCCCAGAAGGGAGATGGATGGAGGGATTGTGAAGAAGTCAGCTGGGAGAAACCAGTTTGGAGGTCTGAGCAGTTAGAGCTAGACTTGGATACCCCTGAAGGTGACTGAATTTTAAAGTGTGACTGGTTAGAGTGCAGTCACCCAGAAGATTGCTTCAGATAGTGCCAGAGAACAATCCCTGAAATGTTCCTGAGTGGGTGCTCCAGTAGTGAGTATGTCCCATGAAATGGGCTACCTAAATTGCAGCTGAACCTGAGGCCTGTCAGAGTCTCTTTAGGGCCATCTCCATGGTGTGAGCTTGGTGTGGGTCATTGAAGATTGTCAAAAAGGCCGTTAGGAAGGTGTCACTGCTGGCCATTATGGGGTGATCCTAGGTTAGCAGAGGGAACACTCACTCCTGGGCCTCATCGCCTAGAAGGTTTATGATCAGTCCCACCTTTGCCCAGTTTGTCTGGTTGACTTTGGGCTATAGCTGGAAACAAAGCCTGCACTGGTTCATGAAACTCTGAAACTTGCTATGAGTCCTGTCATAGTGCTCTAATAAAGGTACCATGGATTTCAGGTCCTGAAAGCAACATGGGCCATGAGGCTGTGGGAAATGTTCCCACTTGCAGCCCTGTGATATGTTCTCACAGGGTGTCCTCTGGCTGAGGCGGGCTAAGGAGAGTCTTGTGTGGGTGGATGGTCGGGTAGCCAGGAGGTTGATCAGTATCAGAAGCAGCCCACGGCAATAGTTAAAGTTCTTGCATGGGTCAGAAGCCAGAAGATCCAGTCGAAGGGACTGGATCAGTGAGTGGGAAGGCGAGATTAGGCGAGGAGGCAAGGCAGGGTCAGGAGAGGCAGGAGGACAAGAAGTCAGGTTGCAAGGCAAGGCAGACTAGGCAGCAACCATCAGGCAATGGTCTGTTGCTTAGACAACTTCCTATTCTGGTTGGGGACTTTATATAGTCGGGGTACTCAATGTGAGTTCTGACTGTCCATCCAGTAATGGGCCTGGGGCATGGCCGCTATGTTCTTTAGCACTAAGGCTATTGGTCAAGAGCAGCTGTTTAGTGCACCACCATGATGCAGTGGCTAAGGATGTCACCTAAAGACCCAGAAGGCCAGAAGGTTCAATTCCCAAGTCCTGAAACTGACTCTGACAGGAAGCCTGGTCCTGCAATTAATGCACTAGCCTGAGACTAAGGAGACCTGAGCTCACTGCCATCCCCTACTATGAAGTTCCTGTGTGATCTTGCAGAAGTAATGTAGACCTAGATTTTCAGAGGTATTTACCTGTTGCTTTGCTCTTTGACTTCAGTTCATCCTCTGTTAAATGAGGATAACAGTACTTCTCTACTCTACGAGGGGGTGAAAGATTGAGAGGTATTTTGCTGCAGTAATGAGCGCTATGTAATTACCATAGATCAAAGCAGTCTGTATTACATCAGAACCAGACTCTTGATAATTTAGTCTTACCAGGCTGGGTAGTTACACCAGGCTGATTCTCTCAACATTATAGAACACTGCTTTGCTGCCATCATCTATACCCAGAATGGCAGCATGCCTCCACAGGCACAAGCAGAATCTATTTGTAACAATAGTAATTGCTTTACACAAATACCCCTGCAGCACAATTCTCTAGCTACATGGGAGTAAGAGTAATTCTACTGAAATCAGTTGAATTAGCCCACCACAAAACATCAGGTCTATTGCATATAATCCTACAGTAGCAAGAGCTGCAGGCTCCTAGGCAGGTCTCTGGTGGGAATTTTTGGCTAGCATCATTGCTATAGATACTGCATATATTTTTGTCATTGTACATTTTATCATTTTAGTTTTATTGATAAATATTTAACTGTTCCATACAGTTTGTTTTGAAATTTCAAGCATAACCTGTACAGTACCATGGTGATTAGTAACTTTAGAAGTCTGGCAAAATGATTTGAGACTGCTCCAAAAATCTCCTTTGTTTTAAGGAAAATTTATAGAATATGCATAATACTACACTGAAGTAATAGTAATTTAAAAAATTTTATTCTCTCCAAAACAGGCAGTTTTCTAACAGAAAAGATGAAGTAGAAGAGCATTCCAAGTTTAAAGGTTTGTGTTACAGTGCATTCACAAGCTGCAATAGATTGGTCCAGATAAGAGCTAATAATAATAAAAATCAGCCCTTACTCACAACACAAAGTACTACATTTGAAGTCATAATAAAACTACATCTTAGAAAGATCTTTGTACACATTTTAGAAATCACAGGCCAGTTATTATAATACCTACTTAACTGTTGTTTCTAATTTTGTTTTGTTTTTAAAAGATAATTAGGCCAATGATTTCATCCTTCAGTACCTAAATCCAGACATTTATCCAGAGTTTACCACCTAAATAAAAGTGGAATGATTTTTTGAGATACAAAGTTTCTTTAATTTAGGCACCTAATTCTGGTTTTAGATGCTTATCGTTAGGCACCTAAGTTTGAAACTGTTGGATTTAACAAATAGGACAAGTTTGACATCCAGAAGTTCTTTTCTCCTGGAGAAACCCAAAAGAAGGTATACAACTGCTATTCAAACTCTCAGGTTCCCATCCAGAAGCATAACTTCAATTAACATGATTTTAGACTATGAAATTAAAACACAAAGCCAATACAAAAATGATTTTTATGGATTGAAATTCCCACCATTATGCGTCAGTAAATGTTTGTTTAGTTTTCAAAAGTGTCACTTGTAAAATGTAACCACACATCCCTAGTTGTTCCCTACTGCCCTACACTGGAACCCATATAGGGCATCAAACAATTACAATCCATATTTAATGGGGACCACATCTTGAAGAGCTCCCTCTTCTTCACACACACCCTGTCAAACTCATCATTCAAAGCAAGTGCCCATGGACCAGGAAACACCAACTCAAAGTGGCACCAGACCCTGCCATAATAGATGCAAAACCTGCAAATCAGTTCATATTTCATCTTTCAATACTTGTCCTCAAGGGAAACCTGCACAACACCTTCAAAAGGCAAGCCTGAGAATTTAAATTCATAACTCTGCTAGACACCAAAAGCCATGGATTTAACAAGGACACTGATTTTATGGCTCATTACACCACCTGGCAACACCACACTGCCTGCTATCCTTAATTGCCAACTTCAAACCCTTTATGCATAACAATCTAAAACCCAATTGCTCACTTCATTTCAAGTGACCGCCTCAAGCATGTTACTCTTTCTGCCCAACAATCTGTCCGGATTTGTATTTAGCCCAGACACTCTGCTTCCTTCCCCAAAGCTGAAGAAGGGCTCTGCATAGCTCAAAAGCTTATACCTTCCACCAACAGAAGTTGGTCCAATAATAGACAGTATCTCACTAATAAAATGCATGATGATTTTTTAATTCGCATTTTAGAATTCCTGTGCTTCCATTGATTTAAAAAAGTTTATGTAATGCCTGGAACATCACTCTGATAGAATGATCATCATATATATTCAAATGGCAGGTGCCTCTTTTTCTCTGTATACAATACCACCAATTTACTACCATTTGAGAGATGAAAGGCTACAGCTCTGTTAATTCATTTCCTACTTTCATATATGCATCCTTTCAAATACTGAAATTAACTTTATCATATTGTCACACTTATTTGGAATCCATGGCTTGCATTTATACATAATGATGCCATGGCAACACCATGATTTTTGATTTACCATTTCTTCAATATGCTGCCCCATTTATTTTCATACAAGTAAGTTCACATTATTGTTGACCGAACAAAATATGCTCTAGGTTCCAATTCAACAACACTGTCATTTTAAAATACAGGGGGAGGGAGAATTTGATTGTCCCAGCGCACAGGTTATTGCTTGTACTATACAGTTTGTCAGGCTTGATTACTAGATACGAGTCTTTACATGCTTTATGCTTCAATGAATATTTTTCAGATGACAATACCCAAGGTTAAACTCTTTATGGTTAGTGGGCAACTTTTGCCCAGAGTGTCCCTTAGCTTTGGAGAATCCACCGTTTAATATTTATTCATGTCAATCAGGGGCAGCCTTTAAAATCATGTTAAACACAACTTTTTAGTTCTGCTTTACTTAGTGACTTAAAAACAAGTGTGCTGCAAAGTACCTGGGGACATTATGAAAAAAAAATCTGTCAGTTTTCTAATGTTTCTCTTTGTACTGTGCTTGTGAAAAATAAGTTTCTATCTAGAAATACATAATTTGTAAATAATTTTGCTTAATCATGACTCCATTCAGTAATAGCATGGTCTATGGGATTCCACAGCTCAGAAGCACTGTGTTTCATTCAAGCTTTAAAGATTCAGACCATCAGTTTAGGCTTTCTGTGCTAGCTCTGGAATGAACTGTATACTTAATATGCCCATCACTTTATGTGGCAATAAGAGTACTTTAATATACTCGGATGACAGCAGGAGTTCTACAACAACATTCCTGGATTCCTCCTATCCCTAGAAATGGAACAGAATTGTATGTGAGAATCAAGTAGGGAGAGCTGTACAGTAAAATGCTGGACCTATTAAGTTCAATGGAGTTTTACCAATGATTTAAATCAAGCCAGCATTTCACCCTTGAAACCCAATTCTGTCATCAATTATATTCATGCATCTCCTATTGAAGTCAGAGGGAGTTCTTTGTCTATAAATAAATTCAGAATTGGGCCCAACTCCTAGAAGGGTTGCCACCACTGAGACTCAGAAAAAACAGCCACTGACCACCCTTCCACCAACAAAAACTAATCACTGGTCACCTTTCCAGTCTCCTCCCACCCCACTATGAAAATGGGTTCCGGTGCTGACTATAGCTCATCATTACTAAAATATTTTAGAGAACCATTTTACACACTCTGTGTATTTTTGTAGTTTTTTTCATCTTTCTAACCTTAACCTAACAGGACACCACACTCCAGACTATGGTTGTCTGAACTGTACAATGCTATAACATCTCCCCCATGGATCCCCTGCCTCTCACCCGCACCTCCTCTCCCCCCTCAGGATATTAAATCTTTTTAACCGTCAAGACAGTAAAACCAACAACAAACTGGCCAACTAGGTTACCAATTAGGCAGCTCACAACCCTGATTCCCAGGCTTCATCTATACATTTTAAAATGTACTAGTCCACAAACAAATAGTGTAAAATGGTGGATCCTTCTCTTTGGAAACTAGCCATGTTTCTCTTTAGTCTGTTTTTCCATAAAGGGGCAGAGTTATGATCTCGGCTCTACCCCCCCCTTATAAATTAAAAAAAAAAACACTTTTATATATTTAACACCATTATAAATGCTGGATGCAAAGGAGGCAAGATCAAACCAGTATCTTAGATGCCTATATACAAATGCGAGAAGTATGGGTAATAAGCAGGAAGAACTGGAAGTGCTAATAAATAAATACAACTATGACATTGTTGGCATTACTGAAACTTGGTGGGATAATACACACGACTGGAATGTTGGTGTGGATGGGTATAGTTTGCTCAGGAAGGATAGACAGGGGAAAAAGTGAGGAGGTGTTGCCTTATATATTAAAAATGTACACACTTGGACTGAGGTGGAGATGGACATAGGAGATGGAAGTGTTGAGAGTCTCTGGGTTAGGCTAAAAGGGGTAAAAAGCATGGGTGATGTCGTGCTGGGAGTCTACTACAGGCCACCTAAATCAGGCTCAAGGACTGGAAGGGACCTCGAGAGGTCATCGAGTCCAGTCCCCTGCCCTCATGGCAGGACCAAATACTGTCTAGATCATCCCTGATAGACATTTATCTAACCTACTCTTAAATATCTCCAGAGATGGAGATTCCACAACTTCCCTAGGCAATTTATTCCAGTGTTTAACTACCCTGACAGTTAGGAACTTTTTCCTAATGTCCAACCTAAATCTCCCTTGCTGCAGTTTAAGCCCACTGCTTTTTGTTCTATCATTAGAGGCTAAGGTGAACAAGTTTTCTCTCTCCTCCTGATGACACCCTTTTAGATACCTGAAAACTGCTATCATGTCCCCTCTCAGTCTTCTCTTTTCCAAACTAAACAAACCCAATTCCTTCAGCCTTCCTTCATAGGTCATGTTCTCAAGACCTTTAATCATTCTTGTTGCTCTTCTCTGGACCCTCTCCAATTTCTCCACATCTTTCTTGAAATGCGGTGCCCAGAACTGGACACAATACTCCAGTTGAGGCCTAACCAGCGCAGAGTAAAGCGGAAGAATGACTTTTCATGTCTTGTTTACAACACACCTGTTAATGCATCCCAGAATCACATTTGCTTTTTTTGCAACAGTATCACACTGTTGACTCATATTAAACTTGTGGTCTACTATGACCCCTAGATCTCTTTCTGCCATACTCCTTCCTAGACAGTCTCTTCCTATTCTGTATGTGTGAAACTGATTGTTCCTTCCTAAGTGGAGCACTTTGCATTTCTCTTTATTGAACTTCATCCTGTTTACCTCAGACCATTTCTCTAATTTGTCCAGATCATTTTGAATTTTGACCCTGTCCTCCAAAGCAGTTGCAATCCCTCCCAGTTTGGTATCGTCCGCAAACTTAATAAGCGTACTTTCTATGCCAACATCTAAATTGTTGATGAAGATATTGAACAGAGCCAGTCCCAAAACAGACTCCTGCGGAACCCCACTTGTTATACCTTTCCAGCAGGATTGGGAGCCATTAATAACTACTCTCTGAGTACGGTTATCCAGCCAGTTATGCACCCACCTTATAGTAGCCCCATCTAAATTTTATTTGCCTAGTTTATTGATAAGGATATCATGTGAGACTGTATCAAATGCCTTACTAAAATCTAGATATATCACATCCACCGCTTCTCCCTTATCCACAAGACTCGATATCCTATCAAAGAAAGCTATCAGATTGGTTTGACACGATTTGTTCTGTACAAATCCATGCTGGCTATTCCCTATCACCTTACCACCTTCCAAGTGTTTGCAGATGATTTCTTTAATTACTTGCTCCATTATCTTCCCTGGCACAGAAGTTAAACTAACAGCTCTGTAGTTTCCTCGGTTGTTTCTATTTCCCTTTTTATTGATGGGCACTATATTTTCCCTTTTCCAGTCTTCTGGAATCTCTCCCGTCTCCCATGACTTTCCAAGGATAATAGGTAGAGGCTCAGATACCTCCTCTATTAACTCCTTGAGTATCCGAGGATGCATTTCCCTGGTGACTTGGTGGCATCTAACTTTTCTAAGTGATTTTTTTACTTGCTCTTTTTTTATTTTGTCTTCTAAACATACCTCCTTGCCATAAGCATTCACTATGTTAGACATTCCTTCAGACTTCTCAGTGAAGACCGAAACAAAGAAGTCAATAAGCATCTCTGCCATTTCCAAGTTTCCTGTTACTGTTTCTCCCTCCTCACTGAGCAGTGGGCCTACCCTGTCCTTGGTCTTCCTCTTGCTTCTAATGTATTGATAAAAAGTCTTCTTGTTTTCCTTTATTCCCATAGCTAGTTTGAGCTCATTTTGTGCCTTTGCCTTTCTAATCTTGCCTCTGAATTCCTGTGTTGTTTGCCTATATTCGTCCTTTGTAATTTGACCTAGTTTCCATTTTTTTATGACTCCTTTTTATTTTGCAGGTCATGCAAGATCTCGTGGTTAAGCCAAGGTGGCCTTTTGCCACATTTTCTATCTTTCCTACCCATCAGAATAGCTTGCTTTTGGGCCCTTAATAGCGTCCCTTTGAAAAACTGCCAACTCTCCTCAGTTGTTTTTTCCCCTCAGTCTTGATTCCCATGGGACCTTACCTATCAGCTCTCTGAGCTTACCAAAATCCGCCTTCCTGAAATCCATTGTCTCTATTTTGCTGTACTCCCTTCTACCCTTCCTTAGAATTGCAAACTCTATGATTTCATGATCACTTTCACCCAAGTTTCCTTCTACTTTCAAATTCTCAACGTTTGTTAAAATCAAGTCTAGAACAGCTTCCCCCCAGTAGCTTTTTCAACCTTCTGAAATAAAAAGTTGTCTGCAATGCAGTCCAGGAACTTATTGGATAGTCTGTGCCATGCGGTGTTATTTTCCCAACATAAATCTGGATAGTTGAAGTCCGCCATCACCACCAAATCTTGGGCTTTGGATGATTTTGTTAGTTGTTTAAAAAAAGCCTCATCTACCTCTTCCACCTGGTTAGGTGGCCTGTAGTAGACTCCTAGCATGACATCACCCTTGTTTTTTACCCCTTTTATCTTAACCCAGAGACTCTCAACACTTCCGTCTCCTATGTCCATCTCCGCCTCAGTCCAAGTGTGTACATTTTTAATATATAAGGCAACACCTCCTCACTTTTTCCCCTGTCTATCCTTCCTGAGCAAACTATACCCATCCACACCAACATTCCAATCGTGTGTATTATCCCACCAAGTTTCAGTGATGCCAACAATGTCATAGTTGTATTTATTTATTAGCACTTCCAGTTCTTCCTGCTTATTACCCATACTTCTCGCATTTGTATACAGGCATCTAAGATACTGGTTTGATCTTGCCTCCCAGTTTTGCCCTGACGCTCCTTTCTCTCTGCCATTATAGCCCACGCTCCCTCTTGTTTCTGACCCATCTCCCAGGTCTTAATGTTCCCCATTTACCTGTGGGCTTTGCTCACCTGTCCCCGTCGAACCTAGTTTAAAGCCCTCCTCACTAGGTTAGCCAGTCTGTGTGCAAATAGGGTCTTTCCCCTCCTCAAAAGGTGAACACCATCTCTGCCTAGCAGTCCTTCCTCGAATAGCATCCCGTGGTCGAGGAAGTCAAAGCCCTCCTGGCGACACCATCTTCGCAGCCAGGCATTCACCTCCATGATGCATCTGTCTCTGCCCGGACCCCTACCTTTGACAGGAAGAATCGAAGAGAATTCCACCTGCACTCCAAACTCCTTCACCCATACTCCCAGAGCTCTGTAGTCACTCTTGATCCGCTCAGCGTCACATCTCGCAGTATCATTTGTGCCCACATGGATGTGTAGCATGGGGTAGTAGTCAGAAGGCTGGATAATCCTCGACAATGCCTCTGTAACATTTCGGATACGGGCCCCTGGCAGGCAGCATACCTCCCGAGATGAAATGTCAGGGCGACAGATGGGCGCCTCTGTCCCCCTCAGCAGAGAGTCTCCGACCACCACTACCTTACATTTCCTATTTTCAGTGGTGGCAGCAGACCTCCCAGCCTTAGGGGTACGAGGCTTCTCTTCCTTTACTGTAGGGGGTGATTCCTTCTCTCCTGTATCAAGAAGAGCATAACGATTACCTATTACCACGTCGTGAGGGTTCTCATCACTAATAAGGCTTCAATTGGACTGTGTCCAGTT
Organism: Gopherus evgoodei; assembly: GCF_007399415.2. Lineage (NCBI taxonomy): Eukaryota > Metazoa > Chordata > Testudines > Testudinidae > Gopherus > Gopherus evgoodei. The sequence goes on from NC_044324.1 coordinate 53,011,941, forward strand.
CTGGGCACCATGCTTCAGGAAAGATGTGGACAAACTGGAGCAAGTCCACAGGAAATGAATAAAGATCTAGAAAATATGATCTCTGAGGAAAGTGAAAAAACTAGTCCTGAGAAGACCAGGAGAGACATAAGTCTTCAAGTCTGTAAAAGATTATTACAAAGAGGAGGGTGTTCAGTTGCTCTCTTTATCCAGTGAGGACAGGGCAACAAGTAATGGGCTTAAATTGCATCAAGGGAGGTTTATATTTGATATTAAGAAAAACTTCCTAACTGTAAGGGTAGTAAAAACATTGGAACAAATTACCTAAGCAGGTTGTAGAGATCACTGGAGGTTTTTAAGAACATGTTAGACAAAGACCTGTCAGAGATGGTCCAGATAATACTTAGTCCTGCCTTAGTGCAGGAGACTGATGACCTATCAAGGTCCCTTACAGTCCTACATTTCTGTGATTCTAAATGAAAAAGGAAGAAGTGAAATAATTTGACCCAAGAGTCATCCATATTTTCTCATGTACCATTCTTCTGGATGCACACATAGCATAATGGGGTCCTTGTCTGGGGCTCCTTGGTGCTATGATTCTACAAATAATGTTTCACAAGCAAGAAGCCTGGAAGAGAGAGAAATCTCTTCCTGTTCTCACAATATATAAACTAATTTATGGACGAGGGGAATTATCAAAAATGTTCAGCATTGGCCCTCATTCTGCTGCCACGAGTCAGGGATAACACCCTCAATGGTCTCAGTGGGAGCAAAGTTCAGCCAATACTGAATGCTTTTGAAAAATCCCACCCTAGTTGCCTGAAGAAATAAATCCAGCCCAGAATCCCAGATCAGAGCACTCTCAGTGGGGATACTTGGATTCAGTTTTGATTGTCTGCAACTCAGCCCCACTTTTCATTCTCAGATATCACAATGTACGAGGGATAGATTGATAGATTCAATAAAATCGTTACTTGCTTGCAAAATCACATTATATGTTAACCTGAAGGCTTTTTTAAACTATTCAAATACAAAAGAATTCCCAAATCTGTAAACTTTCATATAAGAGAAGAAACAAAACAAAACCCAGACAAATTGTCTTGGGCTCAGGAATGGGGGAAGTAGGGAAGACATTTCTGAAACTACACGATTTCTGAAATTTTGTACATCAAGAAGTACCCCAGTGACAGAGTTACACAGAATAACAAAGAGCTTTGTAGTGGAAACTAACTGGGTTTAACTATAGGATTCCAACAAGCTTACCTAAAATATCTAATGCTTCAGCCTTGCTTTACATTACAGAGTATTTATATAGTAAAGAGGATGCTGGCTGTTGAATATAGGTTAGAAATAAGAGTTATAAGTATTGTGGACAAACCTATAAGCCTAAAACAAAAGCGCGTTAGGGGCAAAAGCCCAAATAGTTGAATGATAGGAGAGTAGAAATATAAGCAATAACCAAGCAGCCTGCAGTAGTGAGAAACAAGCTGATTACCTGTCTTCTCTCAAGCTCATCAAGCCCTGTCTTTCTTAGATAATTACTGACTCTTCCAAAGCCGTGATCCTGAACTGTTCTCAGCGTAACTGAATACTGTATTTACTTCTGGGGAGATTTTCAGATTCTTATTCTAACAATAGCTAAGCTCCATGATTAATTGCTATGCTAGCCTTTTAAACTTTTGACACCAGGATTCATAGCCTCTTCTAGGTCATAAGTGAAAAAGAGTTTAGGACCAGGTCCTCAAAGATATAAACACCTGGGCCTCAGTCCCTTGTGGGTTATTTGTCCTGATCACAAAAAGCACTGCAAAATGAGAGTCTTATATTCAGACTCAAACAGTAGAGCGACTGAAGGCAAGAACTAGAGCTGTAATCAAATTAAATCTTTGGATCTCAACATTGAATATTTGGAAACATTTGAACTTTGTGACGTGGACCCATCTCCAGTTAAATGACATGACAAAAGTTGCATGGCCCTGCCCACTATATTTGGAGCTAGACATTTGTACTTTCCAAAGAACAATTCATGGTTCTTGTTTTTTTTAAATTGCTTTGTATTCAGGGTGAATACATCAGTGGTTACTGTTACAGGTATGCAATCAACTTTCAGTAAATTCTACATGATCATAATTATATACGTCAAAAGCTTGTTCTTTTAAAAAGTTTAGCACAAAACACAAATGCTGCTCCAATGGCTGGAAGTGAAAGTTAGACAAATTCAGACTGGAAATCAGATGTACATTTTTACAAGCGGGGGTAATTAACGATTGGAATAATTTACCAAGGGTCAAAGGGATTCCCGAGCACTGATAATTTTTAAATCAAGATTAGTTTTTTTGAAAAGATATGCTCTAGGAATTATTGTAGGGAAGTTCTATGGTCTGTGCTTTACAGGAAGTCAGACTAGATTATCACAATGGTCCCTTCTGGCCTGGGAATCTACGACAAACCTCACTGAAGCAATGCTCATTTTTATGGCTAGAGACTGTGCTAGGTTATGGAAAAGGACTGGATGCCAAGGAATGTGAAATCCTTTTTATAACAAAACAAAAAAGTTTATGGTCTTTTTTCAAACTGTACACCTTATAACTGAGGAAAACCCTGACCATTCTTCCCTTCAAATCCACAGTTTATTATTTGATACATGAAAACTGGTAATGAATGATGAACGGTACTTTTATTCAGAATCCTGATACAGAACCCAAGTACTTTAGACATCTAGATTAAATTCAGGTGAAAAATATTTGTTACACAGAAATGAGTGTGTCACAGGGTGAGGCCCTGAATGAGTGTTGGGGCTTAGCCTAAGGCAGAGATGGGCAAACTATGGCCCGTGGGCCACATCCAGCTAGTTGCACCATCCTGCCTGGCCCTTGACCTCCTGGCTGGGAAGGCTAGCCCCCGGCCCCTCCCTTGCAGCCTCAACTTGCCTTGCAGATCCTGTGAGATCTGCTGGGGTGTAGTGTATTAAATTGCTCTCTGTAGGAATGTGTTACTTACGGCTGCCAGTCCTGGTGATCCATAAGTAGCACGTTCTTATGGGGAGCAATTTAATACACTACACCTCAGCCCTCCATACAGTTTCAGAACCCTGATGTGGCCCTCAGGCCAAAAAGTTTGCCCACTCCTGGCCTAAGGGCTAATCAGGGAAAATCAGGAAATTTAATGTGCATTAATTGAAAATGCACCTTTAAAGTGAGTTATTTAAACTGCATTAAACTCTTGGGTGGACATTCTTATTCAAAATTGTTAAAGTCACCTGATTCATGACTCAAAACCAGGTCTGTTGAGGAATAAAAGGGGAGCCTGAGCTCAGTCAGAGAGAGACTCTCCATAGGGCCCAGATTTGCAGAATTGGGACCTAATTCAGTACATTTAATTTCAAATGAAATTACTGGTTTCCTGCCCAAACTACATTTCAAGCCAAAATTTCCACAGCTGGCCTCCTTTCCTACCTATGGACTTGTAGGTGTATGTAACTGTTGGCCCAGTTTTGTGCCCCCCAAATATTTCTGGCCATAGCCCTGTCACATAAACATCTAGACACAAGGGTTGGACTAAAGCAATCTGTAGCATCAGGCCCACAACGACATGGGATCTTCCACAGCTTGCATGCCATGGCCCTGTCCAGGGCCGGCTCCAGCTTTTTTGCCACCCCAAGCGCAGAAAAAAAAAAGAAAAAAAAAAGAAAAAAGAAAAACCTGATCGAGCTGCTGCCAAAGTGCCACCGAAGACTGAAGCGCAGCAATTGAGTTGCCGTGGAAGTGCCACTGAAGAGAAAGAGAGGGACTGAAGGACCTGCCGCCAAATTGCCACTGGAGACCCGGACATGCTGCTCCAATAATGGACGGAGTGCTATGCCTTTCTATTGGCTGCCCCAGGCACCTGTTTCCTTTGCTGGTGCCTGGAGCCAGCCCTGGCTCTGTGCCCCACTTGAAATGACAGTGGCAAAGCAGTCTCTTCTTCCCTCCAGAAGAAGCAAAGCCAGTCACATGGACTCCATTTTCCCTCCAAGAAGCAGCAGCAGGAGCCTCCTTCCCCTCAGGAGCAGCAGGGGTTTCCCCTCCCTCTCCTTGCCCCAGAGAAGAAGGGCTCTCAGCAAGAGAAGATCTCTCAGCATTTACTCCAATACCCAATGTGTTTTTTTCTTAAAGGGGCATAGAGAGGACCCAGACCCACTGCTCTGTTCTCTTCTTGCTAGTGTGGTTTTGAAGAGTGGCAGTGGAATTCTTCCAGCAAGGAAGGAACAGTTTCACTCAGCTTGCTAATACTAAACTAAACTTGAATACTGACTTCCCCTCACATCAGTGAGGAAATAACTTTAATGCAGTTATTTTCCATCATGTATACTTTAAAGAAGGGTCCCAGAAGACAGTTCCCTGAAGAGGCTTAAAATCACAAGAGAGAGTAAACAGTTAAATTGCCATGTACATTTACTTTTCATGCCCTGATTACTGGGCTGAATCCTGGAAAAACCTGGTCTTTGGCACGGTATGTTGTTTCTTTTATGCATGAGCATTCAGGAGTTGTTGGCGTATTCGCCATACAAAGATTCTCCAGCTGGAAGAATGCTCTGGAAAAATATCAATGCTAAAAAGTTTAAGGCATGTCCACACTTAAAATGCTACAGTAGCACAGCTGCACTGCTGTAGTGCTCTGGCGTCAATACTACCTGTACCAATTAGACGGATGTTCCTATTGGCATAGGTAATCCTGCCATGAGGCAGTAGGTGGGTTGATGGAATTCTTCCATTGACCTAGCATTGTCTCAATGGGAACTTAGGTCTGCTTACCTACAGTGCTCATGGGATGTGGATTTTTCATATCCCTGAGCAACATCATTATGCTGATGTAATGTAGTATAGACCAGGTTTCAAGGAAATGAAATAGGGAAGCTTTCAAAGCACCAAATGGGGTGGGGAAGGGAAAATACAATGTTGCAGCTTGCCCTTCCAAAGTAAAAAATATTTAATTGAAGCATTTAGTATTTGTATAGGACAGTAGAGGTCAGACAGATTTCAGAAGAGGCAGAGTGTGACACTTAAAGCAAGGATGGAGAAATAAAGCAAATAAAGCTGTACTGTTTTTCAATTCTTCATGAGTAAAACATTTCTCAAAGCCTACTAAAGATGAAAAGGCTTCTATTTACTTCTGAGTGGAAATTAATGTAGGCTATGTATAAAATAAAGAAACAGTTGAAGTTTATTAACCAAAGATTGGAAGATACAAAAAACAAGAGAAAAATGAATGATGGCATGCCCTACAGAGGACTACTTTGCTTTATCAGAGCTTTTTTTAAATGTTATTACAAAGACAAGCAACACTTTGACAAATATTAAACATCATTTTACTCGTTGTTTGTGATAACACCATGCAACCTGGAAACTGAAATTTTTCTCCCTGCTAAAGTACTTCTTCTTTCACTTGCCTATCATGGATGGTTTATCAGCATTTTTCATGAGAAAGCTCTGTGGCTGCTCCTGCAGTTCATTTCATTTAGACTTTTAAAAATAAAATCATTGAACAATATATATATAAAAAAGTAAAAGCTATATGGATTTTTCGAACAGATATATGAAATAATCTAGTGTAGATCACAAATTTGATCCTAACAAACATGATGCTATCTTTTAAAAGACATTTAAACTCTACTCAGTGATTTAAATACTGCAGGCATACACAAATTCAGCATCATATGCAAGCATAAGGCATTTAGGAATATATTATGGTCTGAAAGTTCCATTATGTGCAAGTACATTTCGAGCACATAAGGCACATTTAGTAGTTTACATCCTGGCAAACTGACATGCATCTGTTTTCAACCAAAAGTACTTCAACGTTTCAGAAAAGTTAATTGATTTCCCCCATAATGCCATGGCACTGAGTCACATTTTCACCAACAAAGAGCGCTGATTCAGATTTACTTAGGCTCCATTAACCACCAATAATCTACCCACTTTAGGTTATGTAAAATAACAAATCTGGCTGCTGGCATGTGTGTTTTTTCTGCATCAAGCTTACTAGGGCTGAAGGGCCATTTTTCTTTATTTCTGCATGTGGATGTGTGGTATGGAGAGGCTGGAGTTTATGATAATATTTTTCTTTGCTTCAGTTCCTCAAGGAACACTATTACAATCAGATTTGAAAACAATAGCAACTGACCCTACATGGTCAAGTAGAGAGACAGGTGGACAGCTGCAGCGGCACAGGAGCCAGCAAACAGAGCTGTAAACAGCGGTGTTTCAGTGAGAGTTTTCAGGGGAGACTAAGAGACCTAGGCAGAGGAATAGACAGGCTAGTGAAGGGAGTGAGTGGTGGTCTGCCGGTGTTCTGGTGCCTGTTGGGGGTTTGTTTTGCTGTAGGTGGTGGTGGTGTGCTTTGGTTTGTCTTTCCTGGACTAACAGGTTTTAGTGGGAAGGCTATGACCGATACAGAGGCAGTAGTGAAAGACACAATGAGGATGACTGGATGTGGAAGCTGTGGCATGTACATGATCCTGGAGGGGGTACCTGAAAAGAGTTTTGTCTCCATGAAGTGCCACCTGATAGAGCTGATGGAAGAAAAGTTCTGAGGATTGGAGATGCAGGTGGAAACTTTGGTCAAGTTTAGAAGGGGGTTCGAGCGGATGATGGAGCAAAGACACGAGGAGGATGAAGGGAAAAGCTCTTACTTGCAGATGGAAGCAGGACCAAAGAATTCTGAGGGAAGACTGCTGGGTGAGGAAAGTGGACGGCGGAAGCATGTGACTAAGAGAACCAGGCAGAGGAAAAGACGGGCCAGTGAAGGAGAAATAGAGCTCAAGAACAGGTTTGCAGAGTTGAAAAAGGAAGAAAGGGCACAGCAGGTGGTTGCTGAAGGTGAGAGGGCAAGGAAGAAGAGAAGAGCAGCTAGTCCTATAGGAAGAGGGAAAGAGTCAATGGAGACAACAGCAAACATGAGCCCCAGGAGGATACAGGATGGATTGCAAGGGAGAATAGGAATCGAGAGGACTTGCAGGCAGAGGGAACAGGGAATAGACCAGAGAATCGCATCGTCAGCAGGAAAAGGCAGGTCTACATATTTGGGGATGCCTTACTGAGAAGAATAGACAGGCCTGTAACTAGAGCTGATCCGGAGAACAGAAGGGTGTTCTGTCTGCCAGGTGCTAAGATATGGGATGTGAACCTCTGGCTGAAAAGGATCCTAACGCGAGTGGGAAAGAATCAGCTGATAATCCTTCATGTGGGAACAAATGATATGGCTAGATTCTTGCTGGGACGTATCAAGGGAGACTATGCCACACTAGGGAAGATGCTTAAGGAAATCGAGGCTCAGGTGATCTTCAGTGCGATTCTGCCTGTTCCTAGAGAAGGGCAACAAAGGTGTGACAAGATTATGGTGATCAACAGATGGCTCAGGGAGTGGTGCTATAAGGAGGGCTTTGGGATATAAGGCCACTGGGAAGCATTCATGGACAGAGGACTGTTCTCTCGGGATGGACTTCACCTGAGTAAGGAGGGAAATAGACTGCTAGGATGGAGGCTGGCACAACTGATTAAGAGAGCTTTAAACTAGGAATTTGGGGGAGATGGTTGGGAGATGTCCAGGTAATCTCCAAGCCAGAATTTAACATTGAGAGGGAAGATAACAAAGTAAGAAAGGATACAGCCAGGGGTAGGAGACTGGACATATGGAGAAAGGGTAGTGTAGATACCAGTCTAATAGGTGATACTGGTGGTAGAATGTCTGTGCCTAATCACGTAAAGAATGTCAGTGAAGCTAAACAGCAAAAATTAAGATGTTTGTACACTAATGTGAGGAGCCTAGGTAACAAAATGGAGGAACTAGAGCTAGTGGTGCAGGAAGTGAAACGGATATTATAGGGATAACAGAAACATGATGGAATAGTGGTCATGACTGGAGTACCGGTATTGAAGGCTATGTGCTGTTTAGGAAAGATAGGAATAAAGGCAAAGGTGGTGGAATAGCTTGTATATATCAATGATGAGGTAAACTGTAAAGAAATAAGAAGTGATAAGACAGAGTCTGTCTGGGCAAAAATCACATTGGAGAAGAAAGCTACTAGAGCATCCCCTGAGATAGTGCTTGGAGTGTTCCACAGACCTCCAGGATCTGATTTGGATATGGATATGGATATGGACATGGATAGAGACCTTTTTAATGTTTTTAATGAAGTAAACACTAATGGGAATTGGGTGATCATGGGAGACTAACTTCTCAGATATAGACTGGAGGACAAGTGCTAGTAATAATAATAGGGCTCAGATTTTTCTGGATGCGATAGCTGATGGATTTTTCTCCAAGTAGCTGAAGAACCAACAAGAGGGGATGCCATTTTAAATTTGGTTTTGGTGAGTAGTGAGGACCTCAGAGAAGAAATAGTTGTAGGGGACAATCTTGGTTTGAGTGATCATGAGCTAATGCAGTTCAAACTAGATGGAAGGATAAACCAAAATAGATCTGGGACTAGGGTTTTTGATTTCAAAAGGGCTAACTTTAAAGAATTAAGTAAATTAGTTAGGGAAGTGGATTGGACTGATGAACTTGTGGATCTAAAGGAGGAGGAAGCCTGGAATTACTTCAAGTCAAAGTTGCAGAAACTATCAGACGCCTGCATCCCAAGAAAGGGGAAAAAAATCATAAGCAGGAGTTGAAGATCAAGCTGGATGAGCAAGCATCTCAGAGAGGTGATTAAGAAAAAGCAGAAAGCCTACAAGGAGTGGAAGATGCAAGGGATTAGCAAGGAAAGCTACCTTATTGAGGTCAGAACATGTAGGGATAAAGTGAGAAAGGCCAAAAGCCATGTAGAGAGTTGGACCTTGCAAAGGGAATTAAAACCAATAGTAAAAGATTCTAGAGCCATATAAATAAGAAAACAAAGAAAGAAGAAGTGGGACCGCTAAGTACTGAGGATGGAATGGAGGTTAAGGATAATAGACATGGCCCAATAGCTAAATAAATTCTTTGCCTCAGTCTTTAATAAAACTAATGAGGAGCTTAGGGATAATGGTAGGATGACAAATGGGAATGAGGATATGGAGGTAGATGTTGCCACATCCGAGGTAGATGCCAAACTCGAACAGCTTAATGGAATGAAATCAGGGGGCCCAGATAATCTTCATCCAAGAATATTAAAGGAACTGGCATATGAAATTGCAAGCCTATAAGCAAGAATTTTTAATGAATCAGTAAACTCAGGAGTTGTACCGTACGACTGGAGAATTGCTAACATAGGTCCTATTTTTAAGAAAGGGAAAAAAAGTTATCCGAGTAACTACAGGCCTGTTATTTTGACATCTGTAGTATGTAAGGTCTTGGAAAAAATTTTGAAGGAGAAAGTGGGCAGAGGCCCTGGAGGTTTTTCGCCTTTCTCTTCAGCATGGGGCACAGGTCACTTGCTGGAGGATTCTCTGCAGCTTGAGGTCTTCAAACCACAATTTGAGGACTTCAATAACTCAGACATCGGTTAGGGGTTTGTTATAGAAGTGAATGGGTGAGATTGTATGGCCTGCATTGTGCAGGAGGTCAGATTAGATGATCATAATGGTCCCTTCTGACCTTAAAGTCTATGCGTCTATGAGCAAGTGACCTGTGCCCCATGCTAAAGAGGAAAAACCTCCAGGGCTTCTGCCAATCTGCCCTGGAGAAAAATTCCTTCCCGACCCCAAATATGGTGATCAGTTAAACCCTGTACATGTGGGCAAGTCTCATCAGCCAGCACTCAGGAAAGAATTCTCTGCAATAACTCAGATCCCACCCCATCTAACATCCCATCACAGACCATTGGGCCTATTTACCTGCTAAAAATCAAAGATGAATTAATTGCCAAAATTAGGCTATCCCATCATACCATCCCTCCATAAACTTATCAAGCTTAGTCTTGAAGCCAGATATGTTTTTTGCACCCACTATTCCCCTTGGAAGGCCGTTCCAGCGCTTCACTCCTCTAATGGTTAGAAACCTTCGTCTAATTTCAAGTCTAAACTTCCTAATGTCCAGTTTATATCCATTTGTTCTTGTGTCCACATTGGTACTAAGCATAAATAATTCCTCTCCCTCCCTAATATTAATCCCTCTGATATATTTATAAAGAGCAAGCATATCCCCCCTCAACCTTCTTTTGGTTAGGCTAAACAAGCCAAGCTCTTTGAGTCTCCTTTCATAAGACAGGTTTTCCATTCCTCGGATCATCCTAGTAGCCCGTCTCTGAACCTGTTCCAGTTTGAATTCATCCTTCTTAACCATGGGAGACCAGAACTGCACACAGTTTCCAGATGAGGTCTCACCAATGCCTTATATAACGGTACTAACACCTCCTTATTTTGCTGGAAATACCTCGCCTGATGCATCCTAAAACCGCATTAGCTTTTTTAAAGGCCATATCACATTGGCTGCTCATAGTCATCCTGTGATCAACCAATACTCCAAGGTCCTTCTCCTCTTCTGTTATTTCCAACTGATGTGTTCCCAATTTATAACCAAAATTCTTGTTATTAATCCCTAAATGCATGATCTTGCACTTTTCACTATTAAATTTCATCCTATTACTATTACTCCCAGTTTACAAGCGTGATGAACTAAGAATGTTCTTAATGTTTTCTCTGAATACTGTGTTGGTGCCTCAGTGTCCCCATGGCAGTTCTTAAGTATCTGGCAGAGCAAAGGGCCAGTGCACCTAAATGCCTGACACTCTGTCTCCTAGCAACTGATGGCCTGGGCCCCTCCCCTGCAAAGGTGCCAACTGAAGGTGTTGGAGACAAAGAGATCAGGTGACCTCCTGGCCCGGGAAAGGAGCTGAGCAGAGAGGAGGGGTTGGGGGGGTTGTTAGTCTGGAGCTGGCTGGGGTCGAGGAGTGAAGTGCAGACGTGGGGGGTCTGGCTCATTGCCCCCCAGAATGGACCCGGCCGAGGGGTCCGGTTTGCTGTATCTACAAGCTCTATTTAGACCCTGTTCCTGTCATCGAATAAACCTCTGTTTTACTGGCTGGCTGAGAGTCACGTCTGACTGCAAAGTGGGGGTGCAGGACCCTGTGGCTTCCCCAGGACCCCGCTGGGGTGGGCTCGCTGTGGGAAGCGAACGGAGGGGCAGAGTATGCTGAATGCTCCAAGGAGAGACCCAGGAGGTGAAGATGTGTGAGCTTTTTGCCTTGAACAAGTCTGCTCCAAGGGAGAGGAGGCTCCCCAAAGTCCTGACTGGCTTGGTGGGGAGCAGTTCCAGAGCATCGCTCGGTGACTCCGTGACAACAAGGTCATCCAGATCTTCTTGTATGACATCCCGGTCCTTCTCTGTGTTAGCAATACCTCCCAGCTTTGTGTCATCTGCAAACTTTATTAGCACTTTCCCACTTTTTGTGCCAAAGTCAGTAATAAAAAGATTAAATAAGATTGGTCCCAAAACCGATCCCTGAGGAACTCCACTAGTAACCTCCTTCCAGCCTGACAGTCACCTTTCAGTATGACCCGTTGTAGTCTCTCCTTTAACCAGTTCCTTATCCACCTTTCAATTTTCATATTGATCCCCATCTTTTCCATTTTAACTAATAATTCCCCATGTGGAATCGTATCACATGCCTTACTGAAATCAAGGTAAATTAGATCCACTGTGTTTCCTTTGTCTAAAATATCTGTTACCTTCTCAAAGAAGGAGATCAGGTTGGTTTGGCATGATCTATCTTTTCTGAAACCATGTTGTATTTTGTCCCAATTACCATTGGCCTCAATGTCCTTAACTACTTTCTCCTTCAAAATTTTTTCCAAGACCTTGCATACTACAGATGTCAAAATAACAGGCCTGTAGTTACTCGGATAACTTTTTGTCCCTTTCTTAAAAATAGGAACTATGTTAGCAATTCTCCAGTCGTACGGTACAACTCCTGAGTTTACCGATTCATTAAAAATTCTTGCTAATGGGCTTGCAATTTTATGTGCCAGTTCCTTTAATATTCTTGGATGAAGATTATCTGGGCCCCCTGATTTAGCCCAATAAGCTGTTCGAGTTTGGCGTCTACCTCGGATGTGGCAACATCTACCTCCATATCCTCATTCCCATTTGTCATCCTACCATTATCCCTAAGCTCCTCATTAGTTTTATTAAAGACTGAGGCAAAGAATTTATTTAGCTATTGGGCCATGTCTATTATCCTTAACCTCCATTCCATCCTCAGTACTTAGCGGTCCCACTTCTTCTTTCTTTGTTTTCTTCTTATTTATATGGCTCTAGAATCTTTTACTATTGGTTTTAATTCCCTTTGCAAGGTCCAACTCTCTACATGGCTTTTGGCCTTTCTCACTTTATCCCTACATGTTCTGACCTCAATAAGGTAGCTTTCCTTGCTAATCCCTTGCATCTTCCACTCCTTGTAGGCTTTCTGCTTTTTCTTAATCACCTCTCTGAGATGCTTGCTCATCCAGCTTGATCTTCAACTCCTGCTTATGATTTTTTTCCCCTTTCTTGGGATGCAGGCGTCTGATAGTTTCTGCAACTTTGACTTGAAGTAATTCCAGGCCTCCTCCTCCTTTAGATCCACAAGTTCATCAGTCCAATCCACTTCCCTAACTAATTTACTTAATTCTTTAAAGTTAGCCCTTTTGAAATCAAAAACCCTAGTCCCAGATCTATTTTGGTTTATCCTTCCATCTAGTTTGAACTGCATTAGCTCATGATCACTCAAACCAAGGTTGTCCCCTACAACTGTCCTCACTACTCACCAAAACCAAATCTAAAATGGCATCCCCTCTTGTTGGTTCTTCAACTACTTGGAGAAAAAATCCATCAGCTATCGCATCCAGAAAAATCTGAGCCCTATTATTATTACTAGCACTTGTCCTCCAGTCTATATCTGAGAAGTTAGTCTCCCATGATCACCCAATTCCCATTAGTGTTTACTTCATTAAAAACCTTATAGAGGTCTCTATCCATATACAAATCAGATCCCAGTGGTCAGTAGCACACCCCAAGCACTATCTCAGCGGAGGCTCTAGTAGCTTTCTTCCCCAATGTGATTTTTGCCCAGACAGACTCTGTCCTATCCATTCCATCACTTCTTATTTCTTTACAGTTAACCTTATCATTGACATACAATGTTATTCCATCACTTTGCCTTTATTTCTGTCTTTCCTAAACAGCACATAGCCTTCGATACCTGTACTCCAATCATGACTATTATTCCACCATTTTTCTGTTATCCCTGTAATATCCGATTTCACTTCCTGCACCAGTAGCTCTAGTTCCTCCATTTTGTTACCTAGGCTCCTCGCATTAGTGTACAAACATCTTAATTTTTGCCGTTTGGCTTCACTGACATTCTTTACATGGTTAGGCACAGACATTCTACCACCAGTATCACCGATTAGACTGGTATCTACACTACCCTTCCTTCTTATGTCCATTCTTCTGCTCATGGCTGTATCATCTCTTATTTTGTTTTCTTCCTTCTCAATGTTGAATTCTGGCGTGGAGATTACCTGGACATCTCCCAACCATCTCCCCCAAATTCCTAGTTTAAAGCTCTCTTAATCAGTTGTGCCAGCCTCCATACTAGAAGCCTATTTCCCTCCTTACTCAGGTGAAGTCCATCCCGAGAGAACAGTCCCCTGTCCATGAATGCTTCCCAGTGGCCATACATACCGAAGCCCTCCTTATAGCGCCACTCCCTGAGCCATCTGTTGATCACCATAATCTTGTCACACCTTTTGTTGCCCTTCTTTAGGAACAGGCAAAATCCCACTGAAGATCACTTGAGCCTCGATTTCCTTAAGCGTCTTCCCCAGTCTGGAACAGTCTCCCTTGATACGTTCCAGCGAGAATCTAGCCATATCATTTGTTCTCACATGAAGGACAATCAATGGATTCTTTCCTGCTCCCATTAGGATCCTTTTCAGCCTCAGGTCCACATTCCGTATCTTAGCACCCAGCAGACAGCACACCTTTGCTCAAGGATTCTCTGCACCTTGAGGTCTTTAAACCACTATTTGAGGGCTTCAGTAACTCAGACATAGGTTAGGGGTTTGTTACAGGAGTGGGTGGGTGAGATTCTATGGCCTGCATTGTGCAGGAGGTCAGACTAGATGATCATAATGGTCCCTTCTGACCTTAAGTCTATGAGTCTATTGTAGGATCAGCAATAACAACCTACTGGTGAAAGCAGGGAAAGTTTGATTTTTTTAATAAAGAGATAACAGTGAATGTCACCCAAAACCTTAGTGATCCATCACTGATCAAGGGCAATATGACCTTGGTCAAGTTTTTGTATGTTGATTTCCCTCTCTCCTCATTTACAAGCAAGAAATAATTTATGGAGATGTTGGACAACAGGCATATTCAAATCATCCATGTAGATTTCACTGCTGTGATCAGAAATGCTGTCAGATTTCCTAAACATATTCCTGTCTCCCTCAGGGGAGCCCCCCTGGTCATTACTGTTCTTATAGTGTGTCCATTATAGGATGCTTAGTCAAAGAACATGTAAGGTCTGGGGAGATTTGTTTTGTTTTATTTTCACCTAAAGATTACTTTTACCTCCTTATTCAAGAAAGGGTTCCACCATTGCATGACCATTTATTTTTGATGAGAAAGGAAGCTTCCACTCCTGGTACAGAAGTATGTGAGTAAGGCTGGCAGAACTGGGACATTAACCAGCAAGGCTTCATCAAAACTTAGCATTTCAAAGGTGATTATAGATTCTAGGTGCCCAACTCAAGGCACTGTGAAGGAACCTGATTTTCAGAAAATGCTGTGCCCCTGCCCTCTCAAAATCAGGCCTCTTCAGCCCTCAAAATGGAAACATCCAAAGTCACTAGTCACTTTTGAAAATAGAGGCCAAAGTTTTTTGGGGAATTTAAAATGAGGCTAGAAAGAACTTTCATATTCCAGCTTTTGTAGCAGTTGCACAAATAGAGACATATGTTAAGAACTGTTTGTGCTTTTCCAATGGTCATTGTATATTTTTCTGGGTTTTCACATGGCTATTTAGTTCAGGTTAAGGAACTTTTTCAAGCCATCACACAAAGTACATTTCCATCTGCTTCTTTAGGAACTTGGCTGACAACCTTTTTTATGATTTTGCTGATGATGTTCATTATCTCCTCAGAGCAGAGACCTTGACCTTGCCATGAGAAGAACAGCAGTGTAAATTTTGATTGACAGTACAAAGAGCACAAGGGAAAAATAAAAATAAAAGAAACAAAACCTCTGATGAGTTTGATACCAATAAAATTTTATAACTTTCTGATAAACAGCTCCGGATGTACACAATATTCAGAATAGCTCGTGTCTTCTATTGAAAAAACAGAACACAGACTTTTCTGATTCTATGAAAATATTTCAATTAGATCTAAAACCATGATGCCACCAGATTTTTCTCAATGAGGGCATTAATTGATTTGGCTGACCCTTTCATTGCACAAACAATGTATTATTTAACCCGGGGACTTCTTCCTCATCACCACCTCTTTTAATGTTCCTGAATATTCATATCTCTGTGTATCAGAATTTGTATATATAACTCATTAAGGCTTTGATAGTTATGTGTATAGATTCCCATGCCTCAAGACTGAAATATACTCTTATGTTTATTAAATCATCATTTAATTAGTTCTGTCATCTATGTTGGGAATGATTTTCTTTCTCCCTTTGAGTAATCCCTTAGCCTAATGGACTTATCTCCTCCCTGATAATAATGATAAAGGGGAAATAGATGGATGATATTTGAGGCTCAGTTTGAAAGATGGGACAATTAAAGTGCACCCTGTTTTCAGTGGATATTGGTAAATTAGACCCTGGATTGCATACATAAACCAGGATGTTGCACTCACTTCAATGCCTTCTTGAACATGCTGGAAGGTGTTAATGGCACCCATCAAATGTGTCTTGGATCTACAGGCAATCAGAATTAAACCTAAAAGGTGTGCTATTCACCCATCATAGAAGATTAGGGTTGGAAGAGACCTCAGGAGGTCATCTAGTCCAACCACCTGCTCAAAGCAGGACTAACACCAACTAAATCATCGGAGACAGGGCTTTGTCAGGCCGGGCCTTAAAAATCTCTGAGGATGGAGATTCCACCACCTCCCTAGGTAACCAATTCCAGTGCTTCACAACCCTCCTGGTGAAATAATATTTCCTAATATCCAACCTAGACTTCCCCCATTGCAATTTGAGACCATTGCTCCTTTTCTGTCATCTGCCACCACTGAGAACAGCCTAGCTCCATCCCCCTTCAGGTAGTTAAAAGCTGCTATAAAATACCCCCTTACTCTTCTGCAGACTAAACAAGCCCAATTTCCTTAGCCTCTCCTCGTAAGTCATGTGCCCCAGCCCCCTGGTTATTTTAGTTGCCCTCCGCTGGACTCTCTCCAGTTTGTCCACATCCCTTCTGTATTGGGGGGCCCAAAACTGGAAGCAATACTCTAGATGTGGCTTCACCACTGCCAAATAGAGGGGAATAATCACTTCCCTTGATCTGCTGGCAATGCTCCCACTACTGCAGCCCAATATACCATCAGCCTTCAGCTGACTCATATCCAGTTTTTCATCCACTGTAATCATTTAGGCTCTCAACCTATTTACCAATGTGGGCCGCATCCAATACTACTTGTATAGTGCTGAAGATGTCATGTGGGCTGCAACTGTGGGCTGACTGGGCCACAAGCGGCTCACGGGCCACAATTTGAGAACCACTGATTTAGGCTGAATGGAAGAATCAATTACGCCACTTTGGGTGTAAAATAGGTGGAGACAATAGAAGCCAATGCTCAAGGCACTAGGCCACATACAAGGCTGCTCAGCAGCTAAGTTATGTGAACACAAGGGTTTTTCTAGGGACTGATAGTAAAAATTGAGACTGGGGCACACAGCTCCAACCAACCATTGTCCAAGCCCCGTATTTCTGTCAGAAGCAGAAAGCAATGAGAAAGCCACCAGAAAGTCAGAGGGGCAGTTGTGAGTATAGCCCTGAAAATCTGCAAAGACAAAGCTCTTTTGGCACCAAACTGGCTAGAAAGGCAGGTTTGGAAATTGTGAGCAAGGAAATTGTTTGTTCCTAAGGTGTTCATGGAAGTAGGAATGTACCTTCTTTGTAAATTAAACATGACTGCATCAGACAAATACCTGACTCTATCATCAATTTCTCATTTTAACAGAAACAACACAATTCAGGTGGACAGTTTGGAAAATTCAGCCCTAGCTCTCCAAAAGATGTTAGTGAAAAATCTTTTTTTGTAAAATGACAAAACCCTTTTCTAAGTGTTGTCTCATTTTTACTGTTACTGCTGAGTTTTACCATTAAATTTCTGAATTCTCTATGCTGTTGTCTTCCCTTCTGGTTTCTTATCTGGAAATGAAGTCATTATTTCTGTTTATGATGTCACAATCAACAGTCTAATGGAAAACCATGCATCATTATGGACCAGGCTTTCAAAATAAGAAAACAAGGCTATCTTTGCATACACGTGAATACATCAGAACTGATTGAAAAACTGGGTTCTTTTCCCACAGAAAATTGACAAAATTAGAAACTTAGTTTTGATTTTCAGCAGAAATTCAAAAAATGAAACATTTTGGCTGAAAAACAAAACATTTAAATTTGGAAATGCTTCCACGGTGCCCCTTGGGGTTCAGATTCCTCAAGCTCCCATTCTCCTCTATATGTTGAGCTTCCTCACTGGAGTACATCTCTCCTGATATACCATTGTTTTCCCTCTTGAAAGCAGTGCATCCTGGGAATCCCTACCTGTTGTGCAACTCTGGAGACGTAGTCAGACTGGGGAGCCCAGCTCACAGAGGCTAATAGAAACATAAATCAACCAGATTGCATGAGGCACTGAAGCAGCACTTCCAAATCAAAATATTTCAGTGCTGGGGGTGTTCAGTTTTTCAACAAAAAGCTGAAATTTCCAGCAGAAAGCAGACACTTTGTGAAAAATGTCTTTACTCACCTTATTTTGTGTGAAATAGTTTTAATGGAAAATTGTCCACTGGCCCTAGTGTAAACCCATATTTTCACACTGTTTAATTGCCCACAATATGCAAAAGCTTCAGTGCACATGGAGTAAATGCATTATTTTCCAAGGGGACTTCAAGCTGAAAACTTTTGACAAGTTTGTTCCAGGATCAGGGTTCTGAAATCCCTCAGTAGTCACAATAATAAGCAGGGGCAGCAAATGAGGGGAGGGGATTTGGCTTAAGAGCAATAGCCCCATCTACCTCCAGTCACCTTCTTACCAGCATGCTGCAAGTAGAATGCTAAAGCCGCTAACTGCCCCAGCAGCCATACCTGCAGTTCTACTGCATCTTAACAACTTTTTGACATTATCACAACTGATTGAGGCCTCCAGGCACTAATGTAATAAAAATAATAAATAATGATAATGCTTTTCTGAGCAGTAGTAGATTTTTGGAGCCTCATAGGTCAGTTTCCCATTTGAAGAAGAAATCAGTGATGGAGTCAGGTCAGGTATTTTCTCAGTGCAATATTATACATATTATATACACACAAGTCATGTTGTCGAAGCAGGAGTGGTTAAAAAAAAAAAAGTTCATGAACAATCCTCTTCGGAATAAACTTTAACCTTGTCATCCCTGACCTGTCTCAAGAGATAGCTCTGTTGCCTTTGTCTCTTCCAGCGACTCTCACACATCCTCAGCCCAAACCTGTCTGCTTACAGCTCAACACATTGGCCATGTTTACACTACAAAGTTTTGCTGGCATAATGCCATCAGTTAAGAGTGTGGGGGAACCCCCACCACCAACTGGCATAGCTATTTCAGCAAGCCTCTGAGTATAAACAGTGTATACTAGTAAATGATTCCTTTGTTGGTATAGCTTATGTTGTTCAGAAAAGGGGTTAACTAAAATAACTCTTTTTGTCAGTATTAGCTGCATCTCCATTAGGCAATACTGTCAGAAAGGATACTGGCAAAGCCTTTTCAGTGGAAATAAGCCCATAATCTCTCCAGCCCCCTACCATTGTGTTTTGAACATGTGAAACCCTGCTAGCTCCACGCTCTACCTCTGGGGCTGTGTGGCCTCCAGATTTGAGTCTGGGTCATTAATCTCACCGCATCCCTTCGAGACTACCAAGGGATGCATTTACTGGCATTACATTGTTAAGTCTTTCTATGGAGAGTTTCACCCTGGTGTGACTATACCAACTAATGGCCAAGCAATTAAATCCCTTTCATAACGATAATAATGTAAAAGCAGCAAAGAGTCCTGTGGCACCTTATAGACTAACAGACGTATTGGAGCATGAGTTTTCGTCGGTGAATACCCACTTCGTCGGATGTAGCTCTCCTAATAGCAGAGTTTAGTTTCTCTTCTGGATCAGCTCCATTCAGCTACCTGACTCCAAGGAAGCTAATCTGCCTGCTATGATGTTTTCATCTATCTGTTTTTTTCTTGCCATGGCCCCCTCAGCTCCAACCTCCTAAATATAGAAATACAAAGAGTTATCTGAAAAACAAATAGGTAGAAACAGACTGAAATATTTTTTTTAAAAAACTTTCTTCCTATTTTTTGCTACACTCACTGCAACTTGTCTTTAATCAAACTGTAAGCTTTTTGAAACAGGGACTATCTAACTATGAGCTAGAATGCTCTAGCATGTTATACAACCGTACAGAGAGGTAAAGGCTAATACATCCCTTTCCCTATCCTCATGCATGGCTAGGTAAAAGGCGGTTGGAGCTGGGGACTCTATCTTCTCCTGTACAAATTATATTACACATAGCACAATGAGGCCTTCATTCGGACTAGGGCCTTTGGGAAATATCACAACACAAATAACAATGTAAATCAGCAAGCCTTAATCTTAAAAAAAAACAAAAAAACACCACAGCTGTGGCAATCAGCAAACACAGTAATAATTATGCCAAATGTGCATAAGGTGAATGGATTCATATTCAAGCTTGATATGTTTGAAAATTTTCAGCATGAATGCCTTTATTTATGGACAGTTGATTTTTTGTGGCTTCCATATATGATCATGTCCCTTCATAGATTTAACCAGAGTTACTTATTTTCAAAGTCTGGGTCCTGACCCTTGGCATCCTATGCTAAGGCATTCATTATAAGCATTGCTTTTAAAGAGGTCTTGCCAGGTTTCCTGATATAATGAACCCTATCTAAAGTACTGTGACAAAGGCAATAGTAATGAACAAAATTAACAATAAACTCTGAATACAAATGATTATAAACAAGATTGAAAGTCACCTTAGGAATGGTTGGAACCTATTTATTATCCATTAAAAGCCTGACAGCAGCAAAAATGTTCCTTTCCTTACAATATCAATTAAGCAAACCTGCACCTAACTAAATTATAGAATCATAGAACTGGAAGGGCTCTTGAGAGGTCATCTAGTCCAATCCCCTGCACTCATGGCAGGACTAATTATCTAGACCATTCCTGCCAGGTGTTTGTCTAACCTGCTCTTAAAAATCTCCAGTGATGGAGATTCCACAACCTCCCTAGGCAATTTATTCCAGTGCTTAACTACCCTGACAGGAAGTTTTTTCCTAATGTCCAACCTATACTTCCCTTGCTGCAATTTTAGCCCATTGCTTCTTGTCTTATCCTCAGAGGTTAAGGAAAAACAATTTTTCTTCCTCCTCCTTGTAACAACCTTATACGCACTTGAAAACTGTTATCATGCCCCCCCAGTCTTCTCTTTTCCAGACGAAACAAACCTAATTTTGTCAATCTTCCCTCATACGTCATGTTTTCTAGACCTTTAATCATTTTTGTTGCTCTTCTCTGGACTCTCTCCAATTTTTCCACATCCTTCCTGAAATGTGGTGCCTAGAACTGGACTCAACTGAGGCCTAATCAGAGCAGAGTAGAGTGGAAGAATTAGTTCTCGTGTCTTGCTTACAACACTCCTGCTAATACATCCCAGAATGATGTTCACTTTTTTTGCAACAGCATTACACTATTGACTCATATTTAGCTTGTGGTCCACTATGACCCCCAGATCCCTTTCTGCAGTACTCCTTCTTAGACAGTCATTTCCCATTTTGTACGAGTGCAACTGATTGTTCCTTCCTAAGTGGAGTACTGTGCATTGTAATTATTGAATTTTGTCCTATTTACTTCAGACCATTTTCCCAGTTTGTCCAGATCATTTTGAATTTTAATCCTATCTTCCAAAGCACTTGCAACCTCTCCTAACTTGGTATCATCCACAAACTTTATAAGTGCACTCTGTATGCCATTATCTAAATCGATGATGAAGATATTGAACAGAACCGGACCCAGAACTGATACCTGTGGGACCCCACTCATTATGCCCTTCCAGCATGACTGTGAACCACTGATAACTACTCTCTGGGAATTGTTTTCCAACCACTTTTGGATCGACCTTATAGTAGCTCCATCTAAGTTGCATTTTCCTAGTTTATTTATGAGAAGGTCATGTGGGACAGTATCAAAAGCTTTACTAAAATCAAGATATACCAATGCCTACTGCTTCTCCTATATCCACAAACCTTGTTACCCTGTCAGAGAAAGCTATCTGGTTGGTTTGACATGATTTATATTTGACAAATCCATGCTGACTATTACTTATCACCTTATTATCGTCTAGATGTTTGCAAATTGATTGCTTAATTATTTGCTCCATAATCTTTCCAGGTACAGAAGTTAAGCTGACTGGTCTATAAGTCCCTGGGTTGTCCTTATTTCCCTTTTTGAAGATTGGCACTATATTTTCCCCTTTACAGTCTTCTGAAATCTCTTCTGTCTTCCATGACTTCTCAAAGATAATCACTAATGGCTCAGATATCTCCTCAGTCAGCTCCTTAAGTATTCTCAGATGCATTTTATCAGGCCCTGGGGATCTACAGTTGCAGGTATGAGTTGCAACATAGGGTTCTTCTTGTCTACGGGGAGTTGAACTGTTGATGCGTCTGTTCCAGGTGGCAGTGCTGAATGAATATCCCTGATGTAGAAACCAACAACGTAGTACAGTAGGAGCAGTCATTATCTTTGCTGTTTGCTACATCATCATATTTTAGCTTCTGCTTTAAAAAATCATCATGCATTCTTCTCCACTAATCCTGAACTATTTTGTGTGACCCATAGTCCAAACTCTTGCCAAACTTTATATTAGTGACAAGTTCAGCATTACATATATGTCTGTATCAGCATTGCCCAAACCTATCATTCTAGAATTCCTGTACCCAAGCTATTTCACCAGTTAGGGACACTCAAATTTACATTATATTGAGTTCAGAGGACCTGTAGCTAAAGAATCTCATAGAAAAAATGCATCAATTTTAACTGAGGCAAGGTGGGCAAGGCAATATCTTTTATTACACCAACTTCTGTTGGTGAAAGAGACAAACTTTTGAGCCAATTGAGTTTCTTCATATTTAACTTCATATAATAAAATGTTATTTTTATCCAAATGAGCTATCATGATATTGTTAAAGACTTTAGATTATCTGTTTGGATGTTTCCTTACAAAAGTTACAATATTAGACATTAACACCCTGCCCATAAACAGCAGCTGCTAAAATCATGGCTACTAAATAAGCATACACAGTGATATAAATGTCACCTAGAGATATGCATTAAAATGGTGATAACATTCTGAAAAGTGAGAATAAACAAAGCTCAGTGAAGAAGGGAAGTTTTTTCTTTTTTTAAATATTCTGTATGAATTAACTTTAATCCCGTTTCCGAATACCCCCAGGTGGCACACTGCAATGGAGCTATCAAAACTGCATTTGGGTTTAAGCTATTGAAGTCTGGTCCTGGTGATGGACATTATTGGATTCTATCCACCACCACCTTTGGAGGAAATGAGGGACAAAAGTTCACTATAATTGTTCCTGCCATTTATGTAAATTAGGCTATGGAATCTGCTAGATTTGGGAGATTGGAGGCTGCCCTAGGATGTCTGCCTAGGTGGAACTGGGAGTTGACTAGGGCAGCATGGCATGGTGGATAAGGCACTACACATACTCAGAAGACCTGGATTCAATTCCTGGCTCTATCACTGATTTGCTGGGTGACCTTTAGCAGGTCATTTCTCAGTTTCCCCACCTGTAAAATGGGGATAATGACAATGACATACTTTGTAAGTCTTTGAGACCTATGGATGAAAAATGCAACAACAGAGCAGGGTATTCTAATATATTATTTATTAGATAATGGAAGTTGACTCCTTGGCCTTCTCTCCTGATGCTACAGAAAGTCAGGGTCCGTAAGGTCATGTTGGAAGTCAGATATATTAGACCATTTAAAACACAGGTGACAGGCAAGTTTGCCAATATAGAATTAATTCTGTCTACTACTTTTTTAAAATATAGAGACGTGGTTAATTTAGTACATGTTTGTCATGAATTAATGAGATTTACACATACAATTTTTCAAGCATCACAATGATAATATTCTCATAACAAAGCAGCTCTGATGCAACAGCAAAAGGCATCAGGATAGATGACTTGTTCACCTTGCTTTCTCACTTCATTCCTGCCATGGCATCATCTGTAATTTTCCCCAAAAAATATATTTTGCTGAACTGCAGACATAAATTAAATGTTCACAGACACAGGATAGTTTTTTCTCTTAGATGTTTTCACCAAAATCCATTGGGCTTTGCATGTATCAGCAAGACTCTGATGAATGTTGTATTGGATTACAGACTTTTTGACCAGTAATCAAACACTAGATTATATGCCAATCGTTAGCTTTGTGTCTTCTTAGACACTGAAAACACTTACATTTGGAAAATATCCTATATTATTCAGCATGAACAAAATTAAATAGCATATAAAATAAATACCTGTTTTCACAGGGATTGAAAACAACTGGGACAAAATTCCCCTCCTCTCCCCTGTCCTTTTGTTTTTACATGGAATGTCATTGAAGTTGAAAAGGGGATTAAAAGGAGGGCTGAATTTCCACATAGGTACAATTGCTGAATACAAAATACTATTTTGGTACCTTTTTAATACAGTGAAGTTTATTTTTTATTTTATTTAAAATGTCATTGCTCACTTTGGCCTAAAGCCTTGACAAAATTATTGCTCAAAAAGAAATGAAGTAAAACACTGACAACAGAAATGCGTTAAACGTAGCAGGCCACAGATTTATTAAACTAATCCAAAAACAACATAGATGAGGACTGCCAGCCCCTACTACTACCAGGCAGTTACGGTAATACACCAATACAGTATGACTACCCAACTAACTAAGAGAGAGGGGAGACAACACTCAGCTTTACTCCAATTGCCCCTCAAACAATGGTTCAGCCTATGGAATTCCTTATCCACGCTCCCTTTGTGTGGGTGCCCATGACAGTAGGCATTCAGATTCAGTCTGTACAAGACTGAAGACCATCCTTATCCCAAAGCAACTTGGGCGAGGGCCAGTGGTCTCTTGGTCCCTGAGTTCAGGTTTATTCAAAGAGCTGGATACTTAGTCTAACCGCACTGGACATGAGATGTGAGTGTTTATCTTCCTCCTGCTCTCCTTTAACTATCCTAACTAACCAGCCAGATCTCCAGGCTGCTGTGTGGAAGGCAAAAAAACCAAACTTGACATAGTTGATGCTTGTCTGGTGGGGAAATCCCTTCCTGATCCTTCAAAAGGTAATCTGGCTAGCCCACAATATAGCTAGAGATCCAGCCAGGCAATCACATTCAGAAAGGACAGAAAGGGTGTGTGTCATTCTCTGGTGGCCAAATGGCTGCCCTTTCTTAGGAGGTGACTTTTATCCATAGAGTGGACAGATGAGGAAGCCAACTGAATCCTAATCAAACCTGGCCAAACATAGTCCTACTTACACAGATATAGCCCTACTGAACCATTGCAAATGGTGCAGCACCTCATAGAACTGAGTCAGGAAACTTTGTAAAAGTTGCTAACAGATGATAAAAAGGTAGAGAAGATACTATATAATATTTTCTTAATATTTAAGGCTTGGCCTGAAATAGGCATGTACTAAGGAATAGTGAAGTCTACAAGCTGAAATGGAGGACAAAAGGTGCACATATACTTACTCATTGGATTCAAGCCTCTTGTCATAAAAGTCATATATCCAGAATCTGGACTTGTTCGTGAGTTGTCCAGAATTTTTTTAAGGTTTCTGAAGCCTCTTTCTATCATAGGTTCATTTATTATGAGGATAGTTGGAAAATAAAGCTTATTATGTAAGGGGGAAGAATTTGGGATCCAATTTAAAATTCATATACGCAGTTGGCGGTGGAACCCTTGCCTCTTGTACTATAGTCTCCCAATGTCTCAGCCTGTGGTTAGAGGGCACTGTTGCTGTTCAAGATTCTGGTCTTCTGATAACACATAAAATTGAAGAACTACCTACATGTGGTCATTTAAGATCTTACAAAAAAATCTCACAAAAGTAAGTGTGTTAGCACTTCTGTCCTGGTCCTATTGCAACTGGGCTATTACATGATAGCTACTGATCCCAACCAGGATTCCAACTAGAATTTATATCCTGAATTGTGCTGTCTTTACATTGTACGCAGATAAATCTGCCTCTTTACATCCCAGAGATACTCTATTTCAGTATTTTTACTGGTATACAGTATATAGTAGAAATATTTTTTTGTAGAATACATTGGGAATCACACTAGATGAATATCAGTCATTAAAAATATCCTATTCCAAGAGAAGAACTTGGAATTACTTTAAACTCATTGTTTAATAGAAGAGATAATAGCTTATAGCTTCCCAATTTGAATTTGGCTGCATATTTTTAATTTCTAGTATATCAAGTTTCACAGGAATTTAGTCCTAAAACTTGACCCAGTCTAAATCCATTTTAATCAAGTAAAAAAAAAAAACTGCAGACTGTGAATTTTAATTTAGATTTTGTAAACAATATAGGACCCAGTATTCAAAAAACAAAAACAGAATCCCAGCCAACCAGTCATGGGACACAAGTTAACTAACAAACCATATTTCTGGAACTGTAGTGCAGTCATCAATGCTCCAGATGCATAAATAAGTTAAAGACCAGAAAAATAATTATAGGAACTTCATCTTCCTTTAAAACACAAGGCATGAAACCAACATCTGCCAGATGGAAAGAACAAAACAGGTAGGGAAATAGTAACCATCAAACTTTTTAAAAAGGATTAAAAACAATGAGCTTCATAAGTGTCTCACTTACACTGACTTCAGTGGAGTAACTCCTGATTGAGGCCTTAATCCTGAAAAGATTTGTGTAATATGTGTAAATTAGAAATCCATGGAAAAATTAATAGCATGTAAAGTTAAGCACTATTCCATAGGCTTGCATGGGAAAAAAGTCTTTTTAAGTGATAAATCAGAATCAGGCCCAATGGTGTGTAAGAAAAGCAAACTATAACTGTAAACACTAAAAATCCCCCAACCAAATAATTTTAGAATAATCACAATAGTTATCTAATCACTTTCAAAATGACTCTGAAAGAACAAAGTTCTTTAAGTGTTAGAATTTTGTTCAGACAACACATGCTGTGCATCAATTAAAGACATACACACATATATTTAAATACAGTAGGGCAAATCTTTGCATTTGTGAGTTCTCGGTGAGCTTATGTCTATGGGGCAACAATGAGTCAGTAAAGATTTCTAAAGCTTTGGAAAATTATGCTTAGCACTTTTAGTTGTAGGGCATTTTACTGTAAGCTTTTGAAAAATGTGATTTTTCTTGTTTACACAGTTGTTTTGAATGTAATGTTAGACAGATCTCAAACCAGAAGAGTTCAAGTTCAAGGAATATTGTATTCTCACAGCTAGCTTCCCAACTGATGACTTGTTATCTTTGTAATACAGACAAGAAGCATCCAGTGTGTTAGAAGATATGGACTTGCTTTTCAAATTATATCATCTCTTTTTCTTATTTTCACTGTGATACTCACAGTATGCTTTCTTGTATTCTTTTTAAGATCACTCTGCACTGATGTGTAGTACTTTACATTTTCAGAGTGCTATCAAATACATTAACTGTAGAAACATGAATTCACAACATTGCTCACGTAGGAATGTACAATCCTCATTTTGCATGATCCGGAGGTTGTAAAATACAGAGATTAAACAGCCAGGCAAATCAGAGACAGGCAAGGCAGGCTTTAGGCACCAGCATTCCATGTGCTTGGGGTGGCCCTTTTTAAGAGGTGGCATTCCAGCTTTTTTTTTTTTTCCCCGCTTCGGCGGTGGCACTCCGCCCCCCCCCCGGCCTCCTTTTTTTTTTTTTTCCCTTGGGGCGGCAAAAAACCTGGAGCCAGCCCTGGAGATGGGACTACTAGGATTAGAATGATTTCTATATCTGTCAGCCCCAAAAGGAACTTGTACCTCCATTTTGTTATATTTGAAGATTTTCATCAAGTTTTGATAATGTTGTCTGGAGGGAGATAGTTAAAAAAAAAAACAGAAAAAGTAATCTTAATTTGTGTTGGGGTATCCAGTTCAGATAAGAGAAAGCTGAGAAGATGGATTTTGCCATATCAACCCAGACCAACAAAAATACATGTACACAACAGGAACACAAGGTAAAGCCTGAATCTGAAAACCACCAGCTCTTTGAAGTACACAATGACTGAATGGGAACCTAGGAATCTATCGCCTTCCCATCAGCACAGTCTTCTACATTTTTCAAGTGTGTGGTCTTTGGCATTTTAACAGTCGTTTTGGAGCCCTATCCTAAATTGTACAGGGGAGTGGAGAGTTGCCATTGGATATTAGTACTATAAATATTATTGATCATTGCAGTTGTAAAACAGAGATTGAGGATGCTTGTGAAAATATATTCTTATGTGAGTGAGCAGAGCATGCTATTACTGGAGAAACAGTTCAGTAACAAATTTATATTCTTGCTTTGCTATTTTTTCCTCTTTCATTTTTATAGTAATTTTATAAACATGGAAGAGTAAAGCTTGTACCTCAAATTTTAGTGTTGCTTCTTCCAGAAATGAAGAACAGAAATATGAATGTCTGATCACAAGCATTTTTATGGACATCAGCATCATGGACATGAGAAGATCTAACTGGAAATGGGGGCTGGGGAGGTTGGGGGTGTTCAGCACTTTACATGAGACACACAAACCAAACAGCAGTATGCTAAGAGGTTGCAGTTTAGTATGACCACATGGATAAAACAATCGGAATTTCTGCATTAGACCTCAGTCAGACTGCACTGAAGTTTAATGAGAGTTTTACCACAGATTTCAAAATGTTAAATAAATAAAATAACCTTTCTTCTTGCTTGCATAACATCTCCATGCATGCCTAAGACCTTTTATTTTCATCACATTAAAACTAAAATCAACACTTTTAAGATTACCTACTAATTAGAGCACATTAAAGACGTAAAAAATTCCAACACATTTTGGTTGGAAAATAAAACAATTTGTACAAATACGTTCTACAACAGCTTCTCCAAAAGTCTCAGATGTACAATTTAACTGAAAGATATTTCTGAGATTTTTATTTAAGTGTACGTGAACGTTTCTTTAGCCTGTCCATTTGGGGTGGGGTAGGGGGTGTTATCATTTTGTTTCTAATTTACCAAGGGTAAGAAGGCTTTCCTTAAGTTTTATATGTACTGAGTTCCCTGGAGCTTCAAAATAATCATTCCTTCTGTACCAAAAGCTGGTAATTTGCTATCTGATACTAGCCCCAATCATGTAATAATATTTATGAACATATGGAGTGTTTTAATACTTTGCATTTTAAGAATATCTTTGCAACCTAAGTAAATGGCACATTCAGGACATTTTATAACACTGTACAAGAGAATCATATCAGAAATGAATTCCATAAACTACTGCATGCTGTGAAGGCCAAGTGTTTGGTACTAATCAGTCTGAAAATACCACTGATTTGATTTAGACAAACTATGCAGTAAATTGTGATAGATGAATCATAACTGCATGGTATTACTGATTACACAATGTTACCCCTGCTTTCTATGGCAACAAAGGATAGGACATGATACCATCTGGGAAGCAAAAAGGAGCAACAATCTGGAATTTGAATAGAAGTAAAATGGCTTCTCTCCAGGCTTTGAGCTTCTTTTCTCTTCTCCTTCCAACCCAGGAAACAAAGCAAAGGAGCCGGAGTAACTTTCATAAATTGAGCTCACAACATTTACAGTTTCTTTTTTAGATGAGAAAGAAAACATCCTGAATGAGAAACAACTCAGCACTGGCTGCCGCCTCCTCCTCTCAGCTGGATGCAGGGTGGGCACTCTCTTCCACAGCCTGGTAGCAGCTCAGCAGCTTCACTTTCTGCATCTGGGAGCTCTGAAAGCCTTGGCCCAGAAAGCACGGCCTCCCTCCCCCACTACCAGCAATTGCCTACCTTGACCATGCAAATGTCTGCACCCAGAAAATGAAAAAAAAAAATGCTTCCCACCTGCAACCTCACTTACTATTGTGCTGGAGCACAGTTTGGCCTCTTTTCACAGCAACAGCACAGTGTGGCCCAGTGGGGCCAGGCATACTTCAGCCACACACTATAGCAAAAACCCAATATGTCTCCTCCCCAGGAAATGCAAACTAGCACCCCAAATTCTGATCCCTAGACATCTGCAATCAATCAAATGTGCTCATTCAACTGCCATTAAAACATATAACAGATAAAGATTACATACCTCTAGTTCCTGCTGACCAACACATCATCAGGGGAAAAGAAGCGCTCTCTCATCTATGTCCTCATCACACAAGAGCCACCCCCCCTCTACCTTGCCTGTATTATAATAGCCTGACTAGATGATACTGCGAGCTGAAAACTAGGCTTAGGCTACTTCCACTATAGAACACCACAAGACAAGGGTGGAGAGTGGGAATTATCTTATTCCAGTCCAGCCTCACATGCAATAAAGGCTGCAGAATGCCAAAATATGGGAAAGTTTGTTGAATAGGGAGAGTCATAGTGAGCTGTGAAATATTTTTGTCATAGATTCATGGAGTTTAAGGCCAGAAAGGACCCTTAGATCATCTAGTTTGACCTCCTGCATTAACCCAGGCCATTACATTTCACCCAGTTACCCCTGTAGTGAGCCCATAAGGGCATCCAGTCTGGATATGAAGCCTTCAAGTTACGGAGAATCTATCACTTCCCTTGGTAGTTTGTTCCCATTGTTAATTACCCTTACTATTAAATAAACATTTGCCTTATTTCCAATTTGTATTTGTCTGACTTCAGCTTCCAGCCATTGTTTTTTTTAATGCCTTTTTTCACTTGATTAAAGGGCCCTTTCATAGCTGTATTTTCTTCCCATGTTGTAATACATTAATGATTATTCTGAGATACAGCTAACTATAAAAAGAGATATACCATTATTGTAATGGGTATGTATATATACCCACACATGGAAGAAAAATGTGATAGCCACTCCCTATAAACTGAAAAAAATTAAGCTATTATTAAAAATGAATATTATTGCAAAAATATAGTCATTTTCAATATATGCAGATCCTCAGAATGAGAATTAATATTTTATTTAGCTACTGTTATGAAAGTTTTGGTTCAGTAAGTCAATACTTTATAGGCATGAAAAGCAATACAGTGCCTTATTTATATGCAAGTCCTATAAAAGCTTTTGATATATTAAGTACTGTATATTCCATAGTTCATTCAGTAGAACAACATAAGTCATTCATTTCACTCGCTAAACACCTTTTGACCAACACTATAAGTTAGCACTCTCTTCTGATGACTTGTTACTCCTCATCCTAGACCCCTTATCCACAATCCCTGAACTTCTTTGTAAGTAAATCCAATTTTACATAGAGATATTACCGAGAATAATTATCTTGCTGCATGGGACAAATCAGAAGTATGTCAATTAAATAAACTCTTTCTCTATCTTCTTTCAAGACTTCCAATTGAAAATGGAGTTTCAATGGAATTAAGAATTTGAGGGTTCATTTTTGACCAGAGCTACTTGTAACCACAGTCCTTTATAGCTCAATAGAGAAAATATTTTAAATAAAATGAAAGATAATTTTAACCAGTGGTGTGCCCTCAGCCTTTCTTGGTAGGAAAAACAAAATTCCATAAAAATGGTAATAGTCTCTCTGATTAATCATAAATCAAGTTGTGTTGCTTCTTCCATCCCCTCATGCATGTGAAGAATTTAAAATGTAACAAAATGGCAATAATTGTACTAGACAAACTATAGTTTAAGCAATTTCAGAGTCAAAGTATTCAAAATATTTATAACTGAAAATAAATACCAATTCACTTTTATATTTAAATTATTATTATTAATACACTAGTACTGCCATTGATAGGAGAGATCTATGTTGCTATCTATCTTAGTTACTCATATGATCCCGAGTACAGTAGGATCTGAACATGTCATAATCTTTAATTAATTTATCATCACAACACCACTGTGAGGTAGGGAAATATTACTTGCCCCAGACCACACAGGAAGTGGGTGGTGGAGTACAGACTTGAACCCAAGTTTCACTACACCTAGGCTAGGGTCCTAACCATTGAGACATGTTATTATATATTATCTGAGCATTTTATAGCCATATAAAGCTTAGCGTGCTGTCACAATATTATTTTTAACTAACACCAGTCAACATTAGCTGTTCCTGCTAGACAGAGAAAATTCTTATTTATTTGTCACGTGGTCGTTATGAGGATTAGTTCATACTTCAAGGCACTTTGAATACTAAAAAGAGTGTTATTCATAGGTAGTCTTGCAGTTTAGATAATTATTTTAGATAAAATATATAACAATGAAATGTTATTGGAGTTAACTTTTTTTCTGCATTTGAATTGTTCACAAACTGATTCTGATTTCAGAGTAGCAGCCGTGTTAGTCTGTATCCGCAAAAAGAACAGGAGTACTTGTGGCACCTTAGAGACTAACAAATTTATTTCAGCATAAGCTTTCCAAAGAAGTGAGCTGTAGCCCACGAAAGCTTATGCTGAAATAAATTTGTTAGTCTCTAAGGTGCCACAAGTACTTTTGATCCTGATTTGTACATGTTTGTATAAATTGTTATTGGCACAAATATTAGGGAATGGCTGTTTTTCACATACATGCAAATGAATGAGTATTCATTATTAGTTGTTAGTCATTTATGGTTGTTCTGCTGTTTACATTTTTTTCATTCATCAAATCAGAAAATGGAATCAATGCCATGTGATCTAACACATGCCACAAATAATGATCAGCAAAGACTCAAAGTTAACAGTTTGCCAGCACCCAACACTGGAATTTTTTCCCATAAACAGTTTGATGAACATCCACAAAGGAATTCACAGAAATACCAGACATTAAGGGACAAAAATATGGTTGACTAAAAAGCCATAGAATCTGAAACAATGTTTGCAAACACAGGCTTACTGTTTTCAAACAGCTGCACTTTGCACAGAAAATGACAGCATTTGTATTATTGTTTGCCCTATGACTTTGTTATCTTCAGGGGCAGCTCCAGGCCCCAGCATGCCAAGCGCGTGCTTGGCACGGTATGCCATGGGGGGTGCTCTGCCGGTCGCCGGGAGGGAAGCAGGCAGGCCTCTGGTGGACCTCCCGCAGGCGTGCCTGCAGAGGGTCCGCTGGTCTTGTGGCTTCGGTGGAGCCGTGGGACCAGCGGACCCTCCGCAGGCTCGTCTGCGGGAGGTCCACCGGAGTTGCCGGACCAGCGACTTGCAGAGTGCCCCCCGTGGCATGCCGCCCTGCTTGGGGCGGCGAAATGTCTAGAGCCGCCCCTGGTCATCTTTGAATTGTAGTGGGGTTTGTTAATCAGCTCTTTCTGAAAAGCTCTGCATCCTGTTACAATTCTATACATCATCCAGTGCCCCCTAGAGTTCTCTAACTGAAATGTTAGCTGCCTTGGTAAGTTTTTGCAGGGGCCAAATAATTTACATAATTGAACTCTTTAAAACATCCAGATTATTTTCACTTAATTAACAATTTTAATTACCTTTCTTTCCAGTTTTTATAATGATCAAAAGTGACTTGTAGGACTTTAGAGCAAATGTGCATGATGCATTGTGAGCACCATTTTTCTATGGGGCTCTAAAACTACTTTTATCACCCCCTAATACTAAACATTACAGACTTCTGCCCACCACAGTCACCATGCAGAGGCTTAGCCTGAGGAATTTGGGTGTAGTTTAGCAAGATTATTCTTTGAGATACAATTCAGACTTTCACTGTAAATGAAAAGTATATTTGTGCAAGGGGCAGAGGAGATCTTTAGGTTACACACGCACACACCCACCCTCTTACTACTCGTTTTTTCCACCCTAATTATTAGGTTTACATTTTTAAGGCTATTTTCACAAGGAAAAGGGCTAAAATATTATTTTGGCTTTAAATGAAAGCTTAGATGCAACTGCTTTGCATTACAACTGTTTTAGAGTCCATGGGCTTCACATTATCTGAAGAATCTCTCTGAGCAGCTCCATTTTCCTTGGAGCTCTACCAGCCAAGCAGTAATCAGATCAGACCCTGCTTAACTTAAAATCTGATGAGAGCATATTCCAAGGTTACCAATAAGCAACACAATATGAATTGTAAAATATTTTTGATAAAGTATAACAGACTTGTTCTCTTAAGTAATCAAAATACAGGTATTTAGAGCCCTATCCTGTTCCCACTGAAGTAAATGCTACTGGTTTTCAAAAGGCACAGGAAGGGTCACTTAATGATATAAACAATTTTCACTTTGCTGTACCAATATTCACCAGAAAAAAAAATAGTTCACTTATTTTACATAATGAATGGATTTTCACTGAACTCTGATCAGTACCTTCTGCTTTGAAAATAAACACCCTGGCTTTGCAAGAACTTATTTATACTATACCAACAGAAGACCATTATCCTGTGACAACATTTTTATGCCAGTGACAGTTATCTTTGTTTGGAGACCTCAGTAAGCTTTTTGTTCCAGCCAAAAGTTCCTTCCTTCATTGCTTCAGGCTGCAAACTTATTCATGTGAGTTGGTTTTATTCATGCAAATGGATCCATTGACTAAAAGCTACTTGCGTGAGTAAGCTTGTGCCAGGATCAGGCCCTGAATGTTATTATTTGTTGCATTGCCTCTTTAACTGTCCTGTGCAGCTTTACTTCAGAAAGGTAGATAGTGTACAATGTGAATTGCAGTTAAAAAAGGAAACAAAATGTCAGAAAATAATGAAACTATTATGATGACATTATATAAATCGGGGTGCATATTCACCTAGAACATTATGTTCCTTCTGGTCCTCTCATCTTAAAAAAGAAATAAAAGAAATAAAATAGTCCAGAGAGACCAGTAATGAAAATGATTAGAAGTCTGGAAAGACTTCACCATCAGCAATCACTGTTAAAATTAGGACAATTTATTTGCATTCAGTGTCTTTAAAATACCTAAAATAATGATCAATATGAAGATGATACATTCAGGGCTGCTCTCTCTTGTGATAAAAGAAAAAGCGGACAGCCAATTAAAATGCAATACATTTAAAACGGAAACAAACTTTTTTCAGTGCAACATAATCAATCTATGGAACTCATTGAAACCAAACATTATTAAGATCAAGAGCCAACAAGGGTTCAGAAGAAGATTGGCTATTTATATTGATGATGTGGCTATCCATAATTCCATTAAATGGGATGAAAAGTCAAAATTATAAATTCCCATGCTCCAAGGAATAAATTAATGTGTAACTGACTGTGATAAACTTAGTGATAAATAGTGATAATAGTAATAAACTTCCCTGATGGGTATGTCATTCCAGACAACTCTATTACAGGAAATCTAGCAGCTTCTTCCTAAGTATATAGAATGGACTCATATCAGAAACTAGATACTGATCTAGATAGACCATTGGTTTGATCCAGTATGGCAATTCCTATGATCCACAGAGGCTCATGAAAGATTGGATATATAAAAATAATATATATTTCTAGAGAGTTCCTTAATTTATTGAGACACTGCAGCAGAACACTATAACTGTAAGGAATGTGCTTTGAAAAAGCATCCAATGCAATGAATAAAATGAACAATGGGAGAGTAGTTGGCAATGTAAGCAAGATTGTTATTGGTAGTCTAACATATTCTTTGACAAAAAAAAAAGAGGTTTAATTGGCTCTGGTTGCAGTAGCCTAATATGCAATAGCTTTGTTTTGATGAAACCAAGAAACCTTTTTTGTTGGATTGTTGGAAGCTAAAGAGAAAAAGTTAACGACAAAGCAGTGTCCTAAGGACAATGCTTTGCTAGTTTTTGGATGAGCCATAAAAACGTAGATGGCTTCTAAATAAATAGGCTATTTATTTCTCAACAATTGTCATGGGTGTTTGAATCCTTCAACTCTTTCTTACATGCTCCGTGGTAGCAAATATATGCCAGTAACAGAAGATGAATAAAGACTGCCAATAATTAATTTTTGTTTGTGCTGTCTAATCTATCATTCCACTGCACTGTACCGTACCCTAAATTAAAGAATATGCTGTGTCATCTGTGCCTTTTGCATTATAGAAACTTTATGCTCTGTGAGTAACAATGCAAGCTAAGTATCAGAGGGGTAGCCGTGTTTGTATGGATCTGTAAAAGCAGCAAAGAATCCTGTGGCACCTTATAGACTAACAGACGTTTTGGAGCATGAGCTTTCGTGGGTGAATACCCACTTCGTCAGATGCATGACGAAGTGGGTATTCACCCACGAAAGCTCATGCTCCAAAACGTCTGTTAGTCTATAAGGTGCCACAGGATTCTTTGCTGCTAATGCAAGCTAACTAGCCTAGGGTTTTCTATACATCGTAGATGTGAACATTTGTGAATTTCTTTTAATCAACATTTATAATAGGTTGACAGTAAACAAATCAATGACATACACTAATTTAAAGTTTACAATGATTTTAATCCAGTAAATTGCTGCTATTTTAATTAACCAGAATTTCTTCAGTGTAGCAACATGTCTTTTCCACCTACTTTGAGTAATTGCACAATATTTTTCTCCCAAAGTGACACAAACAATCCCTGAACTTAATCTGGTGCTTCAAATTATGCAATAAATCTTTACTGTATTTTTTTTCCTAACACCAAAGCTTCCACAACAGATTATTTTGTGTTTCTGGCTGCTGCAACGCATATTGTAATATTTCACAGTAAATCAGTCTACTCAAAAGTGTTAGTTTTCTGCTCTTTATCTCAGATTATTCTAATTTGCCATAATGATTATAAAGAGAATATTAAAGTTTCTCCCTCCATAAATCACAGCTGTGGTAGGAATGGGCACTAAACTGAAATGATTACCTAATAACCAGAATACCAGCAGTAGGGCATGATCCAACTTCCATTAAAGTCAATAAACAGACTCCTATTGATTTGACAGGTGTTGGATTAGGCCCATAATTAGATTCAGATCAAAATTGATTAATTTCCCATATCACAGGAACGATAAGAATTTTTTACATATTTCTAACTGATACTTTTCTTAGCATTTGGACAGCCTTGAAACCTTTGAGTTAGCTTCTTATTTTACTACAGTTTAGGCTAGGGTATTTTTTTAGACTTATACAAAGTCTATACCTTGGACTTATGCCCATCCAAAGTCCTAGCTGCCCCTAATATTACATACTATACATATTACAGTTACATTAAGTACTAAACAGTGGTTTATTCTCTGACAACCCACTGCTTAGGCTTGTAGGTACTGAATGGGTTTTGATAATGATCACTACACTATAGTGATAAGTATTTGTGTGGTTTTGAAATAACTAATAACTATATAAAAGTTTCCCTCTTTTTTCATGTGCTGTTTATTTGTATGCATTGAACGTGAAGAAATAACACTGAGGAAAAGATTGTATTCCAGAATCAATTCATGCATGGTCTGGCTCTCCAGCTCTCCAAAAGGGAAAGCAATGGCCCAGATTCAGCAAGATACCTAAATATGTGCCTAACTGAAAGCACAGATGTCAGTAAAGCCAATGGGACTACTCCCATGCTTAAGTTAAAGTTGCAAAATTGGGAGCTCACTTTTGAAGACTGAATTCATAATTCTTTATAGTCTTTTTTCTGGAAAATAAACAGCCTATATATTCACCAACACAAGAATGCAAGTTAGTTGACAGTCAGAGTGTTGCAGATCCCAGCTAAACAAGCAATCCAACAATAACCCAAGACATCGGTGGTTACTTATTTCCAACCACAGTTTTACAGTACAAGAAAATGAACTAAATTCATATCTTTATGAGCAATGTTAGTAAAGATGACACTGAGTCACTAATAACAACTATGAAAAGCTAGCACTTAATGACATCTTTTTCTTTGGTTACATACATTGTTAAAATAATTAGATTAACTGAAAAATCTAGAAACCAAATATTCATCAGCCTTTGCACCCTTGTATGACTATTCTGCATGAAAAGATAGTATACTCCTCAGGGGTCCAAGTAGCAAAGTAATAAACTTGGTATTTCCTTACACCTTCAGATACCTATCTGTGAAAAATATGATAGGCTTTTAACGACTTGAGTTTCAAGCCTATAATATGTTAAGCCCTGATGCATACAGTGGAACCAAATTGAATTAAGTGCATGAGCGAGTGCCATATTCTACAGGGAAATACAAGGCAAAAGCAGGTCTGACACATTCTAGTTCTTCGGTAACCTTCTCACCCAAAGCACCCAGGGAATTGTAGTGATGATATAAGTAGGTCCAAAGGAAGAATGGCTTTAATCACCCAGTGGGATTACTAATGATATGTGTTAAAGGTGGAGTAACCATAGCTCAGCATGTTAACAAATTTCACTGTACAAGGCTGTCTGTGAAGGTCTATTAAAACAGACCTCTGGAAATGAGGAAATTAAATGCACAAAGGACATGAGACAAAAGGGTATTTTTATTTTTAAAAAAGGCCTGGGAATATGACCTAGCAAACAGTGCACCAGCCCACATCATCATGGTAAAAGATGATGAAAACCAGATTTTCTAAAAAGGTGAATAAAGCCTAAATAATCTATCTCATTCATATTTGAAAGTATTCTATTTTCAAATACACTATATGAGAGTTTTACAGCAAATATTGTACAGTCATATCCTGTTATTAAAATGAAGCCTCCACTGTCATTTGAAAATTACTCCAGGCTGCACATATTAACATACTTTAAACTGTTAATATTCAAAATGTGTTAACTATAGCAAATTGCTGCTGTCAATGTCAATAATTATGGACTACGGTAAATAA
The DNA here is from genome assembly GCF_007399415.2 of Gopherus evgoodei. Classification (NCBI taxonomy): domain Eukaryota; kingdom Metazoa; phylum Chordata; order Testudines; family Testudinidae; genus Gopherus; species Gopherus evgoodei. The sequence goes on from NC_044324.1 coordinate 53,050,075, forward strand.
CTTTAAAAAAAAAGCATGATACAGTTCAGAATGAGTTTTTAAGGATAGTTTATCTTTTAGGTTTAGTCTGATGGGGAATGTTATCTGAGTTACATTTTGTTTAAAAATGCACCTCTTATGGAAAGGGCATTTTAAATAACAGTGCCTGGACTTTAGCAAAAATAGTGAGCCCAATTCTGTGCCCACTGATTTCAATGGCAAACACCTATCTTTTTTAAAATGGGATTGTGGCTGAGCTCCAACGTCTACTGCTCCTTTGCTTATTCTGCTAGTTCGACAAAGTAAACTAATACTAATAACACTGCTCTACAGCCAAAATGCTTCTGAAATAAATGTAGTCCAACTTTACTAATTCTGGGTCATTGAGAACGAAAATGATGCTTAAAATTGTTGATTGGCTCTAGTTTTCAAGATATGCTATTGGGTCAGTATATACGACCCTTGACTTGGGAATGGCGGAGGATAAGTGAATTATAAAGGGAAGGGATCTCAATTTAAACCAGAAATGACTAAAATACATCTTTGATTGGATCTATGAATAAATCTATGACTGGGTTTGGACAGTACTTGCTTTTTAGGCAAAACAATGAATGATGCAATCTGAAGCTGGTATTGCATCATACAAGAGATGAATTGCATCATGTTCTTCCTAGAAATCATGGATGATGCAATCATAACGAAGCTTACATCACTCTGCTGAACAAATTGCCCTATATCAGCTCTAGAAATCATACAGTGTCGTGCTCTCTTATTTGTCAGTGTTTGATTTTGCAAACGGACACATTTCTGTTTAGCTAAAGTGGGCAAAGATGCCTCGTACTTGTGTGAACAGTGCAGATAACTTCTGCTATGTTTGTGGTGAAGTGACTTCTGCATCACAAAAGCACAGTCTAAACACTATGGTTAAGAAAGCCTATCACCTTTATTTTGGCTGCAAAATTGGAGATCAGGACAAGAGGCGGGCCCCACACATATGCTGCAACACTTGTGCAACAAATCTTGGCCAGTGGTTGAACAGGAAAAGGAAATCTATGCCTTTTGAAGTGCCAGTGATTTGGAGAGACCCAACAGATCATACCAGCAATTGTTACTTCTGCATGGTGCCTCCAGTTGGGAAAGGTGTGTCAAAGAAGAAAAAGTGGACTGTGCTTTATCCAAACATTCCATCAGCTATACGCCCAGTACCCCACGGAGAAGGACTGCCGGTTCCTGATGCACCAGAATCATTCTCACTTGAGTCAGACGAGGAAGAGGAAGAGGATGAAACTTCTGGTCCTGAACCATCAGTGTCACAGGACCTACATTTTCTCCCATCCTCCTCCTCTGAACCACACCTCAGAACACAAGGTGAACTGAATGATCTTGTCAGGGATTTGGAACTACCCAAGAGTAAGGCAGAGCTGTTGGACTCCATACTACAGCAGTGGAATCTCCTGGCAGGCTATCAGGGCAAATGGAGCCCATCAATGCTTGCAGACTATTGCTGGACAGTGACAAGAGATGCTCCATTTAATGAATATAAGAGACAAGCCAAGAAGCGCCGAGTAAACACTGAATAGGACTAAACTATGTACATAATAGTTTTTTGCTTTTTGTTTCATAATAAATTTTATTTATATAACCCTTTTGCTGATTTTTAAAGTGTTACATAAACAGGACAGGTGAAATATTATCATGTAAAGCAACCATAAACACATGAAAAGACCTAGGTTTACAATTTATGATTAAAACACTACTATCTACACAATATACATAGACATAAAATGTAAAAACTTAAATATATCTTAGAAACAGTAGCCAATCAGTTGTTTTAATTGTCATATTTGAATTCAGCACATCAAAATACATAATAAATATCACATTTTATCTCTGAAGCAGACGACTTCTCAAAAATTGTAGATCAGTGTAATCAGTATTAGAGAGACAAGGTAGGTGAGGTAATATCTTTTTGGTGAGAGGCAACCTTTCAAGCCACACAGAACTTTTCTTCAGGTCTTTAGCTGTGTGCGGCTCCGAAGCTTGTCTCTCTCACCAACTAAAGTTTGTTCAGTAAAAGATATTACCTCAAACACTTTCTCTCTTTAATATCCTGATAATAATAATATAATGGCTACAGCTACATTGCATATAATAATCAGTATTCTGAGATCGGTTCTGGCATTCCTGAAGGCACTAATGTACAAATATGTCAGTAAAAGAGAAAGCCACACTGAATTTTGTTCTCTGAGGGACGTTTTTAAAATCTATTGAAGTTTTCAAACAAACAAAGAAAATTAGTGAAGAAAAATCTCGCTCCCCAAATGTTTTAGTAATTTCATGAAAGGTTTAGACTAGATGATCCAACAGAACTTGCTTATCAAGAGTGTATCTGATTCAGTACATCTTATAAGTTACCTGTACAAAAATACTAATTTGTTTTATACAGATACATGAACTCATTTTGTTTTTACCATTAAAATATATATATTTTTAAAAATCAAGAATTAAAATAAACTCAGATAATTCCTACTTTCTGCTCGTGTTCACGGTAAGAGTTTTAGAACACTCATTGACATTGTTTAGCTATATGTATGCTTCCTTAAAATTTTTCATTTTATACCAAACTCCACAGTTCAGAACACGTCACACACTCCTTTCCACAGAGAAACTGGGTTCCTTCTTCCCCCACCCATTTCTCAGCATGCACAGAATGTCCTTATAATACCATCTCCTTAGGCAGAATCCTTGCCACCACTCAAGAATTAAAAATAGAAAACTGAGACTGACAAAAGAATGCAGCTTTTTCCCCCCTCAAGTATACATAGTTAACAGAGTTATAGGTCAAGATAAAAAAGAACGAGCTCTTTAAATGAAGCTCCTGGGTAACAAGTCACTTAACTTCATAAATATCAGTTACACTCAAATAGCCTTTATTCTGTTTGAGCAACCCTGGCATTCCCAGAGGACAGTGTCTTTCAATCTTCTGTTCTACATTCATCCTCAGTCAATAAGGTCATTATCCACAGTACAGGCGTCTCATCACTGTCTATCAGACATCTTCAATTTCAATACATTACTCAAGCAACGTGAATATAATACCAGCCCCTTGAAATGAAGCCAAAAAGATGCCAAATCTGCACAGTTCACCAGAATTAAGGTGAGATCATATTTTTGTGTGTAATCTTTCTACTGAATTAACAGTACAAATCAGCTATTTCAGTATTACAGCATCTCTTTATTATAGCATTATGGTATCAATACTACATGGTTAAAGCTGGAATTAATTAGAAGAGTCTAGCCTGATAAAAGACAGATATTTCTTAATAACCTAAAAAAATTGAAAAGTTAATGAGGCAACTCAAAAGGGCAAGCTGTCTCAGCACACTCAATTTTATTAACCAGGGCTGGACTTTCAATCCATAAAATAGCTCATGCACAAATTGTTGGTATTCCCCCTGACAGATAATTCTAACACAAGTAGTGTCATAGAACGGGCTAGTTTGTACAGGTGTATGATACATGATGACACATCAACAACTAAATCAAGTTTAAGATTAAAAAAAAACTAATTATGTGAAGTCAATTTATTTATTTTTGAAACCAAAGAGAGAGTCTAAAACATTAATATCTATTAAAGATGTTAGGTCCATAAAAATGATCAGATTTCTGACAAACGTTGGCTCATTCCCTGGGAGTATTTGAACTGACCAGACTGATAAAGACAAGGATATTTTTGATAATATCCAGGATTTTAAATATAATAGCCTCTCCCTGAAAAAGTAGAAGAATTAAATTTCCTAATGACAGTCTGTGACAAAAAGCTCATTGATCATGAGAATAGGATAGAGCTCCAGGTTTAGTAGAGAGAAAGATTTTGACAGAAATATGTCCTGTGAATTCAAATATTTTAACTTAACTGGAAATTATCCCTTCACACTAATCATCAGTTAAGATATATGGAAAACCTGGTAATATATGTACGGTACCTAAAATACTAGGCATGCTATAAGGATATTTGGAATATCTAACAATAAAAAGCTGCTCACTCTTGTAAAGATTTCTTCTTGATACTGTTGGGTCTGTGACTCCAAATAATTCCCTTTCATGAAAAGGATGGCCTCCAAACAAATGTTTTATGGAGGACGACCTGAGTTACGGACTTATGGAATGAATCCTGAACACATTATTTAGTAGGTAAAACTCCCTTGGATTTTAGTTCACAGCAAAACTATTAGGCCCAGTCCTCATCCTATAGGTACATTTGAAGGAATCTGCCCTGGGTCACACAACAGGATGAAGTTCAGCCACCTCCGTGGCTTCATACCCCTCTCTTTAGACTCATGGCAGTGTCCAGTGATCTGCAAGCTTGAAGAAATTAGGAGAGGTAATACTGATGTGGGACATGCTCATCATCCCACTTTACCAGCTCTGTATGAGATATCCACTCAGGCATTAATATAGCTAGAGGCTTCTTGAAATCCTGAGAATAGCCTCCTCCCATCATTACAGTTCCACTAAAGATAAGCAATGTCTGACAGATTGAATTGCAGGAATGCCCTTAGCGCTAGTGTGGAGGCATGGGGCTTTATCATTGATGACCCTTTACATCCTGTAAATCCAAAGGTTTGGGTTTGGGAACAGAAATACTCTGCTCTTTCTCTTGGGACAAAAGTAACCCAGTCTGGATGGAAGAATTTGGAGGAAACTCTAGGAGAAAAACTGTCCATCCCTACATACAAGTCCTTCTCTTTTGGATTTTACCATAGAAGGGCATGATTTAGTCCTTGGCTTAGATAGAGGTTTAGTATTGCATCCAGTGACATCAATGACAAACATGCCATTGTCTTCAGTGGTGTGGCATCATGCCTTATTAGGCCAATGATAGGGTAGGCAAATAAGGAAGCTTGAACAGAATAATGGATAAGCACATTTTAAAATAAATAAAGTTTACTTCAGAAGGAAAATTGACTGAGACATTTGAGCTTATACATTCCTCAAAATGTATAACAGGATCTTTAATTTTCATCTGGCCAGTCATCAGCAAAGAGCAGGAGACACAGACATTGAGGTCTATTCAGGCATGAGGGGTCCCCATGGTCAAGCCTGTAGGATTCTTGACAAAAGTGGGTAGGGTTTACACAGAATTTTATGCTTGTTACACTTTTGTGCTGACAGAATTAGACTATTCTGTCCTCCCCATTCACCATTCTATTCATTTAGGACAAATATAACCCACTTTAATAGATCTGTAGACACTGTATCTGAGGTATGCATGTCTCCAGTTTTAAAAACATTATGGCTTAAGGGAATAACTAGCTATAACAAAATGATAGAACTTTCTACAGATCTGTTGTTACTGAAAGGCCCTGGGATGCTTTTAAGAAGAGTCAAACATAATTAGTACACAAATAAACAGTTTTAGCTGAAAGATTTTAAGTAATTAAAATGATACTGTTAATGCAGCTTGAAATGCTGAACTTTAAATCTCTCTTACAAGTTAACAGAGCACAGTAATATCTAAAACTTTAAAAACTATTATCATGCATATGAGATGTGTTACTGAAGTATAAGGTATTTATGTAATTATTTTTTCTTTCCTCCTTATCTTTAGATTTCATTGTTCAACTGACAATCAGCTGTTAGCGGCAAATAATCGATGTTGATGCTAGTTACCACTGTTTAAAATAGCTCCCCAACTGCCACCTCACTGAGGGCAATATGCTGTTCCACTGAAGACTGTGGTAAAATAGTCACTGATCCGCTGGGAGCAAAATGCCCATAACATAAACAATTTGATTTTTCTTCTCAAAATCTGGCCTCTCTTCCTTCAGTTTCCTTAGAGATACTGTAATTAGAAAGGATTCAGAGTAGCAGCTGTGTTAATCTGTATCCACAAAAAGAACAGGAGTACTTGTGGCACCTTAGGGACTAACACATTTATTTGAGCATAAGCTTTGGTGGGCTACAGCCCACTTCATCGAATGCATGCAGTACAAAATACAGTAGGAAGATATATAGATATAGATATATAGATACACACATATATATATACACACAGAGAGAGAACATGAAACAATGGGTGTTACCATACGCACTCTAAGGAGAGTGATCAGTTAAGGTGAGCTATTACCAGTAGGAGAGAAAAAAACTTTTTGTAGTGTTAGTCAGAATGGTCCATTTGCAGCAGTTGACAAGAAGTTGTGAGGAACAGTGTGTGCGCATGTAGGGGGAATAAACATGGGGAAACAGTTTTACTTTGTGTAATGACCCATCCACTCCCAGTCTTTATTCAAGCCTAATTTAATGATGTCCATTTTGCAAATTAATTCCAATTCAGCAGTCTCTCATTGGAGTCTGTTTTTGAAGTTTTTTGTTGTAACATTGTGACTTTTAGGTCTGTAATAGAGTGACCAGGGAGATTGAAGTGTTCTCCGACTGGTTTTTGAATGTTATAATATGGACAAGAATTATGCTCAAATAAATTTGTTAGTCTCTAAGGTGCCACGAGTACTCCTGTTCTTTTTGTAATTAGAAAGTCCTTGGTTAACATCTTCTTATGTACCAGTTAGCATATTTTTGAGCTGGTAAGAGAATAACTGCAATCCAGTTAGATATGACCTACTAAGAAAGGGAATCTCTCCTCAGAGACAGATTCAGGAGCCTATTGTCTACAGTCCAGGGAAGAACTTGGACCATTAGAATTAGCAGTAATGCAAAATGATGCTAGTGCCATTTGGTTTTGTTTTTTTCTATTGTATTATATTCTCCATTTACCACATCTTGATATAAATGAGCTATAGATAATAATGTATTACCCCTCACATTATTAGCAATATTATTTTTATAGGCAATTAGCATTCTAGGTAGAAATTACTCAAATAAAGCAAAATAAATTCTATTCAAACTAGATCTATGCCAAAATACTGTCTCATATGGGTCATTCTATTTACACATTAGGTCACTGCGGAGGACAGAGGCTGCAGATATATATGTTCATATGAATGTGTGTAGGGCACAGCTATCTACTGGAAAGGATAAATAGTAATGAGATTGTATCAAGATTCCCTTTCATGAATACAGAAAACTGGAAGAAAGTTCCCTACTCATTTCATTTTCTCATAGAAAAATAAACATCAGTTAACATAAGCCCATTCTTGAAACCTCAGTCTTACAGATGACCACACCTGGAATGATTCCCAAAGAAGCTAAGGTACATGCAATGGTAGCACACAACTAAGGTTCTGAAACCCTTGGTGCAAGTGGAAGAAATCTGGCCAACTATCCTTAAATGAAACTAGAAGCCAAAAACATCTTGAATTTGGGAGGTAAAAACTAAAAAACTCTGTCCACCTTTTCCTTTTTTCAACCTGTTACATGCAGATGAACCACTTTCCCAGAAAGTCAACCTCAAATAGTTTCCCAAATTAGTCCAGCTGCTGTTGTTGCTACTTGGAGACATCTCCTACAGTATTGCCCACCCCAAATGCTTAAAAAACAGGACTCAAGACTCAAAACTTACACAATGCACATAACAAAATATTTTTTAATAATAAGTTTGGGGTTTTCATATTATGTGTGTTTTTGAGCCCTTAAGGGTCACGTTTTCAAGCTTTCAACCATGAGGATCAAACACATTTAATTTTTTGTAACGAAGACAGAGATTCTCACATGATCATATGACTCCAGTAACTGGGACTTTACAAAAAAAAAGCCCACAAATATTGCAATGCTTACAATAAACATTTCAAGAATTGGCAAAACTGCTTCCATTTGCTGGGGTTCTGGGCTACAGGGTAACCACAAGAGTGTCCTGGATACCAAGGATCAAGATGATCCCTTCTAATCTTTAAATTCTATGAGTCTATGAGACACAAAGTGGGTGAGGCAATATCTTTTATCAGAACAACTTCTATTGGCAAGAGAGACAAGCTTTCCAGCTTACACAGAAGTCTCCTTTAGGTCTCCACTTCAGCTTGTCTCTCTCTCTCACCAACAGAAGATGGTCCAATAAAATATATTACCTCTCCCATCTTGTCTCTCTAATATCCTGGGACCGACATGGCTACAACACTGTGTAATAGATGTCACTGTTCATCCAGAAGCTCTGCCCAGTTTGCTGGCCTGTGCTGGGACAGATTGGCCTTGCCAGCTGGCCTGAGACTGAGGAGCTCACTGCCAGAAGAAGTTATGATAACCACAAACAACAGACCAAAATGCAAACCTTAGTTCTTTGACTTAGTTTTACCAGAATTATAAATAAATGAATAAATAAATTAATCAATCAAAATGAGGTGGGGAGAGAGAAAGAAATATGAAATATCCTAGAATAATTATGGAGATTTAAGATTGAAGAACACTTCTCAAATGGGGAATAATCAGCCAGGCAGCAATATTTCACAAATGCAATATAAGGCAAAAAATGTGATGCAGCTGAGGAGGCGGCAAATGTAATTCTGGAATGTATTAACACGCATTTCATATGTAAGACACGGGAGGTAATTGTTCTGCTCTACTCAGAACTGAGGCATCAGCAGAAGTACTGTGTACAGTTTTTTGGCTCCATATTTCGAGAAAGATGTGGACAAATTGGAGCTAAAGTCCAGAGGACAGCAACAAATATGATAAGAGACTTAGAAAGAACTGGGAATGTTTAGTCTAGAGACGGGAAAACTGAAGGGGAAGCATAATACAAGTTTTCAAATATTGAAGAGATTGTTATAAAGAGGACAGTGATTAATTGTTCTACATGCCCAGTGGGTAGGACAAAAAGTAATTGGCTTCATCTGCTGCTTGGGACATTTAGAATAGACACTAGGAAAATATTTTAACTGCTGAGGGTCCCCAGTATACATCTCCCCCTTATCTGTTGTTTCACATATCCGTCACTCATCAATAGGGGAATGTGTTCTGATTCACATCGGTCCTGATCCGCATAGCCGTCATTTTCAGTAGTTGGGAATGGAGTGGTGGAGTGAACAGTGGCACAATGAACAACAGTGGCCAGAGCATTTGTTTGTTGACTATGTTTTAGTGACTTCTCTCCAGAATGATAGATTTGTGACTGGGAAACTTTTATAAAACAGATGTTTCCTAGTAGACCAAGATTTTAAAAATGCATTATTTGCCAAAGTTGTTACTCACATAATTGCTATCTCAGTTATCTCGGGGAGTTTCTGTACTAATCTTTTTTATTAGAATAATTCATTTTTATGTAAAAACAGCCATGTTGGGTCAGACCAATGGTCTATCCACCCTAGTATCCTGTCTTCTGACAGTGGCCAATGCCAGGTGCTTCAGAGGGAATAAACAGAACAGGGGATCATCGAGTCATCCATTCCCTGTCGTTCACCCCCAGCTTCTGGTGAACAGAAGCTAGGGGCACTCAGAACATGGTGTTGCATCCCTGCCCATCCTGGCTAACAGCCATTGACGAACCTAACCTCCATTAGCTTATCTAGTTCTTTTTGAACCCTGTTGCAATTTTGGCCTTCACAACATCCCTGACAAAAAGTTCCACAGGTTGACTGTGCATTATGCGAAGAAATACTTCCTTTTGTTTGTTTTAAACTTGCTGCCTGTTAATTTCTTTGGGTGACCCCTGGTTCTTGTGTTAAGTGAAGGGGTAAATAACATTTCCTTATTCATTTTCTTCACATCAGTCAACATTTTATGCCCCTCTTAGTCATTGCTTTTCCAAGATGAAAAGTCCCAGTCTTTTTAATCTCTCCTCATATGGAATCTGTTCCATATCTCTAATCATTTTTGTTCCCCTTCTCTGTACCTTTTCCAATTCCAATATATCTTTTTTCACAGGGGGTGACCAGAACTGCAAGCAGTGTTCAAGATGTGGGCATAACATGGATTTATATATTAAAAGTGGAGGAGCTTGATTTCCCAGATTGATCAGCCAAGCCAATACTAACAACCCAGATGAAAAGGCTGCAAAACACTATGCTTCTGGACTGCATCAACATCCAGAAAGCCTTATAAGCCCATCACTATCAAAACTAATTTTAGAAGTACTTAATAAGGTTGTTAAGAATGCTGAAGACACAACTCAGTTTACGTGAACCAACATGGCTGTTGCATCATAGTTTCTATTTAAACAAGAGATACCACACACTACAAACAGTTTGACATATTTCGTGAGCTTGCACCAGGTGCTAGCAACAAACCCAAGCAGATGCCACTGGCTCTATGGAGCATGGCCATATGATGTTATCGGTCACATGGAGATTCTTGGCTCTAGGCACATAGCTGAGCTATACAGGAAGTTTTAATGAGTCCTTCCAATTTCAGGATCCGGAATGCTGGTCACCTATGCTGCCCACTACAGAGGGGCAGGTGTTGCGGTACCTGGTCATGGTCATTGAGAACCCAACTTCTGTCATGCTTGATGATCCTGGAATACTACAAGGGACAATGGGTTCTTTTGGAAGAATGGGGCTTCACCAATTTGGACTGCTATAAAAGAGGCCATTGGGAGATGTTTGGAAACCTGATTGGGTTTGGTGGAGAGACAGCCAAACTAACTGATGGTACCTCTTTGTGGTGGATGTCCACTGCAGGTACTCCAAAAGGAAGGCACCCAGTGACCAGATAAATGGCCTGGTAAAGGACTTAAAAGGAGGTGCTGGATAAAGGAACAGAACGGGGGAGGAAGGTTGGGGACTCCTATGATTGGTACAGCCAGGAGCCAACCCCTCCCCATTCTTATAGCATACCTTAACCTTCTGATGAGTGGGGTGGATGGTAAGGTCCAAGCCATAGGTTGTCTGGGGGACCTGGATGGAAAAAGAAGGGGGGCTGGTGGAAGCCCTGGATAATGATTTGAATAAACATGGATTTGCCTACACTGTACACTTTATCTGCCAGGTAGTCCCAGACATCTATATAATAAAGTTGTGGCCTGATTAAAATCCTTGTCAAGTGTCTCCTGTCCTTTTTTGGTATAGCCCGACAGTGAAAATCAATTAATTACTATTTGTGATTTACCCAAATTCTATAGTGATGAATGCCATAGAAATCCCATGACAAAAAAACAATAATTCCATCTTCAAACCAGGGTCAGAACAGTGTGCAGTAAGAGAGTCTTAAGGCCACATACTGAATAATGAGGATAAAACAATATTGAATACCTGCTCATACAGAGAGCTCTGTCCACTCTGTGCACTGAATGAAGCTGGATTCCTCAGAAAAAATAATATGTGATCATGTAACTAATGACTGTATCATAATATCTATTCACATACAAACTTAAATCTGGCACTTCTGAACTTTTGAGTTCTGCATTATGCAACTTTATTGTTCTTTTAGTGTAGTTTGTGTATAGAATATAAATGTTTTTGAACAAATGTGTAATATAAACAGACGTGCTGCTGATTTCATTCTATGTTATTGGAAATTGTGTTTGAAGGTCAGTTATTACACAGCAATGGGTAATTAGGTGACTACAGTAACTGCATTTATAGACTTTTTAATTTTTCTTGGTGTTTTGTTTTATCTTTTATCTTTCTGGGTGTATTTAATGACTAGTAAGGCACACAGATACTTTAATGATAATTTTTAAGGTAAAAATTAGGGCTGTCAAGCGATTAAAAAAATTAATCGTGATTAATCATGTGATTAATCACACTGTTGAACAATAATAGAATATCATTTATTTGACTATTTTTGGAGATTTTTCTACATTTTCAAATATTGAAAGTAAACTTTAGTAGCTACTACAGTTTCCAGTACCCCACATTTCCAAAGAATCAAGATAATTGCTCTTCTGAAAAAACAAACATTTTCACACTTGTAGAAGGAGATTTTCCTTAACATCGTTACAGATCTCAGAATACAAGGGTGAGAACTATTGTTGGGTTTTGGATTCTGGCAGCACGTAGGTAGCTTTGAGTGTAGGTGCCTGCCATCTAAAAGCATAACGTCTATTGTTGCATTATTAGAAAGCTGCCATTAAGCAGATCTGCGTACTGTCATAGTTGCTGGTGCCTAAGTATAAAATTATATGCTCGCTGATTCCTAAACTTGGATGACTGTAGCAAGGAAGATCATAAACATTGTAAGCTTAAATGAAGTGTACAAATGACTGCACCCCAATTAAAGGTGGGGCAGAATTTGTCTGGGCTTACTCAAATAAGGGCAGCTCTGCTTTGTGGTTGGGAGGGATTGGGAGTGGAGGAGAAAGGACAGAAACTGCTGCAAAACCCCCCACTCCAAACCCCTCCAGGAATGTGCAAAAAGGTACAAAACCTGGGTGGGGCAAGTCTCTATGTCCAAGCAGCGAGGAAGCCAGCACTCACCCTTCCTCCTCTAGTGGAGGCGAATGGCAGGCTGGGTTAGGACCCATTGTGGGCATTACACTAATCGCCCCTTTTAAAGGGAAGCTGGGAAGGAATTTTTCCTGAGCCACCAGAATTGGCTTCAGTGGAATGTGGTTTTTTTCACCTTCCTCACAGTGGGTGTGAGGATGGACCTTTTCTGGTGAATAGAAAAGTTGGTAGACCATATGTCGCAACTTATTTTGTAATATTGGATGGATGCTCAGTGCAGGTACTCCATAGGGAGGGCAACCAGTGACCAGATAAATGGACTAGTAAAGGACTTAAAAGGAGGTACTGGATAAAGGAATGCAGAATGGGGGAGGGAATATGGGGACTCCTATGATTGGTACTGCAGGGAGCTAACCCCCTCCATTCTCATAGTCCTCCTTAACCCTCTTAAGAGGCTAGTGGATGGTAAGGTCCAAGCCATGGGTTGGCTGGGGGACCTAGATGGAAACAAAGGGGGGCTGGTGAAAGCCCCAGAAAACTGATTTGAATAAGCATGGATTAAATAAAGGGGGGGTCTGGGGAAAGCCCCAGAGAATTGATTTGAATAGCATAGGATTTGCCTACACTGTACACTTTATCGGGTAGTCCCAGACATCTGTATCAGTGGTTCTCAAAGCCGGTCTACCACTTGTTCAAGGAAAGCCCCTGGCAGGTCGGTCCAGTTTGTTTACCTGCTGTGTCTGCAGGTTCGGCCGATCGCGGCTCCCACTGGCTGCAGTTTGTTGCTCCAGGCCAATGGGGATTGTGGGAAGCAGCGCAGGCCGAAGGGTGTGCTGGCCGCCCTTCCCAGAGCCCCCATTGGCCTGGAGCGGCCCAAACTGTGGCCGGTGGAAGCCGTGATCGGACAAACCAGCGGACGCGGCAGATAAACAAACCGGCCCAGCCCACCAGGGGCTTTCCCTGAACAAGCAGTGGACCAGCTTTGAGAACCACTGATCTATATAATAAAGTTGAGGCCTGATTAAAACCATTAACAAGTCTCCTGTCCTTCTGACAGGACAAAAGCCTAATTTACCAAATCAGAAGGCTATCTGTATATACTGTCAGAAATAAAAGAACAGCTTAAATGATTCCTCCACCTCCTAATTACTCTGGAGGGGACTGCATTGAAAAAACTCTTTACATACACTTAGAAAAGCTACAAAATATTTTAATGTAATTTTAGAATACAGTTCAGATTTTTTAAATAGTTGGCAATTGTTTATGAGGTCTATGTTAAAATAAAAGTTTTATGTTGTAGGTTTCACTTTCTCTTCTGCTGTCCATTTAAATAACACTTTCCTAAGAAATACTATAACCTAATAAATATAGATAATGGACTAAATTTCATTCAGAGTTACAATGCTGTTAATCCAGAGTAATTCCACTAGCCTGAGTGATCTCGACTGTAATCTTTTCATATGCAAGGGTTGCAATTTACAGCAACTGTGACTGTAGAGACAACTGCATCACAGAAATTTAACCCAGGAGTGGGACAGTTGGCAGTTCTGATACTCCCTTCACCAGACTCCATTCGGGACTTCAAAGTGTAATGAGTCCACTCACTACTATGCATCCTTTCATGACCATCTTTGGTCTAAAGTACCCACCCCATCAATGATTGTCCAGCACCATGATAGATTCTCTGCCTGGTAATTTGTCCAGTGACGCAGCACTCAGTCTTTAGTCCACCCCTTCTGGGGCCACAGTTATCCAAACTAAAAATTCCCCAAAATGCTTAACACAAAAGCAGAACCTTCCATCCTCTCCATGGCTATTCTTCAGCCTTTTCCATACTTCTTCCCTGCCTGAAGATCTTTTCCAGTCTCTTCCCTGCATCTTTTCAAGGTTTCTCCCAGCCTACCCTGTCTGGAGAGCTTTCCCCTGCTGACACTGCTGTGCAGGAACCTTCTTGCTCCCTGCAGTCTCTATTGATATAGTGGCAGTTTCTAGAACTTTCCCCCATTTCACTGTAAGTTCCTGCTTTGAGCTTCCTGCCTTTATAGGGACCTCTCTCCATATTTTTCCACTGATGGGTTTTATCACTATGTAAGCCTGGCTTCTTTTACACATGAATCACTTGATTCCTGTCAGGTGGGGCCCATTCTGTAACCAGGGTTGACTTAGCACTAGGGTCTCTAGATCACAGGTAAGCCACCCTGTCAGAGTAGGAGCCTCAGCTAGTTCACACTTCCCAGGAGATACCCTGAGTCTGTGCATTTTCTAAGGTATGTACCTTCTGCCACCAGCCCTGCTCACAGGCTAGGCTAAGCCAGTCAGTACCAAGCTTCCAGGTACAGCACGTTCTGCATTTTTGTTGTTGTTGTTTTTTATTAGATGGACTTGCTTTCACCGAAGGTGATGCAACTACAGCTGGAACCTGGGAAATAAATCTGCCCCAATGGAGTTCTCAGATTTTTATTAGTTTTTCTAGAGTTATACTAGTTTAATAGAATGGCATTATACCCATAGACTTTTGTTGAATGAATAAGTTCATAGACTATGACGAAGATTTAATTGAAATTATCTTCAACAATTGGTAAGGACTGGTGGGGGAGAAGCATTTATGGGTACATGAATAGGCAAGTATGAACTTTTTTGTTGGGGCCCTCTTGCCCAGCAAAACCTCAGCTTGACTCATCTCTCTGGTCTACTGCAGCCCATTTTACTGCCTACCACTAGTGCTGCTGAGACAACTGGAGATTGCTAAGAGAGATGTAGGAGCCAGGGACTGAGCCTTAATAGGCTCGTGGCAGTGCAACAAATTGGTAATGGATTTCTGGGCAAGTCCGGACAAGTGCGTGTTCTTGTATATGTTTATTACAGAATCATCAAGTTCAGGCATACTCAATCCACAGCCAAATCCCCCAGGGCTGCGAACTCATCCGATTACAAAAAGAAAGTATCAGCAAAATGTCTCAGTAGATGGCAGTCACTTCTTAGCCCGTATTAAATAAAGGTACAAGCATGCTGCTCGGAGTAGGGTGATCAGACATCCTGATATTATCAGAACCATCCTGACGTTAGGGGCTTTGTCTTATATATGCAACTATTGCCCTCCCTGTCCCTCTGACTCCCCCCAAAAAAGTATCCTGAATTTTCACACCTGATATCTGGTGATCCTAGCTAGAAGGTATTGGAGGAATTGTTCTTTTGGTTTTCCCACTCTTCAGATGAGAATTAAAGTGTTAAATTCTTAATTTTTGAGTCTACTAAGAAAAAAAACAAATAAAATAGGCAAGAAGGGGGCAGGAAATCTTTTCCAAAAGCAGGAGCATCAATCCCATGTTCTGACTAAAATGCAGATGTAGCTAATTACACTGTGACCCACTGAAGTCCCACTTGTAATTTAAATAAGTATGTTCTTTTCACTTTCACTCTTAAACAGTTGTGTATATTGTAGCCATGTACTGCTAAATGGTTGCTGCATTCCGTCCAAAAGGAAACTGCCCTTGGTGGTGAGTGATTTCTATGCTGTATTTGTAAATAAACAGTGGGATGAAAGATGTTCTATAAAAGAAAATAGTTAATTGTTACAGTAGTCTGCAATAATCAATAGCTGTAACTTCTCTATAAAAAAGACAACTTTAGCACCAGGAATATCAGTTTTGTATTCATTGTTTTAAATATGTGCAAAGAAAACATGATGCCACTTTGACTGCATTGTGTTACATACCAGTACTACCATGGTTGCCTGGCAACTCGGAGGAGGTGTAGCAGACAGAAAGGTAGGCCTGAAAAAACATATAGGAATCTATAGTAACAGTGGCAACAACTTTAGGTGACAAATCACTGCTGCACTGTACATGTTATAATGGATAATCTTACTACTCTATTATTTTTTTCTTACATAACAAAAGTTAAGCAAGAGAATTACAACATTCCTACAAGACTACATTTTAAATAATACATAATATAATATAATAATATAATATCAGTGGAGTGTGCTTTCATTTACACTGGTGTAAATCCAGAAGAATCTGGCCCTGTGACTACAGCCATTGGGAATGATGTAGAAGATGCCCTGGGCAAACAAAAAGACTTCCCAATTCCTCAGAGTTGTGGGCAGTTCCTCATAATTGAACTACCAGAGAAGCTGATGGGGACCACCGTACAGCAAATGCCTGTGTCTGATTGGACTTAAACAGGATAGGATACAACAGAGGCTTCTCTGACCACTCTAAAGGCTTCAATTTTTAGCTTATATAAGACATCAAAATTGTACATTAAAAAGCTTCGCCTTCCAGCAAGAAGGGATAAATATACATACTGCCTTTGAGAAAAATGGGCAACATTTTTAGAATCACAGAATATCAGGGTTGGAAGGGACCACAGGAGGCCATCTAGTCCAACCCTCTGCTCAAAGCAGGACCAATCCCCAACTAATCATCCCAGCCAGGGCTTTGTCAAACTTGACCTTAAAAACCTCTAAGGAAGGAGATTCCACTGCGTCCCTAGGTAACCCATTCCAGTGATTCACCAACCTCCTAGTGAAAAAGATTTTCCTAATATCCAACCTAAACCTCCCCCACTGCAACTTGAGACCATTACTCTTTGTTCTGTCATCTGCCACCATTGAGAACAGTCTAGATCCATCCTCTTTGGAACCCCCTTTCAGGTAGTTGGAAGCAGCTATCAAATACCCCCTCATTTTTCTCTTCTGCGGACTAAATAATCCCAATTCCCTCAGCCTCTCCTCATAAGTCATGTGTTCCAGCCCCCTAATCATTTTTGTTGCCCTCCACTGGACTCTTTCCAGTTTTTCCACATCCTTCTTATAGTGTGGGGCCCAAAACTGGACACAGTACTCCAGATGAGGCCTCACCAATGTCGACTAGAGGGGGATGATCACATCGCTCGATCTGCTGGCAATGCCCCTACTTATACAGCCCAAAATGCTGTTAGCCTTCTTGGCAAGTAATAACACATCCACTGCTTTCCCCTCATCCACAGAGCCAGTTATCTCCTCATAAAAGGGAATTAGGTTAGTCAAGTATGACTTGCCTTGTGAATCCATGCTGACTGTTTCTGATCACTTTCTTCTCCTTTAAGTGCTTCAGAATTGATTCCTTGAGGACCTGCTCTATGATTTTTCCAGGGACTGAGGTGAGGCTGACTGTCCTGTAGTTCCCCTGTAGATCCTCCTTCTTCCCTTTTTTAAAGCTAGGCACTACATTAACTGTTTTCAGTCATCCAGGATGTCCCCCGATCACTATTGAGTTTTCAAAGATAATGGCCAATGGCTCTGCAATCACATCTGCCAACTTCTCTAGCATCCTTGGATGCAGTGCATCTGGCCTCATGGACATGTGCTTGGCCAGATTTTCTAAATAGTCCCAACCACTTCTTTCTCCACAGAGGACTGGTCACCTCCCCCTCATGCTGTGCTGCCCAGTGCAGAGGTCTCGGAGCTGACCTTGTTCATGAGGACAGAGGCAAAAAAAGCATTGAGTACATTAGCTTTTTCCACATCCTCTGTCACTAGGTTGCCTCCCTCATTCAGTAAGGGGTACATACTTTCCTTGACTTTCTTCTTGTGGCTTTCATACCTGAAGAAACCCTTCTTGTTACTCTTAACATCTCTTGCTAGCTGCAACTCCAAGTGTGATTTAGCCTTCCTGATTTCACTCCTGCATGCCTGAGCAATATTTTTTCCTTGGTCATTTGTCCAATCTTCCACTTCTTGTAAGCTTCTTTTTTGTGTTTAAGATCAGCAACGATTTCACTGTTAAGCCAAGCTGGTTGCCTGCCATATTTACTATTCTTTCTACACATCAAGATGGTTTTTCCTGCAACCTCAATAAGGAGTCTTTAAAATACAGCGAGCTCTCCTGGATCCAGTAGATCATGTAGAGGAGTTCAATTTAATCTATTGTATATGACTTTCTCACATTTGGCAGAACCTAACAGTACACAGCATAAATTGTTAATAATTGAAGATTGCAAGGACATACAAATGGAGAGAATGAATTGTTTTATTACTAATGAAACTCTAACTGGCCATTGCTTTTCACAGTTCAGGTTCCCCAGTCAAGAGTTATCTTCAAGAGTAACCTGATTCAAATTATATATAAAGATCTTCTAGTGCCAAATTAATTCTGGTTCTAATCTCAGCAGAGAAAGAGTCGACTTTAAGGTACAATTTTAAACTGAATGGTACTGATTCTAATGTCAGCTGAGGTCTTCAGGTTCTTAGTTCAAGATGTAAATTCCTTTTACTGTTGTGTTCCCAAATTATCTCATAATATGTCATGTCAGAGACTGTATGTACCATAAACTATATAAAGAGGTCTTGAATGTTTGATCCCTTGGATTTAATAATTTGGGAATGATATTTTAACCATTTTTGCCATCTGAAGGAAGAATTCCTGAAAAATTCCTCCAATTATTAAAATATTATAAAAAAAAGTCCATTCATACTATGGCAAGGGATATAGAACCTATTCATTTGTAAGAAGATGGTTTTTCCACATGGAGATATTTACAAATGATTTTAGCATTCTAAATAAAACAGCATTTACAACTTCAAAATTTTGTACAACCATGTAGTCTTACATTTTCATAAAGCATCCATTAATTATGGTGCCTTCATTTTTAGGTCTCGAGCTTGAGGCACATAAGGCCTGATTTTCAGGTGCCTTCAGCTCCCAATGAAGTCCAGTATATGCCCCTATACATATATTAAGTTGGGCAATGAGACAAGATTTAGGGCCCGACTTTGGACAGCACTGCCTTTTTGGTATGGGATTCAGAGTAGAGTTTCTTCGTAACTCACCGACAAATCAGAAAAGATTTCTAAGTTAGCACACCACTTTATGGGCCATGTTCTGCCTGCAGTTACAGTGGGGCAATTCAACAGAACATGGCCCTCTCTATGTTTATTATAGTATATATTGTAAAACCACATAGATGGGGCTTCTTCATCTATAAAATATGGATAACAATACTTACTTCATTGGTAAATTGCTTTGAGTTCTACAGATGAAAATGCTAGGTGGTATTATTATTAAGAACTAGATATTATTGCTATTATCAGGAACACACACCCAAGAGATGAAAACAAATTCCTCTACAATTTTGTCTTCAAGAATGCACACCTGAGAGATAACAGTAATAATACTTAGCTCTTAATGATAATACCTTTTAGCAATTTTCATCCACAGATCAAAGCAATTTACCAGTGAGGTATTGTTATTCATATTTTACAGAGAGGAAACACAAATTCTTCTCTTTCCGATATAACTTTTTATCCAGAGCAACTCAACTAACATCAATGGATTAAATTCTCACTTTAGTTACTTGTTTAAATCCCACCAGTGAAGCCAATGGCATTTTCCCGTTACCTCAGTTACAGTGTTATAAATTTGGAATAACTCTTAAATGTACATTGTCTTGTGTAGTCATTTACATCAGTGCAAAGTGGAAGTGAAATGCTACCATTCTGATTTGGCCCTCTTTGCACTGGTGTAAGATAACTAACTATATAATTTGTCTGATAACAGAGAATTAGATCTATTGACCTTAATTTGCTCGGGATTTACACCAGTGTAATTAAGAACAGAATTTGGAGGGTAAGGTAAACTTGGAGGAAACATTGGAAAAAATGTAAAAATTTAGTAGAACTTTTAAACAAATTCACTTTGTGTTATCTACCCATCTGTGTTTGCTTTTTATGAGTGTTTTGGAAAACATGCTTACTGGTATGAATGTTCAAGGAAATTTTAAACTAAAATTACAGGATATTTATGGGAAGAAAATTTGCCATCAAGAACCTGTATCTAAAAGATACACTTATGCTGCAAAAGTTACATGTCCAATCAAGTTATGAATTGTAAACACAAATTATTCAGAATAATATTCATATCAAACAGGTTGTGAGCAATCCACACACTGAAATATGTTCATATAAAACATTAAATTATTTTAGACAATAAACAAAAATGTTAACTGTGATCTGTTCATGGACAATTCATAACAGGAAAATGGCTAAGTTTGAGGAATGCATTGTAATCAGTAGAAGTTTGCTCAGCTCTGGTATCAATACCTAACAGGGGGATGAGTGGGCATAAATTACATCATGGGAAGGATGGTCTTTATTTTATTTATTTATTTATTTATTTGTCATTCTTTGGCTGAAGACAGTAAAGTTTGCAATTAGTGCAAATAAAATGTTCATTTTGTAATTTTTAAATGCATTTCCTTCTATAAAATACAGATAAACTTGGGAGGGAAAGATGTACTTTTATTCATTTCTTTTGAGCATACACCTTTTGGCTTTACCCTGTACAGCAATAAAAGAGTTCTGTGAAAAGCAATTAAAACCTCACAAATACAAATAAATGAACATTCAAGGTACCAATACGAGGCACCCCTCCCCCTTATCTACATAGTCGATCATCATGAGACTCCACTAATCAAGTGGCTATAGATAACATGACCAAGAGAAAGCATTCTGTCTTTTCTGAGACAAGGTATGTATGAGAAGAAAAAAGAATTATAGCATCTCTACTTCTGGCGCTATTACTCTGTCTGTATTCTCAATCACAAATCATTATTTTCCATATAGCTGTTCAGAAATAATTGTATCATACAGGACAAATTGAAGGCTCAATATATAAATCCAAACCAGAGCATTAATATTTCTCATGCATAAAACTATGACAAATTGGCTAGGTTTAGGATAAAAGGCCTCTGTCAAGTTTTTTTTTTTTCCAACATAGTTTTCTATATTTCTAATGTCCATTATTTGAAGGACCCTTTTAGAATATTGGGGAAAAAAATCCTTATCTGCTTTATCTTTCCCTATTTGTCAAACATTTATTTTGTTCTGAGTTTTATATTGAGCTGAAATTAAAAAGAATACTGGTCACAGTTTTATATTGCACATTTTAAATAATCATTTTGCAACTAGCTGTCGCTTATAATAGTCTTTTGGGAAATATATTATAGTACCATATATTTTAACATCATCTTTCACAAGAAAAGGTCTGTTATGGTAGGGTTGCTTATAATGGATAGGCTAATGACATTGAAAAAAATGGCAGACAAGCACTTAGAAATAAAGCATACAAATACATGAACTTTATAGAGACATAACAAGCAAAGGAAGGTCTAATTGAAACCTGACAGTTGCTCTTTTTGTTTGTGTTGTTAGGAGAGTGCTTGGAAAGCCATTTAGTAATGTGCTGCTACAGAGCCAGAAGAACTGCCTGCATTTTTGCCAGCCCTAAGAAAGGTGCAGACCAGAAAGGTGCTGTTCATTTCCTGAGAGATGCTGAGCTGTGTGTCCTGAGCTCTCACAGAAATCAATGGACCCCAGGGCACTCGTCACCTCTCAGACAGTGTTCACCATCTCACAAGATAAAACCCAGAGATGTTGTTCTTTCACTTCCATTGAAGATACTGGAGTTTTTTTCTCTAAATTAAATGAAAGCAAGAGTGTGCCCATAGGTAGAAGATAATGGCCTTATAGAATAATAAATATAAGTGATGCAATAATTAGACATAATAATTATTATTTATTTTTTAAATTACAGTAGTGAGTAGAAGCCCCTGTCATAAACCACAAAACAAAAAGATGCGCCCTCTCCCAAAGAGCTGACAATCTAAACCATTTGATTACTAAAGTGGTTGGGAGACAGAAAAACAAACATGTTTTTAGAATCTAGACTACCTTCTGTCGTTAAATTATAACAACCAAAAAGTAGATCAATTTTAGTACAACATAAAGTTCTGTAGTGTCCCTATAAATGTGCTAATGCCTTATGTTGTCAGCTATGCAGTCTCAGACAAGTATATATTCTTTGAAAAGTCTGTCAGAGGTGCTGTGCATCTGTATTTAAAGGGCCCCAGAATCCCCAAACACTGTGTGCAATTTAGCTCATGTGATAGTTTTAAACAACATGCTCTAACATAACTTGCCACTCAAAAGAGACCTGTGCAGAATTACCAGTTAGAGCAGAGTAACAAGTAAAGTCAAGTACTAATGCAATCTCATGAGCTTCCACCGCTGAAATGGCCTCTTGCATTCTTGGGCTTCTTCTAACCCATTTTTCACTGAGTCCGATTTAAAATGCAGTTAGCCTTCTATTCTTAATGACAACTGTGAATTCAGAGAATGGGGAATTAATTACACATACACACAATTAAAAATTAAGTTAATATTAAGGATTCTGACGAACTCTCACGCAAGCAGCTAAAGGATAAGGGTTAGATGCGGGGCTCTTATTTTGAGCGTGATTACAGTGGTTGATAAACATAAATGTCAATGGTGGAAGAGAAGATTATCATACAATTGGTGAAAACAATTATAGTTTACAAGTAGCTTTTTCCCCTGTGGTTAAGATACAGCAGAGCTTTCCATAAGAGCCAGTTATAAGCAGAGTAAATACCTGCTCAATCTGGCTTTAAACTTATCAGCCAGCAAAATTTTAACTGTGACCACTGTATGATGACTTTAATCTTTATAAATATCTGTTATATTTCTTGAGAAACCACCCAGAGCACAGGGTAGTGCTCAACTCAAGTCAAAGGATATAAATTAAAATGAAAATCAAATACAGGCTGACACCATGTCCTTAACTCACACATTTGCAACAAACCTACAGTATCTACAGTACATAAGGTCACACAGTGTTTTCACATCCCTGAAATGTTTTAGCACAATGGGAAGAGATTGGAATATCAAGTTAAACTGCATCAAATTCAAGCTCTTTCTCCTTGCATTCAGGGACTTGCATAACTCAGCCTCAGCCTGTACCTCCCGCCATATCTCCTTGTATGCCCCTACTACCCTCTGTGTCCAATTTCTGTTCAGCCAATGATACATACATTCATATGTACATAGAGTTCATGGCAAGAAGGGACCATTAGATCATCTAGTCCAGGGGTTCCCAAATTTGGTACATGGCTTGTTCAGGGTAAGCCCCTGGCGAGCCACGAGGAGCTTTGTTTACCTGAGCGTCTGCAGGTACATCCGCTCACAGCTCCCAGGGGCTGCCGCGGTTTGCCGTTCCGGGCCAATGGGAGCTGCAGGAAGTGGCACGGGTAAACAAAGCATCTTGTGACCCGCCAGGAGCTTAGCCTGAACAAACTGCGAACTAAGTTTGGAAACCTCTGAACTAGTCTGAACTATACATCATAGACACTTACTTTTCACCCAGTTAGCCATCTATTGAGCCCAATAACTTATCTTTGACTAAAACATGTTCTCCAAAAAGGAATAGGGTCTTGGTTTGGAGAATCCACCATTTCCCTTGACAATCTGTTCCAATGATAATCTGTTCCAATGATTAATCATCATCGCTAAAAATGTGTGCCTTATTTACCATTTGAAAGTGTCTGACTTGAGTTTCCAGCCATTCATTCGTGTTATACCTTTTGCCACTAGATTAAAGAGCCCTTGAATATCCAGTATTTCCCCTCAAGACAGTATATATACACTGTAATCAAGTCACCTCTCAGTCTTCTTTTTGCTAAGGTAAAGACATTGAGGTCTTGCCTCACTGTCAGACATTTTCTACAGCCCTCGAACCATTTCTGCAGCGCTTTTCTGAACCTTTTCCAATTCTTCAATATCCTTTTAAAAATATTGACAGGCCAGCAAAACTGTACACAATATTCTAGTCTCCACAAGAAGTAAAATCACTTCCTTATTCCTACCCACTACTCCTCTGTCTATACATCCATTGATGGTGTTAGCTCTTGTGTCACAGCGTTGTACTGGGACAATATTTTGGCCATTGTGACCACAGGATCCTTTTCAGAGTCACAGCCTTCCAGGATACAGTCCCTTATTCTGTAGATATGGACTGCATTCCTTGTTCTAAGTGGTATAATTTTTCATTTGGCTATATTAAAAGACAATTTATTTGAATGGGCCCAGGCTATCAAGCAATCCAGATCACTCTGTACAGCTGCTGTGTCCTCATTGTTATTTGCCACTCTGTCAAACATTGCATCATTTTGCTCAGGACTGATGTCAGGCTAACCAGCCTACAGTTATCTGAGCCCCTGATATCTTTAGCTTTCCTTATTAATTTTCTACACTTCATAACTCATACTGTATATCAATGATGGTAGAAATTCCCCCGTGTACCCATTTCTCACACCTTCCTTTGTATATCTTCCATGCTGAACTATTAACATGTACAAAGCACTTTGCAAACATTAACTACGAAATCTTCATACCATCCAGGTAGGTACTACTTTTCTCACTTTACAAATGGGAAAAATGATGCAAAGATGAAGTCAGGTAGTTGGTGTTAGGGTTATGTTTAGAATTCAGACATTTCTGGTTACTAGTGCAGTGCTCAGACCATTGAGCCATTATCTATTCGTGTGGACAAATATGAGTTATTGCCTTCAAAGCTGAGGCATGTGCATTTTATGGGCACACAGATTATCTCTTCCTCTGCAAGAAATATTTATGATGATGCACCAGGAAATTGCTCTTTTTAAATTTCTGAATGTAAAAGTACTTTAACCAATTTATATTTTATTAATTGAAAGCAGGTGTTGTAATTTTATCTTCATAACTATAGAACAGCTTGATAAAAAAAATATTTTCACTCCATAAGCTCAGGTTCCTCATTATCATTTTAACATAGTTTGCGAACATGTGTATTGTTTCTGAGTATATACTTTGAATCAAAAACTTTATTTGATGCATTTTGTTTACCTTTGGGTTATTTCCATTGGCATAACTTCTACAACAATAAGGAGTCTATGCGTAGGCTACCATGTTGGGATTTAGCCACACAAATACCTTGTATATGGCAACAAATTCCTTATACACTAAACTGAATATTAATGACTCAGGCAGGGAATAAACAGTGTTTTACATCTTAGGTGACAAATCCAGACATGATGGAAAACACTGGACCAGTCTGAACAGAGAATTCCCTTATCCAGCATATGTGTCTGTGTAGGAGAGGAAAGTATGGGTCTTGCTATTTAGAAATATATATTGTTAAATATATTTTATTAAATATTTACAATCTTAAAACAAAGAAAATGTTGCAAGATTTTCCAGCAAATTTTAAGAAGTGTCAGACACCGTGGATTCAGGCAAGATACTTTTCATCATAGGGGACTTCTGTTTGAGGGGCATATGCTGGAGGTCTCATGCTGCAAGTTCTAAAATGTCCTTAGAATTTCTAAATATTATAAGGGAGAGTTTTCTATCTCAAAAGATACTACATCCAGCATAATATTAGACCTCATCTTGACAGATAAAGAGGGAACTGATCACAGAACTAAAAATTAATGACAGCATAGGTACAAGTGATCATGACTAGATCCAGACTAGTGTTTTATTTATATATATATATCTATATATAAAAAAATGGTACTTTTAAAGAGCCAGTTCTACAATTCTTGGCAACAAGAGCACACTGTTGACTCATATCCAGCTTCTTGTCCACAGTAACCCCTAGGTCCTTAGCCAGTCGGTCCTTAGCCTGTAGCGGTGTATGGGATTCTTCCTTCCGAAGTGCAGGACTCAGCACTTGTCTTTGCTGAACCTCATCAGATTTCTTTTGGCCCAATCTGCTAATTTGTCTAGGTACCTCTGTCCTATCCCTACCCTCCACCATATCTACCTTTCCTCCTAGTTTAGTATCATGTGCAAACTTGCTGAGAGTGCAGTCCACGCTATCCTCCAAATCATTAATGAAAATGTTGAACAAAACCAGCCCCAGGACCGACCTTTGATACTCCGCTTGATACCAGCTGCCAACTAGACATGAAGCCATTGATCACTACTCATTGAGTTTGATGATCTAGCCAGCTTTCTATCCACCTTATAGTCCGTTCATCCAGCCCATACTTCTTTAACTTGCCGGCAAGAATACTGTGGGAGACTGCATTAAAAGCTTTGCTAAAGTAAAGGAATAACACGTCCACTGCTTTCCCCTCATAGCAGGCAATTAGGTTAGTCAGGCATGACTTGCCCTTGGTGAATCCATGCTGATTGTTCCTGATCACTTTCCTCTCCCCTAAGTGCTTCAGAATTGATTCCTTGAGGACCTGCTCCATGATTTTTCCAGGGACTGAGGTGAGGCTAACTGGCCTGTAGTTCCCCGGATCCTCCTTCTTCCCTTTTTTAAAGATAGGCACTACATTAGCCTTTTTCCAGTCATCTGGGACCTCTCCCGATAGCAATAAGTTTTCAAAGATAATGGCCAAAGGTTCTTCAATCACATCCACCAACTCCTTTAGCACCCTCAGATGCAGCACATCTGGCCCCGTGGACTTGTGCTCGTCCAGCTTTTCTAAATAGTCCCGACTCACTTCTTTCTCTATAGAGGGCTAGTTACCTCTTCCCCATGCTGTGCTGCCCAGTGCAGTAGTCTGGGAGCTGACCTTGTTCATGAAGATGATTAAGTGTCTTAAATGGGACTTGATTAATAAAGAATTAAAGGAGGGTAATATAACTAACACCACACCACCTAACACTAAAATTCACAATAGTTTTAGGTTGACTGAAACATTTCATTTTGATTTTAAGCACTTAATATTTTTGAAATTTTAAGATATAATTGAAGGAAATTTCAAACTGAAAGTTGTTTTGAATTGAACATTGGAAAAGTTCAATTAAAAAAATGTAGAAACACAATGTTTTCACTCTTTTATATGCTCCCTCCTACCCCATGAACAATTTAGAGAAACTGACACAAATTTTCAGAACATTTGCTGAGTCTTCATTTTTCACTAAAAAAAAGTTTCAGATGAAAAATTTTGCCCAACTCTCCTCTAACTCTTAACAAGAACTGAAGTTGAACATCCTGGTTTTTATTCTGTTTCAAGTTCTAGATACTATTATTTTATGATACACGTGGTATTGTTTGGCATTTATATTATTCTATTTCATGTTTATGTTGCAGTTCTCTCATTACATTTGTTGTAAAGTGTTAATAATATTATAAGCCTACCCAGGAAATGATCTTATTGGCCCCAAATGAAAAGTGATGGAGCAACAAATTATCAATGTTGGAAATAATTAAACCCCAAAAGAGCATCACTATGCTCAATACAGGTCACCAAACCCTTTGAAATAATTTCCCTGCCTTTCTGGATTTAGACAAAAGCATAGGTGGATAAAAGTACATGTTTATCACAGAAGAAAAAAGAAAAAAATGGTAGCTGACAACAATTAAGTACTTTTTGTACTAAAATTTGGTTCTCTGTCACAATCAGAGAGGTGAATCAGAAAATCAGTTGCTGTGGTTTGTATTAGAGTAGCACTCAGTAACTTGACACCTATTTTTTAGACAGTATACAGATACATAATAAAAAGAAAGTCTCTGTCCTGAAATGTTTGTATTATAAGTATAAAATGAGACCCAGTATGTGGACTACATACAGAGGAAGCACAAGGTAACAGTGAGATAATTATGATCAATATGATAAGCGGTAATCACAACCCTCCAGCTGTTTCCATAACAGGATTTTTTTCCCCAGGCATCATGGCAAGGGCAGGTTTAAGGTGGCATTTGAAGGAAGACAATGTGGTGGTTTTGCAGTTTTTAACTGGGAACACTTTACAAGCAGAAAGGGGCACAATGGATACAAGAGACTGTCAGATAAAAAATTGTTTTCTGCAATCTACAAGGGAACCAGTAAGCAGGCCCGGCTCTAGAAATTTCTCTGCCCCAAGGGGGCGCTCTGCCGCTCGCCGGTCCCACGGCTCCGGTGCACCTGCCGCAGGCATCCCTGAGGAGGGTCCGCTGGTCCCGTGGCTCCGGTGGACCTGCCACAGGCATGACTGCGGATGCTCCACCGGAGCCATGGGACCAGTGGACCCTCCGCAGGGACGCCTGCGGCAAGTCCACCGGAGCCGCCTGCCACCCTCCTGGCAACCGGCAGAGCGCCCCCCCGTGGTATGCCGCCCCAAGCATGCGCTTGGCAGGAGCCGGCCCTGCCAGTAAGAAAAGCAATTTAATGTTACCATTCTATCAGAGGAGTACTCCTGGAGTTATCATCACAGTAAAATGGTCCATACATATTTCAACAGGTTTACCAACTGATATGGCTTTTGAGCTGAGTCCTAGATAAACCCCAAACCCTTTATCTAGGAACTACAGAAAACATGCCATTAAATGGAATGATCAGATGAAGGAAGCTTATTGGATAACCAGAAAACTGCAGCTCATTGCAAGAGCAGCTATGACATGAAAGCACATAGTACTGTGATTGGATCCTGCTCTGAACACTATCAGAAAAGAGAGAGGTGGACACACTAATCTAGCTGAGAAAGGTATAATATGATGTGGCTGGTAGTTAAAGTTTAGACAAGTTCAAAAAGGAAATAAGGTGTACAATGTTAAGATTTAAAATTTTAGCAATTAGGACAATTTACCAAGGATCGTGATGAATTGTCCATCGCTGGCAATCTTAAAATCAAGATTGGATTTTTTCCCTAAAACATATGCTATGGGAACTATTTTAGGGAAGTTGTATGGCCTGTATTATACAATAAGTCAGACTAGATTTATCTCAATGGTCCTTTCTGGCCTTTGAAAACATGAAAGATTTAAGAGCCATAAGAGCTTACTAACATAATAAAATCTAGAGGAAGAGGAAAAGGATATGGGCTAGATTACAATGGAAAAGATAGAGGAGGCAAAGGGCCAATAAAATATTGTCTGTACCAACTGCCAACCTTTCGTTCAGCCACAACAGAAAAGGAACAGTGAGAGTTAGATAAGCCAAGAGAAACAAATAATTATTCACAGCAAAAAGAAAAAAGAATCCAAAACAATCAGAGAAGGAGGAAGAGGGATGATGGTCATTTATTAAATGTTATATAGAAACGTTAATCCCACACAATGCACTTGTAGCCAAGAATAAAATATATTACGTATATTTAGGATATAGAGGTGAAATATAAATATAAATTAACCCAGGGCCTACAGGTTGAGGTCTGTAAGATTTCAGCTTAGCCATATTAGGCCTCAGGCTTAGGGAGGGCTGACATAAGTAGGTGACCCAGGAATAACCCTGTGCCAGTAAAGTTACAATATTATTGTAAAGACTGTGCCAATGGGTGATGCCAAAAATGTACCTGTCTACACTGCAAGACACCCGATTGTAACACCATGAGCAATTCTGCTGTAATCACAAGTACATAGATGAATAATGAGAATACGGGGAACAAAAGGGATAGCCAATGAGAAATGGGGAACCCCTAAATTAGTGGGGTATGAAAGTATGAATAAGGAACAAGGAGTTGGAACCCTAATGAACATGTATGAGCCTTAGTGGGTGTAAGCATGACTCAGAATAAGAAGTATTGGCCAGCCTGTATGTGGAGGGAAGAAACACATGGGGAGATGCCAGTGTGACGGTTGGTGTCCTCCATAAGGCTTTATGGAAATATGCTTATGTACGCATATATATATAACATAACTAGAATGTGTTTTATGCTACATATGCCATGTAACATATCTCTGTAAAAGTTATGATCTACTAAATCTATTAATCCTATTTGTATGCATGTATCATTTTTGTATACAAAGTTATGAATATTGGCTGCATATTTGTTTGATTCTAAATAGGCTATAAAAAGAACAGGAGTACTTGTGGCACCTTAGAGACTAACAAATTTATTTGAGCATAAGCTTTCATGGGCTACAGCCCACTTATTCTCAGTAAATGCCCAATCAAGAGACACTTAAGCCAACAATGAACTTGGAGACACCAATCCACATCTGGGCTTTTCCAGGAATGTGGCTTGCCTGGTAAGGAACTCAGTCATGCATGGACATGTGACTTGCCCAGGTGACTCCAAAACTCAATTTTGTAGCTGGACTTTCTATAGGAGAGAGGAGGGGGTCTCCACCCACAAGAGAAAGTCTATTTAAGCCTGTGAGAGACCGCTCCATTTTGTCTTCAGCTGGCTAAAGATACTGGAAAGAAACTGGAACAAAGGACAGTGACTGCAAGGGGTATGAGTGATTGCTGGACCCAGACTAAAGGGAGATTAGTCTGTAAAAGGAAGCATTCTGGAACTGGTGAGGATTTTATCTGTATTCAGTTTCTTACTGTATTAGACATAGACTGGTGTGTTTTATTTTATTTTGCTTGGTAATTCACTTTGTTCTGTCTGTTACTACTTGGAACCACTGAAATCCTACTTTCTGTATTTAATAAAATCATTTTTTTTTTACTTATTAATTAACTCAGAGTATGTATTAATACATGGGTGGGCAAACAGGTGTGTATATCTCTCTATCAGTGTTATAGAGGGTGAACAATTTATGAGTTTACCCTATATGAGCTTTATACAGGGTAAAACGGATTTATTTTGGTTTAGACCTCATTGGGCATTGGGCATCTGAGTGTTAAAGACAAGATCACTTCTATTAGCTGCTTTCAGGTAAGCCTACAGCTATTAGGGGATATGATTCAGATCTGGGTCTGGGTTTGCAGCAGGCTAGCGAGTCCGGCTCAAACCAGGCAAGGAACTAAAATCCTAAGCTGACAGGGCAGGAAGGCAGGGGCAGAGGTAGTTTTGGCACATCAAGTGGCAGATCCCAAGAGGGTTTCTGTGATCCAACCCATCACAGCCAGGATGACAACAATGGGTGATAATGAAAATTATGAGGAGGAGAATACTAATTGATGCTCCAGGGTCACCCAGTAGGAGGTGAAATGTGGGTGATGCCAGTCATAGGGCTAAACACTTAGCACTATCTGCTATTATATTTTAGTATTTGTGAGATTGTTTATTTACTTAGTGAATTAGTTAATAAAGTAACTTTTAGTAAACTGGAATTGTTTCTTGTCTGCTCCTAAGGTCTCTTAATACAGTACTAATAATATCCCTGATAATGTAGCCCTCAAGAGACAGACCACATTGGTTAAAGAGTCAAAGAGCTTAATCAGTAATCAATATGTCCATCTATAAATAAGACTACATTCTTGTGCAAATTCAGTTTGTCATCCACACCTTTGAGTGCTGAAAATGCTTGTGCACCCAATACAAAACAAAAGGGGTGAATATTTGGGTCCCATTAATATCAATGGAAATTTTTCCATTGACTTCAGTGAACCATAATTTAACACAAAAAGTGATGATCCAGGTCTAAGAGTTTATGATGAACTCTGAATTTGTGACTGAAATGAACCATGTAGTTAGTTAGCAACAAGACAAAACACTGAGGAAGCTGCAGCATAAAATAACTATTATGACCACAGAAGCAGACAGATGAAACCACCTCAGAAGTTCCCTCTATCACCATTCGGATCACCAGCCTGTACAAAGGGATCACAGCCCGTACATTAGATCACAAATCCTACCTATGCAAATAGAACATTATATTATCCCACATTCTGTTTAATGATTGAACCAAGATCCCTCTGTCTCCCTTTCTGTATTCAAATAAAAGAACACTGAAATACTGGTTAAATAATATTCACCCAATTTTGGTAAAGAGTTTTGTAATGTGCAATTATTAAAGAAAATAGAATAATTGGTTTAAGATGTATCTTAGGTGCACTGAAAGAAATGTGATCCATCTCTTATGAAGGGGAGTCAGTTGTCTATAATCAAGAGTTAAAAAAAAAATGAAAAACAATATCCACCTTTCACAAAAGAAATTGGTTTTCAGGAGTGTAAACTGCTTTTTGTTTTTCCTAGCAAAAAGAAAGTTGATGATTCTATATTGATCTACACTTAAAATTTAGGCTAACATAGCTGTGTTAGTCAAGGATGTGAAAATTCCATGTTCCTGAACAATGTTGCTATTCCGACCTAACCACCAATGTGAGTTATGTCACAATTCTATCAACAGAAAAATTCTTCTGTTGGCCTAGCTCTCATCATTCATGGAGATGATGTTCCTACACTGATGAAAAAACCCCTTCCATTGATGAAGGTTCCATACCCTCTATCTCAAAGGCTCCCAGGATCATTAGCAAACATTTTGCACTCCGATCTGATTCTTGTTTGTTCACAGGTTGACAGTCAACATGCATTCTAGAGCACTGCTGTTGAAAGCAGAAAAGTAAATATTTTTGTGCATTGAATTGCAGATCCAGAGTCAAAAAATGACCACCAAAATCATGCAAATTGTTTTTTAAAGTTAAAAAGCAAAAATTAAGTGAATAAAACAAGTCAAGCTATAGGATTGTTCTGATTTTAACTTTGTCCTGTGCCTGAGAAGCAAAGGTGCAAAGAGTTACAGTTCAGACATTTAAAAAAAATTGTTTTGCAGCAAAACAGATGTGACTGAAATCCACACAATCAGCTAAAAAAAATCTAAATAACCAGAATGTAGGTCATAATTAACAATTCAAAATGATATAGTTAGCATTCATATACCACTTTACATTTTCAAAGGGCTATACAAATATTAATTAATGAATCCTCACAAGACCAAAGTCATGTAGATACGCACTAGAGGTAGGGTTGCCATCTCTGAAGTACAAAATTGGGGACATCCCTGTGCTGGGGAAAGGGAGCACAGAAATGGGGAGAGGACTAGGAAAGAGTTCCAGGCTCCACTGAGCAAAAACAGCCACCTTCATGGTGAGGAGCAGGGTGCTGTGGAACTGCTGCCATGAGCTCCTTTTGGGGCTCTCATAGGCTTGTTGGTCAGGTAGGAAGTGGCAGCTGCTGATGCTTCACTGCTCTTGCTGGGGATCTCTGGAGCAGCCAGGAGAGAGGAAAAGCAGCAACACCATGGAGGAGGAGGAAGATGACAGGCCCACCCAGCCCAAGAGGTGACTCAACTGACAAAGAAAACAAGACTTTTAATGTTCCAGAAATATTTACAGATTTTCAGGGACAGCTACCTCAAAAAAGGGACAATCCTTGGAAAACTTGGACCTGTGGAAACCATAACTATAGGCACATTATTCCCATTTACAGATGGTAAAACTGAGGCTCTAAGAGGCTTATTGAGTTGGCCAAGATCACACAGGAAGTAAACTGGAGCCCAGTCTCCATTACTGAATTACAAAAGAGGAGAGACTGTCAACTCTCACTGAGTTTAATGGTATGCACAGTGACTCCAAAAATCATCCTTCAGCTTCTAGGTGAATTGGAGTTGTGGACTTCGTCTCTGGGCCAGATGCCAGATAATCTGTAGGGACTTGAGATTTCATTAGACCTCTGTGGCTTCAAAGCCTGTTTTGTCCAAGAATGTCACAGATTTGATGCTGTAAAAGTAGATGGGACCAAATTTTGGCCTGATGGTAGACCTCAATTTTCCCCAAGATTTTTCCTCACATTGTTAGTCTTATTCAACTACTTTTCAGCACCAAACTTCAACTTTGCTAATGCAGATCCTTGGCCAACTGGCAGGAACTGCTCTGCAAATGAAGCTTCTGTTTCCCAGATAATGAACATAATTGCTTCTAGAAACCACTGGGTATTCACCAGATCAGAAACTGTGCAAGCACGAATCAGTTTTCCAAACATGAGTCACTCACGAGGTAGTCAAATAGTCAGCTTGGCTGAGTGACCAAGCTAAATGACATGAATTCTGAAGCAAGCCATAAAGAAAAGAATTTATACACAGTGATCCATATTATGTCGCAGCCAATGGTATCACAAACATGATAAAATCAGAAATATCTAGCTGCGGCTGGATGGCTCTTTCCACACACAAGACTGGGGATCAACGTACTTCCATTCAGGGGCTCGATGTGGTCTGGAATAAATATAGTCAGTCCCTGAGACTGCCTTGCATTGGTCATCAGAAGCATCTCCATCTGACTAAAGAACACAACTGTTCTCAGTCAGAATGCCCCAGAGAGAAGATGGCAGTTGTGAAATGAGACTCTGGGCCCCAGGGAACACAGAAAAAAAATCTTAGAAAAAAAAGTGCAGCTGGTCACATTGGTTATATTAATGGAAACCTACACTAACTGTAGAATACATTTTCTGACACACTTCCAAGAAAAATTCTAACTTCTTTGCACCCTGTTGTCTCAGCTTATGAAAACCCTGACCCTGCAATTAACTGGATGCAGGTATACACCTGTGTTTTATGCTGAATCAGTTGTGGTATTAGAGCCTAAATCTGTTACATTAGGGATCAAAGGTCAAAAACAGCATCAGGATTTAAAGGCAACAATTAAATGCAAGCAAATTTATAATAGTTAATCTTTGGCCAATGCCAGTGGATTAACTTCAGCATTAGAGAATGCTGACTTCAGCATTAGAGAAAGTCACAGGATTAGCTCATAGCAATAGAAAAGATATTACATGTCACAGTAGTTAAGCATGTTGAAATAATACAAATATTTAAAATGTGCCCAAGATATTTCAAAAACTACTTTCCTGAACAGTAATAATTTTCAAAGGAAAAAGACCTAGCGGTATCTACAGGTAAGCACAGTATATGAATGGTTAATTACATATTATCATTATTTTCAAACAATGAGAAGAAGGCTTCCATAAGCACAATTCTATACCAATTCCACACCAACTAACTATACCTCATATGTTAGTCACTAAGAGCAGGAACTAAAGAAATGGCATTACAAATTAAATGTCTGCTTTTGGAGATAAAAAAGAATTCCTTGTATACAAAGATCAGCGTTATTCTAGACAACACATCTCCTATTGTAATATAATCAGAACAGCATAAACCATGTATAATACCAAGTGCTCTTCTTTTAAAGATCTTAAGACTTTTTCAGCTATGATCTCTTTCTTCAAAAGCTGAATTTCCAATGTGATCTTGAAATTTGTTGGGACTAGCAGCTCTATACTCAAGATATGCTTGTTTGTATTCAGGAAAACTCACCTCTCACCAGAACACTCTGTTGTCTGTAAGCCTACCAAGCTCTTTAAACCCAGTCAAGCTCAAGTGAAGTTAACACAGAAATGAAGAAAAAAAAACAAACATGGAGAAGTTATTAGAAGCTGTCCCTTTTTTAGGCAGTCTAAAGCCTCTTTCTGTCACTTTGAACTTGATAGGAAACTTCGGCTTAGTCTGCACTACAGAGTCTATTGTCATATCTATGCTGCCATAGCCTCCTAGTGTAGATGAAGCCAGGGTTGGCTCCAGGAAAGGGGCAGCATGTCTGGCTCTTCGGCGGCAATTCGGCGGTGGGTCACTTAGTCCCTCCGGGAGGGTAGGACTTGCCTCTGAATTGCCGCTGGATGAAGCGGAGGCAGTAGAGTGCTGATCCCGGCTTTTTTTTTTGCGGGGGGCGGGGGGCACTTGGGGCTGCAAAGACGCTGGAGCCAGCCCCGGTCTGCGGCCACTGGGGGTCCATGAGTCCCTTCAGGGGGGCCACGCAGCCCCGTCGCTGAAACCCAGTCCCCGAGTTGGGCCGAAGCCATGACCGGCAGAAGGCTTAAGCCCCAAGCCCCAGTGCCCCCATGTGGGGCTAAATTCCTGAGCCCTGGCATGGGGCTGAAGCCGGGAGTGGCACAGAGCTGAAGCCCCGAGTCCCGGTGCCCCCTGTGGGGCTGAAGCAGAGACCAGCATGGGGCTAAAGCCCTAAGCCCTGATGCCCCCCGCACATGAGGCTGAAGTGGGAAAGGCATGGGCTGAAACCCTGAGGTCCCCCACCCCCTTGAAGCTGAGAATGGGGGCAGTGGCTGAAACCCTGACACAGGAAGAAACCTTGACCCTATGGGCAGTATTGAGGGGGCACAAGGGTGTTACCTCCCCCCAACTGCAGTGCCTTACCTGGAGTAGGGCAGCTCTGGCCACGTCCTAGGCAGGAAGCCGAAACCAGGCAGTGTGGGGCAGCTGCTCCTCTGGCTGGTGGTGCCGTGGAGTGGGCATCCATGGCATTCCCCTGTCTGCTGCTAGAGCTTGGGGTTGTGGCTGCTTCTCAGCTCCCAGTCCCCTTTGACTGCTCACACAGCTGGTCAGAGCTGCCCAAGTGGCTCCGGGCCCAGCAGAGCCCTTGGGGAGTAGCCCTAGTATACAGCCCCAGACAGGTGGGTGGCCTGCTGAGGTGAGTCACGGGGTGGAGTTGGCACTGCCTCTATGTACCCCACTCTGCAGAGCTGGCCAGAGCCCTGCCAGCCCTTGCTCCCACCCCAAAATAGAAGTCAAACTACGCCTATGCCCAAGGGTTCACCTTGCCTAGAGCCCTAAATCCCCCTCCTCCTCCCTGCTGGGCCCTGAAGTTTTTCTAGTATGTTGGGAGGGGGGGCACAGAAAGTAAAAGGTTGAGAACCTCTGGTGTAAGGAATACAATCCCTGAATTACATTAGCACTCTTCTGTCAGCATAGCAACATCTACACTGGAGGGGCTTGTTGATAAAGGGGTGGATTTTACAAATCCCTGACGGACACAGCTATGCCAGTATAAGTTCTTAGTGTAGCCGAAGGCTTTGTCCGTTCTTCACGATGTTGACCTGGCCACAGTAATCCTTGCATTCGACACCTCCAGTCTGGATTACTGTAAATCATTCTGAGGCTGAATGGGAAGGCAATCCACGGGCTTCAACTGGTACACAATGCAACTGCCTGCCTTCTCCAAGGCTCAGGCTGCCTGTCAACCTGCACTCAAGTCCTTCCACCAGCTCCAGTCAGCCTCTGATGCCTCTTTAAAGACTTGGTTCTAATTTTCAAAGCAATTAATGGATCAGGCACCACAATATGAATACCCTCTTCTGTTTTCACGCCTCTCCCACTCTTCACCCCCGCAGAAAACCCTTACCCAAGCAGAGCTTTGGCAACAAAAACAGAAATGTGCCAGAGATTCCATGACGTCCATTAGGGACTTGGCTATTGACACCAGGATGCTCAGGTACTACAGTCATGGGCAGCACTATAAGATCCATAGATAGATAAAGATTACAAATCTAATAATAATTCAGTCTTCTTGTTTCCAGAATAAACATCATTTCATGGGAATGCAAAAAGGGCTTCAGTATGACACTGCATAATTATTTTTAACCAGTCTGTCAATAAATTATTGTGAATCTTCCTGCATATTAAGTTATATTATTTTTCTATCAGGGCCTTAAGTGGTGCTTTGGTACCATGGAATTACCTAACAATTACTAGTTATAAAAGTATTATTTTGTCACCATTAAGCAGCAGTGTGTTAGCAAGAAACAGGAAGGAACAGATCGTAGCCAAGAAGAAGAAATAAAAGACCAGTGGGGGTGGACTTTTGCTTGTGATATATTCATCTTTCAGCTAGAACTGTGTAAAATGTTGCAGTGAAACCTCAAGTGAGGCAAACTTGCAGCAAGGGAGAGTCTGAGGATTTTCCAGTTATCATGCAGTCCCATGCAAAGGATTTTTTAGAGGGTCTCTGTGGCCCTGGATCACTCACATGGCATCTGCAGTAGGAGCAGGACTGTTTTTTTCCTCCACTGCTCCAGTGGAGGGAGAGAATATCCTTGACAGGGCTGAAGCAGGAGTGAGCCTTGTTCACAAGCTCCCCATATCTTTGAAGAGGAGCCAGACAGTCTGGAAATTTTGCACAAGCAAGTTATCTGTACCTGCCCTAACAGAGGACAGGTAAAGTGAGGAAAATTTCAGAGCTCAAAACTCCAAGGAAGCTTGGACCTCAGAAGGGACCCAAGCAAAATGCTATTTTAGGTTCTCTAAAAGGCTTCATTTATCCCTAAGACTCATTCATACAATGTCGTTCAATACTGCTGATGAACCAGGCGAGGCAGTTATAACACTATGGCCTATGTTCAAATAGCCTTGAAAACCACCGATATAAACGTTGCTTATTTTGTTTTCTGCTCAAAATTTTAAAACAAGCACTCTGATTGGTTATCACATTCGGTATCATAATGTTTCTTTGAAAAAATAACACCCAAAGGAAAATTATACACATATTTTAAAGGCTAGTTCATAGTACAAGCTCTAAACTATCTTTTTAATTTCTCCTTATATAAGTGGGCTTTGATTCTAATATCTGGCTATATGGCCAAAAATCGACATCTTTAGAGCTGATTAGGAATTTTTCAACAGAACAATTGTTTGCTGGA
This sequence comes from Gopherus evgoodei, assembly GCF_007399415.2. NCBI lineage: Eukaryota > Metazoa > Chordata > Testudines > Testudinidae > Gopherus > Gopherus evgoodei. Next base: position 53,088,301 of record NC_044324.1, read on the forward strand.
AAATGTGAATTTTAGGGAGGGAGAGAGAGAGAGAGAACACACAAGAATAGCTCACAGCCTCCTCGGTAGGGTACTCACTTTGGATGTGGGTTTAAGTCCTTCTCTGTCTTATTTGGAGCAAGAACTTGAACCCAGGGCTCCCATACCCTAGATGAGTGTCCTAACCCTATTTTGAGGTGTGGTCTCTCTCTCTTTCTATTTTTTTAAAAAATACTTTGTAAGGTCTCAGGTTTGTTACAATATGAGACAGAAAAACTCTTGAAAATATTAACAAGATGGGAAAACCATTTCCTGCCCAGACTTGGACATCTTTGACAAAACAGAAATGCTATATTTGACGTGTAAACTAGTCTCAACCCATATTTAGTACTATTTGTGTTTATATTTACATTTCCAATACAAACAAATGTTTGTTTTTTCCCTTTTGTATATATACGAAGGATTAAAGTTTTCTGTGAGACCATTAAATCTACAATAAAGCAAACAAGGTGCTGCTTTGGTATCTCATGCACACAGTATGTCACAAAAAGTAATAAAACTTCCAGTACCCAAATGGCTGACATCGGCAGTAGGTTTATAAGTATGGAAATGTGAGTATATAAGGGGACGTTGGGCTAGCAACACCACAGGAGAGGTTAGAAATAGCAGTTGAACCCCATCAGAGGACATGAGAACTGCAGAGAGTTCTCATGAGAGACATGAGACATCGGCAGTAGGTTTACAAGTATGGAAATGTGAGTATATAAGGGGACGTTGGGCTAGCAACATCACAGGAGAGGTTAGAAATAGCAGTTGAACCCCATCAGAGGACATGAGAACTGCAGAGAGAAAACTTGTGAACAGGGCCGGTGCTTCCATTTAGGTGGCCTAGGCAATCGCCTAGGGCGCCAGGATTATTGGGGAGCAGCATTTTGCCAGGGGGTGGGCGGCAGGCGGCTCCAGTGGACCTGCCGTAGTCGTGCCTGCGGAGGGTCCCCTGGTCCCGCGGCTCCAGTGGACCTGCCGCAGTCGTGCCTGCGGAGGGTCCCCTGGGTCCTGTGGCTCCAGTGGAGCTGCAGGCATTCGTGGGGTGGCGAAATGGCCGTGCGTCTAGGGCGCTAAAAACACTAGCGCCAGACCTGCTTGTGAAGGTGACTTCTCAGCACATCCTTGTGGCTCTGCTGACAACAGAGGCAGGGCACATAGCTCAGATGCTTATTTCACTCAGGCACTTGCTTCTCCAGACCTAGGGACAAGCAGGCTTTCAGGAGGCAGAGACCTCATTTGTTTCTAGAATCAATGATCAGCTCCAAACAGCTATAAGAAGATGTTTAGTCAGTGCTAATGAAGATACTGAACTGCTCCAGTTTCCACTACTTTGCTGGGGGATGCTGCATACATGAACTGTTTAATTATTCCATCCTTTCCTCTGCTGAAATGGTACAGTCCCCATCACATGGAGTTAATGTGAATGGGCACCCACAGAGAGAGCGAGCATGGATGCAGTTGCTTGAGCATAAAGCCTGCTACACTTTTGTTTGTTTACTGGGATGTCCAGTCACTGCGTCCCTTCTGTGCCTAAAATGTTGAGGGGAAGTATGGCCCTTTATTTTCAAATACCATTAATAATTCAGCCGTGATGAGAAGGGCTTCTTAATATTTCAGCTTTTCGATATAGTGATAAATTTTAAGGCCAGATGGGGCCATTATCATCATCTAGTTTGTCCTCACCTAGTAATTTCTGCATCAAGCCCTTAGCTTCTGTTTGAGCTACAGCAGATCTTTCAGAAAGACATCCAGTCTTAACCTAAAGACTTAAAGTGATGGTGAATTGAACACATCACACAGTAAATTGTTCCAGTGTTTAAATGCCCTTACTATTAAAAATTTACACCTTATGTCTAATCTGAATTTATCTCGTTTCAGTTTCCAGCCATTGGATCTCATTATGCCTCTTTCTGTTAGATTAAAAAGATGTCTACTACCAGAAATCTCTTTCCCACATCGGTAGTTTTAGACAATCAAGTCACCTCTTAACCTCAAGTCTTTCAATGAGAGCTGTGTTAAGTCAAAGGGTACACATTTTGCCATTTAAAATGCACCTTTGATATCCTCCCATATTCTCCACTTGCTTCATGGCATCTCTCTTTAAGAAAGATGAAAAATAAATGAATAAATCAGTAGATCTCAAATTAGATCACTATACCGTGACATTGCTCTGTATGTTCCCACAGCTTCACTGACTCCCACCCTTGGAACAATTTCAGGCTCCTTGTGTGCATTGACTTTCAGAGGGTTTTATCTTTAAATTTGCTCTTTGCTCAAAGCCAAGTTGGCAATTTCACACTTTAACATAATAGGCAATTGGCAGTAGGTACATGATCCTAAGTGTCTGTAGACACTATTTGGCATCCTCGCAAAAAGGAATGGGCAAAGTGTTCAGACTTGGGTGCCTAATATTAAGCATTTACAGCCAGATTCAGATAGCTGTATATGGACGTAGGTGCCTAACTTAAGTCACCGGAGTTTACATATTTGGGTCTAAACATCTCTCTCATTCAAGTGTGTTCTGTATATTTTGCTTGGACATCCCAGATCAAAAAGTGCTACTATGGAAAACGCCTTATAAATGCTTATAAATAGAGAGTAAGACAAGCATGGATTGCAGGAAAGGAGTATGTGATAAAACTCAACTATTTGTATCATTAAACCAGTAGTACAAGTTTTTAAAATGCATAGATCAATTCACAAGAGAACCAAAACAATAAATCCTAGGATACTGATTCACATCTTTAACTACCATAGTTTGATTATTCAGCTACTGTGTTCAATAAATTGAACTATTAAAAGAAAGAAAACCTTTTTCCTGAGGATTTTTTTTTTAAAAATAAAAATGAATTCATGACAGTAGAGCTACATATGGAGAAGACGTATTACCTTAACAAGGACTTTAGGGAAAAACATAAAACATTTATCACCATCTTCTCTGTAATCTGAAGGAACATTAACAACAGCTCTACATCCTTTGATTTTTAATGGGATGAGACAAAAATCTAAGCACCAACCTCCTCTAGCAGATGTCCATTCTTGTTTAAAGAATGTGCATTTGCAGACAAAGTTATATGCATTCAAGATTATTTTTCAAGCAAAAAGTAATAGCAAGTTAGAAGACAGAAGATAAGTACTTGTGACATTTTTAGTGCAACTATGCTTATTAAAGCCATGTTACTTTTCTTACTATAACTTTCATTATAATAAATACTTAAAACAAAAAAGTCTGTATAAAAGTAACATTCAAGTTGCACAGTTAAGTACACAAAAATCAGGAACTGCAAAAGTTAACGAAAAACCAACCATCTTCACTCTATTTGTACAAGTGCAGTAGGATAAATTTAATATTATGATATGATAGACTACTGTTCAAATACAACATAAGATACTATTTTTCTACATTATTAAATATACATGTGTATCTCAGAAACATGTGGACCATGAAAATAATAACTAATGTAATGTATTGAGCTAGTGGCAGAATTAAGGCTGAATATTCATCACTACATTTTCACATTTCCTGTCTTTTGAATGCTTAACCATGCAGCATCACTGTTCCATTAAGAGGGGCATTTTGGACTTAATTTCCTCATTTTTAAAGGGAAAAAAGCAAGTTCCCATTTGTATACTGTCAGGCAATAGGTATCTACAGCCTACATGAACCTATCAAATGTCAGAACAAAGGCACCAGTGGACCCATAGGTGACAAGTTCAAAGCTGGTAAAAAGTTGGAATTTTGAAAAATGTTAATGAAAAATGTGTTCTTTTTTTGTCAAAACATTTTGAAATTTGAGGGTTTTTTTTAACCAGTCCTATTTATGTCTTTTTTTTAATACATTTTAAATATGAATGTCTATCCATATTCTTATGACTGCACAGTTTAAACAACAAATTTTAGACAATAAAAGTTCCCTGGAACTCTTAACCAGCCCTCTTGTCCCATCATAATGAGGGAAGAAGTGCTGGCACTGGAATTTTTCCAACTCAAAATATTTCCCAAATATCTAAGACCCTGATCCAAAGACCACTGGAGGTAATGGAAAGACTCCCATTGACCATAAGGGTAGTTAAGCTCTGGAATAGGCTTCCAAGAGAGGTTGTGAAATCCCTATCATTGGAAGTTTTAAGAACAGGCTGGACAAACATCAGCCAGGGATGATCTAGGTCAGGGGTCAGTAACCTTCAGCACATGGCCCATCAGGGTAATTCGCTGGCAGGCTGTGGGACATTTTGTTTACATTGACCACCTGCAGGGTCGCCTCCCCACCTATCCACCCCCCCCCCCCACAGCTCCCAGTGGCCTCAGTTCGCTGTTCCCATCCAATGGGAGCTGCAGCAAGTGGCAGGCCGCAGGGATGTGCTGGCCACCACTTCCCACAGCTCCCATTGGCCAGGAACAGTGAACTGCGGCCACTGCAGTTACACAGTGCATTTTGTTACACACATCAGTGTAAACAAAATGTCTCGCGGCCTGCCAGCGGATTACCCCGATGGGTCATGTGCCGAAGGTTACTGACCCCTGGTCTAGATTTACTTAGTCCTGTCTCGGTGCAGGGGACTGGACTTGATATCTTCTCAAGGTCCCTTCCAGCCCTATATTTCTATCATTTTATGATCACACTGGTCTTTGGATCAGAACCTAACATTTTCATTCATCTTCAGCATCTGAAACCAATCTGAAGCTTTAAAGATGAAATCCTGGCTCCACTGATGTCAAAGACAAAACTCACCTTGATTTCAGTGTATGCAGGATTTCACAGATCCTTTCAAACTGCTTACACTACATCAAGGGTGCTTGGACAGCAAAAAGTTTTCCAAGAAATCACACTATATAGGGAGAATGGGGACTGGAGAGTTGTCCAAGAGCTCCCTCTTTTGAAAAGTATGCACTTCCCTATCTGCTTTATCCTGCACACTACAGCGAGCTTTAAGCGCAAACCTAACTTGATGAAAACAAACTGCTCTTTACACTGTACATGCTCAGTATCCAAATTCTAAGTGTTCCTCGCTGTGTTAAATCAAAGCAAATGTTTGTTAAGTGAAAGATTTAATGAGGGCCATGATTATGTCAATTTTCAGCTAACTTCAGCTCTTTTTTTGTTTGGTTGTTATGTTTTCACCTTTTTTTTTCCCCCCAATGATAGCCCAGTTAAGAAAAGTGAGGTTTGAATTTTATGAAGCAGAGGTGTGAGGAAAATGATTTTCACTCTCCTATACCTCAAAAGAAGATGAAAAGTTCTTTTTCAAATTTTAAAAGAAAATTAAAATAAACTCAAATTCCACCTCACCAAAGCTAAATGTTTTAGAAACTGCTAAGCACGGGATAGTGGTGAGGAGATATTAAAAGGCAAAATGTTCTGCAATTTTAGTGACAGCAGCAACTACCAGGATAACCTCTATAAACATTTTCTACTAAAGGCATTACATATACAGTTATTTATGAGGTGTAAGCAGCAGCCAACATTTTATCACTGGGAATTGAATTGTATAACATTCATTTCTAGTGAATCCAGAGAGTCAGAATGCAATTTCTGTTAGCACACAAAAATTATCCCTTTATTTGAGTGGCTAAGTTTCCCCAAAGGTAGCTCTTCTATCATATTTCACAAGCAACTTCGGCAAGAGGAATATAATAAAATATAGCTGAGTGGTTTAGCCCATCTGAACCATGTTCACACCTACACACTGCATAATGTCAGAGAAAATTACAAGTATCCTTAGGGCACAATATAAATGTATTATAAAGAATTGTTAAAAACAAAACAAACTAACCCCCCCCCAAGTTTAATTAAGTTTAGTTTATTTTTTTTAATTTCCCTCCAGCCAAATAATAATTACAGAGCAGTCAACAAACATTTAACTCAACAATTTGATTGACCAGATCTTGTAGTCAAAATCACGGAGTCCAAAATATTTAGCCCATCAAATAATAAGAGAATAGATAAGCATCTTTTAATATTGTAAACTTGCTTCTGATTGGCTACCAGATCTGTTCTCTAAAGTTAATGGAGTAATAACCATACTGTAAATAGTTATCTCAATGGCATAATCAGGAAACTATACAACCACAGCAAATCCAGGAGGGACAAGGTAACAAACAATCTTAACTGCCCTGTAATGATGCTATACAATAATGAATTTTAGTGTTGATGGTCCCAGATTAGAGCAAACTAATTTTTAAAGAGACATTCACTTTTTTCCTTTCCCCTCCCCCAGGTATTACTGGGCAGAGTTCAGGTTGATTATTAATGTTCCTTAAATGTAAATTTTCATATTTTAACACAACAGGATTTTTTTTTACGCTTAATCTCTCCATTATTTTTGGGCGAGGGGAGGACCGTGAATTTTTGGCTGTCATATTCGTATAGCTTATACTTTCTGTAAACATTTGTGAGAAACTTACTGGAACAATGATAATGAAAAGTGAATTCGGATTTCACATTCTGCACGCATTTGCATCAGAATCCTGATGGGATTCATCCAGTCTGAGAGCAGAAAGTATCCCATGTGACCAAGAAGAATGAATCAACATAGTTCAGCTCTTGAACAAAGTATAACGCAAACCATTGATGGAAAAAACTCATCAATTTGTTTTAAATGACTATATTTTTGAAATAGTCATCAGTTTGTAGGCATCTTGTAAATAGAAACACAGGAGGATCAATTATTTGTATGAATTATTTGCTCAGCTCTAATTGTAACATAACAATACATGTTACAAAGTCTAAAATGGAAGAGTCACACTTATTAATTTACATTATTAGATCAATTTGCACAAATTGGATAATGCCAGAATTGAAGCTGCTGTGGAAAGTATTCTTCGTTTTCACCCATTGATTGTACAGAAGTTAGACGACTTAGTTCTGTGAAAAATATTATAAGACTACTGTGGGTTAAATCAGGTTACCTTACTCAAGATTCACTCAGTCAGTCAAAAATTCCATTTACTTCAATGATTATGTGTGTGTGTGTGTGTGTGAGAGAGAGAGAATTAATATGCATGATAGTGCAGTGGAGTATAAAGATTTTACCAGCATCAGTTTGGGATAGCACATTGCAACACGAGTGAAGCTAAGTAGGTATTCCCAGATAAGTAACCAGATCCTGCCACTTTATCGTCAGCAAAGCAGAGACACCACTGCATTCTCTTTCTTTAAGGGTAGAAATCATGAAACACAATCTTTCTGCTTCCACACTGCGCAAACCACATGGTTTCATTGTAAATTTTCACAATAAAATCTGTGTGGCAGGTTTGTAATTTTAACTGTCCCTCTCAAAGAGGTGCACTAACTTGTACAAGACAGCAGCAAGAACTCCTGAATTCTGTGATCCCAAATCTTCGTTGCTGGAAGATTAAGTCCAGTACTTCTTGTCCTGTCTTCAATGCACATAGAAGAATTGATTACAGTCCTCTTTATAACAGCCCTTAACATATTTAAAGACTATCAGGTTCCCTCACAGTCTTCTTTTAGTAAGACTAAACATGTCCAGTTGTTGTGTTGTTTTTGTTTATTTTTTTTACCTTTCCACATAGGTTAGCTTTTCTAAACCTCTTATCATTTTTGTTGCTCTCCTCTGGACTCTCTGCAATTTAACCCCATCTTTCATAAAGTGTGTATCCCAGAATTGGATCCAGTACTCCAGCTGAAGCCTCACCAGTGCTGAATAGAATGGGACGATTACCTCCTGTGACTTACATATAGCACTCCTGTTAACACCGCCCCCAAAAATATTAACCTTTTTTGTAACTGTGTAATATTGATGGTTCATATTGAAATTGTGACCCACTATAACTTCCAGATCTTTTTCAGCAGTACTACCCCTTATCTAATTATTCCCAATTTGGCAGCTGAGCATTTGATTTTTCCTGCCTAAATTAAGTACTTTTTACTTAACTTTATTGAATTTCATCTTGTTGAATTCAGACCAATTCTCCCATTTGTCAAGCTCATTTGAATACTAAATCAGTCCTCCAAAGTTCTTGCAAACCTTTCCAGCTTGCTGTCATCTGCAAATTATGAGCATACTCTCCACTCCATTATCCAAGTCATTAATGAAAATATTGAATAGTACCAGACTCAGGAGAGACCCCTGCAGAATCCCATGAGATGTGTCCTCTCAGTTTGACAATGAACCATTCATAACTATACTTAGTTGGGGGCTGGGAGGGGTCGTTATTTTTTTATTGGGTTTTGTTTGTTTGTTTGCTTGTTTTTTGCAATAAGAGCTAACCATACTGATATCTCAAAACTTTTGGGACAGGGACTGATGCAAATAGTTGGGTTGACTGTTGGAAATGTAATTATGGTCAACCAGAATCCTAAAGCTGGTGTCTCAGAATATCAAACATGAATAGAGGGCTAAGACTTGACTTGATCAGATAAGGTCCAGGATGTATGTGGATAGAATGAAAAAAAGGATATAAAAGTTTGTCAAACCCATGGACACTGTGATAACAACGCGGGACAATCGGGTAGAAAGTATGGCCCAGTCACTTCCTGTTTGAGTGATCTCCACTTACTGTTCCTTCTATATTTGTTTCTAATGGTGTCCATAAAGTTATAAGAATGCATAATGTAAGACTGTATGTATGAATAACACAGACAATCACTTTAATGTACTTATATTATTCTTACATATATTGATTTTTCTATGATTTCAATTATTTGTCTGTATTAACTAAAGCTCAAACTTTCTGTGTATGGTTCACTAATTTCATCTTAACTAACTCTAATTAGTCATGTAAAATAAAGAACCTATTATTTATTACCAGTGCATATTGCGCCCCAATAAATAATGTTATAAATGCAATATTGATCAGGCTACAAGTTGATACACTGTGAGCCTAGGAAAGGGCTGTGGCAATGCCTAAGATGGGGCAAGGTAGGAAATGGTCCAATGATGCAGCCAACAGTCTGGGTAGGCAGGTCTTGACTGCTTATTCAGGGGTCCTTGGACCAGAGAGGGAAGGCTTGGGTTTCCCTATTGGTCCACTGAGGAAGGTGAATTGGAGACCCTTTGGTAAGACTACAGAATCACCTGGTAAAGACTAATGATTCTGGAGTCAGATCAAAGACCCAATGCGAGGGCTCCAAACTATTGTCTGTTGGACTATTCATTTACCTGGGACGTGGGGGTGGGGACTGTAAGTGACCCAACCAGTGGACTAAGTTTGAAGATGAAGACCACCACAGGAACAGAGTAGGAAGGCCCAAAATAATTTGAATAACAGCTAGCCAAAGACTCAAAAAGTAGTAGCAAAAAAAGGTTTAGGTACATCAGAAGCAGGAAGCCTGCTAAACAATCAGTGGGGCCACTGGATGATCGAAATGCTAAAGGAGCACTCAAGGACAATAAGGCCATTGCGATGAATTATTTGCATTGGTTTTCACCGCTGAGGACGCGAGGGAGATTCCCATACCTGAGCCATTCTTTTTAGGTGACAAATCTGAGTAACTCTCCGACAGTGAGGTATCATTAGAGGAGGTTTTAGTACAAATTGATAAACTAAACAGTAATAAGTCACCAGAACCAGATGGTAGTCACCCAAGAGTTCTGAAGGAACTCAAATGTGAAATTGCAGAACTATGAACTGTAGTCTGTAACCTATCATTTAAATCATCTTCTGTACCAAATGACTAGAGGATAGCTAATGTGACATCAATTTTTAGAAAGGGCTCCAGAGGTGATCCTGGCAATTACAGGCCAGTAAATCTGACTTCAATACCAGGCAAACTGTTTGAAACTATAATAAAGAACAAAATTGTCTGACACATAGATGAACATAATTTGTTGGGAAGAGTCAACATGTTTTTTGTAAAGGGAAATCATGCCTTGCCAATCTGCTAAAATTCTTTCAGGGGGTCAACAAGCATATGGACAACAGAGATCCAGTGGATATAGTGTACTTAGATTTTCAGAAAGCCTTTGAAAAGGCTCTTAAACGAAGAAAGCTGTCATGGGGTAAGAGGGAAGATCCTCTCATGGATTGGTTGACTGGTTAAAAGATGGGAAACAAAGGGTAGGAATAAATGGTCAGTTTCAGAATGGAGAGAGGTAAACAGTGGTGTCCCCCAGAGGGTTGTACTTGGACCGGTCCTATTCAACATATTCATAAATGATCTGGAAAAAGGGGTAAACAGTGAGGTGGCAAAATTTGCTGATGATATAAAACTACTCAAGATAGTTAAGTCCTAAGCAGACTGCAAAGAGATACAAAAGGATCTCTCAAAACTCCAACAAAATGGCTGATGAAATTCAATGTTGATAAATGCAAAGTAATGCACATTGGAAAACAATCTCAACTAGACATATAAAATGATGGGCTCTAAATTAGCTGTTACCACTCAAGAAAGAGCTCTTGGAGCCACTGTGGATAGTTCTCTGAAAATATTCACTCAATGTGCCACGGCAGTCAAAAAAGTGAACAGAATGTTGGGAGTCATTAAGAAAGAGATAGATAATAAAACAGAAAATATCATATTGCCTCTACATAAATCCATGGTATGCCCACATCTTCAATATTGCATTTCATAAGTAATCTAAAGAATTTCTCCAAACAAATAATGAATACTGGATGTGGAAAAAGCTAATGTACTCAACAGTTTTTTTTTGCATCTCTCTTCATGAACAAGGTCAGCTCCCACACCACTGCTCTGGGCAGCACAGTATGGGGAGGAAGTGACCAGCTCTCTGTGGAGAAAAAAAGTGGTTCAGGACTATTTAGAAAAGCTGGAAGAGCACAGGACCATGAAGCTGGATGCACTGCATCCGAGGGTGCTAAATGAGTTGGCAAGTGTGATTGCAGAGCCATTGGCCATTATCTTTGAAAACTCACAGTCATTCTCAAACCACAGAGCCTCCCTGGACACAATAATAAACTGTCACATCAGTACTGGAATATACTAACATATATTACTGTTAGGCAGGTGGCTCCATGGGTTTTGATTATTAAAGAGCTGGGCTGCTTGTTAAGGAAATAACAAATGCATTTCTTAAGTAATCTAAAGTAAGAATTTCTCCAAACAAATAATGAATAAGCTTTCTGACAAGCATGCCAAGTAGGAATCTATAGCAGATTCCTAACCAATAATATTTTTCAGTTTATATCAAAAGGACTGATAGCCTGATCCTGCCAAACTTTTCTTGTATGAGCCTGCTTGTGTGAGAAAGTATCGATCACAGGAGTAAGGACTTGAAAGATCAGTATCCTGGCCTAATCTCAGAATGTACAGATTCTCTTTAAATAAGAAAAAGCTTTTTTGCTATGAATATTTCATCCTTACTCTTCCAAAGTGCTCTACAAAAAGTACTGGTTAGAAACACCCACTATCCATTTTCCCCCATTGCTAATGAAAACAAACCCTGCATTCAGAGCTATTTTTACTGCAAAGATTTGCATAATGTGCTCTGACTCAGATTTCTGCAGAAGAAATACCTTTTCCTTCTTCAAAAATGTCTACTTTGAAAGTTAAGCATTGAGAGAATTTGATAACCGTTTTAAAAGAGCCTTTCTTGTTTATTCTTCCTAGATAGCATGAATTAATGGAAGTGGCATAGCTATTCATCCTGCTACATCAGCCCAAGGTATATTTAAGCAACAACCCATATATAAAAATAATTATAATGTAGAATTAAAAGAAAACAGGTTTAAATATGCATATATTTAATAATTTTTATATTATGAATTATTTTCACAATAAAGACTCCAGTCAGGTGACGATATTGGATTCCCTTGCTGTGGTTTGTGGAACTCCTTGTAGGATTTTGCAGGGTTTCTCTACAGCTATATAAATGTTTCCTAGAAATCACCATGCACGCGTTAGCTGAAGGCACTTGATGTTGGTTTTATGGCAGATAATCTTCTGTGCATACTGGTATTTGTTATGTGCAGGGCCGGTGCAACCATTTAGGCAAACTAGGTGGCCACCTAGGGTGCCTAGTGGTTGGGGGCGCCTAAAAGTCCCCTCAGGAGAGGAGGTGGAGTGGAGGTGAGCTGGATGGGGGTGTGTGCGGGGAGGGCTACCCACAGTAACGGGGGAGGGGGCTCACAGGGGAACAGTTCCCCACCTCAGCTTACCTCCACTCTGCCTCCTCCGCTGAGCACACAGCCCAGCTCTTAAGTCTCCTCCAATCAGCGCCGCAAGCCTGGGCAGGGAGGAGAAGTAGAGCAGCGCCAGCATGCTCAGTGGAGGAGGCAGAGCCGAGGTGAGCTGGGGCGGTCTCCCCAGGTAGGGTTAGCTTCCGTGGGGGGACAGGGGGAGTCTCTCTGGGCGGGGTTAGTTGCTGTGGGGGGCGGGGTGGGGGAGAGGGGTTAGCTGTCGCAGTGATGGGGGTAGCTGCTGCAGGGGGGCTCCCTGGGTGGGGGGTTCAGTTAGCTGCCGTGGGGGAGCCGGGGTTAGCTGGGTGGGGGGTGCAAGGTGGAAGTTTCGCCTAGGGTGCAAAACTTCCTTGCACCGGTCCTGATTCTGTGAAGTATTTTTCTTTTAAGCATACGGGACATTAACAATGGTTGAAGAATATGAAGATCAAATATTTCTGCAGGTTCAATTTTAAATTACTACAGGTCTCCTAACTGATTGTTTGGATGTTTAAAAATATGATAAAATAGGAGCTATAAATCAAATGCAAAGCTTGTAAAATAGTCTGGAATTTGTGTCTTTGTTAACACATTTGTTCCCTCTTCCATTGGGCAGGGAGGGCCAGGGCTCACAGGTGGCATTAATCATTCTCTTTTTCAGAGGTGCCTATCTGGTTGATTCTTATTCACATGATTAGGGTTTAACTGATCATCATATATGGAGCAGGGAAGAATTTTTTTCTCCTTCAGATTGGCAGTGACCTTGGGCTTTCTTCCCCCCTTCCTCTGCACAATCTCAACCCTTGTTGCTGTTTACTTAGGCTTCTTCCTATTCTGCCATCTGCTGGCTTTCTTCTCTACCACCCCTCTGGGAATATCTCTTCCCTCAGAGTCAGAATTCTAGGGCTTCCACGGATTTTCTCCTTCTCTCCTCCCTGGGCCCAAAGAATAACTGCAGACTGAAACTCTGCAGAACTCTGCTCTCACTCTGGCTTTATACAAGACCCCACCTATTCCTGCCCAGATGGGCTCCATCTTTAATTAGTGCTTGTCAGTCAAGCCTCAGTCTCCCCTTGGGTGTAGTCTACTAGGTAAATTAGTTCCTTCTGAGCCACCTTAACCTCTTCAGGACTAAACACCCCCATCACATCTTTGTATTTGGCACTGGCATTGTATTTGTATTCTGGTCTTGGAATATATGCATCTATAAAAGTGAGAAAGTATTTTTTTTTCATGTTTGCTTAAATCCAAACAGCTGAATGGCTTCTGCTCAAATATTTCTCACCCACAAAATCTATCTTTCAACAGAGACCAAGCATGGGAAATTGCAATCAGAATGATGAAGTTTTCAGAAGGTCCAGAGCATGTAAAATCAGGGATTAAATCAAACAATTTTGCCTCTTTTATATTGATCCCTAGTAAGAAATCACTAAAATAAGGTAAGGATGCACAAATAAATAATAATATCTAGAGTTATAGTTGATGTTAACTATACATAGTCATTTTGGCCAAATATATCTGAATGCAAAAGGAAAATAAAAAGAATATGTCAGACACTTTATTGATGATTTGAACCATATTTTTTTCTTAAGCCTGTCTTTTCATGGAAGTCAATATAAAATAGACAAGTTTTAACAATAACGTTTGTCACAATTCTGAGATGAGTTGTGTCTGTGTTCTTCAATCAGAACCACTTATGTCTTGTTAAATTATATTGTTTTAAAAGTTTGAAAATGCTTACTAAGTAACAGCCTCCCACTACAATCATTTAAAAAGAAATTATCCATGCCCTTCCCTAAACCATGGTTATTTGCCCGCTTTCTCCAGTATATCCAAACAGACTGACATTCACATAATTCTGAGATTTATAGAGGTGGCCTACAAGGAACCTATTCATATTTTCAAACAAAATCACATGTGAATACAAAAAATAGCTATTCATCCACAGAATGGCCTGGAATTGATCTAGAAAGCTATTTAAATAAGACATTTGATTTTTTTAAAATGAAAGTAAACAAACTTTTGCATAATATTAAAGCCAAAATAAATTAGCTGTTCATGTTTATCTTGAAGATTTCTAACAAAACTGCTGATCATGTCTGAAAACGTCTCTTTCACAAACTTTGTCAAATGCAGTGGCAATAGAGCGTTAGAGGCAAAAAGTATGCCTGATACATCCCCTGGTTATTCAGATAATAATTTCTTTAAGAAGATAGCCTGAGAATTCAAATATATCAGGAAATATAGTTGAATTGATCAAACAAAAAAATAAAGAGGCCGCAGGAACTGAGACAAACAATAAGAAAATGGTTACAATGTTTTGTTAATTAGACCTGAACAAAACACAGAACTAAATGGAGGGATGGCCAACAAAACATTTGATTAATCTTCCTGTTATAACTAGGATACAGACTTTCATTAGTGAGTGGACCATCAAGGAGACGTGTTTATAGCAACTTATATTGCTAAACAGAGAGGCTGCTAAGATTTGTATGAGTTGGAATTTTTTTCAGGGCATGTGGCTTCATTTCTGGACAAAATGAATTGTTGTAATAGAGCCTAGAGGTTAAGAATTCATGGAGCACAGCAGCCAGGTGTGAGTCTGATATCAATGGAAGAAATATTCTGTCAGTTAACAAGTGGAAGAGGATATTTGGACATCTAGCCAGCATGACTATTTGGACATTGAATCACATGAAGAATGGAAGGATTGTAAGGGTACAAGACTGATTTAATACCCTCAATATTGCAAGATATAGTAGAAAAGCCAAATTCTTTCAATGGATTCCCTCTCCCTAAAAGCATTACCTCAGTCTTTTCTGAGTTCAGCTTTACCCAGATTTCTTCATTCAAGTATTTGCACTTAGGCTCCAAGAAAGTTGTGTGATTGTTTGGTTAAAAGGAGATTTGGAGCTGGCTGTCATCCAGATGGTCTGGCCAGTCTTTCTGTGTTATCTCATCAGTTCTCCTGATGGCTCATACAGATATAGAATAATACAGAAGGAAGGACTGAGCCTTGTGGAACTGTGAACATGGAGGAGTTCACACTCCATCTGATAGGAAGGAGCTGAGCTGTTTGGAGGAGGGGAGACTATGTTCCTAAAGAGATTTCCACTGTCATCATTGATAACCACAAGGAAAGCACTAGTATACAAATACTACGTTGCTACGATGCTTCTTACAGAACAGTGTTGTACAATACTGGTGTGTTGAAGGTTGTAATGGATAAACACAGTAACTTAACCCCAGAAATAATAGATTGTCCTTTCTGTGTTAAAAGTCTACAACTGTAAACACTTCAATTTGGCCAATAATGGAAACCTGTTCATGCAACACAACTATAAAGACAACCATCTAACTTGAATCGAAATGGATTGGAATAATAGAAGAGATGCACTTTAATTTTTGACATACCAATCAATACATTACAACAACAAACTGTTCATTCCTGTCAGTAATATTAAGATCCACATAGTATTGTGTTCTTAATATGTGCATGAAAGTCTCATTGAGTTCAATGAGGATTATGCCTCGGGATCAAGGACAAGTATATGGATATAAGAAATGCTGAGAGAAGACTGTAAGTAAGAATTAGCTAGAAATCTATAACCCTTTACTCTGAAGTGATCATTAATGTCTCTATCATTTGTTATTAAATATAGGCTATGATGGAGGACACCACGCTAAACCCTAAACTAGACTTATTAGTTGTATTACAGGAAGGTCCAGAGTGTGAAAAGTGCTGTCCAGGAACAGTGAAATACATAATATTTGTTTCAAAGAGCTCATAATATGAGGAGATAAACAGACATAGGGTGAATGAGAGGAACAAAACATATAATCAGTTTTTTTTTGTTTCTATTCTGTTTAAGCAGGATCAATTAACCTTCCCTGCCCTCCACCTATCCATTACTAATTAGTTTACTACTTGTAGATGTTGGGGTAGAAGTTTATCTTGAGAGGAGAACTATAGTGTTTTATATTCAACAGTTGTCTTATATGATTTGGCTAATTAGCTAAATATTTTAAAATATGTCTTTAGAGTACAACCAGAGAATCATATTCTACAACATATTTAAAATGCCTTGGTTGTATAAATTTTAGAAAGTTCTTAATGTACATTTTAATTATCAATAGTAAATTGCTCCTGATTCTGAATGCAGCTTTTTGGAAAAAATAAAAACTCAATTAAGTAAAGAGATGATGAATGACTGAATGAGATTTTGTATCATTGAGTTTTCTGCATTTGTAATCTAAAAGATTGCTCTAAATGGCAAATACAGTAGGACCGCAGTGTTATGAACACCAGAGTTATGAACTGACGGGTCAACCACACACCTCATTTGGAACTGGAAGTACACAATCAGGCAGCAGCAGAGACCAAAAAAAAAAAAATACAGTACAGTACTGTTTTTTAACATAAACTACTAAAAGAGAAAGAAAGAAAGAAAAAGGGAAAGTTAAAAAAAAAAAGATTTTCCGGGTAAGGAAACTGATTCCATGCTTGTTTCATTTAAATTAAGATGGTCAAAAGCATCATTTTTCTTCTACACAGTAAAGTTTCAAAGCTGTATTAAGTCAATGTTCAGTTGTAAGTTTTTGAAACAACAACCAAAACATTTTGTTCAGAGTTACAAACATTTCAGAGTTTTGAACAATGTCCGTTCCCGAGGTGTTCATAACTCTAAGGTTCTACAGTACACTTGTGGAAAAAGACAATGAAAAATTGGACTCTAATGTTGTTAAGCGCCATCTAACCACTTTAAACATATAATCTGCACCTAAAATGAACAAGTTGCCGTTACAAGTGAAGCACCCTGGAAGATTCTGAGATTGGACAGTGGCTGGCTTGCCCCAGTTCAATTTAGCCTCAGAATTGTTCTAAATTGTGTCAGCTCTAATGGCCTCTGAAAAGCCAGAGACTGCTGGGGTGCAGAAGCAATCCAGCCACACCCCTCACATACTTCCTAAATGGGAATCTGCAAGACAGGATGGCATGGAGTCAGCTATGCTGGCTCTCTGTCTGTTGCAGGGAATCCTTACTTAGCTGAGCTGTACTAAGAGGTTGGCTAATATGTGGCCTGATAGCCCCAGAAACCTGAGCAGATTCAGATTGAGCTGAGTGCTCATGCAAGTAACAAAAAAACTTTTGGACAAACCTGATCATTCACTGATGACTAAATACTATATATTTATAGTATTTAGTGATATAGCTAGATAGCGATAGACATAAAAAAATGAATTTCCAAAATTATCACACTTCAATTTTTTTCTACTTTGTTCTTCTGTGCAGTCAAATATTATAGACTTTTGACCTGAACAAAGAAACAAAATAAACCTGAAAAAAATAATAGAAGTAGGGTTTCATTTTCAATATCCTAAGAAGAAATTTTCAGTACTGCTGTATCCATTTAATTTACTGTGCAAACACATCACCATTATATTTTGATAGGAAGTGTTTTTCTATTCTCATTTTACAGTGATGGTGATTTTTTTCTAGCTACAATACCTAATTCTTCTTCTCCTCAAGACAAGTTACCAATATTTTAAAATAAAGAACAGCAGATGAATATAGCAATATGAGACATTTAAAGCATTGATGGACTCCCATCAGTATAGCTAGGACAATCTAACTGTAAAACTCTAGTACAGACAATAAGATACAGCCTTTCCTAGCCATCCACAGCTAAAACTCTGATCATCTCACGTTGTGATTATGGCAACATTCTTCTCTCTGGTCTTGACACATGCAGTCTTGTCCTGCTGATATCTATTCAGCATGCTGCTTCAAAGATAATGTTCCTAGCCCATTGCTTTTACCATGTCACCCCACTCTTTGCATCCTACCACTGAGTCCCTCTTCTCTCTCATATCAAACATACGGTAATTTTTTCGCTTTCGAGGCCCTTCTCTACACCCTACCTATCACCTCTCTTTCAGTACTGAAAGGTCAATTCCCACCTGCGATCACTTAATGAGGCCAGCCTCTACTGACCACTTGTTAAATTTTCATACAAACACCTTTGTGCTTTCTCCCATGCTGTCCCTTACCCTTGATAGGAGCTTCCCATAAACATTAACAAGACTACCTCACTATCCTCCTTCAAAACCCTCCTTGAAAACTCTTTTGTTGTGAAGCTTACAAAAACCTTGACAATGGCTACACTGCTAGTGTGCTAAAACCACAGCCTGTCATGTTAACCAATACTGTCTCCTTGTTTCATTGTACTCCCCACCAGTCTGTCTATATCCATGTATTGAGTCTTGTCTTGTGCTTACACTGAAAGCTCTTTGGAGCAAGGACTACCCTTTTGTTCAGTGTTCATATAGCTCCAAAAAACCAGGAGTTTTGGTCCACGACTGGGGCTCCTAGACGCTATAATACAAATAAATAATTAAATAATAAATATAAATATAAATATAATATAATATAATATAATATAATATAATATAATATAATATAATATAATATAATATAATATAAAACAACAACAACATGGTACTTCCAAAGCTGGTCAAGTTGAAGTCTAGTAAGGAGACTTATATATGTTTGTTTTAACATCCTTGATTATATGGCCACATCAAGACTGAGCAATTACAGCATCATTTCAAATAAGAATTCACCATATCTAACAAATTATCTGAAAATGGTTTTGTCAAAAAGTCCTTTCCTCCTTTCCTCCCCCCCTTTGAAAGGGTCAAGCAAGTAGTTGAAATTAATTGTTTTGGCCATGGATAGTCAACTACAGAAATGAGTAAAAAACAACTGACTAGTTTTAAGAGGCTGAACGACATCTGGATCTGCTCTCACATATTTATCTATCTAAAAGTGAGGATGCTTGAGATATTTTCACTCTTTCTTTTTCTATGCCAGAGAAAGCTCAGTAAATACTTCAACAGCTTTGCTACCAACTGGTACTGGATCAAGCTGAACATTAAGCAGATGGAACATATTACTAATAAAAATGTTTACCATCTAGTCATTCAAGGATCCCTGTTAAATCCAGCCATGATGAATGTTTGTCTTGGCTGGGGATGTGAATCAAGAGCCCCTTTTTCAATAATATAGGCAAACTTCTAACAAAGAGAGAAAAAATCAAGTTAAAAATTTACTGAGTAAAAATACCCTTGTGCAAGGATTTAGTGACTATACATTAATTTGTGTCATAATTCAAGTTCCGTGTGTTCTGAGCATTGGTACTTACAATGAGGAAGTACAACTGTTCCAAAAAGTGTCGTTGTTGTTGTTGTTTTTAAACCCAACCTCTTTAACTCAAAAGGAAATTATTTTAATCTGCACTATAACAGCTCTGGTAATTTTCCTGAATGCCTGAGAAGTCTCTTTTCAAGTTGTTTATCAGAGCAGATATGGTTCTGCAAGCATATCCAGCAATACAACAAACTTTATAACATTTACTGATTTTCATAGTCATCTCTTCTTGGCTCCAGAATTTGTTGGGGTATTCAACAGAGTGAGCAAATTCTAAGTGTTAAAAGTTCAGGGTCTTCAGATTTTCAATTGAAATATAGATGAGTAATGAAGCAGCTGTGACTTGTTTTTCACACCAAAAGCATTTAAAATCAGTACATAGTATTATTACTCTAAACAAATGTTGATACAATTGCTATAATTTGGGATTAAAAGAGTGACTTTTCATATTCGTAATTTAGAGCTACAACAGTATCATTTTTGTTTCTATTATTCACAAGGTAGGCAAACATTATTACTGTATTATACAAATGAGTGGACATAATTCCCTTAGACATGTTGTCGAGAAAAGAACAATATAATTTGGAGTTAATATGGAGAGATGTGCTGGTGGGGAAAATAGGGCCTAACTGAAAAAGATGTTTTCAATCTCAGGAAATCTTTTTAAAAAGGATAAAACTTGCAAATATTTACGTAAGACCAGATCCTCCCAGAGATAAGATTGTGTATGCGGTAAAGTCCACAGGAAACTCAGCAAGGTCATATATGGTGCTTTTGCCTCATGTTGCTCACCAAAAGAGCAGGTTTGAGGTTTCATGGAAAAGGTAGAGACTCTAAGCGATTCTAAATCCTTCATACATGGAATCAGTCTATCCTTCCCACGGAAGGCATGTTTGCAATGGCCTTCTCTGCCTGCACTTTTCAAAGTCTCCAATCCAAGGAGATTGCAGGCATGGAACATGAGTTAATAGTGCTTGTAGTAACCGCATTAACTCCCTCACATGTGGTGTATGTAACTATGAAATGGTGAAGACCTTTTTTCCCATACTGGACCCTGTGGGGGCACCAGGGTCCCAGACCTCAGCTCTAGACCAAACCTGGAAGTCAACATAGCAATGAAACAGCCCTGCAGCCCAAGCCTGGGAGCCTGAGTTGATTGGTATGGGCCAACCACGGGTTTTTCTTTGCTGTGTAGACATACCCTATGTTTTCACTACTGCTGCAGCCCATTACAGAGGAGACATACACACACAAACACACATTATGCTCTCAGGTAGATTTATCTTTCCTTCTGTTCTGTTCTGAGATTATGCTGTGAAGCGCCCTAGAGCAGGAATTCATACAACTAGCAGCATGTGAATATCTGCTGGGTCTGCAGGTGAGAATACCTGTTTTACCAGAAGTATTCTCTTTTCCAGTTTGAAGTGGGCTCGGTGGTGAGGCATGCTGCAGAACCCTCTCCTTCTCTTGTTGCCCATTAAAACAGCGGATCTTCTCCACTACTGGAACTGGAATGAGTCTGCAGAGATTAAGGATGGGCTAACCAGCTCAGACTGGTTTTATAACTGACCAAAACTTTGGGACAAATCATGAATCAAACCTCATTGCCAGCAATGGGGCTAAAAGTGTAGTATTCAACCCTAGTAAGGGCAGAATTGGGCTTTCACACTAGTTTTACATTTGTGCAATTCAACTCACTTCAGTGCAGTTACTCTTGATCCCAACCCACTGAAGTCAATCGCAAATCTCCCACTGACAGCAGTGAGATGAGGATTTAACCCTAAATCTTTAACTGTATTGAAGCAAAATTTTAAGGGCTGGATTCTGATACCCTTACTCCAAGTGCATAAAGCTGCCAGAATCTGACCCTAAATCATTTTACATTCAGCCATCATTGGTTTGTGAAAATCTCAATAACAAATAATTCTATGTGATATCTATATCTCTATATATCCGATAATTTTCTCAGTTGCTCTATGATACCTAATCTAGAACAAAGGACAATGGAAAAAATGTAAAACACAGGTTTTCAGAATTATTTACCTTTAAACTGTTTGTCAATTGGTTCTATTCATATTGTCCTTCCTTATGACTATCTATCAGCTTGCTATCTAAGTACCAATATATTGCTAGTAACACAAAAATAAAAAATGAAAAGATTAGTTTTTAGAAATACTGATATTATTCACTTTAATGAGACTTCTTTAAAATTAGCTCTCAGTATATTTTCTACCTGACCATGACAACGCTTTCTTCTTCTCTTCTTCTGTTTAATGATAAATGACCATGATAACCACACTTTATAGATATACAAATTACAACCCATTAAAAAACCATTGTTATATACATCAACATCACTTACAAACTGCAATGTTTAGAGGCGGCAACTGAAGTCCATCATTGTAAAGTACAAATTAAAGTCATATGGATTGTTGAGGAATTTAGACAAAAAATAAACTGGATTATTATGCTTCTGAGTTCTGATTGAATGGTGGCCTATAGGAATGAGTCTTCCTGCAAGCTACACCATAAATTGTATGGCACTAAAGGGCTATAAATCCCCTTAGGCACCTTCTCCTACTATAATATTTTTGGGGGTTATAAAAAAATCCTATTGGTCAAACTTCTAGAATCTGCAAAGTTTGGTTTTGATTTACTCCTGGGTGTCTTTTCATTGTCCATGAAAATTCCTGTGCCAAATATCTCTTTCTCCCCTACCTCTTTGACCATCCAGTTCAAAAATCCTTGTTCTGGTTAAATTCCCATTTACATCATTAGCAATCACTTCAGCTTTTAGACTTTGGACATATATAACTGTGGGGGGGGGGGGGAAGCACTAACGTTCCGTGTTAGATCATGCATTTAGCCTAGATAAAAGTGGAGAGTTGGGTATATAAACCACTCCAGGTGTAGTTTCAGGAACTTCCTGGGGGTGGGGGTGGGGGTGAGAGGTAGAAATTAATTTGCTACTAGCCTAATTTTCAGAGCCTTTTCCTCCTGCATATCCAGATCAAAGATCAGAGGCAAGAAGGAGTGAAGGTTTTATTCCCCTTTCTATTCCTATTCAAGTGCATAGGCTAGGTCATAATCCACTCCCATAATCAGCAATGAACAGAGCGGAGGTTTGGGGGAGAAACTCATTTTAAAGATGTGCTGCAAAGCAGAGAAAAATTTTACAAATATATATTTTTACTTTACTGCTCACTTTTATAAATGTAGAGTGATGCCCTCAAAACTTCTGTTGGTAATATAAGATTTATTTATTTATTTATTTATTACATTTTACATATTATTAGGGCCTCACTTCTTCCTTAGCAAGATCTTTGGACAACCTCTTGTCACATGAAGCTTCATGCAGAATGGCAGTTTTTTCCTTCTGTACCATGAGGCAGGAGTGAGGAGCCATATTCTCCTCCCTTCAGTATTGGTGGAGGTAGAACTACAGTATAAGATACAGCCTCACCGACATCAATCATCATGTCCTCCTGCATTCTTGCCAAGTTACTAAAAGCTAAGGGAGGGAAGATAGGATTCTGACCCACTTAATGAAAAAAGAAAAGAAGTTTCTAAAAATATA
The DNA here is from genome assembly GCF_007399415.2 of Gopherus evgoodei. NCBI lineage: Eukaryota > Metazoa > Chordata > Testudines > Testudinidae > Gopherus > Gopherus evgoodei. Next base: position 53,111,197 of record NC_044324.1, read on the forward strand.
CTTTGAAACAGAATACATCTCTAATAGAGATGCAATAAAGCACTTAAACAAGCCTTTGCATTTCACCGTTAAAGAAAAACATTCTTTTTACTAAAAACCAATTAGTGCACATTTTCTGTGTAAGCTGTGACCTTATTGGATGTACTCGTTCACCTCATTCCCTCCTTTTGTTTGTTACCCCCTTGCTAAGTCTAGTCTAAGGCCCAGTCCTGCAAATACTTTACTCACGTGAGTAACATCACTGTTGTAAAAACAGGTAATAAAATAGAAACTCTTGGTAAAAAACTACCATTTTTTATGCTTCCTGACAGGTATCAACTTACTATATAACTTTGGTGACTGACTACTGAGGCCACAAGCCTACAATCTGCTTCATATACATAGACTCTGTGTCCATGCAGAGCCCCATTGCTTCTGTGGGATTATATATGGGTGTAAGGGTCTACCTGAGCATAGCAATTTGCAGAGTCAAGGCTTTAATTACAATGCCTCCTTCTTGAGCATTTCTAAGTTATCCTATAGCCCCACAGTCATATATTAAAAAGGAGGGGGCGATACCAATATGGAGCAATTAAATAACATTTGTTCTCACTACTGCTTCACCTGCCTTTAAATCATCCTTGCATTGTATTCTATTTTTACACTGAATACATGCATAACTGATTAAACAGATAGTCTGACAAACTAGGTATAATTAGGAACAAACTTGACTCTGAAATATTTTGTTATTCCTCTGCTTAAAAATAACACTTTCCTCCAAATACACTATATTCTGTCACCTTTTTAAACTTCATTAGGTTGCCAAACCCATTAGGTAGTGGAGCTAAAGAAACAGCAACTGAATTGCATGATATTGTACCGCATGGTGCCATCTGTTGAATAATTTTGGACCACACTGTTACAGGATATTATTAGATAGTTGATTCTGACATGAAGTGGAAGTCATTCTGGCACTCATCCAACCTTTAACAGGGACTTTAACCTTCCAGACAGCAGTAAGTGCTGTTAGCAAGAAGCAGCCTGCTGGAGAGCCTCATAATTTAGACACATAATATTGTATAGTCACTCTTAAAAAGTGAAAAGCCCAAGGCTATTTCCCAATGCAAGGGAGAAAACAGGTGACAAATGGAGGCGGTTGCATGAAGAACACTTATGAAGTTCTCCTTAACTTTTACTCAGCAATTACATATATTACAGTAGGTCAGTGAATAGGAAATGAGCAGCATTACATAGATCTATATCAGTGCATTAGGAATGTTATTCAGAAATTACACAGAAATACATATGGCACTTAAAAAAGGATTTTTCTTCATTTTCACTGTTATGTATAATGTTGCACTTGCTGACATTTTCTCTATACACAATACATAAAATACAAAAACTGACGCAGCACAGAATTACTGGATTAAAAGATCTTCATCTTAATAATATTACACTTACAATTTCCATTTGAGAAGTAAGGGAGAGTGTTTTTTTGTTTGTTTGTTTGCTCTGCTGTATTAATTGTACATTAGTCTGCTCAGGAAAACAGACTTTCAGCATTTTCATGTCAAAATGCATTACTTTTTCTGTAGCATTACTCTAATGGGCATATTTTCCCTGAATTAAGTAATAAAAATAAAAGATTAAAAACACTTGCAAGATCCTGACTTGCCTTGAACCACCGTGGAATGGCTACTGATACTAATGGGACTTCAGTGTACAGTTCCGGCACAGGCTATTAGCTAAAATATATGTCAATGGCCTGATCCCGAAGGTCATGGGGAAGGAGGACTGACAACTAATGACAATGCAGGAAAATGAGAAAATAAAACCCAGAGTCCAAGTTTCAAGGTTTAGCCAGTGATATCAGGAGTCTGTGAAGACTCCTCCTGACGGATGCAGCTAGTTCCCTACATGTAGGAGGATAGGGAGGCTAATGTGTCTGATGTTTAAGATGGGTACTGTAATTAATTTGTACTCCTGTGAGAAATCCCATTGCTTGGAGTCAATGACATAAGAAAACATCCTGCAAGTAGGGGTTTGTAGAGCTCTTTTTAAGTCTGTAAACTCCTTGAGGCAGAGACTTTGTCTTCCTCTGTGTTTTGTATGACATAAGCGCTCTGCCTGCACTTATCAAGGAGCCAGTAACCAAATCATTTCTTACACAGAAACCTACAGAGTTACATACAATTTCACAGCGTCATAGAAATGTCTTCTGTTGCTAGGGGCTGTTTCTCCTACACAGCGTTATCTGATATGGAATCTAATAAAGGCAGCACAAAGATAAATAGAATAGTTCACATTGGCCCTCAAACTATAGACAGAAACTTCATTATACAATATGAGTAGGAGGGAAGCTGCAGCATTTTACAGAGACTTCACTAAGATACCCTAGATCATTATATTATTGTAAAATTCCTACGCAGCTGGACATAGTATAGTGGATGAGAGCTCAATTTTTTTTTCTTTCTGTGGAGTTCACTGCCTCCTCCATGTGTGTAAATGAGATAAACACAGCTGTCTCTTCACTGGCTTTTCTGCATCTCTAAATGAGATAAATGCCACAGTCAAAGACTGCTGTACACAGATGAACAGCTCAGGGTTTTTTTTAAACTCAGGATTAGCAATTGCACCGGATCATCTATGGAAGAAATGTGCCTGTTATCATATATTTTGTGCTTGTAAAAAGCTTTTCCTAAAATAAATTCTTAAAGAACATCAAAACTCCCATAACACACCCTATTTATGGCATCCCAGATAGGATTTTCTCCGACCACTCTATGACCAGAATACATAACAAACCACAGAAAATTTATAAGAAATAGGTTTGCTTCCTCACATTCAGGAACAGAGAATGCACCGGTTATATACACATATACTTGGTTTAGCTAGAGAACAACACAGATCTCAAAGAGATACATATACATGACCAGCATGTGAGTGTCTTTTTATACCAGGTGTCCTGATTAGCCTTAATTAATTCTAGTAACTTCCCAATTGGCTACAGGTGTCCTAATTAGCCTGCTTGCCTTAATTAGTTCTAGAAAGTTCCTGAGTGTTCTGGAATAGTCCCTGTTATCTTACCCAGGGAAAAGGGACCTGCTTAACCTGGAGCTAATGTATCTACCTTCGACCACTCTCTTGTAGCCATCTGGCCTGACCCTGTCACAATGCATATTTGTCTTATTTAAAGCTTAGGTAGGTTTAGCTTATTACAGACACCCATCACCTCTGGGGACTCAGTCTCTTCCCAGAAGTCTCTTCCTTTCTCTTTCTTGTGCTTCAGAAGCTGTGATTTTATCCATCCTGAAGCTCCCTGCCCCCATTTCTCACCTGGATTTCCCCTCCCCTGTGCCAAATCAAGGTGTTGAACTCAACATGGTCAGAGATAGAACTTCACAGTGAATGACACCTGCATTGTCTATTAAGTGTTGGAGCTATCAAAGAGATTGTCCGCTTCCTGCCTACCTGCAGATAGCTCCTGCTGGAGTTAATCTCTTCTAATTATATAGCAAACAACATAACAATCAAATAAACAAATGGGCATACAATTATATTAATATGATAGTACAAAGTATCTCCCACGTCCTTCACTCTGATTAACCTACATGAAAAATTCTTAGTAGGCTTGAAAGGGGTGGGAAAATTATGTTCTCCCCCTTGGCTCTGACATTTCCTGAGCCTTGACTATGCTACAAATTCCCTGCTGGCATAGCTATACCAGTATAGCTGTAGCGGCAGAGCGTATGCTGACATAAGGAGTTTCTCTGCCAGTATAATAATACCACCTCCTCGAACAACATTAGCTATGCTGAGGGAAATATATGTCTGTCAGCATAGTTGCCGTCACAGTTTCAAGGTAACTGCACCTGTGGGAATTACTACTCTGGGAATGCCCATTCAGATCTCAGGTCTCTGGATTCCACTTTACCATGCACAGGAACCCATGGCCCTCCTCTCCACAAACCAGGAGTTCAGGCTGCAGTCTTCTGCAGGGACTGCAATTTTCCACAGTAAGACAGTCTGCCTAAAGGCCAACACCCATGTTTCACTTTCTTGCTGAGGACACTGACAAGTGATTGATCAGTGACCAACCAGTTCTTTCTCAGCAGAGTACATTTATTCAGGAATATGAAGCATACAGAGAAACCATATAAAAAACAATAACAGATTTAAACACACGTACCAGAAATCACCTGCGTCATTTAACCTCAGTCTGTATATCTCCAAGTTCTCCTTTTGTCTCCTGTCTCCCCTTTGGGACTACCCTAAGTCACTCGAGGAGGTGGTGCTTCTCTGGAGCCAGTGGTGTGCAATGTGCTGGCCACTGCTTCCTGCAGCTCCCATTGGCCGGGAATGGCGAACTGTGGCCTTTAGGAGCTGCAGGTGGCCATGCAAATGTAAGCAAGCTTTCTCGCGGCCTGCCAGCAGACAGGCCGCATGTGACCTGTGGGTCATAGGTTGCAAATCATTGTCTGGAGCTGTTTACAACCTCAGGGACTACAACAATCTCCCCTCACATTTTATTTAGTTCCTGTAGGAACTGTGGTTACTCTTCCCATGAAGCTGAATACAATCTGTGGTGCTCCCCAGGAGCTCCTCAGGTTGTGAGGCACCTTGCTGTCATCAGCCCTTAGTGTGAGGAAGTCTTGTCGGTGTCTGCTGTGGATCATCTCCCTGACTCCACCAGCCCTTGCTACACAAGCACGGCCTTCCAGGCCTCCACAAGTGTTATTCTCTCTGTACATGTTAGTGACAGACACACACCAACCTCTGAGTTCTCTGAACATCCCTCTGGTGTGCCCAGCCCCTGTTCCACTGAACATTCTCATAACCCATAACAGCTCCTCTGTTCCTAAAGGAATAGTACACATCAGCATATGATTCAACTCAAGATCACCACCACTCTGCTTCACACAGATCTATTTATATTGAATACAACAATAAGTTTGTGATTGTAAGAAAGAATATTGGAAACATAGGGTTACATATAAAACAAAATCATAGCCCATTTTAAGAGTCTAAACTTAACTCACAAGACATTTTCTTGTTTCCTACAGGAAAGCTTACCCACATTTCTTTTTCCTGCATTTTCAGTCAGGATAGCTGAGATCTCCCTTCCATAAGGTCAACCACACTCATAGCTTGTCCTCACAGATTGAAGAATCCCAGGGTGTCCCTCTGCACACGCACCGTCCCAGATATTCTAGACTAGACCTTTGCTCTTTAGCTGAAAACAGGGTCCCCTCATTGTTTACACCATCCTGTTAATTTCCCTTTGAAGTCTACACAAGCTTTTCATTAGCTTTTTACTCAGTATGTTAATAGACTTCTATTGTGAGACCCACAGTACACGGAGGTCCACCAGGGAAATAAGTGTCTCCTACCCCTTGCCTGGACAAGTTTGTCTCAAGGCATGATGCCTTTGAATGATCCGCCTTTAACTGCAAGGCCTAAAGAAAATAATTTTCAGCATATATACCATACATAACTTCTCCCATATTTGCTGTACATACATCTTACAATGATTTTGGTGACTAGTGTGACACAGGCTTTCATTAGAGACTTTATTTTGGTGAACCCAGGGGATCCCTGTACACTTATGTACCATTGTGCCTTCTTCCAGCTGGCATCAAGAGGTCCTTTGGTCACACAATCTGTGACTCACGATGTGTGACTCACAGTAAAACATACATAAATTTGACACAACATAGACTCCAAAGATACTGTGTGAGGCTGCAATATCTATCACAGATGCATCCACCCAGGAGGCTTTGCCAACATAGCTCTGTCTACTAGGGGGTGTTGTTTTTTCATACTCCTGACCAACATAGCTATGCTGACAGTACTTTATGTAGACCTATACAGACCTGGCCTCACTCAGTCATGTCCTAAACTGGAGCTCTAAATGTACAATAATTCCTAATTATGTCCTTGAAGTGAGGTGGAAGGGAGGGTGTTAATGTGCTAACTCAGGGTTTCTCAAAAAGGGATCGCCGCTTGTGTAGGGAAAGCCCCTGGCAGGCCAGGCCGGTTTGTTTACCTGCACCATCCACAGGTCTGGCCGATCGCCGCTATTACTGGCCACAGATCGCTCCTCCGGGCCAACAGGAGCTGCTGGAAGCGGCAGCCAGCACATCCCTTGGCCCACGCCGCTTCCAGCAGTCCCCATTGGCCCAGAGCAGTGATCTGCAGCCAGTGGGAGCTGTGATCAGCCCGACCTGCAGACAGGGCAGGTAAACAAACTGGCCCGACCCGCCAGGGGCTTTCCCTACACAAGCAGCGAGCCCTCTTTGAGAAACCCTGTGCTAACTTGATCCCTCCAAAATATTTTGGGTCACTGTACCAGTTTTTCAACTATTTTCATCCCCTTCATTTTTCAAATGAAGAATATGAACTGTTTCCAAATATTTCAGCAGGCTATATTGTGGTAGGTTCACAATTATCATGCTCATCTCTTGCTTTTCAGTCTCTTTCTTTTCTCATTCTCATACAAAATAACTGAGCTTCTAATTATAAATACTGACAGATTTCAGGCTTGCTTTTCATCTTAAGCATAAGGGGCAAATGGCAGTGTATTTGTGAACTTTTCCAAGCAAGCCTACAGGGGTTTGTGAATCAGCATTCAAATCTCTGATGAGCCATTTGCTGCAGTGCTAAGAGGACCCTGGTGCTTTAATACCATAAATTTCCACAATGCAAAACAGAAGATGTACTATAAAAAGGTTTATGAAATCTCAGTCTTTAAGATGCATATCAGTTACTATAAATTCAACTTCTTGCAACATTTCTAACATGCATTATCAAATCGACAGTCAGAGCTCTACCTGTCAAAGTTCAACATCATCCCTCTGCCCCTTCAGAATCTCTCATTTCAAAGGCTGTATACAAAGAAATCTTGGATAATTTATCAGAAATATTGTTATTAATACTTTGCTCTTACAGAGAGCATTCCATCCATAGATTTCAAAACGCACTGCAAAGGAGGGCAAGCTTTATTTATCCCCGTTTGATTGATGAGGTAACTAAAATAGAAACAGGTTAAGTGACTTGCCCAAGTTCATGCTCAATAAGACTGGATATCAAGAAGAAGCCATTTACAGTACACAACAACAAGCATATTCATCCTGCAACACCCAGTAACTATAGTACATATTCTTTAGCACTATTTACTGGCACTTTGTCAATTCACTGTTTTACAGATACACAGACATACAGCATTCCTGTAACAACTCAGTAAAGGTGAGAAGAGAAACCATGTTATCTAATACTACCACCATGCTCAACCACCAAGATTACCTCCTACCCTGAAAGATGTTTTACAAGTGGATTTGTGTTAACCATTGCAGAACAGACAAATGGTACTACTGAAGTTTAAAGACCCATATAAGATAAGTTTGGTGATCTCAGTTCACCTCCTAGTTTACAGGAGCCTAATCTTGCAAAGTCTCTCACTCACTCTCTCTCTCTCTCTCCTCCCCCTACCCCCAGTGCACACAATTTCAATTCAATTTTCTTCAGTGGGAGAATTTTCAGGATTAGTCTGTAGGGACCAACTTAAATCAAATTATTGTTTCAATAGAAATTTTCCTACCATCTCTAACTGCAATCATGTACTGAATGAGGAGATATAATGACAGTATGTTATTCTATCCTGAGAAGCTAAAAAATACTGGGAACCAACTTTATCAGGGAACCTTACTTATAGAAAGTTAATAGTAGCAACCACATCAGGAATACGTAAGTTCATAGTGTAGGGTCAAAGTGTAGGGTCAAATTTTCACTTCAAAGTTATAAAACACCCCACACTGAAGAAACAGTCATTTCAGGGCACTTCATTCCTGAACGCCAAAGATGTGTAAAATTCTGCTTCTACTTTCCTTCAAAATTCTCTAATTCATGACAAAGATAAGTATTTTCCATTATTATAACCATGCTAAAAATATCTTCATAAATAGCCATGCTTAATGTACTGTACAGATGAAATACAGCATCAGCATATCTGCATAGTAGCATGAAAAGTTCTGTAACCATTATGTATTTCCAGTGTATATTCATAAGAAAAAAAATACACATAGGGTTTTGTGAGAACAGATAAAAATATTAATACCCCTCTCCATACACACTTTGATAGTTCATATTTATTAATATGACACTTCAATAATGGCCTGGTGAATAATGTATATTTTTAAATGCTTTCTTTCCAGTGGGATATTTAAATGTAGATGAAAGAAAAGAGCTCCTAAGAGCCTGAGTATTACTTTTAAATTAAAGGCAGCTCTAGTCAGATCTCAGATATAAACACAAGATGTCATATGTAAAATATAACCTACAAAAAGAAAGTCCATAAGGGTGATTACTATTATGAAGGCCTAATACATTCATAAATACAAACATTATCAGTGACATCAGGTAATAGGCCAAAAAACACAGGTACTTGTCTGAAATATACCTGAGAATGGGAAAGCTTTCTTAATAGTTGCTCACCACAGTGAGCCTTTAAATCATAAAGAATGTTCCACCGCCCACCCCTCAAGAAACAAACTATCTGTTAACAGACAGAGTCTGCTTCACATTTAGGGAAATCCTGACCCCATGTGACACCAATCGCAAAACTCCCATTGACTTCAATGGGCCAGAATTTCACAATTTGGGTCATCCCTTCTTGACAGGGTTCAATTGTTCATTGATTTCATTGCCAACCCTTAGCATTCAAAAATCATGAATCAGTCCCTTCCAAAACCATGAGATAGCCTTAAAAATATACAAAAAAGATTTTAAATAAGAAAAATCTGCTACCATAATATGCTACCAAATACTGCACATTTCACAGGAAAACCAATATACTTATGCAGTACGCAACTTAACGTGTCAAAGCTACAAGAACAGGGAGAAGAGGGCTCCAGAAAGAGAAGAGCACAAAAGAACAAGTTTTAAAAAAACCATAAGACACATAGTGTATCTAAAACAATTTATTACCAAGCAGAGAAGATGACATTGAAATGGCAACAATTATCAATTGCTTGAAATGAAAAACTAAAGCAATAGTTTGTTCTTGAGGGGGTGGGCCAGGGAGACACACGACCCATGTTAGGGGCTCTGCCAATATCTGTCAGGATGATGATGATGGCGGCAAAAACAGGCAACCTATTTTTGCCATACTCCAAAGTAGTGACTGCATTGTAAGGAGATAGAAACAGAACACACACTCCACAAACGTAGTGTCTCTCTAACTGGTATGTCAAGGATATGCTTGTGCATTATCCCATCATTTGTAAACTGAAAAGATTTGCCATGCAAACACCAGACTATTAGTAAACACAGCTTAGTGCACTAAGCGAGATGTATGTTGTGGGGAATACTTTCTCAGGCCCAAAGCGCCTCCTCCCCCTTTTAGTTTATTAACAAACATTCAGTTTCCTTTCCCTTTATTAAATAAACAGATAGCTAACAGAAGAGAAATCTAACTGCTCCCACAAACTGTGAATTACTGCACCAAAGAACACAACAAACAATCCAATGGAATAAGTGACTCTTCTGTATTAACTTCATACTTCATGTTCATGTACTCAGAGTTTGAGCTTATAAAAAGGGTGAGGGTGGGGTAAGGGGCTGAAGAAGTTCGGGGGAGGGCCTGGCTGAGGTAGGAGGGGGCAACAAGGGGAAAGACATTAGTGAGACAGGGGGTGGAGGAAGACAAGGGACATGAAGAGCGGGACAAGAAGAGGCATGGGGAGAGGGAGGAAGTAGGAGATGACAGGAAGGACAGATATCACTGTCCATGTAACTAAACAGCCCATACTGGTCTTCTCCTCTGCTCTGTTAGTCCATAGAGGGTACAACTATATTATTCTGCTTCTATGCAGCTTTCCATGATATCTTGCAGGGAGGAAAGCCATCTCTCACACTTCCAGCATGTGGGATGTCAAGCAGCTGGGCTTTGAGGACGCCCCAGAAATAAGGCATCAGAGCTCAGGGTACCTGCTCCTGCATGCTGCACAGCACCCCCTAGAGCCCCAGCTTGCCACTTCTTAACCAAATACAGAAATGTGGGGCCAAAGTCATGTGTCCGCAGTCACTTCCCTAACAGAGATATCTATTTAAATTCTCATGCTTACTCCTCTGTGGATGAAAGGATTCTAATACAGCTTTATTCTACAGACTATAGTCTTCATGTAAAGACTTCTGATAAATACTTCTAAAGTCAGTATTTTTAAACAGTGTTAATCCATTTGTATGAAGATTTTAGCATTTAATTTTCTCAGGCAACAAGATTGGGGCGGGGTGGTTGGCTTAGGTTTTGCTTTAAAATAGAATATGCCAGTATAAAAGGGTACAGACAGCATTTTTACATTAGCAACTTACATAAGACTTGTCTCATTTCTAGTCTTCAGATTCATATTTCAATCAAAATGACAACATTGCTCAAATAATTCAATATAAATCTGCAAAAAAACCCAATAAGATTTCCAAGGTGACCTATAAAATGCTAATTAACTGACACTGTGACAAATAGTTGAAAGTGTATAATTTTGTTTGCAGTCAAATCAATATATTTTAGGCTATTACACAGCTTAAGTGCTCTCAATATAATTAGAGCTAAATTACTTGTAAATTAATGCATTTATCTCATGAATATGAAATCATTTGGTAAAAAAATTTAAGGTAGTTAATTCTTTAATTTAATGTTAACAAAGAATTAATCAGAAATGGCAAACCAGATCTACTCATCTAATAGCCAAATTCAATAGTTAGATACATTCACATGGCTATCAATAACCTCAGTGAGCAAACAAAATTTTGATAGCAAATATTTTTATATCTGTTTCTCAGTCTAAGAATAATGGACTTCTTATTAGTACAGGACCAAACTTCTCTTTCTGAAGTTTAACCCAGTACATACAAGATCAGAATTTAGTCCTATAACTTTTATAACAAATCCATCATCTTGTATTATTGTGGAAAAGGATTATAGAGAAGCAAACTGTACAATATGTATTCAAACTTTGTGTGCAAAATATGTAAACTCTCCTATGGGAAAAATACTGTATTTAAACCCTTCCATGAAAATCACAGCCCTAGCTGACATAGTTATGCCAGCAAAGCCCCAGCGTATGCCAGCAAAAGACATTCTTCTGCTTAACCCACCTCCCTGAACCACATTAGCTAAAAACAGAGTAGTAGCTTTCGTAAAACCTGGAAATTTTTCAGCAGAAGTCAGTAGACACTGAAAACATAGGACCTTAATGATCACAGTCCTTATCTGCTCTGTTATTTTACTAACATTTTATTTCAAGCGGAATTGCACCAAGCTATTTGCTTTCACACTGGAACGGGCTTATTTGAAAAGAAAAGAAAAGAAAAAGGGGGGGGGGTCCTGTCATATAATTGCTGTTTCAACTGTTGTATATCTTATTGTTTTGGAATGGGTTATATTATGTTTGTCTAGTCTCTTACAATATTCCAGAGATATTTTTTCCATTGTTTGTTTCCCACAAAAACACTGTATCACCCCAGAACTTTTTTGCCATCTACCATATTTGATACATTTTACAAGGGAACCTATCTTTTGGTTTAAGAAAATCAAAGAGGTTTATATTCCTTTTTGAAAGTTGCTGAAGTAGGAGAAGCAGTTTCTCCTATAACTCCACAATTAATGATTCCAGGAATGTACTGTTCAACTTCTGTGACTAATATTTTGTTTTGGTAATTTAGTCTGAATATGTTTCTGATGATCTTGTCTAGCAACCATTTTGGGAATCCAGTAATTGAATTTCTTACTATATATGCTGTATTTATTCCACTAGTGTGTCTGTGAAATGCATTTTTACCACTTTGTTCACTAAGCTTACTGTAACTGATGGCTTGATAGAGGTGGATATGCTGGCATCAAACTGAAGGCAATGCCTTTAATACTACCTATTCTATAATTATAGATTGGGCACTCTGCTCTGTACTATGGTGTTCACTTTATTTGTGAGCCTGTACGTTACTGATCTTCTCCAAACCCACTGGAAGAGCATGGGAGTAAAATCTTGAGCAATCTAAAATATTCCAGTATTCTCATAGCAATTCTCTTTTTTGACCACACAAAATAATACACCTTTATGACGGCATAACTTAAAATAAAATAGACCACATGACTGGCAGCCGTTCAGTAGCAATTATGTTTGTAGATATTTTAGCACTTTAATAGACATATAGGGCCATATCCAACTCCCTCTGAAGTCAACAGAAGCCTTTCCATTACACTTTCATTAGGAGTTTTATTGGATCCACAGACAGGTGTCCTGTTCCATTTTAGTAAGCACGGGAAGCAGAACTAAGGTATCAGATCATCTGAGGTAAAAAATTGGTATAGCTGCAGTTGAGAATTTGGCCCAAGAACACTTGTTGTCTAATCGTGTCTCTTCAAATGATTTCCTCTATCACCCTTCATAAGTATGAAGTGGTGAAAATTTTGAAAAGTGCCAACTGTTTTTGGGTGTCAACACTTGAGACACTTGCAGCCTGATTTTCAGATTGTGGGACATCCTCATTTCCCGTTGATGTTTAAAAATAAGTTAAATTGGCTAAATTTGGACACCTCACATCAGTGGCCATTTTGAACATTTTTCCCCTAACTTTTCTGTCACAGTTTATCCGTAAAATGAAGATAATATTTGCCTCAAAGAAGAGTTGTGGGGATTAATTAGTTAGTGTTTTAAAGTGATTTGAACATGCAAAGTGTTAAGTATCATTATTTTTCAAATATGAATATGGTATTGGGGGTAACAAACTACCGGTAAATATCTACACAAGAAACTGGAAGAAAGAAAGTTAGAAGGAAAATTACCCAGTAAGTTTTGCTGTGGAAACCCAATTGTCTAAACAGAGGGAAAAGACTATAAAAAGACTTCTTTTTTGAAGACGATTTTCATTGTGATGTCAGTAAAGATTAGAGCTAGGTAAAATTCAGAATTTTTGGTTCACAGGGATTTTTATCCCTCTCCATGAATTTTGGGCATCACCCACCCCATCAGGCATAGTACAGGATAAAAAAAATTACCTTTTTTACATATGTGACAAATATTGCAACAGCATGCAATATGTTTGGGGATCATACTGTGTTAAGTTTATGTATTACTGTGGGCCAGGGATTGTATACAGCTCTAGGGGGATGGGGGGGGGGGAAGGTTTATCACAGCTCATCCAGGAAGCAAAAACCGTATCTGTTTAAGGCGAAACACCACTGGAGAGGTGCCATTCCTCGGGGGAGACATGTACAGTATAAATTGGTTCAAAACTGGGTTTTTCCAGAGACCAACAGACAAATAAAGGAATTTTGGAATAAAAAAAGCTGTGTTTAAACTGACTCATTGCCTTCTTTCTGATCCAACAAATGGACAGGACCTTCTGTCCAAGGGGGTCCCCTAATCCTTGTGGAAGGCTTGGAAAGACTTTGGCCAACTGGGGGCCCATAAGATCGATGGGTGATCTGTGGTAAGCTTTTAGTGGTTTTGCATGTTTTCTCTATAATGCTGTTACCTTACGAATAATTGTGTTTGCTTAGAAAGAGCTGCATGGTAACTTGTAACTGCTGGCAATTGCAGAGCCCTCAAAGAGAAAAAGCACAGATGCTGACCTTTAGGCTAGCTGGCTTGTTAGAGGTGTCACAGTGTACGGCAGGAGGCTGTGCAGCGTTAAACCCCCTGGTAAGAAGGGAGTGGGACAAGGGTTCCTGCCTAGAGACAGTTAATGGCTTGAGAGCTAACTGGGAACTCATGGAGTGGACCACCAGTGGTGGGGGTGTTCTGCTGGAGTTGCTCTGAAACTCAGACTTTAAGGTCAGAAGGGATCATCATGGTCATCTAGTCGAACCTCCTGCACATTGCAGGCTGCAGATTGTGTGAAACTGTGACAATATATATTATTTCTTTCAGGGCAAAATTATGGAGCTTCATCCACTTACACCACAGCTGATATTATCCCTCTCTCTCATGAAAGAGATGTTTTGGGATACATTTCCAAAACAGCCTCTACATCTCTGCCTGCAACTATGTGTACATAGTCATGTGTAGGCAATCTGCAGGAACAATTAGCATTTCCACCTGCAATAAGGTATGTCAAAGTTCTATACACATTTGAAAAACCTATCTGAAGATTTAAAAAAAAAAATCCCATTTCAGCTCCAAGTGATAAAGATGTAAAACTCAAAACCTGGCCTCCAGAAAACACCTTGACCATTGGATAATTATACATCTACAATTATTTCTCATGTACATTCTTCATCTAATGTCTTGGTTATTTTACAAATTTACTTGCTTCCCTAGATTCTTAATTAAAATATGTGAGCAGTATTTCTTCTCTCTGCTACAACCATTTTTCAGTAAAATGGAAGAGTTTTTAACAGAACCATATCAAATTAGTTCATATATACACCACACATATTAACTACTCTAAAGGAGTTTTAAGCACAAATTAGCCACCCATTCAATTCACAAAAATAGGCAGTCATTTTTTGATGACACTGCATATGTATTTACATAGAGTTGAGAACTCACAGCACTACAAGCTATAGGACAACTAAACTAGAACTTTAAAAAACTTGGTTAATCTGATTTGTTAGCCAAAGACCAGTAAATGCTATCATGTAATTTAAACACTGAAAGTAGGATGGAATCTTTCCCTTGGAACAGCCTGTGTGTTTCATTTTGTAATGTTCAAAAATCTAAGGGTTTGATTTATCTGGAACAGAGGGGGCCAGCACTATGCAACACTTACATCCTATGCAAGTCCCCAATATAATTTGCTTTGGTGATTTCAGTCTTTCCCTTCTCAGAATAAGGCCTAAATTGGACTTTAGAACTGCATAGGCCTTTTGCTCGGAGGAATTTCACTCAAAACAAAAGCTATAGCACAGACCTTGAATAGAAGCAGGTCATCTAAAGAGTAGTGGAAATAGTACCTTTCTGCAGTACAGTGGAAGAATATTCTGCAGATGAGAAAGATAGTAGGCTTTTTTCCATGGATAATATTATTGCTAGCTTCTCAGAAATAATAATTTCTGTTTTGAAGAGCCCTTAATGCTTCATGTAAAACTTTGCAAAAACATACTATTTCAAAACAATTCTTCCTATTAGATATTAAATATCTAGTTTAACTGTTCTCTCTCTTTTTTAATCATAATTAGGCACATGTGCAAGGCAACTGTATTATTGTAATAAACAAAGGAGAGAAATATGGCATATTTTATATTGAAAATTTTTTGTATGTAAGTGGAATCATTCTTAATAGGTTGTTTTTTGATATATTCCCTGAGGCATCAGTAAGTATTCAAGACTTTCATTTAAGTTCCAGGCCACTAAAATCAGCTTTTTGTGGCGGGGGGGGAGAGATTAAATTTTGAAAATGTGTCAGGGCTGTAGAGTTAAGCCATAAAAGCACAACAGTGTCCACTAGGTCAAGGACATTGAGCCAGTGAAGATTATGGCAATTACTTCTGATCTGGAGGCGCTTATGCAGTTACTATAATGTCTGTCTTGCACCTTTTACATTTTCAAATGTCTAATTAGGATGTCTATTTCTATGGCTTTATTAGAAGCTCCTGAAGGGGACTTCTTTTTTGCACATGATAAAAGAAGTTGCTGGCAGGGTTTTTTCTGTGAGGGAGGCTAACTTTTGGCATCCCTTCCCACCATCTAAAATACTCATAATTTTATGAGTTTCAGAGCATAACGCAAAACCTGTCCATGGTTTCTTAGTATTTGAAAAGAGGAGAGAATCATGAGGGCGATTAATGGTTGGAAAAAGGAGGTTTATTTCAATTACCAATTTGTCTGGTTTGCTGTTTGGGGATCAGGTGTGATGGAATTACTGAAGTTTAGTTATAATGGTTAGGAAGTTATCTTGCTTAACCAGTTTGCTCTTGCGCTCAAGACCTATTGAGCTCAATAGGACTCCAGATTGATAGGTCCACTGCCTAGTAAAGTTGCTTGTCCTTATTTCTTGAAACATGTTGCTGCTCATTGTTCTTCTCCATCTTGTGGTTGACAGCCATGAAATCCTCTTAGAGAATCTATATTGATTTCCTCTTACAGATGGATTAGAAAAATGAGAGACTTGTGAAAGATGGCTGCCATCTCTTTAGAGTGTAAGTTTTTTAAAACTATTGTGTCTACCAGGTGATTCCAGCTGCAGTAAGTAGTAGCCCACAAATGCCTCCCAGCTGCTAGGTAGTGTGATCAAGACAGGAATCTCCCTTTGGTCATGCTGCTTCTCTTCATTATAGCAACTAAGAGCTATCTTGATTTTGACCAGCATTGCAGTGTAGGTGCAACTCCAAATCATTATATGTCATGGGTCAATTGTTCAATGAGTAATTAAAGTCCTTTAATTCATGTCTGAATACTGGAGACATATCATAGCAGAATTTTGTGAAGCCTTCTCAATCCATCGCTAACTTCACCCTTTCTGTAGATGACTTCTCAATAATTGGCTGCACACCATCTAATCCTCTTCTTGCCGGTTGTTGCTAGTATGACGACCTGCCACCATTCTTTCCATGATAACTTTCTCAAGGTTTTTTCTATTTCTATACTTGATGTAACCAAAGTATATACATTTGCAGCTCTTGATTTCCAAGAGTAGAGCCCATTCCTTTCCAATAATATTTCTAAATAAGCATTAATCTTCTTTTCCATCTAGGAGATACACACAAGGTCTTTCCCAGCATGACATCTCAAAGGTTTAAATTTAATTTCCTATATTCACATCTATAAAGTCAAACCTTCATATATTTTAAGATGCAACTTTTTCCCCCTCATACTTTTGTGTGCCCTTGCTGAGTGAGCCATCCCTGATCTTCTTCTGATTTCTTTGGAGCAGATTTCTTAGTTGAATATGTATGAGCCCAGATAATTAAATTAATCTACTGTCTCTATAGCTTGACCATTAATCACATCTGCTTGCATCCTGTTATTATTGATAGTGTCAACATACATGCATTTCATCATTACCCTCCATATTCCTCATTAACTGTTTTGACAGACTCCAACATTAATTGAATTGCATCAATGGTTACAGCAAAATAGCATTGTATCATCAGCATAAATAAGGTTGGTTAAGAAGTCTCCACCAATAGAAATCAGAGGTCCCTCTACTTTGCCAAAATCTTCAATGAACTTGAGAATTATAAATAGAGTAATAATACAAAAGGTATATGCACAGAGCTGTCTCTCAATAAATTCTGTGCACAAATCGAAGAGACTTTGTAACAGAATACAGAATTTTGGAATAAAATGTAAATTATTGTGCTTGGAGCCGCCAAAACACACATTCCAAAAAGTCAGCATCTAAACATCAGACATGGTTTAAGGAGAAAGTGTTTGAGGTAGGGAAAAAAAAGACACAGTGATAGAGAATACAAAGAAATGAGCAGACAGATTCAAAGGCAGGTTCAAAGGCAGACCGATTCAAAGGCAGGTGAGACAAGAGTGAATACATCAGGGCAAAATTCAAGGAACTTGAGAATTATAAATAGAGTAATAATGCAAAAGGTATATGCACAGCAGTCAGACTTCTTACTAAAAGTTTTCCCAACAACTGAGCATAATAAAACACTATGATGGAAGAGTTCTCACTGAAGGTGATATCATCAAATACTGGTGGAAAGATTACTGTACCAATATGGATGCCTCAAAAGAAAGTACAGAGCTGAAGCCATTAATCCTGCGACAGGAAGTGGTTTGTGCTGTTACGAAAATGAAGCATGGGAAATCATGAGCGTAGATAACATAGCAACAGAATTGCTAAAAGCAATTGATGATGGGCTATGGATCTTGTGGAAAATTTGCAACAATGTATGGGTGACTAGAAATTGACTGGGATGACTGAATGGAATCTTCTGCTCTTATCAAAGAAAAAGGAAATGTCAGTTAAGTGCTCTACCTAATTAAGGATATTATAAAGAAAATGCTAGAAGC
Organism: Gopherus evgoodei; assembly: GCF_007399415.2. NCBI lineage: Eukaryota > Metazoa > Chordata > Testudines > Testudinidae > Gopherus > Gopherus evgoodei. The sequence goes on from NC_044324.1 coordinate 53,129,142, forward strand.
AATACAAAAACAAGTTGGTTTCAGAGAGGGACAAGACATATGTAATCAAATCAAGAATATCTATTATACCATTGAAAAATGGAAGGAGTATAATCACACACTGATTATGTGTTTCAGTGACTTCTCCAAAGTGTCTGCTATCATCTCTGGAGGACACTGACAGAAATAGGGATCCTAAAGCATCTCACTGAACTCCTTGCAGGTATCCACTGTCAACAACAGACCATGGTGCAAACAGCAGCAGGTGAAAGCTAATGATTTTCCATTGGATGATGTATGAGACAAGAGTGTGCTCTGTCCCTCCGTCTGTTCAACATGTTTGCAGAATTGTTCAATAACTGATGGAATTACATATACTACTCTGCACATGAGACAAACTTAATACTTCCTTTCATTTAAAGGATGTGAGGTTTGCTCTGTTGTTACTTGTGCTCTCTCGTCAGACAATGTGTGTTATTGGAGTTCTAGGGACCTTATTTTGAAGAGAGTAAACAGAAGAATTCAGCCCAGTTTATAAGACATGCAAACACTGCAAAGAGAAATCTTAGTCCTGTCTTTTCCCATCAACCATGGGCTGGGATAGTGTCATATATTAATAGCATCTAGTTAGAGTGTGGCAGTATGTGCCTTTTGTCTTGCAAGTCATCTTAATGACTAGAATATCTAGGTGGGAGTTTCAGATCGGAACACAGCTTAGTGTTTAAGCATCTGGTCTGAAATACCTAAACTCCCTGGCAACAAAGATTTCAAATCACTGCAGTGCAGACTCAGATTTCAGGCTTTGAAGGTACTATGCAAGTAAAGGCTTTGAAGTAAATACCATGCAATTTACTCTGTGGAGATCATTAGATACAAACTTAGAAATGTTCAATCTGCTGTATATGGATACCAAAAATCCAGTGGTACTTTCCATAAGAAAAATTGGAGTTAGCCAAACTGTCCATGCCAAATTTTGTGAAGTGGGCCAGTTGTTTGCCAACCTCATCCCAGTTGAGGGCACAAATCAGTGGTATTGTATGCATATAGTTTGCTAAATGTTTTGGAATCCTTTGGAATTAAAGATGTTTGTAAAATGAGAGGATAAAGAGGATATAGAGGATTAAAACCTAATTCTTCAGGACGTAAACCAACCACTAACTAACTGATGGGGATTAGGAATAAATTTCCTCTTAAAATAGGTTATTCTATAATTATCTACTACCAAGTTCTTAGACCTCTGAAGATTTGGTACTAGCCACTGTCAAGATAAGATATTGGACCACTAGTGTGATCCTGTATGTCACTGCCTATGTATGTGTTTATTCCTACATCTCTAGGATGATTAAAGAAAACATACTTTTAGTCTGCTAACAAAAGAACTTCATTCTTATTTCTATTAATAATTTCTGTGCTCCTATGGGAATAAAATATTTGATTATTTTGCGGGCATGGGTTGAAACAGTAATGATCATGAGAAAAGTATGCTCACCACAGTCAAAGTGCTTAGCATTCTTGGACATAAACAGGTTACAGCTCTTTAGATAAAAAACACATTTATGTTTGCTTACTTATTTCTTTAACATTTATCATAAGGGCAATTTAGAGAATATGAGGTTTAGAAAGTTGTTCCAATTACTTAGCCTTGTCAGTAGCAAGTATATGGTATGAAACCAAGCAAATAGCTTTGGACATATCTAAACATTACATTGTTTGAAGTTATATGTTTATATATATGTTTATGAAGTTATATGTTTATGAAATTTACAGAACTGGTATAATGCAGCCTACATTTGCAATAATTTTGGTTACACATTAATCTAACATAGCAAATAACATTATGAAAAACTGACAGATGTTCTTGAACAGAGCAAGAAAACTAAAATATATATGAATTAAACATGCTAATAAGAGTAATAAATATTGAAAATATTTAGCCCAAATAAAATTTGAATTCAGAACCTTGTGTAATATCAGTCATTAATATGTAGTGCAAGTTTTGTCTTAGTGACTGTCTTCGAATGTTAAAACCTGTCACACTGATATTGTACTGCTAGGATGTATTTTAATAAACTTTAACAATGTCTACATATTAATCTATCTCCACACACTTAAACACAATCACCTTCGTTGCACACACATATAACACCACCCCATGCACCTCATTATTCACCCCCCACTTCCTGATCCCATCACTCCTCAGCCACATCCACCCAACTCAAGTGCATCCAGAATCATCACCCCATGCCGAGTCTGACCCCCCCTGCACCAAGAACCCCCCAAAAACACACTCCTGCTGCATCCAGAACCCCACTACTAAACCCCCCCAACCAAACCCCATAACTGAGCCTCACCCCTGCATCTGGACTCCCCACACCTGCACCCAGACCACCCCCATGAGTGCCCTGCACTCAAACTCCCACCACAACGTACCCTACTCCACCAGCATCTGGACAACCCTGATGATCCCTCTGCACCCTGACCCTACCCCAGTGAGCCCCAAACAGCTTCATCCAGAACCCCAGCCCTCAAAGCCCCCCACGAAGACTCCTTTGATGAGCCCCAACCACCTTCACCTGGACCCCTGAAGATTCCCATTGCCCCTGCACCCAGAACCCCCCAGTAAGCCCTCCTATGCATCCAGATACCTCACACACACACACACACACCTGCCCCCCTCCCCACTGAGCTGTTTGCACCCAGATTGCTCCACCAAGAACCCTCTCACCCTACACCTAGATCCCCCACACTAAGCCACTCCATGCTTGGATCCTGCTGGGCTGAGCCTGCCTGTACATACCTGGTGTGTCTGCTGGGGAGCAGCAGGGCTCCGGGGTATTTCTCAGGCACGCCTTTGTGCTGTTAGAATCAAGGAAGCCTCACTGCTCAGTCTATGTCGGGGGTGGTGGTGGGGGGTTGCAGGGTGATCTCAGACCTCCATGCATCCAATGGTCCGTGCTCACTGCTGCCATGCTGAAGCCTCCACATTTATTTATTGCCAACATTTGCAGAATTTTTATTTTTATTTTTGGTGCACAATTCCCTCAGGAGTAGCAGATAAAGCAGGTTAGTTCTTGTCAAAACTTCTTTGGAGCTGCAGAACAGTTGATCGCCATCCTTTTTATACCAAAATTTAAACATCTGTGAAGACTGTTATGTCCCTGATTAGTCTTCTTTGCTCAAAACTACACAGCCCTGTGGGACTTCACCCATCCTCGATGAGTTCTCAAAGATAATTACTAATGGTTCTAAGACTGATTCAGCTAGTTCCTTAAGTACCCTAGCATGAATTTCATCAGGCCCTGCTGACTTGAATACATTTAACTTCTCTAAATATTCTTTAACCTGTTCTTTCTCTATTTTGGCTAAAGTCAGAGAGAGGTAATCTGTACTGAGTTTACTGAGGGCTTGGCTACACTCGAAACGCCAAAGTGCTGCCGTGGGAGCACTGTCGCGGGAGCACTTTGAAGTGCAAGTGTGGTTGCGGCGCCAGCACTGGGAGAGAGCTCTCCCAACGCTGCAGGTACTCCACCTCCCTGAGGGGATTAGTTTACAGGGCTGGGAGCCATGCTCCCAGTGCTGGGGCACTGTTTACACTGGCGCTTTACAGCACTGTAACTTGCTGCGCTCAGGGGGGTGTTTTTTTACACCCCTGAGTAAGAAAGTGGCAGTGCTGTAAAGTGCCAGTGTAGCCAAGGCCTGAGCAAAGACATTCTTCACAGATGAAATAGTCAACATAAAAATGCCATGTACTATGTAAAATACAAGTGCATAGCTTCAGCCAAGTCTTCCTTTATGATGAGATGAGAGTGGGGGTAGAAAGGAGAGATTCAGTTTTGCAGATTACAAGTTTCTCACAATCAAAAACATCCTGAAGGATGAACAAGCAGGAAGTAGATTCTGTGGAGACAGGGTTCAGTGGCAGAAAGAAACGTTAATTAGTTAGATCTTCAATAAGCAATTTCATTCCCAGAAGACCTACATGATTTTTTGTCAGAACTGAAGAGACAGAGTTGGAGCAATGCTCAGAAAGACTGTACAAGGCAGTGACTGTGAAAGCAGCAGGCTGCAGCTCCATTTTCTCTGCTCAATCTGACCCCTGTAGGTAACCACATAGGGAGATTAATAGGGTGATAGTGTAGGTGTGGGGGTAGTTTTGCTGGTAATGACAATTAGCTGTAATGAATAAAAATATCAAAAAGGTTGTGAAAAGCAATTGAGCAAGGGTTTTACAAGCATCGGAGGGTATAGCTCCTCTTGGTCTTTTCTCAATAATTTAAGCTCTGTTTTGTGGTCAATTTCAATGATTTCCAAAGTGAAATTCAATATCAGACCTCCCTCTTCCTATACAATATTTTATGAAGCTGACAGGGATAATTTTAAAATTCATCATTATTTAACTCTAAATAATGAGGATACAGATGAAAATATTTATATTAGTCTATAATATAATACAATCATCCAAATTGTGGCCACAGAATATGGAAGCGTGCACACAAAAATTAACCCTTCCAGAACAGGTAACAGCACTTACAAATAGCTACCACATGTACCAGATTCTTATTGCATGTGCATTTATTTGGTTTGCATGCATAATGGCTGTTTTGTGACCAATTATCTGTTCGTGAAGTTCACAAACAAATTACCTGTTGTGCAGGTATTTCACCAGTAGAATTTATATGTTGGCATTTGAAAATGTATCTCAGAATCTGAAGATTAGATAGTTCGCATATATTTGAGGCAATATGGTAAGCAAAGACCCTTTTGAAACAAGTACCACTATGCTTTGCCCTGGATTTTTATTTACACGCATTGTAAAGCAACTCTACTCTGCCATAGTGGTGTAAAAGGGAATAAGGCCCATCATTTTAATTGTTCAGGAATAGTTTCCTATTAAAGTAAATTATAGGTATTAAAATATTCAGCTGTGATATACATCTGATTTTCACACAAATTTTCAGTTCTGGCTAAGAACACAGCTAGAAGAAATCAAAGTACAATGTACTACACATGGTTCTGAGGATTATTAAGAAGCACACATTTCTAAATTGCTTAAATTGAAAATGATGTAGCGGTTAATAATGATAAAAAGTACCATCATCTTGATGGTTGTTTTGTGACCTATATGTAATAACTGGATGGAGTCAGTCTAGATAGAATTTTTTTTCAGATAATAAAAGGTTCCACTATTGATACTAATGGAAACTGAATCACCCTTTCACCCTGAGGCTCTGAGGCCCTACCCCAGAAAACTTACAATTTCATTTGTCATCCTAAGAAAAGCGGGACAAACAGACAGGCTCATGATACCACATAAGAGTAGGGGAGGGGGCACTGTTTTGTTTTGTAACGAGAAAGAGATGATTTTAGTGAAAGAAGAATGTGAACAACTCTACACAAGTCCAATAATCTCATCTGGCAAACCACCACTGTAACTCACAGAGCAGACGATTAAATTGTGTATGCATCCATAGAACATGGGGCTGTGCCCACATCAAATCTTGTAAACTAAGTAGTGCTTGAATGGAAACTGCAGGAAGTGAGGCTGATGATTCAGCAGGTGGCACTCTTCCCCCTGCATGAGTACTCAATCAAAGCCTCAACCTGGTGGCAGGGAGAACTTTACTGCTTTAAGAAGGCCAAATGTAGATAGATTTTTAAACCCTAACCACTTATGATTATCTCTTGTGCCACTTTTAAAAATAAATATCAGGATTGTTAACACTGATGTCCTGGCCAAATACAATGACGGGTAATTACAACATGTAAACCTAAAATTGCTGCTCTAGTTTTAGGAGATGTTATTCTTCACTTCCTTTTCTAAAAACTGACATGTAGTGTAGTGCTAGAATTCAGTGACTGGAACAATCAATTCCAAGAGTGACTACATGTCAGAAGTTTTATGGGAGTTGGCATACTTATTCCAAGCATAAGAAAACCAATTCAAGTCAGAATTTATTCAGATTTGCCAGCCCCTAATCTTGGGGAATCTACAAAATTCAGTTCCTGCTCACCAGATTTTACTAACAACTGAACTCTGGGGGCTCATTCTTATGAGATAGTAAGATACCTGTACTGAATATAAAAATGCTATTGTCCGGAAAGTTTGTGAAGAGATACAAATCCCACTCAAACTGTTTAATGGATCCAAAATGGCACTTCAAGTAAAGTATGATGTGAATGGGCCACTTTAATCTACCAATGCCTGACAAAAGAGTGCTCTTAGTTTTTTGTCTTGATTGTAGCTAAAATAAAGAAACTTGGATTTCTCCATTTCCTGCATGCCCGTATTTGTTCCTTTCAGTTCTCTCATATACGTGCTTTGTTAGCTGAATGTGCCATCCATCCACGCCAATTTCGAAAGTAAACATGTTTGTATTAATTCTGTTTTAACAGACCCCTTTGAATGTGTTGGATGGATCCTCGACATTCCCCCCCAGTTCTGCACAGAGAGAGGATCTTTTGGAAGAGAACTATTTAGTACTGTGGAACTCTCTCTGCAGTGCAGAAGATCACCCACAGATGCAGTAGAAATGTAAAGCTCCATGGCTTTATATCTACATATCTTTTTTGATCCATTTACCTAAAAACATAGGCAAAGGGAATGTGCAAATACAGTACAGCAGCTGATATTAAAATATTCATACTTGGCTCTTCAGTATTTGTTTCTATTCATAGAAATGTGCTTTGCAGTAGTAAGTTGCATCAACCCCATTTAACAGGTGGGGAAACTGAGGCCCATATAGGCAAAATGACTTGCTCAAGCTGACACAATGTCACAACATGGGCAGTCTGACCTAGTGGTCATAGCAGGTGTTAGGCAGAGACAGGTGACCAGGAGATCAGAGTATAAGACTGATCAGAGGGAAAACCAAGAATCAGATTTCAGGAGACACAGCAGGGCATCCCTACCCACATGCAAAGTATGCAGCTGTGTAGGGCACCAGGAAATTTGGGCTACCTGGTGCCCTACACAGCTGCATTCTGCTCCAGCCCCTGCTCCACCTCTTCCCCATGGCTCCCGCCCCTGCTCCACCCTAGCCCTCCTCCCATTCCACCCCTTCCCCAAAGCCCCCACCCTTGCTCTTTCCCAGACCTGGCCCCAGTCCACTGAGGGCTGCAGTAGGGGTCAGGCCTGCACTCAGCAGTGGCAGGAAGTGGAGCAACCCAGCCCCAGCCCTTTCTGCGCCGCCAGCCCCCAACTGCACCGCCGGTGAGTGCTCAAGGGCGGCTCCTCCTGCCCCCCTCAAGCCCCAAGGCTGGGAACCAGGGGAGCAGAGTGGAGTGAGCTGAGGGTGGGTCACTCCACTTCCCACCACCACTGCCTGCCCTGCACTCACTGGGTGGCAGGAAGTGGAGTGACCCAGCCTCAACCCTTTCCGCTCTGCTGGCTGGTGCTGGGGGTGGTTTCCCCCTGCCTCCCAAGCCTGCTCCTGCCTCCCCGCAGAGGCCTGGGGCCAGACTATCCACCTCCCATGGTGCTGCATAGGGCACCAAAATAGCTAGGATGGCCCTGACAAACAGGACCAGATTACCAGGAGGTCTGAGTCCAAGTCAGGCAAGAGGGAAAGTCAGGAGACGGGCAGGGTCAGGTTACCAGGAGAGCAGCAGCTTGTGTAGGCATCAAAGAGGAAGAACTCTGTCTGGCTACACTTGAAATTTAGCGCTTTGAAGTGTGAGTGTAGTCAGAGCGCCAGCGCTGGGAGAGAGCTCTCCCAGCACTGCACGTAAACCACATCCCTAATGGGTGTAGCTTGCAGCGCTGGGAGCCACGCTCCCAGCGCTGCAGCACTGATTACACTGAGGCTTTACAGCGCTGTATCTTGCAGCGCTCAGAGAGGTGTTTTTTCACACCCGAGCGCGAAAATTGCAGCGCTGTAAAGTGCCAGTGTAGCCATGGCCAAAGAGAACCCAGTTCCTTGTACAACTTCTTGTTCCTGTGCTGGGTTTATATAGAAGCTGTGAACCAATAAGGAACCCCAGCATTTGGCAATTGCAGTCCAAGACTGGGGTCCTCTGGTGGAGTTCAGCTCCTGTTCTCACAATAGTTAGCAATGCCTGGATAGTAGCCTGGTGCTTACTAGCATGAAGGAGCCCTGGGGAGCAGCATTTGAGACTTATTGTCTCTGACACACAGTTAATGACAACCTTAAAATTTAATGGTGATTGTTGTGTATATGTAAGAAGACTCAAAAACTCCCACTGCTAGGCTGTTAACTAATACAAACAGTCTATGTCAACTGAAAAAAAAAAGGATTTTGAAAGGTCAGTTCTAAATGCCTTCTTCCTCACCTCTCTTCAGCCACATGTCCTGTGCACAAATGAACACAAAAAGTATCCTCTCTTAGGCAAATAAAAAATAAAAAAAAAATCCAAGTTATACTGTGGCTACACAGTCTGAAAGTGAAGCACTAAAAAAAAGAACAGAAGTGAAAAATTTCTAGGATTTCAGAGGAATGCTGGATTACAGAAAAGCAGGATTCAGAATGGGCTGGTACGCATTCATATCTTGTCCTCTTTCATTAAGAAAAGTAAGCCTCTGTTATAATGATGGAGAAACCCTGTAAAATGTAAACCAAACGTAATACTAGGATGTTGCTTGAGTCTGCAAAGAGCCTGGGACAATAAACTTTGAAAGGAGTGATGCCCCATTCATCTTAATATGATGTTAACTCAGATGCCCAGTAATGATAATTTAATTGCCAACATTGTTACATCTTTGCAGTGCTAATGTAACATGTTACATCCAGGACATTAGAAGGAGAAGATGGGTGAGGTAATATCTTTTACTGGACTCAATTCTGTTAGTGAAAGAGACAAACTTCAAACTTACATAGAGCTCCTCTTTGGGTCTGGGAAATGTATTCAGTGTTACAGCTTAATATAATGTGGAACAGATTGTTAAGCAGAAGAAATTAACTCTGATTTCATTCCTCATCCAAGAAAAGAAAAGGAGGGTCACAGATCCACAACTGACTGAGTGACATTTCATTTTATTTCCACAGATAGGTGGCATTTGGGAGATTTCACTTCTTATTTTGTTTACTTAAATCAAGAAAGAGCCAACACAATGGAGCCTAGCAGAGCCCACGTGCATACTCAAGCCCCAGAAGGAGAGAGACAAGCTCAAGGTGTCCAGTGGAACTCAGAGAACACACACACAATCATATTTCATATATCTGCACAATCTACCATGAGTGGTGTCTCTTTTGGCCACTCCTGGAGATTATTTTGTTAGCAGTTTCCTCAGGACAATTCTGAAAAACATAAAAAACCCTGAGGGCGTAATGATCCTAGTAATTCTTGAAGATCTTTGGTGAGGATGTGAAGCCTCTGCCAAGCTAGTTTCATATAACTGCATTTCTTTTCATTAAGCTTGCTTTTGACAATATTATCATTCTGATAACATCCTGGATATGAGATCACCATTACAAGCACTAGTAAGCTTGACACACCATAAGGAAGTTGTATGTAACATGTATATTCATGTATTTTAAACTTAGAAGGCACCATTATAATCATCCAGTCTGAACTCATGCATAATATGGGCTACAGAATTTCACCCCATAATTCCTGGCTACTGTTTGAGCTAGAACATATCTTTTACAATGACATCCATTTCTGATATAAACATTTTCAAGTGATAAAAGAATCCTCTATTACCCTAGGTAAGTGTTTCCAATGGCTAATTACCCTCACCCATTACAAGTGTGCACCTCATTTCTGATCTGGATATTTTTAGCTTCAACTTCTAGGCATTTGTTATTCTTTTGTCTGCTAGATTAAAATGATCTATACTTACTATAAGGGCTCTCCTTATACAGGTACTTACAGACCCCGGACAAACCGCCTTTTAACTTTCTCTTGGATGAGTCTAAGCATTTTAAGTATAAGGCAGATTTTCCGGGCTTAAAAACATTCTTCTAGCTCAGGGGTTCTCAGACTTTTGTAGTGGTGACCCCTTTCACATAGCAAACCTCTGAGTGTGACCCTCCTTATAAATTAAAAACACTTTTTAATATATTTAACACCATTATAAATGCTGGAGGCAAAGTGGGATTTGGGGTGGAGGCTGACAGCTTGCAACTCCCCATGTAATAACTTCATGATGCCCTGAGGGGTCCAGACCCCCAGTCTGAGAATCTTGCTCTAGCTGTTTTCCAAACCCTTTCTAATTTTTCAACATCCGTTTTAAAATGTGGACTCCAGAAACTAAACACTCCAGTCCTATAGGCAGAGGAAATTCTACTTGTGATGCTGGACACCCAGATGCCAGCTCTTGCCCAGGCTACAGGCAAAAGCTAAGAACTGACAAACTCATAGCTGGAGACCAGAGCAGTTCATCTGTATGTTAGTTTTGCTCAAAATAGATATTAGTCTTGTAAGAATGGATTTAGTGTTTAGGATTATGAAATGCTTGAATTGCTGCATGCATTAATCTCACTTGCAATGCCTGCATTCATTCTTATAACAAAATATGTAAGTTTTGCTTTATAACTTTGAAAATATTTGCTCTGAACTTGTGAATTCAGGCAGGGCAATTGCCCCCATCCCCCACCCAAGCCCATCCAACACTATCAAAATCAGATGGGTCATCAAGGATGGTCATGATACAAAGGATTGGTTAATGGCCCTCTCCCACCTGGGAAATGCTATGTGAAAGTGTCATAAACAGATAGCTAAGGGTTAATGTCTCTTTCACCTGAAGCACCTGACCAGAGGACCAATCAGGAAACCGGATTTTTTCAACTTTGGGTGGAGGGAATTTTGTGTCTGAGGTCTTTGTTTTCTGTCTGCCTGCTTTCTCTGAGCTTTGGAGAAGTAGTTTCTGCTTTCTAATCTTCTGTTTCTAAGTGTAAGGACAAAGAGATCAGATAGTAAGTTATATGGTTTATTTTCTTTGGTATTTGCATGAATATAAGTGCTGGAGTGCTTTGATTTGTATTCTTTTTGAATAAGGCTGTTTATTCATATTTCTTTTAAGCAATTGACCCTGTATTTGTCACCTTAATACAGAGAGACCATTTGTATGTATTTTTCTTTCTTTTTTATGTAAGCTTTCTTTTTAAAACCTGTTGAAGTTTTTTTTTTTACTGGGAAATTTCAGGAAAATTGAGTCTGTACTCACCAGGGAATTGGTGGGAGGAAGAAATCAGGGGGAGATCTGTGTGTGTTGGATTTGCTAGCCTGGACTACAACCCATATGGTCCATCATGGTCTTCCCTCTTGGTGAGCGACTGCAGTGCTGCATGAAATTTCCATGGCTACAGTGTATTTTGGATGATCAAATCCACCTGAGTCTGGCCCTTAGAGGAGAATTGAGGCTTGAGGCACTGACACTACCACTCCTATAAGACATTGTGGTCGCATATCTAAATCAAAATGTTCAGTTTTAAGCTAAAAAAAAATAAAAATCAGTTTACAGGTGTTCAATTTTTCAACAAAAAGCCAAACTTCTCCCAGAAAACAGTCTCTTTTCATGAAAAATGTTGTCTAGTTGAAAACCTAATTTTCTGTTTAAAAAAACAGCTTTGATGGAAAAGTTTCAAACACCCCTTACTAATTACTTAATGTGATTTCATAAACCTTAAAGAGCCTTTGATAATCTGAAATCTATCAGCTATCACCGATGTTTAAAGAAGATGCCTATCTGTTCCACTCAGTTTGTTTTCGAGCTTGTAAAAAAATACTGAAAATCAAAATTTGGATGAATTTTTCACAACTGGTACAAAATGTTGAAAAAAGTTTCTCTTGTTTTCCATCGAGCACTGGTTAGTCTGTAAGTGTAGCAATATGGCCAGATAAAGCTGGAAAGCATAATATGGAACCCATATGTCTGTCATGCATTCACAGTTCCCTGTGCAGTCATGCCAAATGGCTTGGGGGCGGGGGGGCGCGCAAAGAGGCGGACGTGGAAAGAAGGGTCTAACTGAAGCAGTGGCCCCAAGAAGAAGAACGTAATTTGTTTCTGCTAGTATTATAGTTATAGTAGTGCTGTACAACTTTTTGTTTGTATTTTACACAATTATGTTAAATATATAACATTTAGGGAAGAACAGAGGGGCCTCTGTTGGCTCACTCATCTCACTAGTGCTCCGCTCCTTTCAGCTCCAGCGAGAGGAGTAGTTTCTTTGTGGGCGGTGGCTCCATTCTTGGAACTTTGCATTTCCTTTAAATTGTAGCCCAGTCCACGAGTTGACAGCAAGGCTATTTGAGGCCTCTTGCCCTGGAGGTGGGGGGGATCCTGGTCAATTCAGGTCTATTGAGATGGTGGACAAGAGGTCCAGATGCGCTGTCACCCTGGGAAATTCATTCTCAGTTGCTCCCAGAAGGTTTCAGCTGATGCGATTCCTCTGCTCCTAAGAGCTAGTTTCCCTCCCTGGACCATATAGGATGTTATTCAGGAGGGAGGTAAATGGTCTACTTTGAAGTGATTGATTTGGAACTGGACTTGTTTACACAGCTAATGCACAATAATATTGGTAACTATATTTATTCTCTTCAATATTGTTTTCATTATTCTGGGCCAAATCCTGAAGTTCAGGAAAACGCTCATCAATCAAAATGGCAGATTTCTCAATAAATAACCTATTAAAATCTAATATGCTCCTCAGGATTTACACATATTCTAAAAGGATCTGGCAAGATCTCCTCTCCCCATTATGCTCTAATTGCTCATAACCCAACAAAAATGTGTGTCTGCTATTTGTTAATCTTTTCCTTAAATTAAGAATTACTTTTTTAAGAGGGTAATCGTTGGAAATGAATCCAAAGCAGATGGAAAAGATAGCAGAAGAGCAACACCAATAGACATCAGGTGAACACAACAGCAGACTATTTATTCATTTCAGTTTTACTTGCTATTTAAGAAAAGAATCTCTCTGTTCCTTTACTTCTGACTCCTCTGTTGGCTACTCTGCTGATGCTGCCAAGTAACATTGTGAATCTCCATTGTCTGCTTCCAAATCCTGCACAGATGTTTTTGCCTCATGACTACTTGCGATTATCACTATGCTGGCTAGTATCTGTAGTGCTGCCCACTGCTTGGCTTATCCTTTTGGTTTTAATGCCTACTGCTTGTCTGTTTGGCTGGTGCTGCTGCCTGCCCTGATGACACTAGATCCCAAATGGATGCTTGCTGCTATCTGCATACTCTTGCTTGACGTGCACTGGCTCTTTAAAGCTTTGTGTGATGCCCTTAGAAATTCATGTTTGGTTGGCTCTGCCTGCTGCTTTCCAATTCTTTCAGAGCTAAGTTACTTGCAGTGGTTTTGATAATGCGTCACCTGCCCTGTGGTGCTGTAGCATGAATGCTTGGTTGCTTCTACGCAGTCCCATTTCTGAAACTGGCAAAGAAACTTTTTGGTCTGTCTTTTGTAGAGTGACTCCAGTACATAGAACCACAAAAATGTTGGGCTGGGAAGACCTGGAGAAGTCATCAAGTCCAACCCCCTGAACTCTTCAGGACAAGGTAAACCTAGGTTATCCCTGACAGGTGTTTGTCAAGCTTCCATTTATGGGGACTCTATGAGCTCCCTTGGAAGCCTACTCCAGAACTCAACTACCCTATAGACAGAAAGTTTCTCCTAATATATAATCCACATAAGCTAAAGAGAATAAGAAAGCAGGCTAAGTACAATAATAAAGGTAACACAAGTCCGTTAAAACACTAGACGTGGGGGTTTCAAAGGTGTTCAGCTTCTATTACAGTCAATGGAATTTTTTAAACCCTTCAACAGGAGCAGAGTGAAGCCAGTGCAGAGCACTTTCGAAACTCTCCCCATAGATGCGAAAGCACTTATAAAACCAAACCAAACTTACTGCCTACTTAACTCAAAAGAATGACTTCAAATTTTACGGCCAGATTTTAAAGGTATTTAGGTATTTAAGTCAGTGGGAGTTAGGTGCCTAGGCACTGTTGAAAATCCCACTAGGCATCTATCTGCATGTTTAGTCACCTAAATACCTTTTAAAAATCTGGTCCTTAGTATATTAATGCTCACTAACTTGCTAACTGCCCTGCCAGCCCTGACCTTCCATACTTCTTATTCTCAGCATAAAGTACAAAAACAACAATCAATTGAGTTTCCTTACATTTGGATTCACAACCATGTGCAAAAAACCAACCTATTCCATCTCACTCAGTGACCTTCAATCTGTAAACTATTAAAATGCAATTCTTCTCTTTTTCATGTCAAACAATACTAATTACATTTGCTCTTCATATGCAAATCTTGCTATAACTATTAACACCAAGATGTGCATATGTTAAGTTGTGTATATTGGTTATCTTTATTTTAACGTCTGATTTCTGGTTATAACATTTAGCCTAACCAAAGTTTTTCATAGCACCAGATTATTTTCAGTTTGGGTTGATTCTTATTTTATCCATATTTATCATTTAATCATCCCTAAATACAATATGAAGTTTCTTTTTTTTATTATTATTTTCACTTGTATTTTTTCCAGTTAAAGTAACAGAAAGGAAAATATTTCTATAAAAAATGCTACCAGAACAGTAAACTATGTGTTGCTGAGTATAAATAATTTGGCAATTCTTAGAAAAGTTGCATTCTATGCTTATATTTACAGAGGGACCCTTGGGATACAACCTAACTGCAATGACTAAATTTGAAAGGTTAGTATTATGTCATATTAAGTTGCTAAGTATATGACACCTTAATGGTTCCCTGCTTGCAGGCGTAATCAATAATAGTAATCTAACTGCCAACACTAATTCAAGGAGGCTAGACTTATGTCATACCAAACCGCTCAGTTTACGACATCAGTATAAGTGCTGTATGAATACTGAAATATCAATCTAAGTGATGCTGAAAAGCTCCCGGGAAAGCTTCATACTCAAACTTGCTTTTCTTAAAACTTTCCAAATGTATTGTGTGTGTTACTGCTTTTCTCTGCTTCAGCAACCCATGGTCTTCCCAGGACCCCTAAAGTACTTGCTCCCTTCATAAAAAGACTCTTCTCCAAGAACCTGGAAAACAGGATCTCTCTATTGAGAAACACCAGCAAATGAAATTACAGAGACATTCTGAGAACTTCTTTAGAAACAAAGAAACCTTGTGAATTTGGAAACATGTAAAGTATGCATCGTATCTCTTTGCCTTTTAATACTCTATGGCAGTAGTTCCCAACCTTTTTAAAATTTGCAGACCCCTAATAAATTTGGAATGGAGTTGTGAACCCCTTTGGAAATCTGTTTCCTGTGTATATAGCTGAATTCTGTTTAGTCAGTTTTCAGTCTAAGTCTTTAGCTGACCCCTTCGGCATAGTCTGAGGACCCCCAGGGGTCTGCAGACCACAGATTGAGAACCATTTCTCTATATGCTTCATTGCAATCATTAAATTAGATTACAGGTTTTACAGGCTTCAAACCTGTAGAATGGATCATATGTATTTACATTTAGTAGTGTTTGACTAAAACATGTAGGCCTATGTAAATTCTGTATAAATCAGAAATTCTAAATTTTGGGAGAAATATGATGAACAAGAACATAAGATTTTAATAGAAAAAAGTAGACTAATCTCTAAGAATTGAAAGTGGAACTCATTTGATGCTTATTGATTCAGATACAAAGGGTGAGCACTGTCGTCAATGGGAAATGAAAAGAAATAGGAGAAAAAGCAGTAATCTTTTTGCTCTTTTAAGCACAATACAAACATGACATTGAAAAATCACCAGGCTCTGTTTTTATGCAGTATTATTTTAAATTACTCCGATATGCTACCTTTTTGGTCACAAGACACTTGGCTGAAAGGATTAATTTTCAAAAGGCACTCTAACTGGGCTTCCACATTGAATGTACACAATTGTGTGAGAACATACATGCATCTGTAATTGCCAGGAGCAAACATTTAACACTTGATTTAAAGAGGCTAAGACCTGCATGTGCAGATAGGTCACTTGTGCATACATAAGTGATAGAAATTGCATCATCATAACGCACAGGGATCAGGTATAAATTCCAACACTTGGGCACAGTAGTAGTTCTCACTGGTCAAGTAAGTGTGCATGTCATCTGGTCTATGCATAAGTGAAGGCTCAATTGCTCCAATAAAGCATGTCTGTTGTAAGTGAATTCTGCTCTATGAAAATGCTACTTAGACTGCAGCCCCAGTGTTCCTTCTGCAAGAGCAAAATACTTGTGTTGCATCCAGATCAAACCACGCTCAAGTCTTTGCAAAAACAATGTAAAAAGAACGAAATGTTCCTCCCAAAAACTCATTTTTTTCACTTTTAGGAATATATATCAGATAGGGTTGCCAGGCATCCGTTTTTTGACTGGAACACCCAGTCGAGAAGGGACCCTGGCAGCTCTATTCAGCACTGCAGGGGCCCTATGTGCTGCCCCCGCCCCTAGTGCCAGCTCTACAGCCCCCATTGGCCAAGAATTGCAGCCAATGGGAGCTGTGAGAGTGGTGCCTGTGGGCAGGGGCAGCGTGCAGAGCCCCCGGTCTCTCTGCCTAGGAGTTGGACATGCCAGCCGCCTCTGGGAGACTCCTGAGGTAAGCATCGCCTAGATTGAGCCTGCACCCTGAACCTCCTCCCACACCCCAACTCCTTGCCCCAGCCTTGAGCCCCCTCCCACATCCAAACTCCCTCCTGAGCCCACACCCTGCACCCCTACCCCATGCCCCGGCCCTGAGCCACTTCCCACACCCCAACCCCCTGCCCCAGCACTTGGCCCCCTCCTGTAACCCAAATCCCTCATCCCCAGCCCCACTCCAGAGCCCACATTCTCAGCTGGAGCCCATACCCCCTCCTGCACTCCAAACACCTTGGCCTTGGCCCCAGCCCCAGCCCAGAGCCCCCTTTTGCACCCCAAGCCCTCACCCCCAGCCCCACCCCAGAACCTGCACCCCCAGCTGGAGCCCTAACACCCCCACACACATCCCAACCCCCTGCCCCAGCCCAGAGCCTCCTTCCTGCACCATGAACCCTTCATATCTGGCTCCATCCCAGAGCCCGCACCCCCAGCTGAAGTCCTCACCTCCCCCCTCCCCACATTCCAGCCCCCTGCTGCAGTCCAGTGAAAGTGAGTGAGAGTGGAGGAGAACAAGTGACAAAGGAAGGGGAATGAAGTGAGTGGGGAGCGGGACCTCAGAGAAGGGGCAGGGATCAAGGCAAAGTTTTCAGGTTTGTGCGATTAGAAAGTTGGCCACCCTAGTATCACAGGCTGCATAAAATAAATGAGAAACCAAAAACATGTTGGCAAAGTAAATTATTGCTCATGATCAAATCCACAGAATAGTCAAAGCTACAATGCACTAGGAGGGTGGTGAAGCACTGGAATGGGTTACCTAGGAAGGTGCTGGAATCTCCATCCATAGAGGTTTTTAAGGTCTGGCTTGACAAAGCCCTGGCTGGGATGATTTAGTTGGTGTTGGTCCTTCTTCGAGCAGGGGGTTGAGCAGGGAGCAGAGGGCAGGGGCTTGAGCAGACTAGATGATTCCTGAGGTCTCTTCCAAGCCTAATCTTCTATAATTCTATGATTCTATCATTGTATCTTGTGTAATTATTATATATGTATGCATTTATTTGAAGGACTGATGTGATTGCACATTTGAATACTCTCCTCTGTAGGGTCCAATCCTGAAGTCCCTGCTCATCCAGACTCACAGACCATGTGATTGCGTGTTCATGTAGTTTTCCTCACCTCAGTAAGTGATTAGATTAGTGGGATTACGCTGCGTGTGAAGAATGCAATTTTCAAACATTTAAAAGGTTGAACTGCCCTCACTCACCAGTGACTTCACTTGGATTCCGATGCAGCTATTCAGGTCCACGGTCCACCATATCACTGAGATTTGCACTAGCCAGACCTTTGTTATATATTGTTCAAGTCATTTCCTCCAAACCTTGGTCTGCAACACATTCTTCCTTGTAAACTTCATAGCAAATGTGGAAATTTAACATTTTAAAACTAAAGAATTTGTGCTCAAAAATCATATCCAAACTGTTTTATTAACATATAAACATGATTTTATCCATGCCAATACTCAACAAAGGCTGAAATACATACACCATTTTAGGTTGAGAACAAAAATGTGGAATTCATGGCAGGGGGAAAAGAATTCCCCTATGCACAGCAAGACAGTTTAAGAATGGGGAGGAAAGCCTAAACCTCACATTTCTTTACTGTTACGTAATGAAGTGTCTTACACTCTTAACCTTAGTTTAATGTAGACATGATGATTTTTAGTTTACAAAATACTTGATGGAAAACCATGAAATGCTCCCAGAATTCAGGCCATTAACACCATAAATGGTAACAGCTCTGTTTCAAAACACAACATCTCATCTGTTTTAATCAGTTTGTAAAATAAATAAATAAATAAATAAATAAAGCCCAAAGAACTAGTGCCATTACTCACTAACAACCTATTCAATTTCACATCTTCAACTGGAATAATTTTTTTAAAAGTTATAGGAATGTTGCCTCTAAAACCACAGAGGCTCAATGTTTTTGCTCTCTTTACTTAAAAGTCCCCAAATAAGTATAAAGCAAATTTTATTTTGAAACAAAATGAATATTAATTTATCCTGCATTGGGACCTATTGTGTCAAGTTTCATCTTACAGTGGAATTTGATTGAGTTATCAACATTTGAAAAAGTAAATGTATAATAATAATGGAAATGTGGGCATTGCTATAAAGTAGCATATTGAGATACTTTAAAATTGATCTATTTTGAAATGTCTTTAATATACTATATAGAAATACTATATACTATATACACCATTCTAGAGTGGATTAGTTTTCTCCTTTGCGGGATGAATTCCATTAAACAACATTGATTTATTGTTTTGACATATTTTAAGGGACAGAGCCGGGAAAGAAAAAATAAATAAAATCTCATTTCCAGGCAGATAGGACAAATATTAGGACTCCAAGACTGTAAAATATTTTAGAAGTAGTATTCAAATCAGTAAAACACAAGTGCAATTTGCATTCAAGAAAGAGTCCATTGAGCAATATTAAATTGATACCTCTTCTTACTAGTACTAGAAGATTTGCCAAAACAGGAACAATTTATTAAACTATTCATTCATAATTGTGCAAACCCATTCTGAATGTTGTGGGTTTGGATAAAGTGGGACCGGGATCAGTACAACTTCAGTCCAGAGCAACCAGTCTTTTAAGATCAAGTAATTATAGTGTGGTACTAATCCCACCAAGAGCTCAGGTTTCCTCCCTGTACATGCCAAGGGTTATGGCATGGATCTCTGTCTACATGTTTTGTTGGATGCTTAGCAAATTTTTGGGTGCCTGGAAAAAAATTTAAGCTTTTGTTAACATATAACTGATGGAATCTTCATATTTTGCCAAATCTAGTTGAAGAGACTCCATAAGTAGCACAATGATAGTGGTGGTGCTGGATTTGGATAATGCACGTTGACTTGCATGCCAACCTAATACTTAGATTACTCTTCCATGCTGACATTTCACAGATGTGCTGTCTGACTTCTGAGGGGAAAAAATGGAATGGTCTGAAATTGCTGATTCTTCTCTCTGTGTTTTTGAAAGGTTATCTCCATTTTCAGCTTTCCGACCTTTACTATAACTATTGTGGGCAAGAAAAGGTTCATTTTAAAATCAGGAACAATAAGTTCACTAAGGCTATTTTTTGACCTTGAAGTTTCCTACACTAATAACCAGTTGCAAGTCAACACATGCCAAAATTATATACTTAAGGAACTGAGCAAGACATGCACAATAAAGATGGGTGAGATGATAGCCCGGAGTCTTTTTTGTATACGTCCCACAGTATATATATTTAGGTGTTTTTCACTTGTACCTTTGTAGGTATTTAAGTAGGTTAGCCTGGTCCAGTTATGGGCTAGTGGTATCTGAAATCATATAGGGAAAAAGTCACACAGAATCAGATTCAGGAGCCGATAAAGATTATACCGTATCTGATTTAAACTATGTTAGGTGATGCCTTCTCAGAGGAGGAGACTTCCCTGGCAATTCAGCTTTGAAAGAGGAAAGTTAAAGACAACAGGGCTAGAAAATGGATAGAGCAAAGGCAATATTTCCTTATTGAGTGGATCAAGAATGACTTGGGCTGAAAGAAGATTAGACCACGAAAGAAGAATGTGGAAAGTTGTGTTTTCCATGTGTGCTCTTGGCCAAGGTCATTCATTCAATCTCCAGGAGCATCTACCCTGGTAAAATGGAGACCCATAATACACGACTAGCACAACTCCAGTATTCGCAGCAGCAGAAGACACAGTGTAAATGGGGTGTAGGAGAATTTACCATAGCCCTCTAACCCTGCTCAGAGCACTCTGTGTGTCTGGCCTTGTCTTCGCAGCTAAAAAGGTGTATTTTTCATCCAAGGGTAACTAACATGTGAATTATCCCAAAGTAATAATACAGTGAAGACAAGGCACTTTTTTTTTTTAAAACAACAAGTCAAACTTGCTGAGGCTATAGAGCTGATCTCAGCAAAGTAACCTTGTGTTAAAACTAAAGTGCCTTGTCTTCACTGTATTTTGGCCTTGGGATAGCTCACATATTATTTACCCTAAGATTAAAACACACCTTTCTTAGCAGTGAAGACAAGACCTCTGTCTCCTCATCTCGAACAAGAGAGTAACACCACCCACCTACTTCACAGGTGTTGTAAAGCATGGATTCGTGTTCCTGAAGCACAATGAGATCTCATGATGGAAGGGGTTATTTACACTCAGAGAACTATTGGTACTCAGTTACTTCAAGATAAACAGAACCTAAGGCCTCATCTACCCCTGAAACTGCATTTCTCAAACTCTGTGTTTGTTTACAGACCAGTGTAGAAAGGATTCAGCATACTGTGCAGAAAAGAGCACAGAGCTCAACAACTTGAGCAAACTGTTACATCTTCCCTGAACGGAGCATTGGTGACTAGAGAGGGAAACAGAGTGGGCAGCATTTCATTGATGAAAATCATAAGAGCTCTGCAGCAGCCATATTTTAGGATTTCAGCTGCTCAGGATGCCAACCAAGAAGAGAGGCTCACTCGACTGTGATCAAGTGCTGTATTCACAAATAACTCAGATTAGGGGCAACTTTGAGGGTCCATCATTAATGAGCCCGCTTCCAAAAGGTCTAAGGCAAAGTTTCACTAACAGCCAGCTGCCTCATGCAGTGTGTTATGAATAACATTTTTGCCAGTGCACAGGCCTGCCAGGCCTCCTTCCCTCATCTTATTTCAATTGATTGGATTGTAAGAGTAACAAAGTAACCAGACTCAAAGGCCCGACTGGGTGCTCCGCTATGCCTTCATTAGGACTAAATGAACGGACCCACTGAGCACTCAGGTGAATGTTTTTGGGTACCTGATGATTACCTATGGGCAATGAGAGACCACTATGCAGTCATCTCTGACATTATCCCTAACAAAATGTAAATGGAACTGCCCTCCTCTTACACTCCCTCATGTACTGTAATCTCAGACTGGCTGCTTCCCAAAAGCATTTTCTAGGCAGAAAGAAAAGCAGGCACATGTGTTTGCAGTTACCATCACTACTGCTATTTGGTCAGTCAAAAGGTGATGCACATATTAAGTGCAGTTGTATTTCCTATTATTTTATTTGAATAGTATATATTAAGCATATCACTTACTCTGCACCACATCCCATAGAATTTTACATCCACAGTCCAGACTCACAGGGGAAATTTAAACCAAACAACTCCTATTAAAGCCAATGGTAGTCAAGTGGCTGACCGCCAGGCAACTCTGAATATGTACATGACAGGGCACTACACTCATATTACTTTGTCTTTCCATGCAATGACTAAACAACAAAATAAGCTACAAAAGATATAGACTTCCAGATCAGTTCAGCATCAGTTTTGAGCTTTCAGTATAATTAACAGCCCCTTCTACAAATGTTCCATCTAGGCTAAAATTTAGGGAGAATGTTTATGGAGGTGAGCACAAGCTGAGTTTAGTTATTCTTCAAACTATATCCAAGAAGAGCTATAGGATTTAGTTGTGTCCAGCAGCCTGAATAAAAAATTCCTTTTATACTCAGTGCAGCCAAGTCCAGTCTTTGCTTTACTGGGAGGGACACAGCAGAAACAATCTAACTAGATCACATATCACAAGAGGAAAAGCAAACTTCTGTATTATAGCCATTCTGATATATGCAAAGCTCCACTGGATCAGCAACAAAACAGTTTATATTATGGGTTGGTTTTCTTTCCAAAAAAACAAAAGCTTTATAAAACATACAGCTGAGTGCTGCCAGTGTGCTTAGCACTGCAGGGTATGAAGAGCAAGGCAGGAGTCTTGCCTCAAATTACAGACTGGATTCATAATAAATCAGTGGACCAGAGAAGATCCAATCTCACAGCAAAGATTTCACCTCCCTAGAAAAATAGTTTGCATTTTTGGTGGATTATGTGGGCTATGAATTTGTGAGGTACAGTATACCTAGTATATAAACTTGGGGTTTTCTGTAACTATTATATCAATAAATGGTTGGAAAATTAAACCATTTTTCAGGAAAATGATGTAAAATGTGACCAATTTTTGAGAAATATGTCGTTCAATAAGCTCTAATCAATGCTTCTTTTTAAAAATGTTATGAACACCCTTATTCCCAGTGCCTCATTCAAGTATCTGCATTGGAAGCTGCAGGACTATGGCGGGGGAAAGAGGCAGAATGGAGAGAAATCCTCTCCCAGGAGAACCAAAGCGGGATGCAAGCCACTTTGCAGAAGCTACTTATCTCAATGTTTGAAGTGCTTTGTGGCCCTTTTCAAGGGGGAAGACAGAGGAATCCTTGTAACCACATATCATGCATCCCAGCCTGCCTGGACCCCACTGCCATTATCCCTTTGTGACTGACAAAGGGAACCATCATATCAGAGCCATCTGTGTTGCCTCCTTAAATGCTGCCCTTCCACTGAACATGAGAACTTTCTCATTTCCACTGCCACAAGGAAGCAGGGGAAAACTAATACCCTATTCCTCACAGGCCTTTAAAACACTGACCTGCATTGAGGGTTGTGCAGAGCCATTGCACCCACAGAGTATGCTTCTACCTTGAAGGGATGCTGCCAGCTACAGCTACAGCTAGCAATGACCATGTCTCATCCCTGGCTACTGAAGTGGGGAACACTGCTAGCAGTTCTAACCTTACACAAGATAAATACAAAGGCTGGGCCTTTGACCAGCCCTTGCATAGAAGGGTTGGAAAGAGTCCTTCTTCCTCTCATGTACTGGCCCAGTGGCTAGTCGCATTCTGATCCATAATAAATAACAGCATGTTCTTATTATCAACACCATACACACAGTGCTGCCTTATAAATTTCTGAAGTGTAAACTTGATGACTCATCTCCAAGATTCTGCAGTACTATATGTATATAGTCACTGTCATTAGTTTATTGTCCCAGTCACACAGAAAGAAAGAGAAGATGCTAGGGTTTAATTAGGCTGCAGCTTTATTAACACATCTGGGAACTATCTGACAATAAATCGTACAGCGCAGGTCCATTCTTTTCTTGATCATTTCCACCTATTTGGGAGGGGGACTATCAGCCCTTCTTTCCAGTCCTAGCCCCTGGTTGGGATCTCACCACTATCTTCATATGGGATTAAGCAGAGATGGGGAAAAGGGGGTTGTTTTCCTGCTGTACCAAACATTAGAAGCCCCCCTTCCTCAGCTTCCTTACAGGATGCTTTCCACTAAATCTCCTTCCAATTTTAGTTTATCAGGGAACTTGACCCCCTTAGGATCAAATACCTGTTCTGGACTCCAGCCACCTGCTAAGTTATAGCAACTTGAACATTATCTCCTCATCTACTCAACTGAGTCCCTCAGATGTTGTGGGGAAGGTGGCAAAAACTCATGCCACCCCCGGCCAATCTGGCAGTAAGGGAAAAATTCTTTCCTAGTCCCAAAACAAGTGACTAGTGCAATGGCCACAGCAGGCCATAAAACCCAGCCCTACTCTGATCCCATGGGTCAGAGGGTGGGTGCTGCTCTTTTGGGGTAAAAGGGGGCTCTCTCTGGTTGGAACAGAGTATAAATTCCCTCTCTCCCTCAGGTGGGCAGTGGCCCATCTGAGCCACTTCCAGTCCACCAGTCCTTCCCATCTTAACTCAAAGGAGGGGGAACCCTTGAAGGAGTCCTGACCCCTTTTTTCCCCCATCGGTCAGACTAAGTCCTCCTGCATTCAAGGTTAAAGGAAATGTATTTCTAACAATGCTAGTACATCCTCTTACAGTATTCACATCAAATTTCTCTTATACTTGCTTATCTGTATCTCATATTTTCTAAACCAGCTATTGTATTATACTAATAACAATACTGCATTTTAGTGAGTATAATATTAATCCAGGGTAATCACTGTATGTGTGGTAATACCAAAAAGCTATAAAGCTTGGGGAAATAATTAACATCATAAAGAAGCTTTTTTTCTCATTTTATCCTTCAGTGAACACAAAAATGAATTTTATAGGTGACAAATGTGTTTGTAAGTAAAATAGTGTAAAAGGATCTTCTCTGCTAACTAAGTTATTGTTTTGCATATTTTATCCACAATTTTATTGCTGAGGATGAGCAATTGTCTTATGCAATTTTATCAAGTAAATGCTTTTCCTCTGGAGAGGAAGAAGAGAGAGAAAAAAGCCTTTTACTGGATGGTTTTCTTTCCTTGACAGGGATGTACAACAGTGTAGTAGCTAACACCTGGGAATGCTGGTTTTGAAAGAGTTCTCGCCATTCTAGTCCTAAAATTGCGAGAGGCAGAACAAATTACAATCAGAATGTAAGTGCACACTTTGAGCTGGGTTAATTGGTACGTTATTCAGTCAATGGTTTTCAGATGGTAACAAATCATACATCAGAAATTTTGTTCTGGTGTTTCCTGTTGTTGAGAATACAAACTTTATGTTGATATTTCTTCTGTCTCACTTAACAATGAGGTTTTCCATCTCAGGCTTTAATTCATCATTGTAGTTTATGCATGTAGTTATAAAGCCTTCAGTGCTCCTTGGCAATACACTAAATAGCATACAAGATGGCAGGGCTGTCTTAAGTAACTCTGCTCTGCAATAGTCTTCTTTTGAACCACACAAACATGTTCGTTTCGCACACTGAAAAAAGATAGTCTTGCATTTAAATTACATTCTAGCCCTGCAATGCTGCATGACTGACATCTGGCAAGCAAAATGTATTCCAAACCTGGTCCATACCAATGAAATTCCTAAACAAAATTTCAGTGTTTCCACTCCCCCCATCCAAACAAACAAACTACCACAACTTCAAAATGATTTGGATTGATTCTGAACTACTGCATTTGACTGTAGAATCTCTTGGAGAAGAGGCTTCACTTCTCTTATAGCACCATCTACTGCCCAGTGTAGGCAGAAGCATCGGTGACACTCAAAAGGAAGCAGGATGTTGGTGTTCCTGAACAGAGGTACTTGGAATCTGGACACCACCATGGAAACATAGGATGGGAGAAGAACAAATGGGAATGATTCAATCTTTTAAGGCTTGAAAATAAAGCATGTCTATGGTGAGCACCTATTTTAATATTTTTGGTTCTGAATGCAAAATGTCACAGTGATTAACAACTGATAATTATCCAAGTTCAAACCATGCTCCACTGTGGGTTATGTTTAGTTTTAGCTTACTTAGAATGAAAAAAAAAACACAACAACAACATTTATTTCCCCAGCAGGCTTTTCTATCTATACTTGCCATTTCTGTCACCTGTGATTAAGGACTTCATTAGAATAATACTGTAGGAGCTGTAGAAATGCCACCCAAAGACAGTGAAGTATT
The DNA here is from genome assembly GCF_007399415.2 of Gopherus evgoodei. NCBI lineage: Eukaryota > Metazoa > Chordata > Testudines > Testudinidae > Gopherus > Gopherus evgoodei. The sequence continues at coordinate 53,154,925 of NC_044324.1, forward strand.
TCCTATGCAGTTTCACTAAACAGAAAATGAATGAAGTATGTGTGTGTGGGGTATAAGTACAGTAAGTTTAGTTTAGCTTGAACTGATGGCAAACTAGAGACTACAAATGGTTTTGGAATAAATTCTCCTGCTGGATAATAACATGAATTTCACTAAATATATAGAACACTTTTAGAAAACAGCTTCCACATCAGCCATAGCTCTGATACAAATTTACATTCCAAAACAAGATAAATTCTCAGAGTACAATCATTTCTTCCTTATAACATAATTACGTGCAATACTATGACATCAGGATTCACAGGAAGCTGCCAAAAACAGCTGTTCACAGTACTGATGCCTGGAAAATACACAATACTGAATAAGAGTCCAAAAGTAATCACTGCAAAACAAAAAACACACACACATAGACTCAGACTCTAGGACTGGAAGGGACCTCAAGAGGTCATCGAGTCCAGTCCCCTGCCCTCATGGCAGGACCAAATACTGTCTAGACCATCCCTAATAGACATTTATCTAACCTACTCTTAAATATCTCCAGAGATGGAGATTCCACAACTTCCCTAGGCAATCTATTCCAGTGTTTAACTACCCTGACAGTTAGGAACTTTTTCCTAATGTCCAACCTAAATCTCCCTTGCTGCAGTTTAAGCCCATTGCTTCTTGTTCTATCATTGGAGGCCAAGGTGAACAAGTTTTCTCCCTCCTCCTGATGACACCCTTTTAGATACCTGAAAACTGCTATCATGTCCCCTCTCAGTCTTCTCTTTTCCAAACTAAACAAACTCAATTCCTTCAGCCTTCCTTCATAGGTCATGTTCTCAAGACCTTTAATCATTCTTGTTGCTCTTCTCTGGACCCTCTCCAATTTCTCCACATCTTTCTTGAAATGCGGTGCCCAGAACTGGACACAATACTCCAGTTGAGGCCTAACCAGCGCAGAGTAAAGCGGAAGAATGACTTCTCGTGTCTTGTTTACAACACACCTGTTAATGCATCCCAGAATCACGTTTGCTTTTTTTGCAACAGTATCACACTGTTGACTCATATTAAGCTTGTCGTCCACTATGACCCCTAGATCTCTTTCTGCCACACTCCTTCCTAGACAGTTTCTTCCCATTCTGTATGTGTGAAACTTATTGTTCCTTCCTAAGTGGAGCACTTTGCATTTATCTTTACTGAACTTCATCCTGTTTACCTCAGACCATTTCTCCAATTTGTCCAGATCATTTTGAATTTTGACCCTGTCCTCCAAAGCAGTTGCAATCCCTCCCAGTTTGGTATTGTCTGCAAACTTAATAAGCGTACTTTCTATGCCAACATCTAAATCGTTGATGAAGATATTGAACAGAGCCAGTCCCAAAACAGACCCCTGCGGAACCCCACTTGTTATACCTTTCCAGCAGGATTGGGAGCCATTAATAACTACTCTCTGAGTACGGTTATCCAGCCAGTTATGCACCTACCTTATAGTAGCCCCATCTAAATTGTACTTTCCTAGTTTATCTATAAGAATATCATGCGAGACCGTATCAAATGCCTTACTAAAGTCTAGGTATATCACATCCACCGCTTCTCCCTTATCCACAAGGCTCATTATCCTATCAAAGAATACTATCAGATTAGCTTGACATGATTTGTTCTTTACAAATCCATGCTGGCTATTCCCTATCACCTTACCACCTTCCAGGTGTTTGCAGATGATTTCTTTAATTACTTGCTCCATTATCTTCCCTGGCACAGAAGTTAAACTAACTGGTCTGTAGTTTCCTGGGTTGTTTTTATTTCCCTTTTTATAGATGGGCACTATATTTGCTCTTTTCCAGTATTCTGGAATCTCTCCTGTCTCCCATGATTTCCCAAAGATAACAGCTAAAGGCTCAGATACCTCCTCTCTTCACTCCTTGAGTATTCTAGGATGCATTTCATCAGGCCCTGGTGACTTGCAGGCATCTAACTTTTCTAAGTGATTTTTTACTTGCTCTTTTTTTATTTTATCTTCTAAAACTACCCTCTTCCCGTAAGCATTCACTATATTAGACATTCCTTTAGACTTCTCAGTGAAGACCGAAACAAAGAAGTCAATAAGCATCTCTGCCATTTCCAAGTCTCCCGTTACTGTTTCCCCCTCCTCACTGAGCAGTGGGCCTACCCTGTCCTTGGTCTTCCTCTTACTTCTAATGTATTGATAAAAAGTCTTCTTGTTTCCCTTTATTCCCATAGCTAGTTTGAGCTCATTTTGTGCCTTTGCCTTTCTAATCTTGCCTCTGCATTCCTGTGTTATTTGCCTATATTCATCCTTTGTAATCTGACCTAGTTTCCATTTTTTATATGACGCCTTTTTATTTTGTAGGTCACGCAAGATCTCGTGGTTAAGCCAAGGTGGTCTTTTGCCACATTTTCTATCTTTCCTAACCATCGGAATAGCTTGCTTTTGGGCCCTTAATAGCGTCCCTTTGAAAAACTGCCAACTCTCCTCAGTTGTTTTTCCCCCCTCAGTCTTGGTTCCCATGGGACCTTACTTATCAGCTCTCTAAGCTTACCAAAATCCGCCTTCCTGAAATCCATTGTCTCTATTTTGCTGTACTCCCTTCTACCCTTCCTTAGAATTGCAAACTCTATGATTTCATGATCACTTTCACCCATGTGCACACATACATACCATGCACTTTACGTGATACAACAGTTTTTCTGCTACATGAATCTCATGGACTAACTGAACAGGTTACATATGTACCATATAGTGTATTCGCTTAGTCACATTGCATGGCATATATTAGATTTTATTGTTTATTACATTCTAATTAAACATGGTCAGCCTTGGTTCATATCAATCTTTTTTCACATACACTGCAATTCTATAGTGAAACTAGCATTCAGTACCGAGGAAAGCACAATGCCTTGTATTTTGAGTGTGTTGATATTTGCATGTTGTCTTTCAGTGTATTAATTTCTGTGACAACAACTGTGTTTCTCTCCCTATTAGTTACAATACCAGTTCACATCTGAAATCCCATCACTTCGTTCTCAGAGAATTTAGATCTAAAGGAGACATCAGTTCAAGCATTACAACTCAGGAGCAAAGGACCATTTATCAGGGACACAGTCTGAAAAGGGGAAACTGAAGGTCAGAAAGCAATCAATTCAACTGGATTTGGTCCCCCCCCCAAAAATCAGTTAGTTGAACATTATATGAAAAACAACATTATACTTTGTTTCCAAATTTCATTTAGTCTTTTAACAAGGAACACTATTGGATGACAAAGGGAACAGTATGAAAAAATGTTGCTGAAAAGAACAAGGAAAAGACATGGTTTCTGAATAAAAGTCATTTTTAAAATGGCTCCTACTTTTAACAACCTTAGTGCTACAAAGCTACTGTGCCTTGACTTCCAATTCTGGTACATTAAATCCTCTGTCTAATCACCTCATTATTCAATAACACCATTCTGCTCAAAAGACTTGGCTTTCTGACAATGGCATATGAACGAGGGTGAAGCATACATGAATAAAATATGAAACCAAGTCTAAGGAGATCCAAGATGAAATGTGTATTTGTAACCAAGATTTAAAAGTTTATAGTGAAAGAACATTGCTTCTTGGGTACTGTTTTCTATAGCACTGGAATTTGAAATGATTAACACACCTTTCCTCACACTAATCAGATGACAGGTCATTGTTGTATATGAAAGACAATTATCATCTAATATATAGAAAATACGACTAATAAGTACACCTAGCAAGGCAATTTGGGGCTTCCTAAAACAGTGGGATTACACAAGGGTTAAATCTGAATCATGAGTTGTTGTATTATATAGGAATGGAGCAACTTAATTCAAGTAAAGATTTCTTCAGTTTTTTCTTATTACATTTTTCAGTACTAAACAAATTGTAAGAAGACAGGAGGTTAGTTGGGCTAAACAACAACTTTAAAAAATGGCTCTTCGACTGTGGGGTTGAATTTAGATGCTATGTCCTACTATGCAGAGCTTGCAGTCTATACAAACCAGACAAAATGGAGTCAGTGCACAGTGGAATCTCAAAGACAATACTTTATTTCTGACTCAATTTTGATATGTGCATCACAGAATAAATGAATGTTTAGAAGGGATGTGAAGGTCTGGTAATGTCTTGAGGGAATGGAAGTAGGAGGGTACTCCAGGAAAATAAACATGGGAATTTCCTACCTTTCTTCAAGCAGGCTATACTCACCGTAGAGTAGCAAAGAATCCTGTGGCACCTTCTAGACTAACAGACGTTTTGGAGCATGGGCTTTCGTGGGTGAATACCCACTTCATCAGATGTGTTCACCCACGAAAGCTCATGCTCCAAAACGTCAGTTAGTCTATAAAGTGCCACAGGATTCTTTGCTGCTTTTACAGATCCAGACTAACATGGCTACCCCTCTGATACTTGTCTCCATAGAGTGTCCATATACAACCTTTCCCAGGTTTGTATTTTTATCACTGATTCACAAAACTGAGTATAAGCCTTCTATCTATTATTAGATTTTCCTTGTAGAATCTCTTCTGTCCCACTAACAGTTCCTTTTCTGCCAGAGGGGCATTGCACACCCCCTAATATCTTCTGGTTGGAGTTAACAAGATCGATCCATCTGCCATTATGAGTCAATAGCAATTACCACCTCTAGATTCTATCCCTTGAGTTTAAGGTCCCTCAACAAAGGATCTCTAGAATTTTTATGCAAAGTCCTCAAAATGTCCAGGAAAAAGGGGAAACTGGTGAAAGGACCTGGGGGATATAGGACATGCATCAAATCTCCAGTGAGAGGGCTTTACAGTAGGTTTAAGGGGGGGAGGGTGAAAAAAAAGCAAGCATAAAAAAAGTAAACTTAACAAAGGGTTGGATGTTGAGGGAAGACATGGAAAATTACACATCCTGGTCATGACAGTCTGTGATGCTCTGTACCTCATATTCACCCCCATGTTCATTCTTATAATATGATTGTGTGGTATCCAATGCAAAGTTTGTCATCATAGGTGTCTTTGGAAGGCTCATGATGCACTGAACATTGTTATAGTAATATTATAGTAATAGTTATTACAGTAATGTTATAGGTTATAATTTCATGTATATAGTTGTGAGGCTGAAAATGTTAAACTTCCATCTATGTCCTGAAGAGAACTGATGGCTTCATGTAAGCTGTGGATATGTGTTTATGTTCATTCAGTTGTCCAGTCAGGTTAAATATTTCAATTCCCATCCATTTTTAACATCAATATATTGCTCCAGTTCTTTATGAAATAAAGTGGTTTACAATTATGTTAAGCACAGGATCCAGTACTTTTACTGTCTTCAAAGATCCTGCATATCCCTGAACCTAGATATTGCTGAAATAATGCAAGCAAACAATCTATCATTCAGAACTCGGTTCTGCCAGATTTGACTACCTTTGTGTGCTACGGCCTCTCATAACTCACAGCTGCCTTTTGACAACATGTGTTAATTTCTCCACTCATCCTCTGTAGCACCCTTCCTACTGCTGTTAATCAGACCATTTTGTTTTCTATTTTAAATCTGCTATAAAACCTCCCTCTCCACCCCCAGTGCATATGGTATTCTTTACTGCAACGTTCTTTACTGAATTTACAGCATTATTTATTAACAACATTGTCTTCCTCCATTGAAATAAGGAAGAGTTGTGGGGCTAAATCCTTTAGCCATCCATAACAACATTGTTGTGCATGAGAGTGCTGCAGCATGGAAAATAAATAGTAATTTTTCTAAGATGCCCTCCATACAACTAACTGTTCTGGTGTGCTTTTCAATAAAGAAAAACAAATCCTAATAGCTAAGTCTTGGGGCATACATCACTTCTGCAGATCTTGACATACAAATAACCATCCATTTCTTTTTGGAAACAGTTAAAGAAGTTGAAGTAGTTGGGAAATAGTTGTGTACTTAAAATACTGAGTGCATATAAATGTTTGGTTTATTACACATACAGTAGGTTACAACCTTTTCATTTTTCTACTTTGGCTTTAGAAATCCAAGTTAACAGAACATACACTCTACACATGCTACCTTTTACAGACAGCTCCAGCTTGTAACAAAAATAGAGAAAACAGCAGCAATTTACTCTAACTTGCTCTTAGAAAAATATAACTAATTGCCCCTTATGCACACTACCAATTTAACATCTTCAAAAGGTCTATCTTTCCTTAAGTTCACCTCTCTTCACACCCTACATCTCATATGCACACACACATGCACAGCCTCCTTGTTGGGCCTAACAATTTATTTCTATATTGCAGCATACAACTTTACTGTAAAAGGGAGCACCTCCTCCAACACACACACACAATTTCTTCTCCCTCCACTCCCCCTCCTCTCTGAATGAATGTCCTCCTGAAATATATTCAGATCAAGAAGTATTGATATGCAGCAGCTCAGTAGAGATTCACATCTTAAATGTAAACCAAAACAAGAAGGTATGAAAAACCAAAGCCATAAGGTACATTCAGCTTTTTCTAACATCTATTCTGTACAAACATGATGATTTCTTTCTTGTTTTAAAAATATTGCTTGTTAGTTTGAACTAGGTGCATTTTTCTTGTAAATATTTAGCTTACCAGTATGCTAATAATATCACATTAATGTTTATTTCAATTGCAAGCATTTCTCTCTCTGAAACGGGCAGGTCATTGTGGGGATGATGGGAAGGTGGACTGAACTAATCTCCAATGCAAGTGTGAACAAAGGCTCTCCGTTCATATAGGAAGCAAACCATATATACTAGGCCCTGCCCATCATTAATTAGTAGTCACAGCAGGAGACTTACTGGGGATTACTTCTGTTTGGGTTTAAATTTTGGGACCTTCACCAATGAAGTAGTTTAATGAAGTATGCTACAAAGCTAATGTGCCTTGTAATAAATCTGTGACCTTTGCCATAGAACACTGCTGCATATTTATTTAGTTTGTCTTATGACAAAGTCCCTTTTTAAAATTTGAATTAATTATATCCCTCACCCATCCCCAAAATAGCACAATAACTGTCACAGACTGCATGGGCCAAACATCCCTATTTAGAGGGACCCCTCCCTATCAATATCGTTAGCAAAAAGAATTCTGTCATTTCCTTCTCTTGTAGTCTACAAATCATATTTCTACCACTTTTTTTTTTTTTTTTTTTTTTGGTTTATACTAGAGCTGGCTGGTTAAGATAATACAATATTTGAATTTTGTAGAAAATTTGAATCACTGATCAAAATACAAAAATTGAAAATTGATTTTTTTTAGCCAGCTTTAATGTATACATTTTCAAGTATCCACCTCTGTAGTATCTAGGTATTAAATACATTTAATAAGATTATGGAGTCACACAATTTTATGACACTGTACAGAAAAATTAAGTGTGCAGCCACTTTAGATCCACCGATTTTCAGAGAGGCTAACAATTCCTTTGCTCAAGATTAAGCCCAAAGTTGCAGCCTCAAATTGTTCACAAGTGCCAGACTATAGCCATCCTCTCTGTCTGTGCACAAAAGTTAGGAGGAAAGGCAGAATGAATGTTTCCTCTCCCTGAACATCTACCCTCCCCACCACCAAGCACAGCAGGGGCTGCTCACGAATATAGTCCCTGTACTGTAGGACTGATCACATCTAGCAATATTAGCTACCACAGAAAGGGAGGGCTACAAAGGATTGGGGGGCTGTGTCCCTGCCTCATCCAGCCACTGATTAGTTTAGCTAGAAAGCCATGAAGGGGCACACATGCTGCATCCCGAAGGGGTAAAGCACTGGCTGGTCTTTTTTGTGCACCATGGAGATGCAGGAAGCATTGTGCCTCCCTGAGGCAAGTTAACGCCTAAATCTCCCATTGGAGTGGTTCAGCTTCACACCAAGTCTAGCATCTCCTTTCAGGCACAATTGAGCCCGAAATCAGACTGATAATGTCAGACAAATGATGACTGACACTAGGGAAGAGGGAGACAACAGGAAACAGAGAACTTGTCAAGATCTAATGTTGCAGTTTCAAATGTTTCCTTCTTGCATGTACAATTTGGATATTTGCTTTTTCTTTTGTCTAATATAATCATTGGTGACAGAGGCTGTGGATTACACTACAGTAGAGATCAGTGGCAGAATGCCAGCCAAAAGAAGTGAATGTTAGTAATGGTTTGAAGGTGGAGAAGGGTGGCTCCTGGCAAACAGGAGGAGGGAGGCTTTACCTAGTACAGTGGGCATCATGAAGTCCCACGTGGAAGGTTACAAAGGAATAGTCAGGCAAGAGCAGTGAGTTGAGCAAGCATAAAGCATGAACAGGGAAGCAGGAGAAGATGAAATCTGAAATGCAGGCTGCACCAGAGCTATTTAAAGATCTAGAGGTGAGGATGATGATTGAGACTTGAAGTTAAGATCTGCAGGAATGAATGGAGCCAGTAAAGTGTCTTGAGGAGGGGAGAGAAAATTGGATGAAGTAGTAGAAGGAGGTGATGATTTTACCAGTAACTTTGTGTCTGTTGATTAAAGGAGATTTTTTTCCACTCCTAGGGGATTTACAGTTAAAAATGTGTAAAGGAAATTGAAAAGAAGTTGCATTTGCAGGCATTAAAATTAAAAGCTGCAAACCTGACATCTTTCAGATGCATTATTATGTGGTTTAAACACATTCAAGATCTTTGCAAAAAGTTTTAATGAACAGACTTTATTCAGTAAAACTGACTTTTTAAAATAGGAATCTTAAGTAATGTAAATGGAAAAACTGCAATGGAAAAGCCAGATTTGCAACCACTTCATTTTACTAGCTGCAAACGCTTCTTATCAATTGTATTCTTTCAGTTAAATCAGCTGGTGCAGTATCTCAACAGAAAAAAACTAGAGCTCTAGGTTATGCTAAATTTGTGTAGAAAGTATTATGTATCTTGCATGATGAAATCCCCAGGAGGTTCTAGGATATCAAGTGCTCAAAAATGCTTGGCTAGAGGCTGAGAGCTGTTATAAGAGAGAAGGGCATTTTTTTAAAAAAGGGGAAAGCCATACAAAATGGAAACATTTGGAGATATAAAGGGAACCAGTTACTTCCTAGTTTATAAAATCTGGATTGGAAGAGGGAGAGATTTCAGTGACAATAGAGATTTTTCATCCTTTTCTAAAATCAGGGGTTGAAAAGGGAACAGATTCTCCAAAAAAATAATTATAAAATGCTTTATTCAGTACACAAGAAATACATATTTTTTAAACATATTTCTATTTCTTTTTATCCCAACATGGTATAAAGCAGCACCATATGAAATTCTTCATGAACATTTTTTATTTTGACAGGAGCACTTTCAGCTCATTTCAAATGCTATATTCTGCTGCCACCTTCTATGTTTCAGATGTGCCAGAAAGGGACCGAGAGACTCATTTTGCAAACATATTGCATTGGAATGAGCTGGCCATCAAATAGGGATTAAAAGTGACCAAACACAGCAGTACTGATTCCAGGTTGTACAGGGTGGCACTGACTGTAAGGGACATCAGATAATTTAGATCCCACATCAAAATCCTACTCATTTATTAATGGCCCAAATAAGGGTATTTAGGCACCTAAAGATGCAGAAAGGTGTCTAGTGGGATTTTCTAAAGCTCCTAGGGAGGACTCCACAAAACTACTACCAAACCTTGTAGGCACCTAAACTCACTCATCACCATATGTTTTTCACCATAAAACTTCCCTATGTGCTTAAGTTTCTGCCTCTGAGCACATATGTACTGCTGCCTCTCTTGTCTGGATGCCTATCTCCCGCCTGAGCACCAGATCCACCATCCATTGGAAGAAAGGCATTCAGCCACCTAAATTGCATGCAGGGGGCTGATCTAGTAGGTGCCCCTCTGAGCTCACCTACCAGATTCAGTCACATTTAAAATCAGGAAGAGAAGGAGGAACAAGTGGGGGTGTCCCTGGCTATCTTAGAAATTTTAGCCAGCAGTTAGAGAACTTTCGTGAGAGGAGGAAGACCTCTGTTCAAATCCTCCCACCTCTCAGGAGAGTTCTCTAGCCACTAGGCTAAAAGTTATAAGGTGGGCCTCGCCACCACCACTTCCTCTGCCCGAGTTTTGTGGAGTGCAGCAGCCACCTAATTCATTTCCTGTAAGAAGCTGCTTAGACACCTAAGCTGCCCAACTTTAGGCATCTGTTTCTCATTTGTGGATCACTGAGTGGAGATTGGCCCCTAAGTCCAGGCTGCCCGGAGCTGCCTATTTCCAAGAGAGCAGGGCTTAGAATACATCTGTCATGGTATAATTCCCCACTCTGAACCTTAGTGTCCAAAAGATGGGGTACCAGCATGAATTCCTCTAAGCTCAATTACCAGCTTAGAACCTGTAGCGCTGCCACCAACCAGGAATTCCAGTGCCTGGTACACTCTGGTCCCCCCAAAACCTTGCCTGGGGACCCCCAAGACCCAGACCCTCTGGATCTTAACACAAGGAAAGTAAACCCTTTCCTTCACCGTTGCCTCTCCCAGACTTCCCCTCCCTGGGTTATCCTGGAAGATTACTGTGATTCAAACTCCTTGAATCTTAAAACAGAGAGGAAAATCCACCTTCCTCCCTCCTTCTCTCAGCTTTTAATTAAAGAAAGAAAAAAAAGTAAAAATTATCTTTGTAAATTTAAAAAATGGAATAGGTACAGGGTCTTTCAGCTATAGACACTGGGAATACCCTCCCAGCCTAAGCATACAAGTACAAATTAAAATCCTTTCAGCCAAATACACATTTGAACTCCTTCCAACCAAATACACATTTGCAAATAAAGAAAACAACCATAAGCCTAACTCGCTTTATCTACCTAGTACTCACTATTCTGAACTTATAAGAGCCTATATCGGAGATATTGGAGAGAAACCTGGTTGCACGTCTGATCCCTCTGAGCCCCCAGAGTGAACAACCACCAAAACTAACAGCACACACAAAACTTCCCTCCCTTAAGATTTGAAAGTATCCTGTCCCCTGATTGGTCCTCTGGTCAGGTGACAGCCAGGCTCACTGTTCTTGTTAACCCTTTCCAGGCAAAAGAGATATGAAGCACTTTTGTTTTATTAACTCTTACTTATCTGTTTATGACAACATCCTTTTGGTCAGCATCTCCCATTGGCTAATTTAGGCACCTCACTGCCTAGTGTGCTGGCTTGTGTGGATCACATCCTTAGGCCCCTATCTCTCCCAATTCATTGTATAGGGAGACTAAGTGCCTAAGTTGGCTCATGGGATCACAATTTTGCTCTTGGATTTTCTGTACATGTAAAAGTTGGGCATTGTGACACACAGCACTGTAATGCTTAAGTCCCTTTGTGGATGCCACCGTAGGTACATATCCACATTTTCAGGCACCTAAATACTTGTAAAAGCTGGGCTTTAGAGTTCAACCCTGGAATGTGATCTATGAGCTGGATCCATGTGACCATGCAGATTCCCAGTGATTTCAGAAGAACTCTCCATGTGTCTGCTCTAGCAAAAGACATTGCATCCTTAGGCCTCAACGAGGAAATAAAACAAAACAAAGTAAAACAGATTAATCATGTGTTTGGTTTACTTTTGGAGGACAGGGAGGGAACCTACAACTGTGTGGGACAATTATAGATTTAAAATTCAACTTTAAACTGTACACACTTTAACATAGGCCTCAACTCTCCTGTGAATGTACTCCCATCCCTCTAACTTCCCACTCCCAGGGCTCTCAAACCCCTACTCATCCCTCCTCTACCCCAAATCCCTGCAAGCTCCAACAGCTGCACCCTACCTCCAGCCCGACACCTGTCTCTTGAAGGGGACTGGGCTGAGCTCATACATCCATTAGGTCCCCATTCCTACACTGTTGTGGGAGGGTGAGATTGCTGCTGCCCAGCTCAGAAATGGGGCTGACTTGATTGTGCTGTGCCTGGCCCGTTCAGAACGCTCAGACACACACCAATACTTTAATATGCTGCTACCACAGCAGCAGCACTAGTGGCCTCTAGCGGACCATGGGTAAACTAGAGAAGGCTCAGGCAAAATTCCAGAGTTGCCGGTGTTTTATTGCAAGATCGCAAGAGCTCCTCAATACCCCAACACGACCATATCACACGCCTTTTCAATGCTGCCATTGTGGCACCATAGTACACAAGAGGAAGACTCATATCATGCCTCCACTGTGATGCTGTAGGGTGGGGTTTTCAAACCCACCCAGCACTATCCCAACAGTGCTCCTATGGAAGTTAAGACTACATCCTCAATTGTTGTCAGCTAGGAGCAAAACCAGGTCAGTGCTGAGCATTTTGAAAATGTCATCCATAGTCAACAAGACTGTTCTTATGGTTCAACTTAAATACATGCTTAACAATAATACCTGGCTCTTATATGGCACTTTTCATCAGTAGACCTCAAAGTGCTTTACAAAGGCTAGCAGTTTCAATATCCCTATTTTACAGATGCTGAAACTGAGGCACAGATTGGCGAATGACTTACCCAACATCACCCAGCAAGCCAGTGCTAGAGCCAGCAATAGAATCCAGACCTCTGAGTCCCATTTGAGTGTAGGATCTACTTGGCCACACTGCCTTTCTAATGTGATTTCTTGGATTCAGTCCCTAGTTCAAAACACACTACAAAAGCCAACAACAGTGTTAAGAATGTAGAGCAGATTCATGCTAGAAACATGTATGTCATTTGGATGATAAATATAGTACTGCCAGTCCTCTCTACAGAGTTTTTCTATGGAGCAGAGAATGAAGTGTTTGGTGGATGTAACAGAAATTTTATAGTGAAACGGGGAGCCTTTTATCAGAGTCTTTCATCATAGGAGGTCACAAAATTTGATTAAATTAATCTCCCAACTCCTCAGGAAAGTAAGGTAGTATCACTATCCCAACTTTAAGATGAGGAACTGAGGTGCTGATTGGTTAAGTGACTTACTTCGGGAAGTCTGTAGCAAAGTGAAGAAAGGAATGCAAATCTCCTAACTCCCAGTTCTGTGCTTTAATTACAAACCAATTCTTCCTCTGGTTATGCTTATATAGTGCTATTCAATTTGTCAGTACTCTCTAATAATAGCTAAGGTCACGTTTTGTGACTTTTCAGTTCATTCTGACTTGTTCTTTTATTCACCTGCTTCTTTCTTTACCAGTAGACATATTTTACTTCACATTTGTTTATAGAAAATGAAAGTCTACAATTAAAGACTTATCATTAAAAGTTCCCTGCAACAAGTCATTGTTGTAGGTTCTATATTCTAAAACAGTGATATTGATTATGAAGCTTTACCATCAATTCCAGAAAAAGGAGCAAATATGCTTTTTGGAACTCAAGTAAGAGGAGATGGTACAGCATTAACAGATGTGCATTCTTCCCCCCTCACTGTGAGACAACAATCTCTCACCTGCCATTTGAATGCTGGAGTTTGTTCAGACATAACTGGAAAAGAATTGTAAACTCACTCTGAGTCTGAAATACATTGTCACTGTCAAGTGAAACACAGGAGGAACAAATAGCCTGTTCTGCTTTTCACGACATGTATCTGACATATGCTATGTGTGATACCAGAGGCAAATATACTATGATTTGAACCATCGTAGGTCCTCCCTTAGGACTGCTCATAAAACATGTCTTATCTCATTGCTTGCAGTTGGATTAGAGTATTGTGCTAATGCACATTTATATCTGAAGAGACATCCCTATAAATATGATGTTATTTTTACTGATTCATTGTGCTTTGAAAATCATGTACTCTTTTTCCTCGTGTATCTTTCTATCTGGCTGCAAGAAAATGCCACAGAGATGCAGGTAAAAATATGTTGCCTCCAGACATTTATCAACCATTATACTATTGTCATAAATGCATTATATAAACCTATTAAACATCAAAGAGAACTGTATTTTATATGGGCTAGAACTTTCTTCTGGAGACTTCATCTTTCACATTTACACTAGAGCAAGCAATACTAATGAGTGAAAAATTCACTGACAGACATTCACAAGCAGCAAAAGTAATGATATTGGGTATGTACCTGAACAGTAAAAATGAGAGTGTCGCTACAGAAATGAGACTACTGAAAATCCTGCATTAATGGGGAAAATAAATAATTTGGAAATAAAATAGTGACAGAGTAATATATTAAATCTTTCAGAGTTGGTCAAATAATGGAAAAAACATATTTGTGATTTTTTTTTTTGCTGCTGTTCATGGGATCATGTTATTTATCATTTTCAAATATTCTGCTGACTGCTGGGAATTTATGAAAACCTTTTGAATCAATAAATTGTCTCAAATTCTTACCAGAATTGCATTATTCATTATTCACTGCCCATTATTTGCTGTTCATAATTTGTTATTCCTATTGCTTTGAGAAGGGGATTGGACTAGATGATCTCCTGAGGTCCCTTCCAACCCTGATATTCTATGATTCTATGACTCAATCAGGGAGAAAAGACAATACCATATGACCAATCACATACCATGAACAACTAGTAAATAGCCACAGTGAAAAATCCTTGGGCACTTTGAGAGCAAAGAATCTGAAAAATATTCAGCTAACTCATTCAGCAAATACTTATGAACACTAAATACATTTGCAGTCAATGGGAAAGACTTGAATGATTTGTCAACCAAAACCTCAATGCTCTTGGGGTGAAATACTGACTCTATTGAAGCAATAAAGTTTTATCATTTACAATAGGCCAGAATTCCATTCTTAATCTTATTTCTGATTCAGCCAGTTCTAAGCTATTTCCAGTCCGTCACTCATTACACCAGATTTATCAGACATACATTTACACTGAGGGGGTCTTACTCCACAAGTGAACCCATTGGTTCCAATGGGACTACTCATGAAGTCAAATACTATGGAACAGGAAGATAGGTGGAAGAATCTGACCCAAAATGCCTATAACTTTGCTCTCACTTTAGTCATATTTTTGGAGGAAGTTGACTTCCAGAGTCTTTCAGGATGAGACATTTTACAAGATTGGCTAACAAACGAAACCTAAGATACTAAGTTGTGAGTCTGTTTACATCATACAAATATATTTGTTTTAATTGTTTTTGGGCATAATATATTCCCTCTCTTTCTATATTACTTCTGGACATGTGTTTATGCAAAACTAAAACTAAACTTAAAAAAAAATAGAAACAAAATCTCCTGGCTAAACATTTTGCTGCTGTATTATTAAAATTTGCTTTGCAATAAAGCACACTTATTTTTAAGGAAGTTAATGGCTAATAGTATCAGGGTGGGGTTTTATTAATTATTATTACACGGTAAATAAGATTAGAATCCTTAACATTTCTATGCAACACTAACCCAGTCAGTTGTTGCTAACTCTTAAAATATGTATTAAACCAAATCAACAAAAGAATGATTATAATTTCATCTCCCTCCTACCAACTCCACCTACCATTGCCAGAATATTAAGATGGACAAAATTGTCACAAAACCTTTTCTTAGAAAGTGGGGATTTTAGATACAAAAGTGTCCATTGTGACTAAAGAACGCTATAATGAACTGGATATGTTTGGAGTCCTTTTACATAGGTCAGTTCTCTTGGTTGCTCCTAATAGCTGCAGGTCAAAGGTTTGATCCAAAACCCACTGCAGTCAATTCCACTGACTGGCTTTGGATCTGGCCCCAAATCCTGCTTCCCTTCTACTGTATGAGTAATCCCACTGATGTTAATGGCACTGCCCAGATGTACAAGGGATATAGGATTTAGTTCTATGTCTATTTATTTTTAAAGCAGTACATTTCTAATAGAAACTGCAACTGCAAAGATAAAAAAGTAATGATCTCTCTCTCTCTCTCTCTATATATATATAGATATATATGTGCACACCAAATATACATAGTGCATTTAAGTAAACCACTGTGGTATGTTATTGTGCATTATGACTCATGAATCACGAATCCAATTCACAGCTCATTTTCCATTAAATTAGTGTTTTCCATATGGTCTCTCCAACGCAAAGCCTACAACCTACTTACTGTGTTTAAAAAAAAGTACATCAAGAACATACTGTACTGAGATTTAAAATATGTCTCTTACAATCAAAGTATTACACTATAGTGCAAGCCTCATACTATTTCAAGAATGTAATGCAATTTCTTTTCTTTTTTGGTACTTTATTTTTAGTCTATAGCTATTTATATAGTCTATAGTCAGTATGTTACTTCTTTATGCTACTACATTAGCTTTCTAATATAAGACAAAAGCAATTATAATAGCTGGGGGAAAGTGTTGTAGTATAATGTCACATTGTACTTGCATTACATAAGGAAGCTATTAAACTAAGCCATATTTATCCTTGTTCTATAAATGTGTTAACACATCATGTCTACTGTATTTAGCATCAGTCTTCTTTTGGACACATGCATAGGTGACTCCCATTAGTTTCAATGGCAATAGGGTGCACCTACCTGTGAAATATGATCCTTAGTGATGACAGCAATAGATGTATCTAAGTTGCATTTTTTAATAGAAATTGCACTGTGAATTTGTTCAAAATTGCATTTCTTCAAAATGCAGCAAATTCTGACAAATGCAAAATATCATTTTTCTGCCATCATGATTTTTATATTTAGGAAAGGTTATTCAACATGTTTATGCAAAATAATATTGAATCAGGCTCTCCAAATTAATTAAAAATGCATACAGTGAATGGCCAATTTTAAAAGTTTTGGGGGGGTTATGATGTTAGTTATATACCTGGTCCTGCAGTCCTTACTCAGGTAAAACCTCAGTGAAGTCAATGAGAGTTTTGCCAAGTGAACTAGATGCCTTCATTAGACTTATTACCAATGAGTGGCAGTGATAGTTTCACAGGGGTTCACACAGCTTCAGGAACCTCTGATCTGACCAAATTGCATCAGATTGTTACTCCTGATTCTAGAGAGAGTAGATTGAGAGCTCTTCGCAGCAAATGGGACTAGATCTAAGAATTTTGAATCAACAAAACACAGCACAGAGCACTTCCATTGGTCCTAAAAGCCCTTTTGGGCTGTAACAGAGATTTGTAGCTGGTGTTTTAGCAATTCATGGACTGAGACTGAGCAGGTTTCATTCCTTAGGCACTTCCAATTATCTGCCTAATTGCTTCATTTGGTGCAACTGGATAGATAACTGCATTGGCACTGTGGAGCAGAGGTTGTTTAGGGCTGGCCATCTATCTATGCTTTGGCTGTAGTGTTCCATTAGCTCATCAACACTTTGATCTTTGGAGTTGGTGGTTTCCCCCTCAGGGAATTTACACAGTATAATAGAGCTTTCCTCACCGAAATAAACAATTTGTTTAGAAACAGGTTAAGTGTGCTCTGAAATGTGGAAAGTGAAAAAAAATATTTAAAAAACACTAACAAAAACTGTTCACTGTTTCATTTTCATCATTTCTTGGCAGTGGTGTGCTGGCAGAGAAGCACTGAATAACATCTAAACCCATAAGTAATGAAGAGTTACACCAAGAGGTACAAGTTACATAAATCAATACAGATAATAGAATCTGTATTCCAGTAGTAGGCTTCTCTATTTGCAATACATATTTTTTCATATAAATGTGTCATCAAATTCAACTGTTTTTTGTCAATATTTTTCAGAATGCTGTAGATAAATCCAAATGTTTTATGTGCTAAGATGATTAAGGTGCTCAGTATTCCAGAAAAAGTCACATCAGAATTATGTTAAGAGGAATGACTCCCTCCCAGCTTTACGACCTGATACCCCAATGTTTGTAACACAAATGTCATTAGTCTTTTTGCTACAGTATATCATTGTAAACTCATTTTTAATTTTCTGCTCACTATCAACCTTAAGTCTTCTATGGCGTTACTGTTTCTAGATTTCCCTTTCCTGTTATGTATTTGTTTTGTAGTAGTTTGCATTTTCCCAAGATGAATCACAACTTCTTTCTTTTTGCATGTTTCTAGTTTTCCTGATTTCGGTTAAATAATTTCTCCGCCCTCATTGGACTTACCAACTCCTTCCAAATTGGTTTCATTAGCAATTTTAATAAATTCACACAAACAAAAGGAATAACTCCAGATTAACACTGCATATATGGCAGTGGTTGTGTATAATGTGCACTGTATTAGAGATGTGTGAACCTCCATGTGAAGAAACAAAGGGCATGTACTGTTACATGCCTTAGGTCTGTGCTCCCTTGCATTTGTGGTTTTGTAGAGGTCTTGTGTTCTAGCCATCTAAACACAGGAGCAGGGTTTATGACAATAGCTGGTGAGGTGTGAGCGGAGCGCTCTGCTGGGCTTTGCCATATAATTGCCAGGGGCCTTGTTGGATAATTTCAGTCTAATATGCCACACAGGACAAGGGCATTGGACCAGTCTGTCCACTCTGAAGCACATCTTTTCCAAAACTTTTAAAAAACTAATCCTCCCCTACTAATTTAATAACTTAAATAACTGCTGGGGAGAATAATCAGTCATTTTGAACTTTGAAACACTATGTAGTTAGACTGACCAAAAGGTACTTTTGTTTGAAATCAATTGTAATTCATCATTAATTACACACTAGTTAATGAAAACATGAAAGAACACTCTAATGAAAACTTAAACCAATGCTGTAATGGAGATTTTAAATTACGTGGCGTAGGTGGTGATTAACCAACCCTTACCTAACACTGAATTACTATGAGCAGTCAGATTTAAAATTTAGGGCAAGATATGGCACTACTACCAGAAGAATTCATGTAACCTCTTATCAGTGACAATGTTTCAAATCCATGCAAATTTCAGATACAATTACTGCATCAACTAAAAAGTAATTATCTTAGTAATGCTATATATTATGTCTCCTAGGGAGATTATATAATAATGTGCATACATGATCTCTTCCTTCAAACAAATCTTTTGGTAAGTGTGTAAACTCACACTTGCTCAGGCAATAATATAATTGTGCTTATATAGCTTTGAAGAGGTACTATGAAGATAGAGGTTGAAACAGTGAAAAAAACAGGCTGTTGCTAGGTTAAAGGAACAAATATATCAAGAAGTATTTTAGCTTAACTATTAATAACAGCAGCAGCCACGGACCAATTATGAGTGATAGTTTGCTTAAGAAAATAATAAAAATAGCAAAATGGCAATTAAAGTTCTATATAGCATTTTTAAGTCACTTATTGATGCTAATTAATAGTGGAAAACTAAAGTGAAAGAAAATATAATGGAAGTGAAGCAGTCAGCAAAGACACTTACGACAGAGAGAGAGAGAGAGAAAAGGAAAAAAGAAAACTGTAGCTGCGGTAATTTCTGTCATTCATAACTTGCCATAATTATGTACTCTGTAAAACTGCTGCCGTAATTTGAAATGCTTCCCTCCTGATCTAATCGACAGACTAATGTAATGACTTGACTAAGAACCAGGAATGTAGATCTTGCCGTTATGTCAGATTTGCTTGGATTTTAATGCAATAGTCCCTCAGGAAGACTCATGATTTAATTAAAAACATTGTGTTTCAGTGACCAGCACACCACCTGCAGCATCACTTAATGTGAGAATCTTGATTCCCTGGAGTGAATTGCAGCTGACCTTTTTGATTTCCATTTAGCAATCACTTTATAGATAAAATTACAACCTTTTTATACTCAGCACTTAAATGTACTTCTGTAGCCTCAGTTCTTGAAGCTTTATGTTTTTCAAGAGCAGCATCTAAAGAGCCCAATGACTTTTCCCCTCAAAATACTGCTAACATATATATATAAATATTGGAGATCACAATCATAAATTATTTAGAAACTGATTCATTTCAAGGAACATAAATATTTCTGAAGAGGGCTATACAAAGCAGCTTGTATTAGATATAACGGCAACTGATTCCAAGAAATGAGCATTGACGTAATAGAACATTGTATAGTGGTATTACACATTATGATACAGTACTTTCTCTACCAGGTTAGATAATCAGTAAGGTGCTTTGTCCCTATTCCTTGTAACATTCAGGAAACAAGTTGAGGAGCTGAACAGAGGTCCCATCTAGGCAACATACTGGATTCCAGAGTGTGAAAATATGGGAAAGTTACATAGTGTTGCATTATAAATACTATAGGTGCCTTTTGAAAAATACTGTAACACTTTCTCTTGCAAAGCAATCACTCTGTCATCCCTGATCATAGAATGGATATGCAAAAGGGTACTGTTTGATTGCTACTAGTAGTGTCAAGTTCCTAGAACTCCAGAGCAAGTAGGGAGCATTCCTGGTCAAAATGGTTTCTCCTTCCTCTTCTAGTCTTCAGCCTTCCTTTTAAAATTGTTGAGTTTCATGTCAGCCAAGAGGCTTTTTCAGGTCATATAAAGCTCCTTTGCAACTAATCTCTGGTTGGCTAGTATCAGGGAACACCTCATTAACTGTCCCCAGTGCATACTCAGTGACTTCTTTGATGTCATGTCAATTAATGGCAGCTGGGTTGCACAGGCATGAAATCTGTGATTCCTCCCTCAAAAGAGAGACATGAGTGAGTTTACGCACAATAACAGTGTAAACTAAGGATGGAAATAACTCCTTGTCACAGTACGCAGCCTTAATGAACGTATAACCAAGGATGCCACAGAGCTTCTATCATGGTTCCATTTATAATCAAATTTTCATCCAACAGCACATTGGATGTGCCTGTAAAAAACCTTGCACATATTTGACGAGGCAAGACCATAACTCTCCTGTGCTCGAAATAAAATATATATGCACACAATTACCCAGACTGCAAACACAAATGTATCATTCTGTGTAACTGTTGGGGTTCATGGAGCATGGCCCATTTAAATATTTATCCTGAGGGCAAGGAAGTGCTGATTGTTCCAGGAAGAGGAAGTGCTGTTTTAGGGGGGAAAGGGGAGTGTAGAAAGAGGGAGAGTGAAAAGGTGTGTGTGTATGGAGCTCCAGACAAATGCAGCAAGCTGCAACAAGCAGGCCCTCACATCATGAAGCAGCTGAGAATCTGCCCAAACCTGGGAGAGACAAAGTGGCCAACCAGGGACAGCCCAGGACAGGAGCCAGGAGGAGCACTGTGCCAGGCAGGAATTACCCAAGAAGGACAAACCAGAGCTGGACCCAGTATCATGGCTGCCCAGAGCTGTGAGTACTGGGGCTTGTGCTCTTGCATTGGGAATAAGGAAGGAGACTGTTAGCTAGTTAAGTAGGGAGATTGGTGCTCAGTGTGGGATTGCAGTGACCAGAAGAAGGCTTTGTTGGGGGAAGCTTACTGGCACCGAAGAGTCACTGCCAGACTGGAACTTTGCCCAGGACTTATGAACTCTGAGTGTAGACGCATTGCTCTGTCTCTGCCCTTTCAGACTGTGGTACCGCTAGGCCTGTGGGGCCAAGTGTTTGAATGTAATTCTGTTTTACCGCTCTCCCTATATTTCCCACTATTGTTTTTTTTCCATTCATTCCCTTGTGAATAAATATTTTCCTTTCCTATATTCACTGTTTTCTTCCAGCGTGTGTTCACTCTGGTCGGTTTGGAACAGGCGCCCCTGGGATGGAAGTGGGGTTTCCCTGCTGCATTCCTGTGCACACCTTTTCTTGGTCAGAGCTTCTGGAGAGCAGATTCCATCTTTGCCACAAGGGAGCTACAGTTACACTGCATGCACCATGATGTGTACCTTTTCCACTCCTGGCTGATCATTTGGCCCTTATCTGTTTGAATCAGATATTTTAAACTCCTCATTATTGATGCAAATACCAAAGAAAAGTAAAAAAGAATTACTTTAATTTAATGCTTCCAATTACATTTTAAATTATCAGGCTCAGATATATTACTGCTTGCTGGCTTTGTGCCACTCCAGAGATGTGCAGCAGCTGTAAACCCAATTTAACTGGCCAGGCATGCCAGGTTTATGAGTGAATTGTATCACCAGAGCAGAACAAAGCAGGTGGTGCATACAAAGGAATCTGGTCCTTAGTTCCTTAAACATCATTTTTCAGGTGAAGCTTTTGTTCTTTTTTGTGTTTTGGTCAAACAGAACAATAGTTCTTTTTGTGTGGAACTCAAGTGCAGGCTTTTATTCTGAAACAACATGCACAAGGGTCAGAAAAGCTCAGAAAAACAGGCAGAAGAATTTTCAAAGTTGATTTCTCTCACCCAAGTGAATCAATCTCCGTCAAAGAGTAATCAGAGTAGCCTATTTGTTCTTTACTCTCCGACACACTGTTTTTCTTTGCTTCTTGTAAAGCCCACAACATACTGGGCAAAATATGTGGAATAATTAAACACCACAGTGTTGGAATGGAAGCAATACATCTTTTTGGAGGAGCTCCTGCCAAATTCTACTTTTTTTTTTTTTTTTTTTTTAAGAGCTACAAGTTAAGGAGGCGTTACTGGAATGTAATCTTATTTTTTCCCCTTCATTTCAACTCTTCTTGTGTCAGATACTAAACATTAACAACAGGCCCCAGGGGAAAAACTGCAATAAGGGTTTAGTGGGGTTGGAAGGACTGAGTGCTAGATATCAGTTGGTGTGACATTATGCAAGAGACATCAACTTTGCACTGGGACCAGCCAAGAAGCTTCTCTGCCTTTGCAGGTTCTCCTCAAGGGCTTGTCACAATCGGAGACCTTTTGGTTCTAGAAGTGTTATGAATGCACTTTCCGGGCAAAGCTGGGGGCAAATGGGCTGGAAAGCGGAAGGAAAGGGAAGTGGCCATGCATGGCCCTCCCAGTCTTCTGTATCAACTCATACAGTGGTCCTAGCACACAGAAGTATGTTGCATTGCTGGAGCTCCCTAATGGTACAATGCAGCTCCTCACTACCCACAACATGGGGTATGGCTGAGTCCTAAGCAAATATTTGCTTACACCTGAACTTTAGTAAGATTAGATCACACTATGTAGCACAATTCTCAGTCTGGTGAATCTTTCAGTTGAGGTACCAGAATGTTCAGTCCCAAAGTTGTGTGATTTCGCAGATAGGAAACCTTTTCTGTCGGGCCCAAGGTAAACGACAACTTCATTAGAACAATTCTTTCCACCAACACACTCTGAGGATCTGATCATAGACACCATCACCAGCATGACCTTATTTTCCAAATACAAAAGTGACTGCCAGAGAGGGGTGAACTGGTTCAGCTATGATAAAACATTTCCTAGACTTTGATGCAAAACTCAAGATGAAATTTTCATCTGATTTTAAAGCAACTAATTACTTTTGTGCATGTTCACACTTCTTGGTTGGGCTGCAATAGAAGAAAGAATTACCTGAAATTTCACAATTAAAACTAACACCTCTCCAG
This sequence comes from Gopherus evgoodei, assembly GCF_007399415.2. Lineage (NCBI taxonomy): Eukaryota > Metazoa > Chordata > Testudines > Testudinidae > Gopherus > Gopherus evgoodei. The sequence goes on from NC_044324.1 coordinate 53,178,136, forward strand.
CGCATCATCAAAGATCTACAACCTATCCTTAAAGATGATCCCTCACTCTCACAGATCTTGGGAGACAGGCCAGTCCTCGCTTATAGACAGCCTCCCAACCTGAAGCAAATACTCACCAGCAACCGCACACCATACAACATAAACACTAACTCAGGAACCTATCCTTGCAACAAAGCCCGATGCCAGCTCTGTCCACATATCTATTCAAGTGACACCATCATAGGACCTAATCACATCAGCCACGCCATCAGGGGCTCGTTCACCTACCTGCACATCTACCAACGTGATATATGCCATCATGTGCCAGCAATGCCCTTCTGCAATGTACATTGGCCAGACCGGACAGTCTCTATGCAAAAGAATAAATGGACACAAATCTGACATCAGGAATCATAACATTAAAAAACCAGTGGGAAAACACTTAAACCTCTCTAACCACTCAGTGACAGACTTGAAGGTGGCAATTTTGCAACAAAAAAACTTCAATAACAGACTCCAAAGAGAGACTGCTGAACTCAAATTAATATGCAAATTAGATACAATTAACTCAGGCTTAAACAGAGCCTAGGAATGGTTGGGTCATTACACTAATTGAATCTATTTCCCTATGTTAAGTTCTCCTCACACTTTCTATGGGTCATCTTAATTATCACTTCAAAAGTTTTTTTCTCCTGCTGATGATAGCTCATCTCAGTTGATTAGACTCTTCCCGTTGGTATGCGTACTATCACCTTTTCATGTTCTCTGTATGTATAAATATTTCCTGTCTGTGTGTTCCACTCTATGCATCCGAAGAAGTGAGCTGTAGCTCACAAAAGCTCATGCTGAAATAAATTTGTTAGTCTCTAAGGTGCCACAAGTGCTCCTGTTTTTTTTGTGGATACAGACTAACACGGCTGCTACTCTGAAATTTCACAGTAATTCCTGTTCTGATGAAATTTCACGGTCAGTTTTACAAACTCAAGAATCAGAAAAGTTTCACATATGCATTTTGGGTGCTTTTTTCAGTCAAACCTTTTTTCAGCCTGCAAACCTTCTGATATTTATATATATAATAAAAATATAAATATAAAATTAGTACCTTCCACCTTCAGGAGAATCTTCTTCAGATGCCCTTATTAATAGGCATTGCTCCCTTATTCCAGATCAGTAACTAAAACATAAGGGCATTGCAAACTGAAGCATCTGAGCAGTGGCCTATCAACAACAGATTGTATCTTACACTACTTCTCTGCCTGATTCAGATCAAACTTCCCTTACCTGTCCTGGCTGCAGGTTTAAAAAAATGTATACAACACAGGCCTGGATTATTGATCATACATTCCTTTTCATGTAAATTCAAGACAGTCATTTGGGCATTGCTGGCTGAGAATCAAACCCTCAGCAAACACACTTGCTGCATATTGTACCTGGTGTCTTGGCTACATTTATGCCCATCTGTCAGGATGGCATGCTGCCTGCTCTAAAGTTGGTTGGACTTTTTCAATGAGGCATGGGTGCCAGACTGCAGTGGGTTTGTTGAGTAGCCTTCATAAACCTGCATATGCCCTCTCCTCTAAAGGAAGTCCTTCCTTTATGCCAGAATTGAAGCACTAGCACTGTATCCTTTCTCACAATTGAACACACCTGTTGATACTTCTATAAAGTGGGGAGAAAACAAGAAAACTGTAGAAGAGAGTCACTTTTGGCTGCCAAGAAGGCAGGTGCAGTAGCAGCAGGTATCTGATAAATTCAGGAAGATAACTGGGTGTTAAAATGTTTCTAATATGGATGTGCATTATTCCTTGCAGAGCTCTGTCCAAAGGCAATCAACATTTCTGTCAGTGACAGTGACTCAAGCTGACAGACTTTTAGATTTTGCGGTGTTAGGTGTGATAGAAAACATATACAGTCTACAGAGCAACTCTAAGACTATATGTCTATATTACAAGTTAGAGATGTTATTCCCTTGCTCATGTACATGTATTCACACTAGCTCTAATCAACCTAATGAGAGTAGAATTAGCAATGTAGCCACAGTAGCATGGGTATTGGCAGTGGAGGCACAGCTTAGTCATGCCAAGTACAGACCCTTACCATGTAGTGTAGACATATATTAAGACTGGCTATATATTGAAAATAAGCTACATAAGTATCCTTTTCTCACTTCTATAATGCAAATAATGAAGTTATAAAGAGAGTGTCAAACCTTTATATTTCCAGTTTAACAGACCTGAGAAGTTGCATTTTCAAGGCCAGATTGTGTGGAGCCCTTCTGTGAACTTTGCCATTGACTTCAGAGGCGACAGGATTTCATCCCTTATTCACAGTAGTAGGTGTTTACCCATGCAAGAAGTCTGCTTGAAACCAATGGAACTATTTGAGTGCCATCACGAGGAGGGGTGCCACAATCTGACTCTTGGATCGGAAATTTACATTTCTTTGGAAACTGGATATTTTTTTTATTAGCTACTCAGCTCTGACAGGATCTTTTTTAAAAAAACAAAAACAAAAAAACAGTATGTTGGAATAAAGTTCACATTCCTTATAGAGATTCACAACAGGAAGTTGTGTTCAATTTCCAGACATAAAGGTTTTTTTCAGTGTCTTTTTGCAGTTAAAATGTAGCTGTCTCTAAATAAATGAATAATATGCAGAATGTCTCATCAATTATTATCCCTTGATCAGTCAGCATCTAGGACAGCTTCACAATTGTCTGAGGTTCTCCCCTCCCCCCTTTTTATTAAGCTATCATGATGGGAGGGGTCAAAAGTGATTGACTGGTGCAATGGTTATTTACTTTTCTGGAGTGATGATCTAATGTCAACTGATTTTTCTTCCCCTTTAAAATTTGTATATATGAAAATAAATGTAAAAAACTGTTTTCTCCCTCCTCTCTCCATGCTCAGAATGGTTTATAAGAAGTTGATATAAATCAGTCTCACCTTTGATATCATAAGGTTGTGATTTTCAAAAGAGCCTGTGGGAGTTAAGCATCCACCCACACTGAAAATTGTCTTCCCATTGAACTTCAGTGGGATTTGACTGCATAACTGCCTTTAGGCTCCTTTGAAAATCTCAGCCTAATAGTGAGTGCACTGTCATTGGCTGATTGAACACCAAGGTCCTGATTGCAACATTTAAGCCACCAGTCTGTACTGAGGCTGGTATAGATGTGCATAATCCAGAGGAAGTTGGGGAAGAGACTGTGCCTCAGAATGCCTCCCCAAATCTGCTAAACATGCAGGAAGAGTACACACACGTCACCATCCATTAGGGTGATGTAATGGGTTCCTTCTTCTGTGTTTAGTATATGCATGCAAAGGGGACATGGACATACCTCCAATTCTTCCCTATCCTTTGGGAAGATTTGCACTCTCGGGGTTGCATGGGAGGTACAGTAGTTGCTACACTACTCTAAGTGCAAAGAATGACATTGTCCTGGCCCTTGTATGGAGTGTACATGAAAGGGAAGGCAACTTGTGTCCTTCCTGCGTGTACATGGCCCCCAGTTCTGCACCATTAAATCTCTGCCAGTCACATCGATGAGTGTAGGGTCAACGTCATGCTGGGTTCTGGGCAACCATATGTATACCCTTCAGGGACACGAGTGAGCAGATTTATAGCACAAGAAATGCAGTTGATGGTATATATTCACTCTATAATGACACCAAAATTATTCACTTGCCTTTACTGCCAAAATTTTAAGGTGCCAGGCTCAAATAGGTCTGGGCTGTAGTAGTACTTTTGAAGAGAGCAGCAGGACAAAAAAGTTGGCAAGGGCCAGAAATAAGTGGCAATAAAAATCAAATGTTGAAAATGTCATTTCCAATATATCACACAGTTTATAAATTAAACTCCATATTATTAGGCTAACACTGAGTAAAACTGCTCAAGAGCTGCTCCTGCAGGTCCTATAACAGCCTGTGCCCTTGGAGGGTACATGGCCAGCGTTTTATGCTAGAGTTCCAGCACACTAATGGGATTTGTATGCGTGAGCCTGTAAAAGTCCTGATCCTGGGGGAAACATTTCTGAATAGAAAAAATAAAACAGTCAGGTGCTGATAGTTTGAAAACAGGCTGTAACTGGGGATCCAAGCTGGGAGTAAAGCTGGCAAAGAGGGTGGTACTTCCTTAATCTGACATACCAAAGATCACATAATTGCTATTTAGTGTGTCTGATTCCCAGGCTCATTGGTATAAAAGGCTAACCTTTGTACATTCAGTCAGATTCTACACTTAGCCTTTTTTGTTATTTCCAGAGAACCACCCAAACCAGGGCCCCTGCCCAGGGCCGGCACTTCCATTTAGGCGGCCTAGGCAATCGCCTAGGGCATCAGGATTACTGGGAGGCGGCATTTTGCCGGCGGGGTGCGGCAGGCGGCTCCGGTGGACCTGCCGCTGTCGTGCCTGCGGAGGGTCCCCTGGTCCTGCGGCTCCAGTGGAGCTGCCACAGGCATTCCTGCAGACGGTCCGCTGCTCCCGTGGCTCCGGTGGACCTCCCGCAAGCATGGCTGTGGCAGCTCCACCGGAGCCACGGACCAGCAGACCCTCTCCGCAGGCACGACTGCAGCAGCTCCACCAGAGCCGCGGACCAGCATGCGGGGCGGCAAAATGGCCATGCGCCTAGGGTGCTAAAAACACTAGCGCCGGTCCTGCCCCTGCCTGTAACCGTCTGAAATCATCTTCTGAGTATACACTGCATATCTATGTCTTAGCCAGATAACTTCTTCAAAACTACCATTTTTAAACTTATTTAAGATGTGAAGTGTTATAGGGAGTACAGCTGAGGATACAAAGGTAAAGGAGAATGTGGAAAGAAGTGATGACAATCTTGTAAAAGGTTAAAACAGAAACTTTCAAAGTGAGTGGAAGGATCATTAAATGGTTAGGGAACCAACCTAGAACTTGGTAGACCTAGGTTCAGGTATCTGCTCTGCCACAGATTTCCTGTGTAACCTTTGGCTCATCTTTCTGTCCCTCAGTTCCACATCTAAAAAATCAGATTGTCTGGTTACCCAGCTGTTGTGAGGATTAATATATCAAATATTGTGAGGTGCTCAGATACATGGCCCTATTGCTACAGTAAGTACCTAAGGCCTGGTCTACACTATGCGTTTAGGAGCGTTAAATCAATTTAACCGCGTTAAATCAATTTAACCCTGCACCCGTCCACACGAGGCCCTTTATATCGATATAAAGGGCTCTTTAAACCACTGTACTCCTCCCCGATGAGAGGAGTAGCGCTGAAATCGGTATTGCCATGTCGGATTAGGGTTAGTGTGGCTGCAAATCGACAGTATTGGCCTCCAGGCGGTATCCCACAGTGCACCATTGTGACAGCTCTGGAAAGCAATCTGAACTCGGATGCACTGGCAGGTAGACAGGTAAAGCCCCGCGAAATTTTGAATTTCATTTCCTGTTTGCCCAGCATGGAGCTCCGATCAGCATGGGTGGCGATGCACCCCCAAATCCAAAAAGAGCTCCAGCATGGACCATACGGGAGATACTGGATCTGATCACTGTATGGGGAGACAAATCTGTTCTATCAGAGCTCTGTTACAGAAGACGAAATGACAAAGCATTTGAAAAAATCTCCAGGCTATGACAGACAGAGGCCACAGCACAGTGCTGTGTGACAAGCGTAACGGAAAGCCAAAGAATCAAATGGTTGCTCATGGAGGGAGGGAGGGGGTATTGAGGACTCCAGCTATCCCACAGTCTCCGCAGTCTCCGAAAAGTATTTGTATTCTTGGCTGAGCTCCCAATGCCTTGACCCAATGTAGGGTCAAACACATTGTCCGGGGTGGTTCAGGGCATATCTCGTCAATTTACCTCTGCTCCTCACCCCCATGAAAGAAAAGGGAAAAAAATCGTTTCTTGACTTTTTTCAATGTCACCGTACATCTACTGCATGCTGCTGGTAGACGTGGTGCTGCGGCACTGAACAGCAGCACCTCTCCCCTCCCCTTCCCGGTGGCAGATGGTACAGTACAAAATGACTGATAGCCGTCCTCGTCATCATCCTGTGAGTGCTCCTGGCTGGCCTCGGTGAGGTCGGCCGGGGGCACCAGGGTAAAAATAGGAATGACTCCTGGTCATTCCCAGCAGATGGTACAGAACGGCTGCTAACCGTCTTCATCATAGCAACTGGGGGCTGAGCTCCATCAGGCCCCCCCCCCACCTTCATGTCTAAAGAAAAGATTCTGTACTGCCTCGACTATCATAGCAGCGGAAGGCTGGGCTCCTCTCCCCCGCCACCGTTTAATGTCCTGTCTGGACTATCACAGCAGCTGGAGGCTTCCTCCTCCTCATTTTATCTCACTAAAAAGTCAGTGTTTCTTAATCCTGCATTCTTTATTACTTCATCACACAAATGGGGGGACACTGCAATGGTTGCCCCGGAGGGTTGGGGGAGGAGGGAAGCAACGGGTGGGATTGTTGCTGGGGCACCCCCTAGAATGGCATGCAGCTCAACATTTCTGTGGGATCTGACACGGAGTGGCTGTGCTCTCTGGTACACTGGTTCTCTAATACACTTGCCCCATATTCTAGGCAGGACTGACTCTATTTTTAGATAAAACATAAAGGAGGGAATGACCCGGGGAGTCATTCCCATTTTTGTCTTTGCGCCCTCGACTGACCTCAGCAAAGGCCAGCCAGGAGCACCCATGACAGCAGCAGATGGTACAGAACGACTGATAACCATCATCTCATCGCCAATTTACAATGGCATGGCAGACGGTACAATAGAGAAGGTAACCGTCTCTGCTACCTTGCAAAGGCAAATGAATGCTGCTGTGTAGCACTGCAGTACTACCTATGTCAGCATCATCCAGTACACATACGGTGACAGTGACAAAAGGCAAAACGGGCTCCATGGTTGCCATGCTATAGCATCTGCCAGGGCAATCCAGGGAAAAAGGGCGCAAAATGATTGTCTGCCATTGCTTTCACGGAGGAAGGAAAGAGTGACGACATTTACCCAGAATCATCCACGACACTGTTTTTGCACCATCATGCACTGGGATCTCAACCCAGAATTCCAATGGGCGGGGGAGACTGTGGGAACTATGGGAGAGCTACGGGATAGCTATCCACAGTGCAACGCTCCAGAAATCGATGATAGCCTCGGTACATGGACGCACACCGCTGAATTATTGTGCTTTGTGTGGCCGCGTGCACTCGACTTTATACAATCTGTTTTACAAAACCGGTTTATGTAAAATCGGAATAATCCTGTAGTGTAGACGTACCCTAAGATAGATAAAGGTATCCACACTATCATAAAAAAATCAGAAAGTAAAAATAGATTAAATGAATGCAAATAAAAATTCTCTATTAAAAGATCATTACAATCATAAGGAGCTAACACTGAGCAAGAAAAAAATGGGGCAACAGAAAGGAAAGAATGGTCATCTAGGGGAAGCAAATATTGGTTCCTAAATCATTCCTCTTCCTTCATATTTATAAAAAGAAGAAGAAGAAGGTGACATCCCAGAGGATGAGAGAGGATTTCCTGCAGGGAGAGGGAGGAACAAAATGTTAAAGGCTTTATCATTGCATTAGAGCAGATAATTAGGCAATTAGAATGATTAAAAGTTGACAAAGCACCAGACCCAGATGAATTACAACCCACAATCCTGACAAAAGTATCAAGGGAAAGAGAAAAGCCTCTGGTGAAGAACTGTTGATACCTCTTGAAAGACAAGCTAGCTATTGTTGTTTATGTGCAGTCTACAGCCTATGTAATTTGAAGCGTGGTGGCTTGGAGGAGGGAGTGAAGAAGACCTGTATGGGAGCAGAGGGAAAATTGTCCCTGGGGAAGATACTGAAAACACCCTCTGTTTGGTGCAATGTGGTTCATTCCAAAGCAATTCTTTTGTTCTTCAAAAGCAGTTTTCTAAGTGCCAGAGAGAAGTCATCTCTGGCAGGGATGATTTAGCAGTACCCAGAGGTGAGGTGACCTCCATCAAAGACAGGAAAATCATCCAAAGTGTTTCTTCACTTTGCTGGCAGAATTTTAACAGGAGGAAGGGAGAGTGCTGGAGATCCTGAAGGTCCTCTCCTCCCAGCACATAACTGAAGCAAATCTTTTTGCCTAGTGTGTTCTGAGCCTCAGTTTACTTGTATAAAACCTATTTTACAATAGCTATATTTACCACACAGAGGCATTATGAATCTCCAGGTAAAATTTCCACCAGCCTAAAGTGGGGCATGAAGACCTCACTGGTGGAAAGTCTTCACAGCAGGATTATATGAGCCACTCTCCTGATGTCTCAGAGTCAGCCAGCACTGCCTCAATATGGCAGAGGAGGAGACGACTTGGGTGCCTGATGGATGGGCTGATTCAGCAAATTCCCTGCTCAGGCATCATCAGTGTGTTCATCTCTTCTGGCAGAAACCCAGCAGGAGGGTGGCAGTGGAAATATCATATGCTTCCATTTAGAGATGTATTCTTATAATAGCACCTTGAGGTGCCAATGAGGTTTAGAGACCAGTTTTGATGAATGCTTCACAAACGTACATTAAAACACAGTCCTAGCCCTGATGAGTCACAGCTACTATATACATTCAAAGTATTGTTGTTGTTAATATTATCTTTCTTTATTTAGATTCAAGGACATGTTTCATTTTTTACCCAGAGCTAATTTTCCAACTTGTGATATCCTGTTCCCTGCCAGGCAAAAACAGGGCCCTGAGATGCCAACAATAGAGGGGGTTGGGGAATCTGGCTAAGAGCTCCTGCTTCTTCCAGTGAAACTGGAAGGAGAAGGGGTGGTTCAAAAGTGAGTCATTTCTTCTTTATCACTTTATGCTACCAAAGGCAATAAGATTGGTCCATGAGTTGCAAACTTTGCATGAGATCAGAGACCCCTAAAAAGCTGGGGTACAAGCAGTCCTTTTTTTATGGTCTTGACACATAAGATATGAGGAAGGAGACGAAACACAGGGGCAGCCTTAAGATGCTTTCTTTTTACCTTGTAAGGGGTTTAGATGATCATACAGAGGGTATAATTTCAGATAGTTAAATCTGCCAGGGACACAAATTGTGTGTTTGTTTGGGAAGGGGGGGTATTCAGCCAGTACAGAAAACAGAGTGAGCTGACTCATTTGCATGGGGTTACATGGCCTGTGCAGTTCCATGAAAAGAAATATTAAGAAGTGTAAGTGTTAATAAACCTCTTTGAAAACAATGTGAATAAGCAGGAAAGAAATTAGGGATAAAGTCACTAATTTGGTTTTGAAGGTGAAGATAATGTGATAATAGTGGGTTAATTTTCTCAAGGTTTATGGGCAGGCCCTGATGGATATTATTGCCTCACCATGACCCTTAACAGGCTGTTTCCTTACTCACCCACCTTCATTTTTATTGTTTACTTGTAGATTCCCTTAATGTCTGATGTTCATCTAGCTCATTTTTTTTTTTTGTTGGCTATAGAGGCTCTTTTCCTTCCAATCTTTGCTCTCTAGGGCTAACAATATGGCATTGTTACAACTGTAGAAGGATTGAACGCATAGCTGCCCAGATGGCTTTTGTTAACTCTCAATAATGTTAATGACTAAGTTGTTGGGTTTCTTGTGTTTTTCTGGTTCTTTTGATGATAAGAGTAAGTACTGGCTGAGTAGTCAAACCATTAGCCTAATACATAGGAGACCCAGGTTCAATCCCCTACTCTACCCAAGACTTCCTGTGTGACTTTGGCCAAGTCACTTTGATTTCAAAGGGAGTTGGGTGTCTAAATACCTTTGAAGATGTGAGCTTTAAGCTGTTTATATTTCTGTTCCCCATCTGTAACAAGGGTCTTCACAGGGATGTTGCAAGGATAAGTACATTAAAGATTGTGAGAAACTCAGCTACTATGAATAAGTATTATAAGTACCATATATCAGACACATACTGTAAAAATAGCCTATTTGCTAGTAACTGGTGAGCTCAGAGTTTCTAGTGCCCATGAATCAGCTGGCATATGTCTTATAAGAACAGTGCAGTAACCTCCATCAGAGACCAAATACCAGTAGGTCAGATCAATGGATTTATCTTGTCTTTATCAGGAAAGGGAACAAGGAAGGCAAGGTCGCTTTCTAAAATCAGACTTCCCACAAAACATGGCTGATGTTGATGAAGACAAGACAAATCATGTAGATGACCTATTAAGCCTCTGGTGAAAGTTATTAGGTTTCTCTCATTGCTCTGAGCAAGTATGCATGACAGACTGGAAAAAATGCCTAAGCTCTGTGTATCCTAGGGCTTTCACCTTTGTTACCACTGCACTATTGCTGAAAACTGAGCACTAGTATAAAGAGTCCTTTGTGCGGGGATGCAATCTGTAAGTTGGGCAAAGACACTGAATAACATTTTATGAGAAGCAGCACACATATCGCTATTTCAGTTGCTGCAGCAAGTCAGATGCATAGAATGAAAAAAAAAGAACTGGAAACAAATTCCAACTAATAAAAAAAGAGACTTTTTTAGTTGACTTTGAAGTTTTCATGCCAATCGCCTGTAGCAATAGAGAATTATTATATTCCCAGTGAAACATTATTATCAGGTGGATTCTTAACACAAAGACTCCTCAAGCCCTGAAGGCGGTTAGTCAATAAAATGTGAAATCTCAGAAATGCTGGATGAGGAGATGGTTATAAACTTCGTTTCTTCTTGTGGAAGAAAAGAGAAACATTTTTTAACATCCTTGTCTGATGTTTCTGCTAACAGATGCTCATTTTCATATTTTCCCCACTCACATCCTGCTCTTGTGATCAAATGAAAAACTATCTGTGCTATTTACTTAGTCCCTTTGCCCAGTCTGTGAGCCCTGCAGATGAAAGGCCCAATTCTACCTTTCCTAGGGCTTGTCTACACTGGCAATTTACAGTGCTGCAACTTTCTCACTCAGGATTGTGAAAAACACCCCCCTGAGCACTGCAAGTTTCAGGGCTGTAAAGTGCCAGTGTAGACAAAGCACCAGCCCTGGGAGCTATGCTACCAGTGCTAGTAGCATAGCTCATAGAGGTGGTTTTTTTTAGAAAGTGCTGGGAATAGCTTTTAGTTGTATGAGGAATTTCATTGAATGCACTCTATGTGAGTAAGGCCTGCAGAATGAAAATGTCCTTTCTATCTTCAGATATGATCCTGCAAGCCATCTGCACACAGAATCCATATGCTAGATGATGGAGTTCTGCTTACTGACAACTTGCTTTCATTTTAGGCTGAAGGGCCCAATCTTGCTCTTCAGGACAGGAGCCAAGTCTTTAATCCATCTGTACAGTGTCATGCACACTGTATAAATGATAGATAATTATCATAATTGTATGCAGCTGCATTAGGTTTAACCAGTTTATTCAAAAGAGGCTGCAGTCTGTTGTGATTACACAACCAATTGTGGTTAACTCTAGGAGCATTCACTGGTGCACAGGTGGGGAAAAGGGGCTCCTTCACATTGACTACAAAATGAGCTTTCTGAATATCCTCTACCTAGCTAGGAGGATTGCTAGGAACAGGTATGCTGTTGTCTCAACCTTAAACTAAATTTAATAGAAAAAGAACTGATGTACAATTGCTAGAGTGGAATGAGAGAGCAAGCTCTTGGCAAAAATAAGCTTTCGAGGTCTATTTTCTGTAAAGTGACTGGCAGGCTACCAAGCAAACAGAGATTCTATATTCAACAATTTCTTGAACTAATTTATCAAGGAGCTATGTAATATACTGTAGGCACAATGCTACCCAATTCCCATTTTCTATTTTAGGATAACTATCCCCTGCTAACCTACTCTGGGTGTTTAGATTAAATGCAAAACAGAACAAAATTGATCCAATGTTAGTTTCCCAGGAAAAAAATCACAAAACAATAGAAAAGCAAAATTAAAACACTACTATTCCCTACCTGCAATGTTATCTTAGCCACATCTCGTTCATCCTTATAGAGGCATGACAGGAACAGTTTCACCTTCTTCCCTGCCCCAGGGGACTTGGGAAGACTAATAAGGCCAAATTAATCCTATATGTGGTAAAATCCACAGGAAGGCACTCCAGGGATGGAAATCTCTACCACAGCAACCTATCACAGAGCAGGGCTTGCCTCTAAAAGAAAAGGCCATAGGATACACCTTTAAACCTTGTGGATTTCCAGGGAATTGTGGCCTACCAAGGATTCCCATGGTTACTGAGGCTTGCTCATTTCTTCCATGGCATATCCTACCTCCATGCACTCCCCTGCATGGACTCAGCTTATGTGGGTCCAGAAGAAGGATAGACAGTGGTGTGGAGGTGGGTGAGACCGCCTTTCATGTGGGAAGGATGGAATCCACATGCCTACTCTGTGCACAGAAATTTAAGGGGGAAGGAAATTATCTGAGCCATAATCTAGGAGGCTTTTTGCATCACCCAAACCTTAGGCTCCTATGAAGGACAGTTACAGTCTGCGTCTTAGAGTGTGTCTACACTGCACACTCCTTAATGGTGGCATGTAGAGTACATATGCTGCACACACACACCCCTAGCATGTGCATAAATAGCAGTATATACAGTGAGGCACTGCTTCGATGACTAAAGATACACCTGAACCCTTAGGGTATGTACCCTACATGGCTCTCTACATACCCAAGCAATGCCTTCCCCATCTACACTGCTATTTTTAGCAGTCTGGTGTCCTGCTGTAGGAGTCTTTCCCTACTACAGGGAAGGGTTCCCGCAGTGGGAAAGGCTCTGGTAAGGGCAGGAAGTGGGATAAGGCTCTGGTAGTTTTCTATTCCCTGAGCCTTTCTCTGCTACCTCCCTGCCCCACCGCCAGAGCCTTTCACTGCCACGTTAGCTACACATATCCCACATGCTGCCGCCAGCAGTGTGCAGTGTAGATATACCACTAACATGTTGTAGTCAGAAAAGATAGTCTTTTGGATTAGATTAATAGATTCATAGTTTAAGGCCAGAAGAGATCATCAGAACATGTAGTCTGACATTCTATATATAATAGGCCATTGAAATTCACCCAGTTATCCCTGTATTGAATCCAATAACTTGTTAGACTAATGCTTATTTTCTAGAAAAGCATTGAGTCTTTATCTGAAAACATCAAGCGATGGAGAACCCACCAAGTCGCTTGGTAATTTGTTCCAATGGTTAATCACCCTCACTATCAAAAATGTGACCTCAATTTCTAATTTGAATTTGTATGGCTTTAGTTTCCAGCCATTTGTTCTTGTAACACCTTTCTCTGCTAGACTAAAGAGCCCTTTAATACCCAGTATTTTCTCCCGTGAAGGTACTTACACACTATAACCAAGTCACCTCTCAGTCTTCTTTTTGATTAACTAAACAGAGTGAGGTCTTTAAGTCACTCACTATAAGGCATTTTTCCAGCCCTGGAGTCATTTTTGTGGCCTTTTTTCTGCACCTCCTCCAGTTCTTCAACATCCTTTTAAAATCTGGACACCAGAGCTGTACATACTATTCTAGTACTGGTATCACCAATTGTGATAAATGAAAGGTGTGTGGGGGGGGGTGTAGCTCCCTTTTATGGACATCCAGCCAGCCAGTTAGCTGTAAAATCCCTCTTGGTGTCTGTTCTCTGCTTGCTTTAGCTATAAAGGGTTAAAAAGCCCACAGGTAAAAGAAAAGGAGTGGGCACCTGAGCAAAAGAGCCAATGGGAAGGCTAGAACTTTTTTAATTGGGGGGGAAAAAACTTCACCTTTGACTGTTCTCTGGAGAAGGAGACATGGACCAGCAATACTGTATAAGGCTTGAACCAAGAATAACAATTCACTTCCATACCTAGAAAAAAATCATTGGACAGGGCATGTTTAAATAGACGCGATCAGGTTTCTTTCTTTATTTTGGTTTGTGGATCTTCTCTGTGCTAACCCGAGATGCTTTTGTTGCTTGTAACTTTTAAGCTAACCCCCCCAAAAGCTAAATTTTGGTAGCTTAATGTTTGGAATTGTTCTTTTAAAATCTAGGAAAAGCTTACGTTCCAGATGTATTTTCTGCCTTTTTGTTTTTAATAAAATTTACCTTTTTTTAAGAGCAGGATTGGATTTTTGGTGTCCTAAGAGGTTTGTGCATGTTGTACACTGGTAGCCACAGTTAATTTCCTTTGTTTTCTTTCTCAGCTCTTCCCCAGACAGGGAGAGAAAGGTCTTGAGGGTACCCCACACAGAGGAATTCCCAAGTGCTCCTTCCTGGGTCCAAGGGAGAGAGGGGTTGCATTTGGGTGGTGGCAGTATTTACCAAACCAAAGTCAGAGAAAAGCTGTAACCTTGGGAGTTTAATACAAGCCTGGAGTGACGTGTATTAATTTTTAAAATCCTTGTGGGCCCCTACCTTCTGTACTCAAAATGACAGAGTTGGGATTCAGCCTTGACACCAATGCTGTTTAAAAAAGTAAAAATCACCTCCTTACTTCTACTCATTCCACCTCGGTTCATATATTCAAGGATTTCATTAGTACTTTCTGCCACAGCATTGTCTGAGAGCTCATGTTGAGTGTCTTGTCCATTATAACCCCTAAATCCTTTTCAGAAACACTGCTTTCCAGGGTACAGTCTCTCATTCTATAGGTTTGGCCTGCATTCCTTGTTCCTATAAGAAATGCAAAATTACACCTGTCATAAACGGATAGTTAAGAGTTAATGGAACAGAAGTACTTCATATCTCTTTTGCCTGGAAAGGGTTAACAAGATCAGTGAGCCAGGCTGTCACCTGACCGGAGGACCAATCAGGGGACAGGATACTTTCAAATCTTGAGGGAGGGAAGTTTGTGTGTGTGCTGTTAGTTTTTTGGTTGTTGTTCACTCAGGGGGATCAGAGGGACCAGACGTGCAACCAGGTTTCTCTCCAATCTCCCTGATACAGGTTCTTATAGATTCAAAATAGTGAGTACTAGGTAAATAAAGTGAGTTAGGCTTATGTTTGTTTTCCTTATTTGCAAATGTGTATTTGGCTGGAAGGTTGGTATTTTGCTGAAAAGATTTTAATTTGTACTTGTATACTTAGGCTGGGAGGGTATTCCCAGTGTCTATAGCTGAAAGACCCTGTAGCTATTCCATCTTAAATTTACAAAGATAATTTTTACTGTTTTTCCTTCTTTAATTAAAAGCTTTTCTTGTTTAAGAACCTGATTGTTTTTTTATTCTGGTGAGACCCCAGGGGACTGGGTCTGTATCCACCAGGGAATTGGTGGGGAGAAAGGAGGGAAGGGGGAGAGAAAGGTTAATTTCTCTCTGTGTTAGGATTACTTTCTCTCTCAGGGAGAATCTGGGAGGGGAAGAGAGAAGGAGGGGGGAAGGTGAATTTTCCTCTCTGTTTCAAGATTCAAGGAGTTTGAATCACAGTAATCTTCCAGGGTAACCCAGGGAGGGGAAGCCTGGGAGAGGCAACGGTGAGGAAAGGGTTTACTTTCCTTGTGTTAAGATCCAGAGGGTCTGGGTCTTGGGGGTCCCCGGGCAAGGTTTTGGGGGGACCAGAGTGTACCAGGCACTGGAATTCCTGGTTGGTGGCAGCACTACAAGTACTAAGCTGGTAACTGAGCTTAGAGGAATTCATGCTGGTACCCCATCTTTTGGACGCTAAGGTTCAGAGTGGGGAATTATACCATGACAACACCTCTATTACAGCACATATTGTTTGAATCAGTTCAGTTTACCAAGCAATCCTGTTCAGTCTTGGCAGTCAAAAGACTTTTATGCCACTCTGATTGTCCTTCGCTGTCGTAACTTGTCCAACTATCTAAGCCAGAATAGCACAAGGTACCTAGAATAGGTCTGAGGATCTAGTCCATTATGAAAACTGTCAGCCTGAAAAGTGAATGCTTTGGAAAAGCTGTGCACAGATACCACTGTGACGGCTGTGCTAGGACTACATTAGCTCAAATAAACCTGATTGCATGAAGTCAGGATTAAAATGTTAACTATTTTGTAACTTTAACTATTGATGAACATGAGTAATTTATATTATATTAAACATTAATCTCAGCAGGGTCATTTTATCAGTCCATCTGATCTATATACTTGCCAAAATTTTATCTGATATAATTAACCAGACCTTTGTTGTTCACCACCAACAGAAAACTACTTTTTTCCCCCCCTTTTAGGATGAGCTTCACAAAAATAGTGGCATCAAAAGGTAAACTGCTTCAAAACAAGTCAATAGCATGCATCACTGAAATAAGATGAGGATCTACCTTTACAGCCATAAGTAATGACCTCTGCAAACACAATGATCAGCAGTTCTATTGACAAGTGACCACCATCAGTAATATTATGCAATTTGAAAGCCAAAAGAAACAAAAACAAGCCTCGATGACTAAATTCATTCCCAAAACTCAGGAAAAAAATAGTAACATTTCATTAGTATAATTAAGCAGTAAATATTGAACATAATTGTTTTAAAACCACCTAACCATAGCTTGCATGCCAACTAACTTTGGGGCATAGATACAAGTCATTTAATAATAAAAAAAGCCATTTATAACTAAGCAACTGGCCATTAACATCAATTATCACCACTATAATCCAAGGATTTAATTTATAACTATGTTAAAACTGATCCCAAGAATATTCACCTTTGAAAAATTGCCGCTTTTAGAGGAATTTGCTCAACAGTTAATTTTGTCAGTTATTAAGCATGCACAGTTGTGTTTTAGAAAAATCAGTAGGTATTTCAACTGGATAATAAGGTACCCAGAAATCTAATTTTTTACAGTTGTCTTTCCCTTACAGCTTTAATGTCAATTACTTGAAATACTAAAGGTACTATCATTATGTTCTATTTGTAACCCCCTTCTCAACAGATTTAGGGAATATACGCATTTACTGGCAGGTCACTTCTGAGGGTATAGGTACGTAAATGATGTTTGCTTTATTTATGCTAAGATGGTAGGTTAACATAACCTTCGGTTTGGCTGGGACACAAGAGTATGTTTTGGAAGCTATCAGCACAGGTAAAACTTCAATAAGTAGCCTTACTCCCAACACTCCAGTTAACTCCCATTTACTTTGGGATAGTTCTTGTGTTAAACCTCTTTGCTGGATCTTTAATGAAGTTTAAAGTTTTAGTTGCATTTGCATCAGGAATTTTAAGAGGGGTTCCCACCATTGGTCTACCTCTAGCCAGTCTAGGAATAGTGGGAGTGGTAGTGCAGACAGGTGTTTTTACCACCAGGTCACCAAACCCAGATCAAGGAATAGGCTGTCATACACTCACTAATTGTAGATGATGAATCTTGTTGTCTTGTATTGCCCTGGTCAACACTATGGACTAGAGGCTATTGTACTCTGTCTCACACCAAAACAGTTTATGCTCTTACCAGCTGATATAGAATGACATCACCTTTGGCAACATCCTTACTAGTTGAGCGGCTTTTGACACGTTTACTTTCCTTATAAGGCACTGTTTCAGCAGATCAGATAAGTAAGAGCTTTGGTAGAGCAACAGGCTTATTAGAAGCAGCACGAGAGGGGCAACCATGACAGCTAGCAACCTATAGTGTTGACAGGATTTTGTTTGGTTTTTTTTTTTTGTTTGTTTTAAGTCTGCATCCTCTATTCGGACCAAGAGTAGAAAATGCCATGTCAGTATTAAAGGTCGCTTAGTTTATGAGTGCATGCATTGTCAGGAATTCGTAAGCAGAAAGACGTCCACTCACAAGGTGGTTCTCAAAGTTTGGGTGCCAAGTCTCAGTAGGGGAGTTTGTCAGTCCACATCTAGACCAGGTTCCAAAATCAGTATTTACTATGTCCTGTAATGTATGCTCACATCTAGCAATCCTACCACACTACTGTTCCTCCAAACTACCATCCAGCACATTTGGACGTTCATAGGGCACACTGGCTATGCAAGTACCAATTAGCTATGCTTTGATTAAAGTGATGCATTTTAATTAACTTCATTAGTTTTATTTTTTAAGTAAAACTTATAAAATGGTGCTGCACTAAGATGAGAACTTTGACAACAATAACAATATGCAGAGTTCTAGATTGCAATTCTGTCGAAAAGGAAATTTTCCCTTTGTATAGAATTACAATGTACTAGTGGTGTCCATATACTATGGGCCTGATTTTCAAAGGCGCCGAATAATATTCATGTCTCCTATGGCCTTCAACTTGAGTTGTGGGCCCTCACCACTTCTAAAAGACCAGACTTTATGATGACTTAGGCCTTATTCTGAAAGATACTCAGGCACCTAAGGAAACAGATGCCAAGTGGGATTTTCAAATAGGAGTCAGGCACCCAGGTGCACCTAAATACTTTTTAAAGTATCGCCCTTAGAAACAGAGATTCAAGAGTAGTTTCCCGCTGCCCCTCCCCACAGAAATCTCACTGTTATCACCTCATTAGGCTCAGGCTTCATTACAATCCATATAAAAATTTAAAAGTGATTACATATGACTTAATTTAAAAAACACCCAAACCCTCCATCTTCTTGTCTTGTCTTTCAAGTGGTCTAACAAGTCATTTTGGTAATTAATGTGCCAGTACTTTATCAACTTGACAATTCATCCTTTTGTTTTCAGCTACAATCAATAGGTACAACAGTAATGTTTCAGTTATTAAACACAACCATGTTTAATATAGTGTGCTAACAACGTAAGGAGCTCATGACTGGGGGCATTATTTTGTCATTGGCAAACTGGAAGCTGGCTTCTCCTTTTCCTTGTACAAGTACTTGGGGAAAGATAATGAGGCAGTGCTGGAGCAGGCCAGCCAGGGTCCTCAGCAGAAAAGTCTGTAGAAGACACCTGGGCAACACCTGGGAGCAAGGAAGACTCCATGCCCAGTCACTGTGGCACTAAGATGGTAACCCAGTTGGAAGAGGAGGGAATGTACTGATTTCTTTTCTAGTTCTGTAAAACAATATCTGTTTGTATTCTGTTATTGTAACTATTGCATTTCAAGAGCCTCAGGTAATAAAACCCTTAAGGAAGAACACACCTAACTTCCTGGACTGTTTAGTCTTGAATATTAAACAGCTGACCCAGTCTATCAGCTCATACAGCTGTTCTGTGAGGTAGTCACTCTGGAGTACTTTTACTTCATTTCTGAGAAATATAATAAACAGCTTAATCCTATTCTCCTTTGAGGAGCTTTGAATGACTGTTGCTAACTGAGCTCATTCCATTGCTTAGTGCCAGAATCTTTATTTTTCTGCCTTTGTTTAAAAATACTGCTATAAAAATACAGTAAAGCTGTTTGTTTCTTTATGGATAAATTATATGTGATATGGTATGCAGTGTGCTTTATTAAAATGCACTGGCATTCTTTTCTGCTGCTATGTTTTTGAGATTAATTCATTAAACTGTTATTTTGCTGTGATTTTGTTAGTCACTTTTTATCTGTTAGAATGGATGTTCCGACACATCCATGCCTTATGTCTCCTCTCTCCCCCATCCCTTCTATATCTTTGGCAATAAAATAAAGTTGTGTTGGTTGTCCAATGAAAAAAATCCAGACATCAATTGAGTATCAAAATACTCATATCTGCCTCAGCCTTAACACAAGATTTGTCAACAGCCACTACCACCAAATTTTATAATGATTAAAAAAACTGCTTCTGTGTCACCATCCATTCAAGAACGTAAAATGATATTTCCAACATAAATGAAGTTAGTCTCATAACACCCTTCTGGGGGAAATATATTATTTTACAGATGAGAAAACTGGTGCACAGGGAGATTAAGTCAACATTTTCAACAGTTACCACCATTTTGTTGCCTCTGTATTTAGAGGCCCAGCCTGAGACAGGCAGGGCTTGACTTTTATACGTGCCAAGCACCTTCTACTGCAAACAAAATCAATGGTAGCTGAAGGTGCTCAGCACCTCTGCGAATCAGGACTTAAGCGTCTCAGGCTGAACATCCAAAAGTTGAGGCATGCAAACTCAGTGGCTATTTTTGAATGTGACACCCAAAGGCTCAGAGGATCAGGCCAAAAGAAATCTGATGAGGTTCAACAAGGACAAAAGACATATCTGGCTTTAATACTAAGCTTGATAAGTTTATGGAAGGGATGATATGATGGGATAGCTTAATTTTGTCAATTGATCTTTGATTATCAGCAGATAAGTATGCCCAGTGGTCTGTGATGGGATGTTGGATGGGATGGTGTCTGAGTTACTGCAGAGAATTCTTTCCTGAGTGCTGGCTGGTGAGTCTTGCCCACATGCTCAGGGTTTAGCTGATCGCCATATTTGGGGTCGGGAACGAATTTTCCTCCGGGGCAGATTGGCAGGGGCCCTGGAGGTTTTTCACCTTCCTCTGCAGCGTGGGGCATGGGTCACTTGCTGGTGGATTCTCTGCAGCTTGAAGTCTTCAAACCACAATTTGAAGACTTCAATAACTCGGACATAGGTTAGGGATTTGTTACAGAAGTGGATGGGTAGGGTTCTGTGACCTGCTTTGTGCAGGAGGTCAGACTAGATGATCATATTGGTCCCTTCTGACCCTAAAGTCTATGAGTCTATGAGACAACAGAGTCCTGACCTTATGAGGAAAGAATCCTAGGCAGTGCTACAGACTGGGGACCAACTGGCTTAGCGGCAGTTCTGCAGAAAACGACTGGGGATTACAATGGACCAGAAGCTGCATATGAGTCAATAGTGCGTCCTTGTTGCCAAGAAAGCTAACAGCATATTGGGCTGCATTAGTAGGAGCATTTCCAGCAGATCAAGGGAAGTGATTATTCTCCTCTATTCAGCACTAGTGAGGCCACATCTGGAGTATTGTGTCCAGTTTTGGGCCTCCCACTTCAGAAAGGATGTGGACAAATTGGAAGGAGTCCAACGGAGGGCAATGGAAATGATTAGGGGGCTGGGGCACATGACTTATGAGAAGAGGCTGAGGTAACTGAGGTTATTTAGTTTGCAGAAGAGAAGAGTGAGGGTGGATTTGATAGCAGCCTTCAACTCCCTGAAGGGAGGGTTCCAAAGTGGATGGAGCTCGGCTGTTCTCAATGGTGGCAGATGACAGAACAAAGAGTAATGGTCTCAAGTTGCAGTGGTGGAGGTCTGGGTTGGATATTAGGAAAAACTATTTCACCAGGAGGGTGGTGAAGCACTGGAATGAGTTACTTGGGGGGAGGGTGTAGAATCTCCATCCTTTAGAGGTTTTTAAGGCCTGGCTTGACAAAGCCCTGGCTGGGATAATTTAGTTGGGGTTAGTGCTGTTTTGAGCAGGGGGTTGGACTAGATGACCTCCTAAGGTCTCTTCCATCCCTAATTGTCTATGATTGATAAGTCTTGGCAGAGTTGGGAGTAGTATCCTAGTCTCCTGAATCCCTGCTTTGTGCTTTCACAGCAAGATCATATAGTTCCTGATTCAGTCTGAAGCTGATCTTATTACTAACAAAAAGATAAAGCCTATCTCACATCTCAGCGTGTCATGCTCAGCCTTGATCAGAGATATCACATGCTGGGACCTTTGATCTTTGCTGCCTGCTCCTCCATATTAAAATGAGGACAGCTATAATGTACTTCATCTTATTCAAACCTTAGTCTCCTGAGAAACTGCCAATACAACCCATAGCTGGTCAAAGAGCTGGCACTCTGACAACACAGCAGAAGAAATACATGGGCATGCTGATACCACCCAGAAATGGGGAAAGTGTATTTACATCCTGCCGCTCCCTGTGAATATATCAACACTGGAAGCAAGGAGTAAGAGAGATCAAAAGAGAAGCAGCAGCACAGATATACTGATCTTCCATCTGATTCTTGGTAACTCAAAGAAAAATTATTTGCACAATCAACAGGAAGTGAGAAAAGTAAGAGAAGTGAGTGACACAGCTTTGAGGCCTTCAGATGAGAGAAAGAGGTTTGCACAGGATGACACAATAATTTGGTTAGTAAAGATTTTTGTGTTTGATTCTGAAGGATACAGGAAAAGGACAATGAGATGGACTGGATGTAGGTTACCTGAACCTGGTTTATTGACATAGAACACAGAATAAAATTTAGTCCTGGGTACTGCTGCCAATTTTCTAATCGCACAAAATCAAACACTTTTGCCCCAGCCCTTTTCCAAAGCCCCCCCCTCATTCACTCCATCCCTCCCTCCCTCTGTTGCTCACTCTCCCCTACCTTCACTCACTTTCACCAGGCTGGGACACAGGCTTGTGGCGCGAGGTCTCCAGCTGGGAGTGCAGGCTCTGCAGTGAGGCTGGGGATGAAGGATTTAGGGTGCAGGATGGGGCTCCAGGCTGGGGCAGAGGGTGGGATGCAGGAAGGGGTGTGGGCTCTGACTGGGGGTGTGGGCTGTGGGTGGGGCTGGAGATGAGGAATTTGGGGTGCAGGAGGGGGCTCAGGGCTGGGTCAGGGGATTGGGTGCGGGAAGAGGTGCAGGTGTGGGCACCAGGAGTGAGTTAGGGTACGGGAGAGGATTCCAACCTGGGGCATATCTTAGGCAGCTTCCTGTCAGTGGCACAGCAGGGCTAAGGCAGGATCCCTGCCAGCCCTGACTCCGCGTGGCTCCCGGAAGCAGCCGGCATGTCTCTCAGGCTCCTAGTGGAGAGGCTAGGAGGCCCTGTGTGCTGCCCATGCCCACAAGTGCTGCCCCCACAGCTCACATTCACCATAGTTCCCAGCCAATGGGAGCTGCATAGCCAGTGCTCGGGGCAGAGGCAGCATGTGGAGCCCCTGTAGCTACCCCTGCACGTAGGAGCATGACAACTGCTACTGGCTGGAAAATGTGTCGGTTGCAGTTTGTGCCACTACACCAGCCGCTTCCGGGAGCTGTGCGGAGCTAGGGCACGCAAGGAGCCTACCTTAGCCCTGCTGTACTGCAGACTGGACTTCAACAGCCCGGTCAGCTGTGCTGACAAGAGCCGCAAGGGTCCCTTTTCGACTGGGCGTTCCGGTCAAAAACTGGACAAGTGGCAACCCTAGTCCTGGGACTTCTATTTTTCCCTCTGAGTCTGCTCTCTGCAGCTCTTCCCTGCCTTTGCAGGTCAATCTCTGCCCTACCTGAGTGGAGTCTTTTCTTGCTCCCACAGAGTAAGCTCTCTGTGACCCTCAGCCTTTTTTATCTGGCTTCCAGGCCTACATGCTGCTCTGTAGTTTGAAAGAGCCTCTTATTTACTACAGCTTTTCTATTGTGTCTGCCACAGCTTCCTCTGCTTGTTTCTCCCTGAACATTCCTCCCCACTAGGGTTGCCAATTTTCATTGGATATATTCCTGGAGATTTCATCACATTACATAATCTTTAATTAAAGATTAAACTTTAATTCCTGGAAACTCCAGACCAATCCTGGAGGATTGGCAACATTACTTCCCACTGCAGCTTTCTGCTGCTCTTGTAGGAGAAGCAATTGATTCCTACTCAGGTGGACCTACCTAATAATTTAGGGTTTGTAGCTGGCCACAGGCCTCTAGCTCTTAAAGGGGTAAGTCAGCTTGTTACAGATTACAAGCTTGTTCATCTCGCACATTCCTCACAGATACAGGACTCTAAGAATACTTTTTGATCTGGATAATCAAAATGAGCATGTAAATTCTATAGGTATTTGGGTTTAAAGCAATCAATCATGTGTATGTGCTATATGTCACTGGATAACATAAAGGCATTTCCTGTACACAGATATTGGGAAACTGCCAACCTCAGAGTGACTAGGATTTTATTTCCTTTACATAACTAGCAGCTAAATAAAGATGAGAGGTAAAGCAATAGAAACATCTAATATTGTCAATTTTGAACATAATCATTAAGATTCTGATTCTAACTAAGCATTGACTTCAGTCGGTTTTAGATTATGCCCTACACTCCTAGGTCAATGGCTTTCAAAAGTGACTCATGTGTGCTTCTATTTTTGCATGCTCAACTTAAGATTCCCCAAAGTATCCCAATTTTTCATATATTTATAGAAAATAAAATTCCCTCTTAAAAGCTGGGGCCTTTAAAGTATCTTAAATTGGGTTCCCATAAGTTGAGGCACCCAAAATTACTTGTCCTCTGCTTTAACCCTGGACAGAGGTACAACTTATAAAAGAGCCATGGCGCATACAGAACAGAAAGCTTGCACAGAGCCCAAAATATTGTTAAATTTACAAATAATTTTGGCTTTTTTTTTCTTAAAAACAAGAGAGAAATGATAAGTCTTAACTGGAAAAATCTCTCATTGTCTTTGAATATTACTACCAGACTTTCTGCATAACCAAGGGCTCTGTAGCCTAATTACTTCTGGGAGAAACACTTGAAGTGTAATCCTGGTCCTAGCAGAAAATGGGAGTTTGGTCTTTGACTTCAGTGGAGCCAGGATTTCACCCCAATGAATAGTTATGATGTGGCAATAGGACTGCAAATAGTTCACCTAGCTTTGGTAACAGAGAAATTCATTGAGCCTAACTTTTGTTGTTGTTAAATTTAAGTTGCAACTGTCCATTTTCACTCCTCAACTGTTCACGTTTTATGAAGAAAAATTAAAAATGAGCTAAATTAGGAAAATTAAATTAGAAGCAAAAAATCCAATTATCTAGCCAAATCATATCCGCCCAGTCAGACTTTACTTGTTTGCCAAGACCATTATTGTTAGTAAAATTGCTGTGTGTATTTGTGTGGCTGTCATAGTCACACCTTGATGAAGTCTAGAAAATTAAACTAATGAGACTCGTAGTGATTTATGAAAACAGCCTGGAAGGTGATTTAGTTATTTGCTCATAAACAACTCCTCACTCCACTTGTTTTACAGATCACAAGAGCTCTTCCAATGTTTCTTCAAAATAATTCACAATCCAAAATTGCTAATGTTTGTCAGAGTAATTGAATTAAAATGACAGTATTTTGACTTCCCACCTGTCTTGCCCCATATCCAAGAGTACAGTGAGAACTTCAGAAGTGCTGGAGCAGTCAGTCACCTATCTGTGACACTTCCTCTCTAGATCTTATTACAAAAGAGCTTTACAAATTCAGCCTCCTTCAAGTTTTGTCTTTTATCCAGAGGGCCAAAGTGGTGCCTATCTCTGAACTTCTGTGATCCTGCTATCTTGTATGTTTGCGTAAAAATCCCTTAACTTTAGAAGTATTGCATGGCAGAGCTGAAGCATAGAGGATTTATTGCTAGACTAGAGAGGCTTGGATTAAAATTTCCTTTGGCATTAAATTCAAGTGAAACGATTTCCTTTTTGCTATAGGTTAACCATAAGTCACAACATTATTTAAACACCTAATTTAATTTTGCATAATTCTGTGTGTAATTATTTCAAAGACAATTACATGGTAGTTTAAAATACCCAAAGGAACTTACAGTCATTGTTTTGCAATCTTTATCTCAAACAGCATATATTTTAAGCAAGCTGTATTGTAACTTTACTGGAATATGAAACAGCACCATGATTATTTGGAATGCAACATATAACATGAAACTGAGACCAAACCCAACACATCAGGAATTAGTCTACCTTTGTAATTGATTGCAGTGGAAAAGTCATTTGCATACTCGTGTTAAAACTGTTATAGTAGTTGCTGGGAATACCATGGAGGTAAGATTCTTATCCCCTAACAAGGAAAGCACACTTCATATTGCTCTGCCCTGATACCTCTGGCCAATTCAGGAATAATATTGCTAGCCTCTGGAGGAAGTCACATCTTTCCTTCCTCTGTTGAACGGGTGGTTGTCACAGTCCAGGATGATTTACAGGAAAGTAAAGCTAAAAGAACGGTGCTTGGGAAGAAATTGGGTTTGTAACAGAGGACCTCCTATGGCCTGGGGAAAAGACTTATAGGGAAGAAATTTTAGCAGAGCTTAGGTTTGCCAACTTTATAATATTTAAAAACCTGACACTCCAGCAGGAATGCCAGAACCACCCCTGCCCTCGCCCTTGAGGCCCTGCCCCTGTTCCAAAGCCCCCCACCCATTCACTCCTCTTCCACCCTCCTCCTGTCGCTTACTGTTCTTCTCTTTCTTCCCCCCCCCAACCCTCCAGCCCAGGTGTCATAACCTTAGTCCCAGATTTGGACCTTAGCGTCCAAAATATGGGGGTTAGCATGAAAACCTCCAAGCTTAGCTACCAGCTTGGACCTGGTACTTGCTGCCACCACCCAAAAAATTAGAGTGTTTTGGGGCACTCTGGTCCCCCTGAAAAACCTTCCCTGGGGACCCCAAGACCCAAATCCCTTGAGTCTCACAACAAAGGGAAATAATCCTTTTTCCCTTCCCCCCTCCAGGTGCTCCTGGAGAGATACACAGACACAAGCTCTGTGAAACTACACAGAGTGACTCCCCCTCTCTGTTCCCAGTCCTGGAAACAAAAAGTACTTTCCTATTCCCCCAGAGGGAATGCAAAATCAGGCTAGCAAATTCAACACACACACAGATCTCCCCCCTGATTTCTTCCTCCCACCAATTCCCTGGTGAGTACAGACTCAATTTTCCTGAAATTTCCCAGTAAAGAAAACTTCAACAGGTCTTAAAAGAAAGCTTTATATAAAAAGAAAGAAAAATACATACAAATGGTCTCTCTGTATTAAGGTGATGAAATACAGGGTCAATTGTTTAAAAGAATATTGAATAAACAGCCTTATTCAAAAAGAATACAAATCAAAGCACTCCAGCACTTATATTCATGCAAATACCAAAGAAAAGAAACCATATAACTTACTATCTGATCTCTTTGTCCTTACACTTAGAAACAGAAGACTAGAAAGTAGAAACTATTTCTCCAAAGCTCAGAGAAAGCAGGCAGCCAGAAAACAAAGACTCAGACACAAACTTCCCTCCACCCAAAGTTGAAAAAATCTGGTTTCCTGATTGGTCCTCTGGTCAGGTGCTTCAGGTGAAAGAGACATTAACCCTTAGCTATCTGTTTATGACACCAGGTCAGGAGGGATTTGCCAGCGGAGCTGGGGCTGGGAGCTGCAGTGCCTGATGCAGATAGGAGGCAGCTCAGATCGAGTACGGGCTGGTGCAAGTGATGACCCAGTGCCTCCCACCTCCCCTGCCCGCAGTATCCAGACTTTGGGTATTTGGTCAGTAGATCTGACCTGACACTATCAGGTCCCCTTTTTGAGCAGACTTGACACCTGGCCACCCTAGCAAAACCGCACATTCGGAAGATCATACTACATTCACTATACTGTATTACATACAATCTTATGTGATCTAATTAACTGAAACAGTGGAAATAAGATAAAGAAATTCTTTAGCTGAAAATAATCTTTTCATGATGCCCCAAACAGGTATGTGAATCTGGATGAATCTAAAATAAGCTTTTCTTCATTCTTGAAGCAATTACATAACAATAGCTATAGTGGCTTCATAAGGCATTACCTGGGAGCACACGTATTTGATATGGTATGATGAGAGTCCCTGCAAATTCTAAGGGCAGGCTAGAAGAAATCAAAATACGTTGCCTATTGAGAGAAGCAGACTATCCTTTCATTTTGCTGGAACCAGATAAGGCCTCATTTTTGAGTGGATTCTTACAATTATAATTAGTGCTCAAACTCTGATTTACATTCTTGCTATAAAAGTTAATATTTTTACCATGTCAGATAACCATGGATCCATGTCAAAAATGGATTCAGATTTAATATTAAAAGCATTGCAGTTCATAATGCATATGCAGAAGGCTTTATTACAAATATTAATGTCTCATACTTAGTATCTTTTGTATTAAGATAATGCTATATGACTTATTAATGTAATTGTGATTATTTTTTGTCAATAGCCTCATTGGAAATTTGTTTAATCAACACATTTTTAGTACATTCTAAATCGCCATTAGTCAGAAATGTAGGATGCCTTTTTATCACTTTTCATATTTAACTCACATTTGCAAGATAAATATCTTGCTTCTATCATTGCAGGGGATGCTAAAAATATTTGTAACTGTTGATTCTCAGCAAAAAGACATGACTGTGGCCCATAAATGAATCACTTACAGCTAAATCTATGGCTGGTTACTGGCTAAACATAACAGATAAAATATTAAGATAGTAGATAGGCGTTATGTGAGTCAAACTTACCATTTATTAGTTTGGTGTGAACACTTGCTACATAATATGTTGAACAAATATCTCTACATGACAACAGCTGAATCAGTCCATTGGAAAGAAGTAGGTGATCTGTTCAGAACTGAACTTGGATAAGTATCCATTAAAGGATCCTAAAATTTCAGTCATCTTTTAAGTTCTATGGAAATACTTGTGACTGCCACATGAATATCAAATTAAATCTTTATGATTAATGCTGTTACAATGAATACCAAATCACCCGGCAAAATAGCGCCCCCCAAATGAATTCATTATGGTCAGTGCTGCTAAAATAAATGTCAAAAAAACTCAATGATGAGATATTTAAACTAAAGTGCTACCCTGAAGTCCATCTAGCATAAACTTTAGCATACAGACAACAGTCATTTACTGCACAAACTGCAAGTAGAACACCAGCAGCCTAGTAACATGAGATCAGAGCAACAAACAGAGAATTAGATGGCTATCTCCCATTATTCTTAATAGGAGGTGCAAGCCTACTGTATTAACAGAATATGCTGCTGTTGGAAGTCTAACAGTGCATGATGCTGAAAATAACTACATAAGACTAAGCCCAATTATGTGACCGATCTTCGTTTCCAGTTCCAGTATATTTGTCTTAATAATCTAAAGGTTAATCCAAAAGAAGCACAAGCACCTATATTGGACTAGAGGATCAGATACTACTGTGTAATAAATGGGAGTGTACTGTGACTTACTACATCTACAGTTCCTTGTGGCTATACAAGCTAGAGGGATAGCTCATGGATATTAATGTACTCAGAGACTGTAACTCACTTCGTGGAATGGCTGGCATGGTCAAGAATTGCAAATACAGTAATTAGCAGTGAGTTCACAGATCTTCATAGTGCCGTTAAGAGTCATGCGCCTCAAGGCCATTGTTTATTCAACTTGAGGGAGGAAAATTGGAAGGAAAGCATCAGTGATTTTTCTCTACAGCAGAGCTGTGCTCTGAAAATCTTTAATCAGTGCTGCAATAATAGTGTCTGTCCCAGTATAAGATGTTGTAGTAATTTCTGCCAGAAAGCCACATTGTACAGAAGGAAAAATTATTGCATTTGTGAGAGCACATTTAATCAATTTAGCTCTCCAAATCTAGGTATGTTAGTACAGTACTCAGAGTCATTCACACTCCGATTGAAATCACACTAACCTTTATTGTGCCATATATGCACAGGACACCATTGGGTATTTTCTTTTAGGCTTAAATTTTGCCACTGGGTAGCAGTACATAACTGTGACATTCTGTGGTGAGGCAGCTAGGATTTTCCACATCTATATAGTGGTGCAGTTTAAAATCTATGGAGTCGCATAAAATAAAAGCTGCATAATTTCTCACTGCCACATAAATCTGCTGTCTGGCTGTACTTTAGGAAAACAACAAAGAAAGTAAATGCAAAAACATATGTTAATACATCTGTATCATTTATGAACTGTTATTGTTTGTTAATGTTATTGTGGGACAAGTTTGCAAGGCACTTAACATACACAAAAGGAGACAAGGACCCGAGTTAGAATTTAATAACCTGGAAAGTTCCTGTTAAAAATGGAGAAATAAAATTTTTGTTAAATATTCTAGGAATCTAAATTACTTAGTAAAATAGAAAAATAAGAAAATGCAAAAACATAGTTTTCAGTGTCCAAATGAACTCAGACAGATTATACATTGTGAACCAAATTATTTATTCATTGATGTCAATCTGCCTGATTCTCTTCCACCTTGCACTTTATGTAGTAATTTGCACCTGTGCAAAGTGGTTGGAAGACACTACCATTCTGATTTGGTGGCTCTGTACACTCACTTTGCACTCAAGTACATGATTACACAGGGTGAAATGCACTACAGAAAAGGCTTAATGAGATGACCTGGGTAATGGAAGTGAGACTGAGACCATGAAGAGCCCCATCCTGCAGTCACTGGTAAAATTTTCAACAGTGCCTACATGGTTTAGGAGTCAAAGTCTCATTTTCAAAACTGATTTAGGTACTTATGGCTAGCTCTACAAAGGGACTTAAATGCCATTTCAGGTGCTAACATCCAACATTTATGCTTCACGGAAATACTCCAAAGCCTGTCAACTGCTGCCTAACGCTGTAGGCACCTACATTTCCTCCACTGGAGGTGCACAAAACTCCCTAAGTCCTGATGCCACCAAGCTGCTCGATGCCCTACTGGGTGCCTATGCCTGGCAGCATTCTCAAATTAGGCATTCCCCACCTATCTTGTGTGCTGGGCCCAATTTGGTAGGCATTACCAGAGCATGCATACTGGATCGGGCCTTGCACAAATCAGGGTGACCAGAGCAGGAGGTTGGCTGGGTATACGTATATAAGAAAACTCAATAACCCAGTGGTTAGAGCACTGGCTCTCAATCTTTCCAGACAACTGCACCCTTTCAGGAGTCTGATTTGTCCTGCATACCCCCAAGTTTTACCTCTCTTAACTACTTGCTTACAAAATCAGACATTAAAATACAAAAGGGTCATAGCACATGATTACTGAAAAATGCCTTATTTTCTCATTTACAACATATAATTATAACATAAATCAATTGGAATATAAATATTGTATTTAAATTTCAGTATATGGTGTACAGAGCAGTATAAACAAGACGTTGTCTGTATGACATTTTAGTTTGTTCTCACTTTGCTACTGCTTTTTTTGTATCCTGTTGTCAAACTAGGCAAATCTCTAGATGAGTTGATATACCCCCTGGAAGACCTCTGTGTACTCTCAGAGGCAGGAGCGGTGCCAGGGTTTCTGACGCCCTAGGCAGACGGCCATTTCACCGCCCCCCGCGGGTCTGGTGGACCTACCACAGTCATGCCGGCGGACGGTCCGCTGCTGTGAAGGCTCCGGTGGAGCTGCCGCAGTGATGCTGGCGGGCAGTCCGCTGGTCTAAAGGCTCCGGGGGACCTGCCGCACTGCGGTAGGTCCACCGGAGCCTTTAGACCAGCGCACGGTCCACCGAAATGACTGTGGCAGCTCCACCACAGCCTTCACAGCAGCGGACTGTCCGCCGGCATAGAATCGTAGAATCGTAGATTATTAGGTTGGAAGGGACCTCATGACTGCAGTAGGTCCACCGGACCCGCGTGCCACCCCCCCGGCAAAATAGCACCCCCCAAAAAATTCTGGCGCCCTAGGCCATTGCGTAGGTCGCCTAAATGGTAGTGCCAGCCCTGCTCAGAGGTACACATACCCCTGGTTAAGCAGCAAAGAATCCTGTGGCACCTTATAGACTAACAGACGTTTTGGAGCATGAGCTTTCGTGGGTGAATACCCACTTCGTCAGATGCATGTAGTGGAAATTTCCAGGGGCAGGTATATATATATATATGCAGGCAAGCTAGAGATAATGAGGTAGTTCAGTCAGGGAGGATGAGGCCCTGTTCTAGCAGTTGAGGTGTGAAAACCAAGAGAGGAGAAACTGGTTTTGTAATTGGCAAGCCATTCACAGTCTTTGTTTAATCCTGAGCTGATGGTGTCAAATTTGCAGATGAACTGAAGCTCAGCAGTTTCTCTTTGAAGTCTGGTCCTGAAGTTTTTTTGCTGCAGGATGGCCACTTTAAGTTCTGCTATAGTGTGGCCAGGGAGATTGAAGTGTTCTCCTACAGGTTTTTGTATATTGCCATTCCTAATATCTGATTTGTGTCCATTTATTCTTTTTCGTAGCGACTGTCCAGTTTGGCTGATGTACATACCAGAGAGGCATTGCTGCCATATGATAGCGTATATTACATTGGTGGAGGTGCAGGTGAATGAACCGATGATGGTGTGGCTGATCTGGTCAGGTCCTGTGATGGTGTCGCTGGTGTAGATATGTGGGCAGAGTTGGCATCGGGGTTTGTTGCATGGATTGGTTCCTGAGCTAGAGTTACTATGGTGCAGTGTGCAGTTGCTGGTGAGAATATGTTTCAGGTTGGCAGGTTGCCTGTGGGTGAGGACTGGCCTGCCACCCAAGGCCTGTGAAAGTGTGGGATCATTGTCCAGGATGGGCTGTAGATCCCTGATGATGCATTGGAGAGGTTTTAGCTGGGGACTGTATGTGATGGCAAGTGGAGTCCTGTTGGTTTCTTTCTTGGGTTTGTCTTGCAGTAGGAGGCTTCTGGGTACACGTCTGGCTCTGTTGATCTGTTTCCTTATTTCCTCGTGCGGGTATTGTAGTTTTGAGAATGCTTGGTGGAGATTTTGTAGGTGTTGGTCTCTGTCTGAGGGGTTAGAGCAGATGCGGTTGTACCTCCGTGCTTGGCTGTAGACAATGGATCGTGTGATGTGCCCGGGATGGAAGCTGTAGGCATGAAGGTAGGCATAGCGGTCCGTAGGTTTTCGGTATAGGGCGGTGGTAATGTGACCATCACTTATTTGCACTGTGGTGTCTAGGAAGTTGACCTCCTGTGTAGACTGGTCCAGGCTGAGGTTGATGGTGGGGTGGAAGCTGTTGAAATCATGGTGGAATTTTTCCAGAGACTCATTCCCATGGGTCCAGATGACGAAAGCTCATGCTCCAAAATGTCTGTTAGTCTATAAGGTGCCACAGGATTGTCTGCTACTTTTACAGATCCAGACTAACACGGCTACCCCTCTGATACTTGATACCCCTGGTTGAGACCTGTTTTTCAAATCACACTCTGCCAGATTCCGAGCAGGGGCTTGAATTAGATCTTTCAGATCCCAGGTGAGTATCCTAATCTCTGGCTATTGGTTATAATAGATCCCTCCCTCCTTTTTGCCCCCTCTGTCCTCTCCCTGCTTTGAGAAAAGGCTGACCTGACTTATTTCAGAGTGGTAGCCGTTAGTCTATATCAACAAAAAGAATGAGAAGTACTTGTGGCACCTTAGAGACTAACAAATTTATTTGAGCAAAAGTTTTTGTGGGCTAAGGCCCATTTCATCAGATGCAAGCAGTGGAAAATACAGTAGGAAGATATATGTACACCGAGAACATGAAAAAATGGATGTTGCCATACCAGCTCTAACGAGACTAATCAAGGTGGGCTATTATCAGCAGGAGAAAAAAAACTTTTGTAGTGATAATCAGGACTCATTACACAAACTAAAAACTATTTCCCCATGCTGATTTTTCCCCTACTGTTACTCACACCTTCTTGTCAACTGTTTGAAATGCGCCACCCTGATTATCACTGCAAATTGATAATTGATTAGTCTTGTTAGGGTTGGTATGGCAACACCCATTTTTTCATGTTCTCAGTGTATGTATATATCTTCCTACTGTATTTTCTGCTGCATGCATCTGATGAAGTGGGCTTTAGCCTAAGAAAGCTCATGCTCAAATAAATTAGTTAGTCTCTAAGGTGCCACAAGTATTCCCTGTTCTTTTTGCTGACCTTACTTAGGCATCTGACTTCAAGACAGGGTTCACAGCTGTAAATCCTCAATGAGGTGCCTCACTACCATTGAGGGGTTGGTTCCACTTGGTTGGCTCCCCAATCAGTTTGCTGTCTTCTCTGAATCCAATTCTCAGATGCCTCATTCTCCCCATGCATCATATAGGGACCCTGGGTACCTAACGCAGGATTGTGAATTCCAGTAAGTGGTAGGGTGCCTAAAAGCAATTCCTAAATCTCTTTGTGGCTCTAACCCTCTAGAAGCCTGGATCCCATTCAGTTAAATTATGTTCCCAAGGGCCTAAGTCACTTTGAAAATGGGATTCTGATTCCTAAATCGATCAGATGCTTTAGAAAAAGTTACCCATTCATCCAAACTTGAACTGATTTGATGATCTATTGAGGCTGGGGGTGAGGGGCTGATTACAGTCTGCAGAAATGAGTAAACATTTTTTTTCAATTGTTTTAATTGTTTGATAGTTAAATATATATACAAATATGCCAAGTGGCCTAGCTTAACATTGCTATTGGAATCTCAGCTTTTGAATTTCCTGGCTGACTATTTGGGATACGTTTGAGATATTCCCTAAACCCAATCAGCTAACTAAATAGTCAATATAAGTCACGTTAGCCTGATCACATACATGCATCTAAAAAGGGGATAAAATCATTCAGTAAAAATAACTGTGCACAGTAGCAATGTTAAAAGCAAAATAGTGCTAGAGGTTTTTAGGGGTGTTTTCAGACTACCAAAATTAAACCTTATCTGTCAATGAAATAATTGCCAAGCTGTATTTCCTAAAGTCAAATCTGGGAGTTTTATGAGTACAATGTGTGTTAACCTGTTCAATTTCTATCAAAAAACAATTTGGAAAACATTTATTAGAGAAAAAAAGTCAATTCCAGACTCATGCTTTGTATACCTAGCAGACCCAATCTTAGCCCATAGCAAAGTTTTATGTGCAAGTTATAAACTCCTGAAAATAATGTCAATTCTGATAGATCCTTAACTATGGCAGAATTGCTAATAGGCATTGCTACAATAGTATTATGCTATTCAGAAGGGACCCTATGTGAATCTATGCCTAAATCTTCATGTCTTTGTGAGTTACTATAGAATTAGAAGGAGTAAAAGAATTAATTACATTTAGTGACCCCAATAAATTTAAAAAATTTTTCATCGCTCATTTCCCTGCATATTTAAAATATGAACAAAAAAAGCAAGGCTGTCGGACAGACAATATATCCCTCCTTTTGACATTGGTCTTCAAAATGTATGTCTTCCTGTCAGTGTAAAGAGCTAATTTATTGACTTTGCAATTTAATGGAATTCAGGAAAATCTTTTTAGCTAAGTAAAAGGTGTTTGGGAGCATTACATGATATTTTCTTGCTTGTTTTTATGAAAGATCCAAGTTAGATGTCTAAAACTATGTTTTGAGCCTTAAGACAACAATAAAAATATTTTTTTCAACATGGAAGAGGTGGAATCCTCAAAACATGAGCAAAGAAGAAAACAATATATGGCTAGAATTTAGATTTTATTTTTACAGGACAAAAATTCACCTAATAGGGAAGATGAACAGAAAAAAAGTGTACAACTTCTATATCAGCTATTTACCATGAATATAACAAGCTAGAGCAAATAATCCAGTACTAAATCTTACTTCAACTATGCAGAATCAAGCCTGATGCTTCTTTTCATCATTTTGCCTTTGCTCCTCATTCCCTTCATTTCAAAACATAGCTTCCACTTGCAATATTTTGCAAGTCCTGTTATAAAACTTGACTTCTTGGTTTAGAAAGGAAAAACGGAGTGAACGTGATCTAATGAGTTTATTTTAAGTTGGACATGCAACATATCTGGGACCTTTTCAGACCTGAGAGATCATTTTAAGAAGGTCCATTCCTGCGCTCATTAAAGTTAATGAGGATATAATTATCAAAACTGTAATTCAGATAAATCTAATCATACCTGTGATCATACCGGTGTTCTGTCTTTCCTGTTCTCTCTAGGTAACTTCGAGAGACTGGACCAATAACAGGTATATGCAGGGCCGGTGCTACAGTTTAGGCAGCCTAGGCAATCGCCTAGGGTGCCAAGATTATTCAGGGGGCAGCATTTTGGTGGGGGGGGCGGCAGGCGGCTTCGGTTGACCTGCCGTTGGCATGCCTGCGGAGAGTCCGTTGGTCCGCGGATGCCTGCGGATGGTCGGCTGCTCACGCGGCTCCGGTGGACCACCCACAGGCATGACTGTGGCAGCTCCACCAGAGCCTCGGACCAATGGACCCTCCGCAGGAATGACTGGAGCCGCGGGATTAGCGCAGGGAGCGGCCAAATGGCCATGCGCCTAGGGCACGAGAAACCCTAGCGCCGGTCCTGGGTATACATTATTTCTGGATATCTATTTGTGGAGTAGATTAGCTATTTCAGCAATAAGGAACAGTATTTCAGTCTGCAAGTTTTCCTCCTCGGGGTTTTTTTCTTCAGGTTTTAGAGTTCTTGCTTACAGCAAAAGAAGCATAAAAAAAGAAACAGTTCTACATAACTAGAAAACAGGTGGGGTAGAGGGGCATCATCGTGGAGTAAACCTAGTGTTTAACAATTATGTGTGTTGATTCACCATCTGAAAGGCCTTTCCTACATTTTGATTAGTCAGTAGCTATTTTCTTAAGAGTTTCCTGTATTCACTATTAGAACTTGGTTGGGCCTACTCTCCCCAGCATGTCTTCCCTGTGCAAACAAGGAGTTAATTCTCTGTTTGCTGTAAACCATTTTGGGCGTCTATACCTAGCTGCATTGGGATGCAACCCTGAAGTCATTTAGTAAAAGACTGCATATATGCATAGAGAAAGTCTTGAGTATATGAACTTGACCTTCAGAGGTCTAGCTCATACAATAAGGAAACTGTGCATAACCAATTGGGAGAGCTGATCTTTTTAAAAGAGAATATTTCTTTATTCTAGCAGACCTAGAAGCATAAGAAATGTTAGGAAGAGAAGTCCGTCTGGACCAACAACTGCTACCTTGTTGGTCAATCTTAATTCTGTTTCTAACCTCACATTTCTCTCATGCAGAAACAATGTAAGTGTCTATTGAACTGACTCATTTATACTCTTTACTTAATTTGCCTTTCCTGGTAACTTGTTCCATATATTTATTAGCTTGCCATGTCATTTTCTAGGGATACCCATGAAGAATCCTCACTCAGATTTTAACCTAGTCCTCACTGGACTTCAATGGAAGTTTGTATAAAGAAGGGGTAGTAAGACTCTTAGCCCCCCCAATTTTTAGAATATGTCACCTACTCTATTCCAGGTAAAAAACATATCACTATAATGGAGACAATCTGGCCTAGCGGATATGATAGTGGGCAGGGCCGGCTCCAGGCACCAGCATTCCAAGCAGGTGGTTGGGGTGGCAATCTGCAAGGGGAGGCAGTCTGTGTGTTTTTGCCCCCAAGCAGTGTTCTGAAATGCCACCACGGATGGCGGGGGCAGTGTGTGTGCTGTTAGGGTGGCACATACATTTCCGCGGCGGTGGCAATTCGGTAGCAGCTTCTGTCTTCAGCCGGAAGACAGAAGCTGCGCCGCCATGAATAGCTGAACATAGAAGCTGCCATCAAATTGCTGCTGCCACGGAAATGCACATGCCACCCTGACGGCATATGGACTGCCCCCGCCAGCCGTGGCGGTAATTCAGCATGCTGCTTGCGGTGGCAAAAACAGTAGAGCCAGCAGCCTTGATAGTGGGCTAGGAATCTTGAGTTCTATTCCTAGCTCTGACATTGACATGCTTTGTCTCCTTTGACAAGTTTCTGTGACTCTATTTCCTTTTCACCCTAGGTCTGTCAGATCCACTTAAATCGTAAGCTCTTTGGAGCAGGGACTGTCTCCCATTATGTGTCTGTAGAGTGCCTACCACAATGGGACTCCAACCTTGGTTGGGGCCTATAGGTGCTACTAAAATACAAATAAAATTATCCACCTATTCCTCTCTTTGAAAATTCTTTTATAGTAAAACAGCCCCAGCTTCTCTAACT
Organism: Gopherus evgoodei; assembly: GCF_007399415.2. Classification (NCBI taxonomy): domain Eukaryota; kingdom Metazoa; phylum Chordata; order Testudines; family Testudinidae; genus Gopherus; species Gopherus evgoodei. The sequence goes on from NC_044324.1 coordinate 53,215,482, forward strand.
TTCCTCACAGATTCTTTGTACCTAATATCCTTCTTTGTTGCCCTATGCTGGACTCCAGCCAAGCAATAATATTTTTCCTGTGCTATGGTTATCAATATCACATTATATGTTCTAGAAGAGGTTTTACAAGGGGTGGCTGTGTACATTAACAGTGTCCTCTGCTTTATTTCATATCCCCTCTGTCTTCTAAAACATCCTTGCATCTCAGTTTTGACCTTTTTAAATGTTGCTTTGCTCTGGGCTGATAGCTTCAATTTATTTCCTCAGTAACCCCCAAATCACTTAGTATATGGGATGATTGTTCTATTTAGCAAGTATTTCCTAAATTGGTTTTGTGTTCCTAGATTAATTATTTTATATTTTTCTACTCAAATTCCATTTCTTTTAACTGAGTCATGTAAATTATCCAAATCCTTTTGAATATGATTGTATTGCTCCTAATTACTTTCTGTGCTTTCAGTTCTAGAATCCTGTGAAAACTTGGAGATCTTTGTTTACAAACTCTCACCCACATCATTTTTACATAGTTGTACATAATCATGAACAACAGAGGTTCAAATACTGACCCTGAGGATGCTCTAGCTGTCCATTCTCTTTGTATCCTACTCTTAAACTAGTTTTCTATCCCGCAGTCTGTTTTGCCTTCATGATGATTTCCCTTAGCCATTAATCTCTTATGTAGTACCTTGTCAAGTGCCTGTAAGTAGACTACATCCACTGCATTTCCCTTATTTATCATGGCAAAGAATTCCAGCAGGTTAGTTAAGCATGACCTCCCCTGCCTGAATCTACGCTGGTTATCCTTAATCAAACTGATATTCAAGCTGTTCTTTCACACTTTCCTCGTGGTAATTTCACTTTCCCTACAAAGTTTGTTAAACTCACTGATCTATAATTTCTTGTTTTGCCTTTACTATTTTTTTTGAATCATGGAGATTCATTTGCCTCTTTCAATCCTCAAGACTCACTTCTGAGTTGGAGCTCTTTTTAATAATGTTGGTGCACAGTTCTCTGGACTCCTCACTAGGTCTGGTTGAAAATTTTACATAACAACTGTTTTTGATGGTAAATTGGGTTTTCTACTAAAAGGTTTTTGAGGTGGTGGGGGGGTTATTTTTGTTTTTGCAAAAAGTATCTGCTTTCCACTACAGATATTGAGTTTTCATCAAAAAACAATTGAAAACCAAAATGGTTTTTGTTTTTGTCTGAATTATCCACCCATTTTCTGACCAGTTGTGTTCCTCACTAATACTAGATACTTAAACACCAACAACTGCTCACAATGTCTTCTTCCACCTGTGGCTGGCCAAGTACCATCCTGAGATGTGGACTAATCTATGCATTCATGACCTCTAGCCTCAATTATGCAAAACACCATGCCTGGGGATGTGCAATGATGCAGCTGCTAAGCAATACACGACACTGCCAATATATCGTTTCTGTGCTTCGAGCACTACAATTAGTCCTTACTGAATAATAGATTAAGTTCAAGATCCTGGACTTGATCTTCAAAGCCCCCAATGAGGTGGGGCTGGTTATCTCAACCATACAGAAAGATGTGGTATTTAAGATATATGATGATAGCTGAGCAATGGAATTAAGTGGGAGCAGGGGTCAGTACTCAGGTGACAGTGGGCCACAACCACGGAATTCCTTTCCACAGAGGATGAGAGTGACTGCAATTCTGTCTGTCTCTCATTCTCTCAAATAAAAAGCTGCCTTTGTCACCATGGTAACTGAACACCTTACAATAAATATATGCACAGTCAAATGGGTTGTTTATATGTAGACCTAGATTTTTTTCTCCTCTCCAGTATCACTATGATGTCAGCAGAGCTACGGAAGAGGGTTTGCTGGCTATGTGGTCAAACATAGCACTAGAACTTAAAACACTTTGTCTAGGTCCAAAAGAGAGAAAACAAGCAAAACAAATCCATATGATATCACAGTATTCTTTATAAGCTTACTATACTGTTAAAGTAGGTTGTATATGAAGGACTAAACATGCTGGTACCCAAGGGCCCAATCCTGAAAGATACTGATCCTCTCCTGAAAAGATAAGACATTGATTTAATCAGGAACTGAAGGACTCTTTGTCTCTCAGGAGCAGACCCTGAAATAGTAGGTTGCCTTATGTCACATCTGAACAATCAGTAAGTTTTGATTTCCTGAATTTTTCAAGTAGGTTCATTATACTAAACAGAGGCAAAACTATGGGCATGTTTACACTTAAAACGCTACAGCTCTGCCACTGTGGCCCTTCTGTGCAGACACTACCTGTGCCAATGGGAGGGATTCTCCTGTTGGTGTAGGTAATCCATCTCCCCGAGAGGTGGCGTTAGGTTGATGGAAGAAATCTTCTGTCAATTTAGCACTGTCTACGCAGGTGCTAGTTCAGTATAGCTACGTCTCTGAGTGGTGTGGATTTTTCATGTCCCTGAGGGACATAGCTATACTGACATAAATTCCTAGTGTAGACTAGGCCTATGCAGAAAGATGAAAAGACTGATATTTGAAGGCTGCGCCAGCAGCATAACAATATAAAATGTCGCAATTTATCAACAAAAGCCATTTAAACAAGTTTCTTTGAAGAAATGGAGTTATATCAATTCCAGAAAATGGTTGCATTGTACGATGTTAGCTTTCTATGAGATTAGTTGAAATATTCCTTATAAAGTATTTTCTTATGCTCAGTGATTAATTTAAAAACAGGCAAGCTTTATACAGAGTCACAGAACTGCACAATTAATTTTGATGTCACCCTGAACCCCTCATTAAATACTTGCTACTCAATATTCATAATTACTTTTAAGTGAATACAGAGTATTTGTAAATTAAATCTGGGCTTTGATTATATGTTCATAAAGTTTTGCTAACTTTAATAAATATTTTTTAAATAAACAACCTGACCCAAAATAATGTTAAGGGTTTAGATTAGGCTAATCAAGTCAAGAAAAATCAGTGAAAGTTGAAATTCCACCTTTCATTTGTTTCACTGTGAGCAGGAATTGCAGTAAAGCAGGCATGCGACATCTTGTTCAGCTCTAACTCTCTTCCAGCCATATTGCTCCAAGCCGTTATTTTATCAGAGTTCACAATCGAAGCAAGATGGATTCTGGTATTTGGACAGGAGACAACTTCACCCCCTATATAAAATCTATCAAGAAAAACTTGGGTTCCTTTTAAAAAGAAATAAAATGAGCAAACTTGGCTGCTTTGTTTGAAGTCATTATGGTCTCCCTCATAATTAGGGTGACCAGAAAACAAGTGTGAAAAATTGGGACAGAAGATGAGTGGGGGGTCATAGGTGCTTATATGAGAAAAAGCCCCAAATATCGGGACTGTCCCTATAAAATCAGGACATCTGGTCATCCTACTAAAGATCATGAGGTTCTGGTTTCTGCGGGCTGATGCTAGTGTTACCTGCACATGTCAGTTATATTTGCAAAGAATTTGCTGTTCAAATGGGCAGTTTGACATCCCTAAAGCTGGAGTGAGATTTGGGGGTTAGGGAGCCATGTTATGTCAAACCTAAATGCACATATGAGGAGCAAACTCCCAGGCAGCAATCGAAGCAGTTCTCTCTCTCTTTCTCTCTCTGTGTTTTAGGCTGTCCCCAATCCTTGTACTATCAGGATTTTCCATGTAAAATCAATAGCAATACCCAAGTTCCAAGTGGAGTGCATGGAATTTCTTGCACGTCTCTCTGTTCGGAGAAAAGCTCTGTTTGGAGTAATTTTTTTTTTAATTTTTTTAATTAAACTTGCGTTAGTTTACTCTTGGGTGTTTGCGTTTTGGGTTTGTTTTTTGGGTTGATAGGGTTTTTGAGTTGAAGGGAGTTTCAGTATTGTGTCCTTCTTATAGTGGAAATGCCATTGCACAGAGGAAGGTTTTGCAGTCCTTCCTAAAGATGGTTAGTGTCTGGATTCACCTAGCCTCCTCTGGAGTTCGTTCAGTAGCCAAAAACAACACTTAGTCCCCAGCTCTCACATGCTTTGTCTTGGGCTTTGTGATCTGTGTTGTCCCAGAAGAGTACAAATGTTTTGGTTGTTCTGGGTCAAACTTTGGTCTTTGATATCACTAGGGCTTAAACCATTTATAGCTTTGAAGATTAAGACAAAAGCCTTTAACTGGCCTTGGAAGTGGGCTGAGAGCTAGTAGAGAGAGCCAGAGCTGCCACATCACTGAAAGGGAATGGATTAGCTTTAAAACTAATATCTTCTCCTCATCTCTCTGCCCTACAACTATGGTTGTCCTATGACATCCTGTCTCTTCCATCTATCTGTCTACCTATGTTATCATATGGCACCCAGTGCTGTTATATCTGAGTGCATCGATCTTTAAAAGGCTTATGAAGGAACTTTGCTACTACTATAGATGATTGAATGTATTCAGCCTGTGTTATATTTATTTTAGAAATGTATTACTGAATGGTGAAATTCACCTCTGTGCAAAGGGACCACACAAGGTTGATGCACTAACTGCATCCCACTTAATCCCTCAAAACACAATTATGGGGGGATTTGAGTGCTATATAGTCCTTGTGCTCATCACTGTACAGGCACAAATTTCATTCAAACTGTGTACACAATTTGGGCCCATTGTGCAATGTGGTGTATACCACCAGCCACCTACTAACACAACTCAGTGGGAGAGGAGATCACTTAGCACCTGGCATGAGGCACTCAGCTGTTTTCAGAAACCAGCTCTGTACATGTATTTTATCAGCTGCCCCTCAGAAAACAAAAAACCCTCATGGGAGAGACAATAGCATATTGTGGTTATTCCAGTGGTTACAAGGTAAAATTGTTACTGCGCATAGAAAAGCAAACTATCACAACCAGTGTGCCTAGAATGAGAACTAGATAGCGAGACAGTAGATAATGGAATGGTCCCAAAAGGTCATTTGTAATCAAATGCATATTTTTAAAAAGTGCCATCAGCTACACTGACTACAGCATCATCATTGTTGTAAATTATATGACAGGCCTTAGGGAACACTTCATTTGTATTGTTAGGAACTTGCTAACATCCACAGTGGAGTTGTTTAGGTGCCTGTGAAATAAAGGATTTAGTGCAAGAGTTTGAACCATCCTGTGTTCTCTGTTGAATGCAGAAGTGCTCACAGGGTGGAATTCGCTCAGATGCAGAGGCACAGCAGAAGACCTGGGCACCATGTCAGTCTCACCTTTGCCCTACATAGGGTTCAAGAAGTGCCTAGCTCTTGTGTTGAACCTCCGCACAGCAGTGTGCACAAGAGCTCCCAGTAGTAATCCCCTGCGCTTTTGTCCAGCTGGGAGCTGAGCATCAACAAATCACACTGGAGCATAACAAAAAATGTTTCTCTTTTATTTGAGCAAGAAAAGAAATTATGCAGTGAATAAACAGTGCAATATAAGACCCAGGGAAAGAGTTTTAAAGAGACAGGAAAAGGAAAGGAAGAAGGACATAAAAGTTCATTTTGAAGATTAGCTTGTGCCTGTTCTCCAGGGTTCTCCCCAGATGAAATTCACCTCTCATCAGAAGGCCAGCACAAGACCTATGCATCATTTCAGCCATCAAAATAGAGCTTAAATGGGATTTACATGGTTCATAGACTATGTGCTGGCCCTCCGTGCAGGGGTGAATTTTAGCATCCTACCATACATCACTGTGCCCAGGCAGTATCCTACACCCCCGTTTGGACCTGCACTGCAGTGTCACAAGGGTTCTCAAACTTTTAATCTTCACACTTAAGAGTACTGGAAAACAGATATTTTTGTCTGCACAGAAGCAGTTTAAAGGCTCTGTATATGTGGTTTATGGTCAGTACATTAGCGTTCAAAGAGATTGTGGTGGCGGTAGCCTGTAAGTGATCAGCAAGGAGCAGTTTAGGAGGAAAGTTATAGTGTTAATCATTTTTATTAAAGCTTTTTCAGTGAACACAAATAGCAGTAACGAATCCTAGAAAAGAAAACCGAAATAACAGATAAGGAATGCCAAGCTGGGAATTTCAGCCAGTGTACTGACACAGTGAAATGATTTGAAGTAAATGTACTGCCAAACAGAGAGGCAGTGTGTGGCAGTGGATAAGGTCAGGGCTGACCCTAGGTCTTTTGTCATCCATGATGAAAAATGTTTTTGGTGGCCTCAAAAGGTTGAATATACAACCCCCAAACCTAGATTTGGCACTTTGTCTCCCCATCATCCTGATTTGGTTCAGGGCTGCCCGGGGAGGGGGGGGAGAAGTGGGGCAATTTGTCCCAGGCCCTGGGCCCCGCAGGGGCCTCCACGAGAGTTTTTTTGGGCCCCGGAGCAGGGTCCTTCACTCACTCCGGGGGCCCCAGAAATCTCTCGAGGGGCCTGGGCCCCTGGAGCTTTTTCTGCTCCGGGTCTTCGGCGGTAGGGGGTCCTTCCGCCCTGGCCGCCGCCGAATTACCGCTGAAGCTGGACCTGCTGCCGAAATGCCGGGTCTTCGGTGGTAATACGGTGGCGAGGGGTCCTTCCGCTCTGGGACCTGCTGCCGAAGTGCACCGAAGACCCGCAGCGGGGCCCCCTGCTGCTGAAGACCCCAGGCTCCCTGAATCCTCTGGCGACCCTGATTTGGTTCCACTAGAACATGGCATCCAGCATGATCATCCTGATCATCAGCCCTTAAGGATGACTGTGAATAGGGCACTGATTTGGGGGCAAGGCAAGGAGATTTGGGTTCTTTTCCCAGTTCTTACTATGTGAACTTGGGGGGAAAAATACTTCACCTCTCCGTGCATCTGTTTTCCTCCCCTCCATTTGTATGTGTCTTGTCCAGTTACATTATAAGCTTTTTCTTCCTCTGTGTTTTGCATAGTACTGAGTATAATGGGGGTCCACTCTCATTTGGGGCTCTAGCCATTACTCTTCCACAAAAATAAATATGAATTTACCTGTACAGCACTCCATACTTATGGTCCTGTTAAAATAATAGTAAGTGACAAATTATTATAATTAATGGAATAGAAAAGAAAAAAAATCGGGGAAAAAGATTCCTGTTTAAAAAAAAAAAAGGCAGTAACTGACTGAATGTCTCAGTGCACAATGTAGTGATGTATTCCATTTTATATCGCTTATCTCTTTATCTAATGCGATCAGAGAGTGAGCCGATAAAGTCTAAGAACGGTTTCCAAAGGTTTTTACATTTGTCTGTGCTGTCCTGCAAGCTGAATGCTAAACTTCAGGTGACATAGTTTCTGTTACTACAATAGCCCATTTCTCCATCATGGGCAGTGCTTTATCATTCCAGTGTCAAAGAGTGATTAGTTTTTTAATTGATTTTGTTCCCATGGGATAGATCCTTCTGCACTGTGCTTTTCTTTAGCTATTACCTAGATATGTGCCGTGTCACTCAGTAAACATAAAGATGTGACCAGGGGTGAATAAGTCCTTTATAATGCTTCTGTTCTACAGAACTGTCTCTGAAAGTGCATGCACTCCATGGCAAGGCTTTCACTTTCACACAAATTCAACTCTAGAGTTACACTGATCAAGTCTATGAAATTTTCCACTTAAGACCATGGAATTACATCTGTCAGGAACATGGCCCAGGAGTGACAAAGATTTTTGTATTATATACACCACCAAAAAATATAGTTTATTGTTATTATTTGCTTAGGGCCTGATCCAATGCTCATTGACATCAATAGGGGGATTCCTTCCACTGGTTTCAATGGACAGTGTATCTGTCTCTCTGAATCACTGAAAACGTGTCTAATGCTAAACAAGGCAGAGATGGCTTAATTGTGTCCGGCCCTCATGCAGCTCCACAGTGGAGGGAATATGATACCTCCCTAACTCATGGGGCCCATGTAAGAATTACAATCTCTTTGCTCCCCCAAGTGCAGGGGCTGCTACAAAGTTGCTCAGTCCCCATAGAAGCAAGTTGTCAGTTGTGAGCAGGGGTGGGCAGGGAGTAAGCAAAGCCATAGCTCCACTAGCTTCACGTACCAGCCAGCAAAGCTGTCTAGCCAGAGGGGCATGTGCTTGCTGCACCTCTTAAAGCAGAGGAGTTGGGAAGCTCTTCTTGTATTTCCTCAAGGCAGTGAGGCACTGTGCCATCTCCTACAATAGGTTGTTCCTCAGAGGAATAAATACAACCTAAAATAAAGATAATCCCTGCCCATCAGAACCAGGTAGATAGAGAAAACAGGACATAATTCCAGCAGAAGAAATAATATAGAGTATTTGTTGTTTGCTTTCTCTTAGTCCTGGGCCTGGACAAAGCAACTTAATAGGCATTCAATACAATCTACATGAAGTGTGAATTGGCTTAGTTTCAAATTGCAATTTGCACGGCTTTATAATTATTGCTCTGTAATTGCTGTTCTGTTCCTGAGTATGTCATGTTCAGATCTCTTTCTTCAATGTGACTTTATATATGGGGGGAAATGGGATGCTTTGGTGTTTAAATAAAGCAAAGATAATGGGTTTATACTTGGAAGCTGTATGAGGTTTGGATCTTACAGAATAATTAGCTAAAGGTACCTCACATTTAACAAAAGGTGAATGGATATTGTGTATTGTATCCATTCTCTTTACCATTCAAAAGTAAATGTAAATTAGGCACAAATGACAGGAGGTTCTGGGGAGCCAAGCGTCTGCAGGTTCCACTGAAGTCAATGGGACCTGCAGGTACTTGACAACTCTGAAAATAATGCAAAAATTAAGACTCATATAAAGCTAGAATCTTGTAATAAAGAGTGTTCCCACCACTCTTCCAAGTGCATTGGACTTTACTCTAAAACTTGTTTCTTTACTACAATTTGCTCAGCAGAAGCCTTATAGTATGCACATGTTCTGTTAATCCGTAAACAGATTTACCCTTCCATCAGATACTTGGTTACAAAGGGTTTGTGTTACAGGCAGAATGGGTATGACTTGAGTCTCAATGTTATCACAAATGTATTCCATCCACAAGTCTGTTTCTTTGTTAAATAAAAGAGACAAAGTGGATGAGGTAATATTATTTATTGGACAAACTTCTTCAGGTCTTCTTCAGACACTGAGATGCAGTACTAGTAAAGTGCAAGTTTTAAAGAGCATGAGAAGGTGAGATAGGAGGGAGAAGGTCTCTGAACTCTTGGGGCCTGATCTTGCAGCCCTTACTCAACAAACACTCCCTCTGAAACCAAGGAGAGTGTTGTCTGAGCAACACTTGAAGAGCTGGGTTTGTGAGGAGTTGAAATGATTCATTTTCCTGTCCGTTAAATTGGTACCACTCCAAAGAGGTTGCACCAAAGTTCCTGAGAGGAGATTCTGGCCCTACATCCTTACTTGAAATACTGGATTAGTTCCAGTTTTCAGCAGTAGAAACTTAGACTTATAACAGTAAAATGATTAGCTATTATTGATCCAAACTACTATGTGTCTATATGCAGATAGAACTGATCAGATAGGTATTCCTGAGAAACTGAAAACTGAATTCACTTTGACAAAACAATTCCTATACTTTTAAAAATGTAATATTAGTCATCTCAAATCCATTACCAAGTGCTAAAGAAACTACACCAACTGTCTGACCATCATCTTCCAGGAACATTTAAAAAAAAATCTGTTCCAGGGCTCCTTCATTACAAAGAAACCTATTTTCACAGTAGAAATAGCACTGAACTTCATCTTATTTTCATACCACATTCCTTTCGCTTCTAACTGTAATCTAAGAAATACCTCTTTAAACCAACAACTTATATCTTTAGAAACTATTTTAAAGTATCTTTAGGCTATTTTTATGTATTTCAAAAGAGTCAAAATGTAAATACTTTGCTGAGCATAGATCAAATGGGACAGTTTAGTTTGGTTAGAAGTACCTCAGATATAGTAATTGAAATGTTCAGGCAACACAGCCTTTTATTCTTCTTTCCTACTGTAACATTTCATTGAACTAATATTGTAATTGGAGCTGTAAAAGAAATAAAATGATTAATCCTTTTTTGTTCTATAATCCTGTCTGTAGTGTAATTCCCTCAAAATGTAAAGCTTCAAAATAAAATATTGTCATGGAGATCAAAATGACAATTGTAAGTTGGCCTCTCCACTCTCCAGTACCTATTATTATTTTGATTATTACTATTTATTATCATCACATAGTTACAGAGGAAATCTTAACAGCCTGATAACACAACATCTAAGGCTGGATCCCCAGCTGGTATAAAGCAACATAACTCCATTGATTGGATTGCAACATGCTTCCAAAAATTTCTTTTTTTACTGTTTATAGGTGCATACAGAATATTAGGGGCTAGATGCTCAGCTGTCTTAAACTATAAAATATAAAAACCAGGGAAACCTCATATTCCAAAGTATTATCTGATGCACTGGCTTTTAAAAAAAGACTCTAGAGTCTCTCAAGAGTTGACAGAAAGAACCAGATTGTCATGGCAACGTGAGTTGTAGAAATCCTTCTTTGCTGTTTGCACAGATCATCTCCATTTGATCAGTCTGTTTACTAAATGTTACTAAAGAAAGCAATTAAAGGTTAATCTCTCCTCAAAAGCAAATAAATTAAATGCTAGTGAAATGGAGCAGAGAGGATAACTTCAGGCTGGTCAACAGATTTCAAATATAATGGATCTTCAATATAAATGACGCTTCTGTGGCTATCTGCATAATATCAAATACTAATATTATACAAGAGTTAGGGCTCTATTCATCAATATTTGACTTGCCACTATGTCCTCATTTTGATATGAGTTTTCTTCATGGATCGAGGAAGCAATAATGGCCATTGAGTTCCCTGGGCTTTGGATTAGGTTCCAACTACTCAGGATCCATCCTTTAGGAAACTTAAACTATAAAGCACAGTACCAACATCAAAGCCAAATTTGGCTAGCTGTGAATAGAGGCAAGGATTTCAACCACAGGCTGGGAGATTCTTTTCAAATTAACAATCTTGTGGATCTGCAAAAGACTTAACAAGATTGCAGCATTTATGCTTGTTTTATAGCACCTTTTAAATAGGTTCATAGGTAAGCAAGAGAGGCCTAGCTGAACAAAGGTCACTCATCTATATACTTTTTTGTTCTCACCTTTGCTTTCCTAAAACCTACTAGCATCACATTCTTCCCATTAGAGCCACTGCAAACAATGAGTCAAGGTGAATACTCTAGATATTAATGTGCTTACATAAAGAAAATCAATTTCATTTCACAAGAGATATGTCTTCAAATATACTGTAACATCAGCAGCTACTCGATGGTACTAGAGTTCTCAAAGTGAATTGTACAGTACCATTGTCTCCAAATGCTTAGTCTGACTCAACTCCTGTATTATATTATAAGAAAGATCAGAACGATACTTTCTGTTTCCCCTTCTTAAGCATTCTTACCCTCACCATTTTGTTCACTCTTCTTTTCTTATTCTTTGTTACAGTAACTTGTTTTGTTCTCTTTTAGGAACCATGTGTGCATATATGTTTCTACAGTGCCTAGAAATACAGTGCCCTGATTTTATGTGGTTCCTTGGAGCACTATAATCTCATTGCAACTACATACAAAATGCCAATAATTACATTAAAAAAACCCCAATATGATAAATCTAAATCTTATTTAGATTGTAAAGTCAAGCAGGAAAATGTCAGTTAAGATTGCCAGTGTCAGCTCTCTTTCTCTCTCTCAGCATGGGAGCTGGGGAGCTCCTTTCCAATCTCGTGCCGCAAGTAGTGGGAATGGGCCACTGGAGCCATATGTTGTGTTTGTGATGGTTGTGTGGAGCCTGGCCCAGCTCCTTTTCCCAGCTCCTGGAGATTTGGTCTGCTTCTGGGGTTCCCAATACAATGTGCGCTGCCACAGCTTTGGTAAACCAGGCCCTAGATTCAAATTTTATGTTCCATTATTATTTTGGTTTGCTGCCAAAATGATGCTGACAACACACATGAAAGGAGGGAAATGATTATTTTCAAACTTTTACATCACTTTTATATTTGATCAGAAGCTCATGGAAAAAAGAAAAGGCACATCTCTGGCCCCAGGACACTCTCTGCCAAATGCAACAATTAAGGTGTTTAAGCTTTTTTTTTTTTTTAAATTAGGCAATCTAACTAGAGGTGTCGCTATCAGCCTACTCTATAATAAAAAAACAAAGATGACTTTCATAGAAAAATATGCAAAAGCTTGCATTTTGCAACTTTTCAGTAAAAAAATCTTACTTTGAAATTACAAATAAAGTAAAGGCAAGGGCTGCAAAATTCCATTTTAAAATGGTGACAATGTTTTATGTAACTGTTTGCAAAACAAAGGCTGTGGGCTTTGCAAAGTATTATTCATCATGTTCAACACTGTATGAGCTGCAATTTAGCAAACAATTTTTTTCCAGAATACCACTATACAAAAGAGACATGATTGTGGGGCATGATCCTGTATTTCAGTATCCCTGGGATACTGTAGAAGAGACATAAAACATTTCACGACTAAAATGATGGTAGTATTTTCTGCACGTTGTCCACAATATTTTCTTAAAGAGGGGAGGGGAGAAGCAGCAAACTAAAAGTTGAGTAAAATTCTATATCTGTTTTGTATATTGGATAAATTGTTCAAGAACAGATTACCTTCATAAATATATGAGCCTCTTAATGCTGCCAAGATCAATGACCCAGATTCACTGCAAGTTCATGCTGTTTTACGCCAGTGTAAACACTGACAGAGGGCCCCAGTGACTGAAAGTTCACCTGAGAAAAAGGGTGTTGCATCACAAAATCACAATCTTTTCTCAGCATTAATCAGAGAACTAATCATTCACCAAGGGCCCCATCCAGCTACTGTTGAAATCAACAGAAAAACTCCTATTAACATCAATTACAGCTGTTTTGGGCCCTCAAAATTATAATAAGTTATTTTGCTTTATTAAAAATGTCTCTGAATGTTAAGTTATATAAAGATGGAAATAGCTATTACATAGCTAATCGGTAATTAAAATGTATAATTTAATAACTGCAAAACTGTAACAAATTGCAATTAATTTTTATACCTGAAATTAGAGCATTACTAAAATTGCAAGAAATCATTGAGGGGAGGGTTGTTTGTTTGTTTTTGCTTATCTTTCACTGAAAGTGAACTATTGACAATTCTCTGATTAATCAAGAGGCATCTGGTTAATCATCAGAAATATGAGACTAATTAAATCTTGCCGTACTTTTTAACCGAATGGCCCCTCCAGTTAAAAATGATGAGAAACTATTGTGGTTTAGTTTTTCAACTGCATACGATGCAGAAATGGAGATGGAGAAAAATATGTATGCTCTGAAGAATGGTATGACTCTTTAATGACAATACAATGTAGTATTTCTCTTGTGAGGTCTCTATGCATGTGTATTTCTTCTTTTACAATTAAATTCCTAAATGTAGACAACTGATAAATATTGCCTTTGTATATCAGCATAACACTGGCACTAATCCAAGTAGTTTGTTTAAGCATTAATTAATGTTTATAACCAAGCTAATGTGGATTTTCTTAAATATGGAAGAAATGTTGTGTGGTTTACTGAAATCTTTCATCCAGCTAGAATAAAGATATATGAGGACAAGGCAAGATCTCACAGATTTCCTGAGGCACTAAGGGTATTTGTCCCTAGTTCAAAAGTTACTGGTTGATCAAAATGGTGTAAAGCAGAGGTTCTCAAACTGTGGTCTGTGGACCTCCAGTGTTCCAAGAGCTCCCTTCAGGTGGTCTGTGGATAGTTCCATCCAAGGTGCGTGCCTGGGCAGCCCCACATGAGAGAATGAAGGCCACCCACCTAATTAGTGGAGCTGTGCAGGCATGGCTCCACTAATTAGGTGCCTGGACCCTGGAGAAGATGCACATGTAAGGTGAGGTGATGGCCTTGGGAGAGAGGGGTAGGTGGGAGGGACCAGTAGGGGGAGGAATTTGGGATGTGCAGGGCTGCGGCAGCCAGAGAAAGCCGTGACTTTCCTCAGCTCCAGGGCTATCTCTGCCAGGGAAAGACAGCCTTCCTTCCCAGCCTCAGCTCTGTGGCTACTGTGGCAGGGGAGAGACTACCCTCTTTCCCTTGGGCGCTGTTGTGATGAGGGAGAGAGCGCACATCCATCACATTAGAAAGGTAAGGACTATTGATATTAAAATATGAGTTGTGTGCTTTTATTTGTGTAGCAAAAAACCTTAATTATTATATTATTATTATTATTATTATTATTATTATTATTATTATTATTATTATTATTATTATTATTATATAGAGCTTTTATCCAAAGCGCTTGACAATAGTTAGCTAATGGTACAAACAACATTTGGAAAGCTCATTAAGTGGTTCGCCAAGACCCTCAGCAATTTTCAAGTGGGTCTGTGAAAAAAAAAGTTTGAGAACCATTGGAAAGGAAATTGCAGCTGATGTAGAAATGTAAAGTATCTTAGTAAAATAAGCAATTCATACATCCATACATCATTGCAGAAATGAGGGAGGAACAGCATAACATTATAATCTTAATTTTGCAGCCATGTTGACGTGATTCCAGAAGGGCCATAATCTTATTGCAATTACACTAGGATACCTTTATAGTAATGCCACTCAACTACACTACAGGCCTTGTCTAAACTTAAAAGTGTTGCTGCTTTAAAGATGTTAGCATAATTAAAGTGGCAAATGCCTCTTTGTATTGACACAATTATGTCATAAAAATGCTTATAGCTTACTCTGATTCAGCCAATCAAAATAAGATATACTGATATAACTGCATCTACACTAGGACTTTTACTGGCATAATCATGTCGGCAAAACAAATCACACCCCTACCAACCTAGTTTTTAAGCGGAGACTGGGCCTCAGGGACCACAGATGTAAAGATCCCAGTTACTTCATGGCTTTGAACTCACAGTAAGATTTGAATTTACAGCACCACACCTTAAGCAGTGGATTACTCTGAAATAAGGTATTAATGTGAAAGTCAAATGATGGTGTACAAAAGACTGAACTTGTACGTTTTCAAATTAATAGTCAGTAAGGGTTCTCAGTCACTTCCCAGATAGGACCCTCAGTACAGCAAACCGTTAATGTGTTGGTTTCTGTTCCTTGAGATTTACACACTTGTATTCAGTGGGATCAAAGTTTCAATTTCAAAGGTATCTGGACCCTAACTTCCTTAAGCTTCTTTGAAAATCCCAGACTAAATAAATACGTCATTACGCTGCTGTACAGCCAGTACAAATGAGATCAAGAATCAGGCCCCAAATTTGTATAGGAGGAACACTTAGCAGAAAAGCAAAACAAACAAAAAGCCCCACACAGTACTCTCAACCTTTAGCCTAAATCATACATATGTGTGAAAGGGCATAAATATCTAGGTGCAAAAGTAAGCAACTGAAACTAGCCCAGAGAATATTTCCTGTGCTTACAGTCTAGCTCAGAGGGTGCCGTATGCCCTCAACACTCATTTTGATTTTAGTGAGCCCTGAAGTCATTGTACACCTTACACAACTGGGCTCTTGTATACTATCATCAGGGTCTTATATTAGCACACTACTGTATCTTCTTTTGGACTATCTTTAATAGGAGGGTTAAAACCAGAAGGTGGCCGTGTTCTTGGGTTCTCCGATTAACTCATATAATTTCTACAGTGTAGTTTTTTCAGACTTTACCTAATATTTTTACTTTAGTGTAAAACCAGAAACATGGGTCTTTCCTAATGTAAAGGTACATTTTTAAAATGAGATAATTTATTAAAAGTGAACACACTGATACATTCGGACAGCATATCTTAATCCTGGGGACAGAACTGTCTGCTCATTTTTGTTTCTTGTTAGGCCATTTCCACTTCAGACTGAGCAGAATTGGGATTGTCCATTGAGTACTTATCACTCACTTCTGAACATCCAATACTTGGCTCTGGTCCTAAGTGCAAAAATTAAAAAAAAAATAACCCTCTTTAACTCATTTTCTCCTTGCTTGTTTGAGCTTCCTCTGGAGGAGATAGAAGCCTCTCTAGGGACACCATTTTCACAGTTTGAGAAACATTGCTCTGCAGACAGAGAAAATACATGACTTTAAGAGAGAAATGCTTTCAACTCAACATACTGAGCAAGCCTTAAATGTAGTGGAAACTTATAGGTGCTGTAGTCATACTAATTATTTGACAAAGTGACCACAGCAAGCAGAGAATACATAAAATGCAGGGTTGTTGTTTTTTTAAACAAGATCTTTAAACTGTAGATGTGTGAGTGCTTTCCCAGACTGGATATGATTTAAACACAGAAATCTCTTTCCTTCTCTCTTTTTGATTAACATGAATTATACTTCCGAGGTTGTAATATAAAATAAAACTTGTTCATGAAAATTCTGTTTGAGACAATTAAATGTCTTACTTTCTCTTTCATTGCCAAAGTGATCTGAAAAAGGACAGTAACTGATTTGAAAACATGTATTGTACCCAAAATAAAACATTTCATCCATGCATTCCCCTATGTTGTCTTCTATAAAAGTTGCTAGAGACGCAAAGGATAAAGATTCCACCAGTAGAGAGATTATTTTATTATAGCCTGAAGAAATTTTAATCTCACAGTAATTTAAATCTTCTGCTTTACTTTCCTATTAGTAGATGTTTCTCACCTTTTTTTAAAGAGAGAGAGGGAGAGAGAGAGAGGGCAATGCTACTGTGTTTTTGCAAGATTCAAAGAAACTAACAGACTCCTTGAAGTTTTTGGCTGAGATGCAGCCTATCTAAATGAACAAATCATATGATAAACAAGCCACCTTCCCCTACAGAGCTGAGTACTGCTGTTGTTTGCCTTGTGAAGCATTCTTTTCTCTGGTAGTTTCTGAAGAAGTGATATTTTTAAATAACTCCACGTCTGTCTCTCTATAGCATACAAAAGGAGAACAACTCTACCTCTTTTGCAAAATACTCACATCGATCAGTACAACATAATGGTAGCAGCTGAATAGAAGTCATAGCAATGCCTCTAAGTCTACTTACTACATTAAGGGGAAATGTACACATTTCTTTACAGTCATTCCTTGCTTTTTACCTTTGAAAAGTTGTAGCCAATTGTACAGCAGCAGAGGGTCTGAATTTCATTTCATAACAATACAGTTATAGAGCAATGCATAAGGTAGAAGAGCTTTCATTTACAGCTGGATAAAGGGAAAACGACGTGCAAGGCAACACCTACAGAAAAATGCAGCACGTTGGAGCTTTACATATCAAACCCCAGAGAATCCCTATTACAATGAACAGCAAATTAATTCACTGCCATTGGACAGCTAAAATAAAGAGTTCCTGGGAACTATTCATTAACATTTTATGGGCTTCTGGAAGCAAAGGCTGTTCATATTACTAAGCAATGAATTCTCTCGCCCTTTTTACTCTGCAAATCTAATTCCAGCCCTAGGTTTATCTTTTACTAAATATAGATACCTGTGCGAAACTGCCTAGGGACCTTAATAGGAAAGAATTATGTCAAATATCCCTGCTGTTTCCTCTTCTACCTGTTCTTTGGCTTCAATATTAAGTCAGGTTGCAGCCTTTAAGTGGGTGCGTTCCTGCTCCATATTAAATCAGGTATAATTATATTCTGCAGCCCAGCATCAGAGGTAGTGCCCAAATATGCCTGGCCAAGCTCTTTGTACGTAACCAAACCACGTCGGATCGGCGCTGGATAACCAAGATCCGGCCTCCAGCTTTTCATACGTGTTGTCAGCCGTGCAAAGAAACGCTTAAATGTCAAACGCCAGAACCAGCTACAGTGTATGTTATAAATGGGGAGAGAGTCTAAGTCCTCCAAGAGAGCCGAGACAATAGTACCATTGATTGCAATTCGCCTCATTCCACCCCCGAGGCCCGGCCAGGGGACAGATTATTAGCCTTGCTCCGGTGCGGTGGGCTGGGCTGGGGCAGGGACAGAACTGGGAATTGCCATTGCTTGTCAGTTCCTGACCTAGCCTATCTCTGTCCCCGACCCCGATCTTCTGCAGCTGGCGGCGCTGCTGGACCCAGGCAGCAGTTATCACCCCCGCCTCCTAGCCCCAGCGCGACGTGCCAGCGGATCCGGCCTCATGTCATTATCCCCCAAACCAACCCAATCCAGAGGCAGGGGTTGAAGTGCCAGGGTTGAAGTGTGGGGGGTTATTAAACAGCCGCAGGGCAGTGCAAAACGTGGGTTAACTGGAGGAGGATCAGGAACCGAAAGGCGGGAAGGCAATTAGCCCCTGCCAGCCAGGGGGAAAGGATCAGCCGGCAGAAGGGGGATAGGTAGGTGGGGGCTGGGGGAGTGGGACGTCTGGATAGGTGATTATACATAACAGATTTTTTGCTTTACTGGGACTGGAGTGCACCATGTATTGCACCAAGGACAACTCCCATTCAAGGAGCTGCCCTTTCAGCACCACCACCAAATCAATCCGATGTTCGTGCTTCTCCGCTCTCTATTCCCAACCAGCAAAAGGAGATCGGGGATAGCCTAGTGACCCGATGTTGCCCTGTCAGCCGGGGCAGCCCCAGCATTTGGGCTGAGGCAGAGTCCTCGGGGGGTTCGGGACCAGACGTGTCTTATTGCTGCTCCGTCGGTTCCTTTGCCCAGCTGAAAGTGGATCAGAACTAGATCTACACCTACTGCCCCGCACCCCTCTCAGAACCGCTGTCTGCGGGGCAAAGCTACCCCGGGGACATGCGAAAATCAAAGGGCACTTTGCAGTGCCGCCCCGTGCAGACGTGACCCCCAGCCCTAGGGGCCCAAAGGAGAGGGCATGACAGGGAACGAGGAGCTAAAACTCCTCCTCAGTTTGGAGTCTGGCGTTTCGCTTTCTTTCTCTCCTTATTTTCAGTCACCGCCTCCCCCCCCCAAAAAAAACACAACAACTGGGGAGCAGCAGACCGAGGCAGAATACAGGAGGAAAATAAGACGGAATCAACTATTTATTTTTAAGAAACATTTTGAAAATTTGGGAGGAGGAAGGGATCCTGCTCCCACGCGCTGTGCAGATGACAAAATAAACCGACCCCCCCCCCCAGGACACGCTGCATATAGAGAAAACAGCTCCGAGCAGGTGGACTAGGAAACAGGAACAGGTGCCTTGCTGTGAGGTGAGCATCGCCTCCCCCCCCCCAGCGCAGCACTTAAAAGGACCCGGCTAAGGAGAGGCGAAGCCAATAATGAATGGGGAAGTAGTTGTCTCCAGGCATGAGGCAGGTGTTGGGGCTGAGGCCAGCCCTGAAGTCGTGAAACCTCGTTCTGCTGCCCCTTCCCCTCCCCCCAACTCCTTCCCAGGCGCAAGCCAAGCTGCCGGGCTGGGGAGCGCAGGATAGCACGGAGCTCCCGTCATCCCCGCGGGGGAGAGGAGAGGAGAGGACAGGAGGTCTATAGAGAAGCCGGACCCAGCTCTCCTTCTTTCCGCTAACTTCCCCAGCTAGGCTACTCCTGGGAAGTTACAAGAGACGATGTCCGACCATAGGGGAAGTGGGGGCAACTCCCCCCAGCCACCCGCTCGCCCGGCCGCGGGAGCAGGGAGCCGGATCGCGGTGTCAGGAGTGGGGAGGTGTATTTAAATCCAGGGAAGGGAGGGGAGAGACAAACTAGCCCGCCCAGGTGCTGTCCGCAGCACGCGGGGAAGTACCGCACAGCCGTGTGCAGCGGCGAACTGTTCGCAAACTCCCCTCCGCATCCTACGCGCACAGCACCGCTCCGAGCACCACAGCGGGCAGAGAGCAGTGGGGTCCGGCTCCTGCTCGCCGCTGTCCCCCCAGCGCTTGTCAAGAGCCATCGGGCTGGCTCTGAACTCAAAGCCCGGAGAAGTCCACATGGGAGAGGGAGGATAAGGGAAAGGTGGGAATGGCTTGGGAAGCTGAATGCCTGTAATTGCGTTGAACAGAAATCCGTGATGGGGAACTCGCCGGTGGGGCGCGGAGAGTTGGCATGAAATAATCGCCCCGATCCCCAATGAGCGCCTTCCTGAGCACAAATACAGACCCCGATTGCTAGAAACCCAAATCTTACCCTGAGCTGCAGTGAGGAGCCCCGCGCAGAAAAACAGCAGAGACTTGAATTTCCTCCACGCAGTCATGTCTGCAGTTATTCCACACACCCACACACAGCCCCGGCGGCTCTTCTCGGCTGTGACCGTCTCCTCCGAGGAGCAGTGGGACTAAGGACAGTGCCAAATAATCACCAAACGGCAAAGAGAGGAAGAGGGGAAAGATCCAGGTCCCGAAAGCAGCGCAGCATCCGACGCCTCCTGCAGGACTGGTAGCTCGGCTCGCTTCGCTCTTCTCATAGCATCAGGTCCCGAGCCACTGCAGGGCTGGGATGCCTAGAGCCTGGTTGTGGGCTGGCCGGTCCAAGGGGGAGGAAAAACAAGCAGAGACCCAGACAGAGAGGCATCGAGAGAGGCAGGGAGGCAAGAGAGAAGAGGCAGCAGGCAGAGAGCGATCCAGCGAGTGCGAGAAGGGGGAGGAGGAGGAGAGAGGGAGGGATCGAGAGCGCAGCAGACGGGCTGCTAGCGACACAAGGAGCTGCTGCTACTGCTGCTGGACTCAACCATCACTTCCCACAGAGAGGGGAAGGAGACTGGCTGGAGCTGCACAGCCAGCACACACCAACCCAAGTGGGCAGCCTCCTGGCTGCAACGTGCAGGCACCCACAGTCGCCGGGCACCCTCCCCGCTCAAGAACCAGGCGCCTTTGCCATAGCATCGGGGTCACTCTGTCTCAGGCACTCACATGCAGAGGGGACAGCAAGGCGAAGCAACTTGAGCTACACTTGAAGAGTCCCATGAAGGCAAAGGCTTCTTTCCTACACCCTCTTGGCTCCCACTTGCTATAAGAGTGCCCCTGGCCTTCACTGCACGCAATTAGCTCGCACAGATGCCAAGAGAAGGGCGAACAATGCCCTGTGTTGCACAACACGGTTACGAAATGAACCACCCTATTTGGATGAGGTCCTGCTCTTAGATCAATCTTCTCAGGTGCCTCTTCCACGCTCCCTCGCTAGGGCGCCTCCGCGATTTGTAATGGCTATGTAGAGTTTCCAGAGCTGGGGGGTGGGGAGAGGCGAGGGAAGGAGGAGGAGGAAATCCCTGGTAGCTCTAAACCCAAGCTAGTTTTGGAAAAGGAAGAATTTCTGACCTGTTACGTGCTCCAATAGTTTATACCAAATTCTTCAATCAGAACAAATTGACCTTCTTAGGGGGACTAAAAGAGCCGAAGTCTCCTTGAGAAACGGTGCCCTGTCTTTGCACTCCTATTCCTAATGACTCGTGTCTCCAAGAAGGATTTCTGCCATTAAAAAACGTTTCTAAAATCCAGACGTTTCAGCTAGTATTCAGAAAGGGCTTCTCCTAGACATGACCTTAACACAAAAGGAGACTGTTCGGAGAGGCTGATGAAAATAAAACTTTAGCATATTATATGTTGTAGTGTTACCAGGGTTAGGATATATATGTGTGCTTCCCCCCATCCCTCACTCCACCTTTGCACCTAGTCTCTTTTTACAATTAAGAAAATATCTTTAAAAATAAGAGAGCCCCAAGTCTTGGTTTAGATCCAATAGGAATTAAAACTCTATAGCCACTACTACTACACACTATGCATAACTACATAATTAATACTTGATGTTACCTATATCAGTAATTAAAATATTACAAAGGATCATAGGAAAGAAACGACACACGTGGAGAGAGGTAGTTTCAAGGTTGTAATTATTCACTTATGATGAGTTTTCTTTCTTGGTAAAATATGCAACGTTGTTTTCTCATTGTAAGTTGCGGTAAGGTGGCGAATGGGTATTGAACGGGGGAGGCTGTAATAAGCTTGTATTTATGTATTGATGTTGTTGCGTTTCTCACCCAAAAAATCTCAGGGCAATGAAAATCTGCAGAAAAAGACGTGACATTACTGCCATCTCGTGGTGAGTATTTCTTGTGATTGCTTCATTTTTTCGATGTTTATTTCTCAATTCTACTCCAAAAATGACTGCATATGTGATGAACTGAGCGCTTTATAATAAAGATATATACAACTCACCTCTAAGATGAATTTTTGTATTCATGACAATAAGAAGATTCTAAAAGTAGCTAGAATCAGGCAGCATGTGGGCAGGCACAGTGAGAACTTCCCCACACAGATTTCCTCTGCTGATGCACTTCACTGCTGACATGCAATTCAGCTGCCCACCATCGTATTTGTCGTGCAGATCACTCATTGTGATGAACTGTGCCAAATTCTGAAGTCAGTGTGTGAGCTGTAGAAATGTTCGCCAAGCTTAAAATTGGGATTGCTGGTTCCTAAACCTCACTAGTTCTGGGCCCAGATTTTCTGGAAAAAAGTTTCTTAAAGAAACCCATTGAACTTTTTGTCATTTCCACCACTAGATTTTGATCTAGTACCTTTTCAGTGATGAGCAGATCAAAGCACACTATGGAAATGTCAGTTCAGGATATCAGTGTCCACATCCACACTCAGGGCAGGGCAGGGTAGTGCCAGGTAGATTCACACCCCAACTTGTGATGCACTACTGTTCCTGTAGACATGCCCTTAAAATTCAGACATTAAGTAGTACAGAGAATCTTATTTAAATCAGCAAAAGTAAGGTACATTGAAGGTAACTGTATTATTGATTAAATCAGTAGTTCTCAAACTATGGGTCGGGACCTCAAAGTGGGTCATGACCCATGTTAATGTAATTTAGACTTGCTGGGGACTGGGGACCGCTGCCTGCGGCTGAAGCCTGGGGTCTTTAGTCCTGGGCATTGAGACTCAGATTACAGGACCCTGCCTGGGATTGAAGCCCTTGACCTTCGGCTTTGGCCTCCCCACACCTGGGGCTCAGGCTGGCTCAGGCTTCAGTCCCCCCTTCCTGGGGTCATATAGTAATTTTTATTGTCAAAAGGGGAAGGTCACAATGCAATGAAGTTTGAGAACCCCTGGATTAAATATTATTGGCACTTATATAGAACTTTCAGGCATAGATATCAGAGTCCTTTACAAAGGGAGGTATGTAAAGAGCTGCAGTGCTCCCTGGGAGTAGCTAGGTTATGAGCACCTTACCTCTACTTGCCCTTAACAAGGAAGGAGCCTTATTTGTGCCTGCTGTGGAACAGCACCCTGAAACCACCAGCCTCCAGCAACACAAGTACAGCCTTCCTTGCCTCCACAGACCTTGCTCTCTCCACAGTTAGTGATAAGCACACTGAATACTCAGAGTATTCCCTGAAGTGTCCAGTTCCTTATTCATGGAACACTCAAAGAATTACCAGGCCTGCTAGTCCCAAAATAACAGTACACAGCAGCTTGTAAGATTCGACTCAGGACCAGCACTTTGGTTAATACCTCAGCACTGAGAAATATTTCTAATGAAAACAAAAATACATTTATTATCAAAGACTAGAAATTCAAGTGGTAATGAGTGAATATGGTGGAGACAAATGGTTATATATAAAGCAAAATCATAATACGCTTTCTAGAGTCTAAACTTAACTAACAGGTTAAGCTCCTGGCTAAAGAACTTTATCTCACCCAAGGTTCTCTTCAGTGTTTTCAGTCAAGGTTGGCTCAGACCCTGCTTTAAGGAATGAAAATGCACTGTCCATTTAGTTCCTAGGTTTTATGTAAAGAAGATAAGGCCCATGGCTTGTTTTGGTTTTGTTTCCCCTGTGTGCTCCTTTCCTGTTGATTTCACATCTCTTCATTGACATTTGACTTTGTATGTAAATAGCCATTCAGCCTGTTAGCTTAGAGTGCTTAATTTACACATTTCTTGTCTTACTCTGGTTCCTCCAGATGGAGGTATGGCACCTTTTGATGGCCAGCTTTTAACTTGCATACTTAAGAACATAATTTGCTGATACAGATACATAACTCCTTACATAGTACCTGTACATACATGCATATCATAATGATATTGATGACCAGTGTGATATTTGCTTTCATTTGAGACCTCACATGACATTCTTTGGTCAACCAGAATAAATATACCAGAATCAAGAGACATCTGTGCCACTTTGCACTTCCTTGTCAGTTGGCAGTAAGAGGTTTTGGGAGGATCAAAGTAGCATTATTCCTACTTTAAAGATGAGAAAAAATAAGTCAGAAAGTAGTTAAGTGGCTTGTTCATGGTTATACAGCAAGTCAGTAGCAGAGTTATGAACAGAACCCAGTTCTCTGCCCCACACTAGCCCATAAAGGTCAACTGCTGACATACTGGGGCCCTGAGACAAGGTGGAGAAGGTGCTGGGGCCATGGAGAAGTGGAAGTAGACTGTGGGGTTAGAGGGGATGCAGCACATGGCTGCCATCTACAGGGTCCCTGGGCAAAGGACCCAGAGTAGTGGGTGGGCCAGGGTCCCCTCCCCCCCCCCACTTGCCACCGAGGAAGTGGCTGGACAATGGACTACGGTTCCCCTGGAAGGGGGGGAGAACAGACCGTGACACAGCTGGAAGGCTGTGTCCTGAAGAGGATGCCGTGGTCCTTGGGATGACATGGGTCCTGGAGCAGAAGTGATGGCAGTGAGATGTCAGGAGGTCAGACTAGATGATCATAATGGTCCCTTCTGACTTTAAAGTCTATGAGTCTATGAGTCCATGTCACCAGACAAGGGCACACTGGTGAGCTAGGCTAATTCTCAGGACAGCCAGCAGGAGGCGCCACAGTGGTGAGTCGAACTCTGTTACACAGGCATATGCCTTATCCACTGGGCCACAATGACTCGTACTTTTTCTTTCATTTGCTCATTGTGCCTGAACAGTTCTAAAGTCATGAATAAGGCCTGTGGTCTTTTCATGTACAATAAGGGAATCTAAATGAAAACAAAATACTCTTCCAAGCTCTGCTCACTTTAGAAGCCAGAATGAGATGCTGCTCATAGTAGATGATGCAGATGTTCAGAATATGATAATTTGTGCTTTCTGAGCTCTACCTGACTCCCTGGGCATGGCTTGGCTTGGCTCAGTCACATGCTTCTTCTGTTCTGCCTTTTGATCATTTTCCATTACTTCCAAACCATGCTCCCTTCAGACAAAGGGAGGAAGCATCTTCTCCTTGCTACAGGAAACCAATTGTCCCAAGGTCTTTTACTTTGACTAGCTGATCGTCAAGTGCTGATCATTCACCATTATCTCTGTCAGGCCAGAGACATGACACAGCCATGCTATCTCAAGGGGGATACACACACATATAGGCTTTCCATGACACAGTAATTTCATAATATAATTTCATAAAATCCAAAATTCAGAAGTCATACAGATGGAATCTGCAACTGGTCACAATAATTACTTTTGAATGCTGCTTCACAACCAGAAAGACCAAAGACTTCCTTTTGAAATACAAGTTGAGAAAGATTCTGGAGAACATTGTTTTGAGTGAAGTATTGGGAAGCTGTACCACTGTACACCAGTCAATGAGGTCCAAGGGAAGCAAAGGACATGCTTGTACACAAAAGCAAGGAGATTGGTCTATGAAGTAGAGGAACTGGAATTACTGGTGCAGAAGGTCAAACTAGATATTATAGGTATTATAGAAACACTGGTAAAATTGTGCTCATAAAACTAATACTGGGATTAAGGGTATGTGCTGTCAGAGTTGGGGTAATGGTGGTGGACTAGCACTGTACACCAATGAAGCAGTAAACTGTAAAGAAAAATAAAGTGATAGTATGGACAAAAATTCTGCTTACCTCAAAATCACTTTGAGAAAGGATTGTAAAATAGGTTCTCTTGGGACAGAGTTAGGGGGTTTGTGATAGTCCCTCAGGTCAGACTTGGATATGGATGTGACGGGTTGGATCACAGAAACCTCCTTGGGAGCTGCCACCTGATGTGCCAAGACTACTTCTATTCCTGTTTTCCCTGCCAGCTCAGGACTCCAGCACCCCGTTTTGCCGAGCCAGACACTCCTGTCTGCTCCAACAAAGACCCAGGGTCTGAATTACCTGCCCCAAAGCTGCAGGTTTATCTGAAAGCAGCTATCAGAAATGTGCTTGTCTTTAGCACTCATATGCCCAACTCCCAATGGGGTCTAAACCCAAATAAATCCGTTTTACCCTGCATAAGGCTTGTGCAGGATAAACTCATAAATTGTTCACCCTCTATACCACTGATAGAGGGATATGCACAGCTGTTTGCTCTCCCAGGTATTAATACATACTCTGAGTTAATTAAAAAGTAAAAAGTGGTTTTATTAAATACAGAAAGTAGGATTTAAGTGGTTCCAAATAGTAACAGACAGAACAAAGTAAGTCATCAAGCCAAAGAAAATAAAATGCACAAATCTATGTCTAATCAGACTAAATACAGATAAGTTCCTCACTAGTTCCAGAATGCTCCCCTTTACAGGCTAATCTCCTTTTAGCCTGGGTCCAGCAATCACACACACCCCTTGCACGCTGTTCTTTGTTTCAGTTTCCTTTCAGTATCCTGGGGGGGGGGGTGGAGAGGCTCCTTCTTTAGCCATCTGAAGACCACCTAGAGGGGTCTCCCAGGGATTCAAATAGACTCTTTCTTGAGGGTGGAGACCCCCTGCTCCCCCTGTGTAGAATTCAGTCACAAAATGGACATTTGGAACTACACGGGCAAGTCACCTGCCCATGCATGACTCAGGACTTGCAGGGAGCAGCCATTACCGCATGCTACCATGAAAGTCCTCAGGTAGACTTCTTAAGTGGATTGGAGTCTTCGAAGCTCTTTTGTCTGTTAAATGCTTCCTGACTGAGCACATTCCTTTCCCAAGAAGTGACCAAATGTTCTAACTAAGGCTACTTAGAAATCAAGCAATTATATAGCCAATGTTCATAACTCTGAACACACAAATGGTGCCTGCATACAACTAGGATGAACATAACCAGTAGATCATAACCTTTACATAGATACGTTGCATGGCATATGTAGCAAAACTCTATTCCAGTTACATCATGTATATCTTTATAAGCACCCCTCCATAAAGCCTTATGGGGTACACTGTCACAATGGGTACACAAACACAATGAGGAATAAAATGGAACTGGAAGTATTGGTACAGAAGGTAAATTATGATTTAACTGACATCACAGAGACTTAGTGGGATAAATCGCTGACTGGAATATTGGTATAGAAGGATATAGCTTGTTCAGAAAGAACAGGGGAAAAAGGGAGGAGGTGTTGCATTATACCTAAAGAATATATACTTGTTCTGACTTCCAGAAGGACACTGAGAGACAGACCAGTTGAAATTCTCTGGGTAATGTAAATAGGAGGGAAAATAGGGATGACATCATGGTAGAGGAATACTATAGACCAGCAGTTCTCAAACTTTAGCAACCTGAGGACACCCACTTTAATGTAAAAATTTTTAGGACTCCCAAGCTCAGCACTTCCCCCGTCCCTTCCCCCGCGCCTGAGGCCCCACTGCACCCACTCCATCCCCCCTCCCTCCGTCACTCGCTCTCTCCCAGCCTCACTTACTTTCACTGGCATGGGGTAGGGGGTTGGGGTGCAAAAGGGAGTGCAGCCTCTGGGAGGGAGTTTGGGTGTAGGATGCAGGCTCTGGGCTGGGGCAAGGTTTGGGGTACAGAGAAGTGAGGGTGCAGGCTCTGGGAGGGAGTTTAAGTGCGGGAGGGGGTGAGGTGTCAGGATATGGGAGGGAGTTTGAGTGTGGGGTGCGGAATCTAGGCTAGGGAAAGGGGTTGGGGTGAGGGGGGTCAGCGCTTACCTCAGGCAGCTCCTGAAAGCAACCAGCACATCCCTCTGACAGCGACTCCTAGGTGGGGGGAGAGGGTCTCTGCATGCTGCCCCTGCCTGGAGGTGCTACTCCTGTAGCTCCCATTGGCCACAGTCCCCGGCCAATGGGAGCTACAGAGTCGGGACTCGGGCCAGGGCAGCATACAGAGACCCCCTGCACCCCCACCCAGGGCTGCAGGGAGTGCTGGCCTCTTCCAGGAGTGGCACGGAGCCAGGATCCCCACTTCCCCCTCTCCCTCCCCGCACTTCTTGCACGCTGGGGAACAACTGTTCCCTGGCATGAAGGAGGCAGTGGGAGGGAGGGGAGGAGTTGATCAGCGGGGTCCATGGACCCCCTGGAGTCCCTTCAGTGACCCCCAGGAGTCTGCAGATCCCAGTTTGAGAAACACTGCTATAGACCACCAAATCAGGAAAAGGAGCTGGATCAGGCATTTCTAGAACAAACAACAGAAATATCCAAAACATAAGACCTTGTAGCAATGGGGGAATTTAGCTATCCAGCATGGCAAAACACAAACTTTTCATTATGTTCTTGGAATGTATTGAGGGCAACTTTTTGTTTCAGAAAGTGGAGGATTTAACAAGTGGAAAAGCCATTTTAGACTTCATTCTCACATATAGGAAGGGAATTGCTTGAAAATCTGAAAGTGGAAGGCAATTTGAGTGAAAATGATCATGAAATGATGGTTTCATAATTCTAAGGAAAGGAAGAAGTGAGAAAAGCAAAATAAGGACAACTGACTTCAACAGATTTGGTAGGTAAGATCCAATGGAAGAAAATTTAAGGGTTAAAGAAGTTCAAGCGAGTTGCCAGTTTCCCAAAGAGACCATATTAAATGCACAACTGTCAATTATTCTGATGTGAAGGATAGATAGGAAGATTAGTAAGAGGCCAATATGTCTCCAGCAGAAGGTCTTTAATGACCTGAAAATCAAAAAGGAATCCTACGAAAAAAATGAAACATGGACGGATTGCTAAGCAGGAGTACAAAAGAATAGCACAAGAATGTAGGGAAAAAATCAGAAAGACCAAGGCGCAAAATGAGTTATAGTTAGCAAGGAACATCAAAGGCAATAAGATGAGGTTATTTAAGTACACTAGAACCAAGAGAAAGACAAAGGAAGGTATAGGTCCTCTACTTAGTGTGACAGGAGAGCTAGTAATGGAGGACATCAAGATGGCTGCCTATGTTGCTTTAGTCGTCACTAAAAGAGTTAATGGTGACCAGATGCTCAACACAATATTAACAACAAGGGGGCACAAGATAGAATAGGAAAACAACAGAATAAAGACTATTTAGATAGGTTAAATGTATTCAAGTCAGTAGGGCCTGATGAAATTCAATTTAGGATACTTACGTAACTAGCTGAAGGAACCTAGGAACTGTTAGCAACTATCTTCAAGCACTCATGGAGCTCATGTAGGGAGAATGGAAAATATAATACCTGTCTTTAAAATGGGGAACAAAGAGGACTTGGAGAATTATACATCAGTCAGCCTTTTTTCAATACTCGGAAAGAATTTGTAAACATCTAGAGGATAATAGGATTATAAGGAATATCCAACATAGATTTGTGAAGGATAATTCATGCCAAACCCATCTATTAGCTTCTTTGATAGGGGTACTTCCCTAATGGATAGAGGCTTTTCAATAAGGCTTTTGACACTATCCCACATGACATTTTCATAAGCAAACTAGAGAAATGAGGTCTAGATGAAATTACTTCAAGGTGGGTGCACAACTGGTTGGAAGGCTACTCAAAGAGTAGTTATCAATGGTTTGCTGTCAGACTAGCAGGGCATATATAGTGGGGCATATATAGTGGGGTCATGAAGGTGTCAGTCCTGGGTCAGGTACTGCAGAGAGGTACTGGGTCAGGTCAGCAGAGAGCATGTTTATAAAATTTGTGGATAACTCCAAACTGGGAGGGTTGCAAGCACTTTGGAGAACAGGAACATAATTCAAAATAACCATGACAAATTGGAGAATTAGTCTGAAATCAACAAAAATTCTATAAAAACAAGTGTGAAGTACTTTACTTAGGAAGGAAAAATCAAATGAACAGCTACAAAATGGAGAATAAGTAGGTGTTAGTACTGTTGATAAGGATCTGTGGGTTATAGACAATCACAAATAGAATATGAGTCAATAATGTAATACAGTTGCAAAAAAGACTAATTTTCTCATGTGTATTAACAGGACTGTCATATAAATGTCACATGAGATAATTGTCCTCCTCTACTCAGCGCCGGTGAGGCTTCAGTTGAACTACCATATCCAATTCTAGGCAACATATTTTAGAAAAGATATGGACAAATGAAAGGAGTCCAGAGGACAACAATAAAAATGATAATAGATCTAGGAAACCAGATTTATAAGGAAATGTTTAGTTCTGAGAATAGGAGAGTGAGGGGGACCTGATAACAGCCTTCAAATATATTAAGGACTGTTATAAAGAGAATGGTGATCAATTGTTCTGCATATCCAGTGAAGACAGGACAAAAAAATAATGGGCTCATTCTGCAGCAAAGGAGATTTAATTTAGTTATGAGGGGGAAAAAACTAGATATAAAGGTAGTTAGGTGCTGGAACAGGCTTCCAAGGGAAATTGTGGAAGCCCTATCATTGCAAGTTTTTCAGAATAGGCTGGGCAAACACCTATCAGGGATGGTCTAAGTTTATCTGGTCCTGCCTCAGTGCAGGGGCATTAATGACTTCTTAAGGTCCCTTCCAGCCCTAAATGTATATGATTTCTTTAATATTATTAGAGAGAGACAATTCCCAAAAGTATTTCTAGAAATGGGAGACTAACTTCTCAGATATAGATTGGAGAATGAATGCTACTAATATTGGCAGGGTCCAGTTATTTCTGGATCGCATTGATAACAGTTTTCTTCATCAAGTTGTCACCTAACCAACAAGAGGCGATGCATTTTTAGATTTAGTTCTGGTAAGTAGGACATCTCAGAAGAGCTAGTCATAGAAAATAACCTTAGATTGAGTGATCATGAGTAATTGATTTAGTGTAATTTAAATGGAAGAATAATCAAAGCCAGGTTGTCAACTATTATTTTTTATTTCAAAACAGCACATTTCTGGAAATTAGTTAATTTGAACTGAAGAGCTCAAAGACTTCAATGTGGATGTGTCTTGGAATTTCTTCAAATCAACTATGTGAAATTTGCATGCCAAGCAAGGAAATGAAGCTTGTAGGGAAAGGCTCCAAATCCAGCTAAATGAATAACCACCTCAATAAGACTATTAGAAGTTAGAGCATAGAGGGAACGGAAAAGGGAGTTGATCAGCAAAGAAAGCTACATCATGGAGGTTAGAAAATGAAACTGAGAATTCCTAAAAGTCAAGCTGAATTAGCTCTTGCCAAGAAAATTAAAATAAATTGAGGGATTTTTTAAGTTATATAAATAAAAAGAGAATGAAGAAGGACAAGGCTTGGCCACAGTGCAATATGGATGGGAAGAAGGTAAAAGATAATCCAGGTATGGCCCCAAAAGTAAATGAAATATTTTGCCATGATTTTCAGTAAGGATGATATATGGAACATGTCCATGAAGGTAATGCAGCTGATGGAAATGAGTGTCTAGAAATGGAAATTATCACATCTGTGGTGAAATTAAAACTTGAAGAGCTTAATGTGATCAAAGCAGTGGGACCAGAAAATTCCCATCCCAGAATATTGAAAGAACTGGCACATGGGACTGCTAATCCAACAACAATTTTTAATAAAGCTATCAATTTGGGAGTGGTATCATATGACTGGAGAATAGCTAATATAATACCTATATTTAAGAAAGAGGGGAAAAAATGATCCCAGTAGCTACAGATCTCTTAGACTGACCTCAGTAGTATGCAAGGCTGTAGAACAAATTGTGAAGGAAAGAATAATTAAATTCATGGAGGTAACAGTAAAGGGGATGTAATGCAACATGGGTTTACCAAAGGGAGATCATTCCATACCAATCCAGTTTCCTTCTTTGGGGAAAATAACTGTTTTTTTAGATAAGGGAAGTGCAGCAGATCTAATATACCTGGACTTCTGTAAAGCATTTGACATGATACTACACGGGAAATTAGTTAATTTAAGGAAGATGGGATCAGTAAAAGAAATGTAAGGTGTATAAGGAACTGGCCAAAAGGGAAAAGGCAACAGATTGTAATGAAATGTGAATGCAAGCTGATTTTCAGTGGCACTCACTGCCCGGGTCCTGGCCACTGGTCCAGGGGGCTCTGCATTTTAATTTAGTTTTAAATGAATCTTCTTAAAATTTAAAAAATCTTATTTCCTTTACATACAACAATAGTTTAGTTATATATTATAGACTTATAGAAAGAGACCTGCTAAAAACATTAAAATGTATTATGGGCACATGAAACCTTAAATTAGAGTGAATAAATGAAGACTCGGCATACCACCTCTAAAAGGTTGCCGACCCCTGGTCTAACTGATTCCCATATGTGGGGTCAGGAAGGAATTCCCACCCAGAGATCAGATTGGCAGTGACCTTGGGGCTTTTTCATCTTCCTCTGCAGTGTGTGGGTGCGGGTCACTTGCCAGGATTATCTAGTTCTATTTCTTTTAATCATTTCCCTACTACTGCACTGGTGCATCTTGGTCCCTCCTTTCTCTGTGGCACATAAGATTCTAATCTCCTGTGGGCTGTAATATTTTGATCTAATTTTGGTTGTTGGGTTTAGTGTGCAGGTGCTCAGTGGTTCTGGTGGTCTGTGATGTACAGGAGGTCAGACTATGTGATCTATGATCCCTTTTGGCCTTAAACTCTTTGACTGTGAATTCAAATCCAGCTTGCTCATTTCTATATCACTTGCCATTGAAGTATCTAAGCACATTAATTACAGAACATTGTCTAATCTAGCTATTGTTTTTCTAAAGCATCTATCACCTTGGAATCAAAACGCTGAGAAAATTTGTGAGTTTTAAAGGAGGCAATATTTCTCTCTATTCTCCATATAGAGACTCCGTGTGTGCGTGTGCGTGTGTGTGTGTGTACACAGTTTGTGCCAATCTGCATAGTTTAAAGGTGACCTGCAGAGCATTCATGTTTTATTAATGGGTTTCCCTTCTTTATGATATATAAAGAAAACCTCTTCTGTTTGTTTGTTTTTGTCTTGTTTTAAATCTCCTGCACGTTAAATGTTAGGAATGTCAAGTCTGGTGTCCTCTGTTGTTTTGGAAAACTTTCTTAGGAATCTAAAAGGGACTTATTGTTAGCTCTCACACCTTTAAGTGAAAGGAATAACTTTTTCACAGAGACATATATGGGAAGGAATAAGGCAGGAAAATTTGGGAGAAAACGATAAGAATGAATACTTACCAGCTGAATGAGAAGGAGATGCAGCAAGCAACAGTCAGTTGCAAAATGGTTATTTTAGGGCTGCAGTTATCAAAGGAATGCTGGGAAAAAATCCTATATGAAGGCAAAACTATATTGTAGAGATTGGGTTGGGCCCAGGAGGTCAGAAAAGAGACATCTGTAACTTATAGACTAGCACTATATCACAACATACTTTGTCTCCAATATTCATTAGGCACTGAAATTAAATAGGTGTCAGCAAAACACAGTTTTAAACACACTGAATAAACATCTATTCTCTTCTGAATGGCTCAGCTTTCAGTCTCTTGATATTTCATACATTTAATTAGTCACCTCAAGATAGACAAGCCCTAAACTTCTAGTATAAACAACAATCCCCTCTCCCCCCAAAAACTATATTCTAAAGAATCAAAAAAGGAAGACTGCCAAATTTATACTTTCCAGGTCTTGGAAATATATGCTCCAGTGACCAGAACCCATTTCTTTTGTGGTTGCATTCTACCCCAAATAAAAAGAGTAAGTCTAACCTGGAAGAGACAAAAGTTAAGTGCTTGTCTCAGAGGAGGGCTTAGATGAGACAGAAAGAATTATTCCTTGCTGCTGTGTCAGTCTCGACGTTCAGGAATACCTATGAGCTCAGCATGACCCCAAGCTTTTAGAACCCCTTAATTATCTGTGGTCTCATATCCTTGATGGCTGGAAAGGTCAAGATATTGGACAGTTCTTCAAAAATATTTCCCCGCCTACAAACATCACTGGGTGGACTACAGGGGCAGCCCTAAACAGAGTGTATTATAGTAGTCAAGACAAGAAGGGGACTATTCTTAGCTCTTCATTGGACAGGAATGGCTGAAGTGTCCTGGCCAGAGGTTGATGGTATATCCCCTAGTGCTGCTAGATAGAATCTAGGAGCAATGATGGTACCAATAAGATTTCAAGGCTAAGAATAATATTGTGAAATTCATTTATATGACCTCCATAGATATTGCAGATATTATCTCCACCACCTCTTCAAATGTTTCTGCCTAGCAATAAGTCTTGTTTTTAATTTGTCTGTGTTAAGTCAGAGACAGTTCATTTTAATTCAGATTCCCGAGAGACATAGACACTGGGAGCCTAAAATCACTGGAAGTCTTTCCTATTGACTTCAGTGGTCTTTGGCTCAGGGCCTGGTAATAAGACTAGAATCTGGGTTGAAAGAAAAGATGACATAAAGCTGAGTATCATCAAAATACTGGTAACAATGTAGCTCCCAAACATCTCACAATCCCCTCTAATGGTTGCATGCCAACACTGAGCAGGAGGAACCTGTAGGGCTCCCCAAATGTGAGGTCCTTTGGAAAGAATGAGCATTTGCCTGGCATTAATGTGTGGTTTCTCCTAAAGAGAAAGGTGTGGATGCACAAAAGAATCATTCCATGATACTACTCCTGCAATAACCCACAGATAAGTGAACAATATCTCACTGCTCACAGATCTAAAAGACTCCACATCTGTCACTAGAGAAAGATAATCAACCACTATCAGTATGATTTCATTTCCCTACTCAAGTATTCACCTTACAGGTAGGGAACAAAGAAATCTGTGAAATCCAAGTGTTGTTGGGTCTGGCCTATCACCACAACCTCAATTATCTTCATGAAAACTGGGATGGTAGTAACTGGCATGTTTAATATAACCCAAAAATGAGCTTTTCAGCAAGGACCTAACTGCTGCTTGTTTAAGTAAGGCTGGCCAGCTTGGCCTCCTGAAGGGGCGTATTCATAAACTTAATCAATAATGGCTTTAAGTGTCCCTCTGCTTGTTTTAATCAGCCATGAATTTTTAATTTGTAAGGACTGCAATAACATGGGACCATATGCGTCTCTTAATGCATCAAGCAATGCAGAAAGGGAGCCACAGCTTCCATTATTGTATCACCTTTGTTATCTGTTGCATCATCTGCCACATAGCTATCTTTCCTTACACTGCTCTGAGAGCAGAACATGGTACATATGTTATTGTTTCTCCAGAGTCTCCCCTCAACCCCTTTTTTCATGGATCTGAGATCCTGATCTGTGGAGTTAGAGGGGAAGATAATGACGTAGTCATTTTTTCCAGTGGCTCCCTTTCTGATCAAATTAGGTCCCTTCAGCACTATGCAGAGAAGACCATGTATGCCTCATAGGGCTTAAGCCTCCATCTTTTGAATCTTCTGTACCATCTTGGTATAATCCAGTGAGTAAATGAATGAAATGATTAATTTATGACTCATCTAGAGAAAAGCATTCCTGTCGTTAGTTTAATGCAGAAATATAACTGTATATATATATCTTCATAAAGAAATGACCCCAAAACTACTCCTGCCCTAGGCATTTTGTTCTTGGCATTTTGAGGGTTTCATTTCAAGGCACTATTAGAGAAGCAAAATATCAAAAAAGAGTGGGGGTGTACTCTAGGTGTGTTGATTAGCATATATTCCATTGTTCTTTCCAGGCATCTGAGTTTCAGCCTGCATCACAGTTTTTTGAGGATGCTGTGAAGTAGGTCAAAGATCACTAGATCCTTGACACACTGCACCACATCCTCACATCCTCACTGCACCACATCTTCATAGTAGAGTTTGAAAAGGAGTCACTTGAAAGCATTACTGCATGGAACTGAACTGATGTATCATAAGGCTCCTTCTCACTGCTTAGAATGTCCTGGGTCAATTCATGCTAATCAGATGCAGCTTTCAAAATAGATTGCCTTAATCTGTACAGACATAAATAAAAGGACATGTGACATGATGCGTCAGAACACTTTCTTCAGAACCACTGTGCTCTTATCATTGTGATTGCCTTTCTCCTTGGTATATAGATTCTTTACAGCAGGAAGAGGGATTTTACATTATAATTCAGAAAACATCCAGAGGGGTTGTACTGATATATCATGTGTAATAAAAGTCTATACAATGGTGGATTAATTATGCTAATGCGGTTGTAATCTAGAGTACGTATTTAGGTATTAAACATGTGTGGTGAGGAACATTTACAGGTATATGGAGCCTCTCAGGCACAAGCCTGCATGTGGAGCTGCACTACCGAATGGTAGGTATAGGAGACATTGTGAGGAGTACAGCTGCTGTGCTACGCCAGTAGTAAGATACATTTTGTGTTCCCTCCACAGCTGGACTGCTATGCTGTGCACAGCAGAGGACGGACAGGGCCTGTTGCTATTCCTTCTGGACTGTGTAGTATTATAGGGGTTCTAGTGGGGAACACAGGGACAGCAGTTGTGCCTGGTTCCTCGTGCAGTGTTGATAAGGAGAAAGCTCCTTGTAGCAACCTTTTCTTGCACACCCATGGAAGGACTGGCCCTTAATAGCTGTAACTTGCTGGTTTTATTTTTTTTTTTTACTATTCCCTAGTACAAACTACAGATGAATGGTGAAGTTCTGCCCTGTTGTCATGCTGGAGTTTTGGTTGAGGTTTGCAGTGCAAATAAGAATGTGTAATACAAGGTCAGCACTGAGTTGACTAATTATACTTAAAGCTTACGGGAAAGATTTTCAAAGGCACAAATGGGAGTTAGTAACCCGGCTCCCATTAACTTTCAATTAGTGTTGGGCACCTAACTGCCCATTTGTGCTGTTGAAAATCTTCCCCTGTAACAGCAAGCAATTGAATCATAAAGAATAAAGTCACAAAAAACTGGAATGGCCTCTTGTTTCCTGACTATTAAAATGATGCCCTTTTGAAGAAAAAGTGCTTAAGAGAGAGAAAAAAATCAATAGTTCTCTGCTCACTGTGGGCTCTATACACCCCTTGATGCATATGTGGAATCTGAATTAATGTTAGAAGAGTTACTCACAAAATAAAGGGATGTGGAATTTCATAATATATTCTCACTGTTGCTTAGATCAGGTCTCTGTGTGAATCAGGTTGTGGGTGGGGTTTCCATATTTGAGTGACTGGAAAATATGGTCCATATTTTACACGTACTGAATTCAATCTTTTATTTCTTACTAAGGATTCCAGTAGGAATTTATCTGAAATAAGGACTGCAACATTTAGCTCATAGTACTAAAATCACATAAAGTAGTTAGGCCAACGGTCTGTGTTTAAGTCTTTTATCTCTATCATAGGCTGAGTTTGGGCTGTTTTAGTACAGAATGACTTCTGGTCATTTCTTTAGCAGACAAGATTATATCATAATAATTGTTATTAGGTATGTTAGAGGCTTAAACAAAGTTTTGCTGAAGTTGTGATGCATATGTGATAGATATGAAGACATCATATCCAACATTATATATGTAATATAATAGATCTCCATTTCACATTGTTTATTCTTGAACATTTTAAGCATAGCATACACACAGCCCAGCAATACAATTTGCTTGACCATTATATTGTATCATAATTTGTAAAAGCAATTTCTATTGTACTATGTACTGTTATATAAAGTGAAAAGTATTTGAAACTTACATTAGTAATTTGTATGTCATTACTCTTTCATTATTAAATGAGAATTATTTATAATGCATCTGGCACAGATGACAAAGTTACACACAGTCTTACACCTTTATAATTATTCCCATCCTGAAGAAAATAAGTATGTTTGTTTAAGAGAACTCATTTTTATTCAAGGGAATTCACTTTGAGTGGCAGGTCTAGAAGCACTCCACAGCACAAAAACAGCTAAGACTATAGGTGGATGAGTGGAATCCATTCATGAGACTATTTAATCATAGTATTTCCATGAGTTCCACAAATATGTGTAATTTCCTCAAGTACCATTTTTATGTCCACTTTAGTAGAAAGATATGCAAATATTGTATTCATGGAGTCCAGTAGTCCCTATAGTTTACACATCAAAGTAGTTTCATGAACATAGATTATTCCAGCTATAATTGGCAGTTACCTATGCTTACAATATTAGTTTGAGATGCACCTGTTTAGGATAACAGCATGTCTTCAAAGTTTAGCAGAAACTGATTTTTTTTAACACAATCCTTACTATCTGTGATTATATGAATTTGGTCATCTGTACTTTTTCCAGCATAGCAAAATGCAAATATATCATGTTTTCAGTGCAGGATTTGATCTGCCTTACAAACACACAATTTGTTTCAATTATCATAGACACAGTTGAGCCAAGGGCAGAATTTCAGTCTGAGGACAGAATTTGTCTTTATAGCAATCTTTTCTTCAGTCCTCACATGTGAATAACTTCTAACAGGAGTTATGCACATGAGGTCTTCTGTAGGAGAAGAGAATTCTTACAATTCATGTTTCACAGTGTCATTATTAAGGGCTTCAGCATGCACTCAGTTATGTGCTTGCAATTCTATGGACTTCAGTACATGGTCATGAGAATTCTGTGTGAAGATCAAAGGCAGTAGATGACCCTTAGGAATATAGTTTCTGCTGGTGAAGATTGAAGTCAACGGAGCTGTGCCCATTTACTCCATTAGAGAATTTGGCCCTTAATATTCTTAGCTAGATCATGACAGGAAAGCACCTAAACCTTTAAACATGTTACTTTCCCGATGCTTCCAAGAAAAGTCTACATCCAGTATAATAATTTTTGTTGAAAGATTTGCCCATATGATCAATCAAGGGACCAGATTGTTAGCTGGTTTACATTGACATAGGTCCACTGCCTTCAAAGAAACTAGTCTGACCTAACATCTGGCTCAGAATACATATGCCAGATTGTAAGCTGCAGCAATGTCTCAGTCAGTTAGAATGGATTTATAACAGAAATCTTCATTGTACTGCTTACATTTGATCACCTCCCAATAAAATTTTTCATGGCACCAATCATGGACCTCTGTTACTGAACAGAAAACAACTCCATTATATTTGGACCTGTCTGCTCTTGAACAAAGTTATCAGGACTCCATTCCTGCAAACACTTAAATACATGTTTATTTTGACTGATGTGAATAGTTCCACTGAAGACACCCGAGTAAAGGGAATAAAGTATTTGCAGGAATGAAGTCTAAGAGCACTGGCATTTTAAAGTAAAGGGCTTGTTTACATGAGGAAATTGTCCAGCACAATTATTCTGGAATAACTATTTTGCTATAAGAACAGGAGTACTTGTGGCACCTTAGAGACTAACACATTTATATGAGC
The DNA here is from genome assembly GCF_007399415.2 of Gopherus evgoodei. Taxonomy (NCBI): domain Eukaryota; kingdom Metazoa; phylum Chordata; order Testudines; family Testudinidae; genus Gopherus; species Gopherus evgoodei. The sequence continues at coordinate 53,254,591 of NC_044324.1, forward strand.
ATAAGCTTTTGTGGGCTACAGCCCACTTCATCAGATGCATGGATCCACAAAGTTACAGTTTTACACCTTTACAGTTATTTCTATCCTGAAGAAAATAAGTATTATTTGTTTAAGGGAACTCATTTTTATTCAAGGGAATTCACTCTGAGTGGCAGGTCTACTGGCACTCCACTGCATGCATCCACTGCATGCATCCAAAGAAGTGAGCTGTAGCCCAAGAAAGCTTATGCTCAAATAAATGAGTTAGTCTCTAAGGTGCCACAAGTACTCCTGTTCTTTTAGCAGATACAGACTAACACGGCTGCTACTCTGAAACCTGTTTGTTTTGCTATACCTATTCCAGAATAACTCCCCCATGTCGCACTTTATTTAAAAAAAATTATTTTGTTTCAGAATAATGGATCCGCTTTGGAAGATAAGGCCCTAGAAAATTAGTTCTTATATGCATAAAAAGGCTACAATCTTCAGCTTGGTTAAACCTGCATCAGAGTCTTTGTCCCTTTTAACTGGAGTTTCTTGGAGCAGGCAGGTTGGAAGAAAGACTCGATTGGTTTAATTACATGTTTAAGTATTTCCTACAATGTCATCAAATTCCTTTTGATTTAATGGTTCATATAGATGTAACCTGTGCTAACAGAGTGACTTTGTCTCCCTTCTAGTGGCTAGATCATGTACATGTACAGAGGTTTTGAGATTCTGTTGCCTCTGAACTAATGGATCTTTAATTCAAGCACTAGACTAGAGGCTCATTCTTGTACATCCAGAGGTTGAGGGCTCCTTCCAGAATCCTGAAGATTATCTATTATTCACAGAAAACCTGACTAGGGGCGTCATTATTTCATATAGTAAGATAAGAATCCTCCTGCCTTTGCTTTCACCTTCTGCAGTTTTACTGTGAGGCAACTCTATTGATTTCATGGAATTACTCCTGATTTACACTGGCATAAATGAGAACTAAATCAGGCCCTCTGAGTCTGTATTTGGGTTCCTTGTATGGTATTTCATTAAACATTCTGGAGCTTGAAGTTTTTTTTTCTAAGTTATAATGTCAGACCATAATATTGTTAAGTTATAATATCAGGCCATGGCTTTCTAGGGACAGTTTGAAAGCTCATTGCTTATTCCTTTTATTAAATGTGTTTAATCCTATTCTCCTTTGCTAGTTACAGTATAAAGATGTCAATCTGAACCTTGGGATTTTACCTTAAAATGAACCTGTTTGGTACATAGTACATAGGTTTTTTTTTTCTTGCATACACAGAGGCATAACTATGAAAATAATTAAAAAAAGCCACTCTGATATGAAATCACAATTATTTTGAATAAGTTACCTATGCAAATTACTTAAGCATTTTTCTTACAAGTACAAGATTGCTATACTTTGTTTAGCAATTAGGGTTTTAAAAAATAATCATGGGCTCCTGTTTGCTTAAACATAAATCTATGCCTTGTGACACTTTGCTGCCATTGAAATAACAAATTCAGAACTATTACTGTGTAATGTATACATTTCTCATTTATATTCTTGGTGACATTACAGTTAAGGTTGCTACAGTGACTAATGCCACCCTTAAACAAAACACATAGCAAGAACACAGTATTGATAATACCTTAAGCAATACAAATTATGGAAATGGCAAGTTAAGGTGGGGTGACCCAGGTGTCATTTATGTACTAGGCCAAAAGAAAATAAATAATAATGGAGGGAGGGAATGGGAGGCAGGACAGAAGCGGGAAATGGAGGAGAATGGGGAATAATTGGAAGGGGGAACAAGGACGACACAGAACCCACAGAATGTGGTATAAGGGAAAATGTAGGGTATACAGAGTCCCTGATATGAAAGGGGAGGGGAAAGTGGGGGCTTTGGGTCGGACCTTAACTGTGAAATGGAACATAACCTTAACAATGACATCTACAGAACTAGCAATCTAGAGAACTAGTTATCGTTTTAAAGCAGAAACAGACATTTTTTTTTATATGAAAAGAAGAACTGGTTAATTGGTGATATTCTGGTGTATTTAAAACTTGATTTTTAAACTGGGAAAATATGCCAGTGAAGGATGTACAAACTAAGTTCAACCAAAATATTAATTGGCTCTTTAATATAAATATGCTATGAATCAAATGCTCTTTTAGTTAGTTCTCTTTCATTTCTGTCATGGTGATTGTGCACCACAAAAGATGTCAGAAATGCACAGTGTCAGCAAATCAGACTGTGGGTCTCTGAATTACTTCTATTTGGAAACACTGAAGAAAGTGGCTTGATTTATTAAGTTTTTAGTTCTAGTAAATTGCCACTAAAAACATCTAAGCAAGTGCAGCACTTTTAGAGGTGGATTAAACTAAACTATTAAATGAACTATAGTCTCAATATACCAGATCTTTATATTTCTCAATAAGAAACTCTGCAGGATTGTTAGCCTTTTGTTTCAAAGGATTCTTGTATATGATTGTTTTGTTGCATTTTGGGTTTTTTTTTGCATTCTGTCCATGGAGTGAATTATAGCCCAATGATTTCTGAAGCATCATATCCAGTACTACATTATTTTGTTTGGAAAGGCATATGAAAATGTGGTACTAGTCACATTCTAAATTATGTCTCCGGAAAGCCATTTAACACTAAAGGGAATTTTATGTCTAGCTGCAGCAAAGTGTTGTGTAACCTTGAGAAACACTGAATCAAGTCTTCCTTGGCTGCTTTGGGGCTTCTGAATGTCTTCTTTTGCTTCAAAGGTGTTTGTTTCCTGACACCCAAAGGATGAAAGTTTAGACAATCATGTCAACATTGTTTATCTTGTTCAGGATCATTCCTGAATGAACTAAAATGTGAAGAACACTTGTGTGTCATGAAGCACGTAACCTTTCCAGTCACACTTTGCAACATTATCAGGATAATAATTTAATTTCCCTAAAAAGCAGTCCCCTGGTTCTTTCTCTTTCCATCTTTCTTTCATTTAAAATTGCACCTGACAGCGAGAGAGAGATGAGATATCAGATTATAAATGTCTCATCCCAGTTACTTGCTCAAAACATTTTCTTTTCAACCATCTCCTATTATGATGAAGATATGCTGCATGGTGACTATATTGGGCAACACAGAAAAATTACATTAGAGAAAAATTATATAGATACAAAAAGGAAGCAGACTTGGACTAGCTCAAGGAGAGAGGGGAAGCCAGTGACCCTATGAAAGCAAAAAGCTGGTCTTGGCATTAGGGCTGTAGCCTCAGATTTGGGAGATCTAGATTCAATTCCCTGCTTTGCTACAGCCAGATATTACTTCTTGGGGTGATTCTTCTACTTCAGAATAAAGACACAATATGGGGAAGTTCATACAACTTCTGGGGTAAAAGGGCTGTAATACAGCATTGAATCTAGCTCTGTTTCTTTCGTTCTTGTAAAAGGTACCCTTGGCAGCATTGGAATCTGAAACACTCAGTCCATAGAGGAGACATAATGTGGGTAGCTCTGTTATGAGGTTCCCCACACTGCCACTCAAATATGCCTCAACCTTGAGTTAGAAGTAATAGGAGGGAAAGTAATTTAGTCTTTATGATCATTCAATCCTGGCGTGTCTTCTCTTTTAGCAATACTCACAACAAGCAAAAAGAAAAAGGAAGTGGCTATGGCAAATAAAAACTTGGCTTCGAATATTTCAAATTCGTAGCTGGTCAAAATTTTCTGAATGGTAATTATTCTGATGCTCAAAAAGTTGATTTTTTTCACAGAAGAATAAAAAAGAAGGGCAAAGTTTTTGCAAAATATTTCATGATATTTTATGCCCAGATCTGGTCAAAATGTTTGCAAATAATTTCTCTTGTGTTTCATCTCTCTCCAGTCTTGAGTGCTTGACCAGAAAATATATGAGTAATTACAGTCATTCATTATTACTGTTTTAGAAAATTGTATTGCTTATCATTTTTCTCAGCATTGTCCATTCACTACCACTACCCTGATATAGAGAGAAGTAGTATTCTTTTACATTTAATTTATATTTATATCCTTGTGACATGGGATCTGGATATCTATAGATTTTACTTTATTATCCTCTCCACTCAGAAGTTTTATTTCAATAGAGTCTATTGACTTTTAAGCACAGTATAGTATTACTCCCCTGTCTCTATTGATCTAATCTGTCCTCCCTGTATAGTTTATACCCAGGCATTCCAGACTTCCATTCATTATTTTCATCCCACCATGTTTCAGAAATGCCTATAATGTCTAAGTCCCCTTTCGTTGCTTTGTATTTTAGTTCACCTCTTTTTGCTTTTAAATTTCTTGCACTGGTATATAGACATTTATAGCTTTTATTCTTCACAGTAAGAGTTACAGCAATAGCTAATAGGAACTAGCATATAAAGAAGAATGCATTGACAAAGGGAAAGTATTGAATTTTTGGCCCTGTTCTCCAGTGCATTCTACATGGTGAAGTCATTTGCACCTGTGCAAAATGACTGCAAAGAAGGTATGCAATATGTCCAAAATAGGACTGGCAACACTTTTTATTTGCTTTGCTCTGGTGTAAATGACAGTAGATATCAGGCCACACAACACATTAATGCTGTCTATAAATAAATAGGTAATGTTCCATCTTCCATTGGAGCAATAAATTAGGGCCCAATTTTGCAAGCCGGCTTTGTGCGAAATTTCATTTGACTTCAGCGGGAGTTCAACGGACAGAGGCCCTGAGAATGCAAAGCATTTAGGCCACTGGGAAAAACAATGAACTGTTATTTGGTCAAAACATTGGTATTTTAGGTTATTTTTCTGTCGCATAAAAAATATCACAGTATTTAACTTGCACAATAATGGCAAATATTTTCTGAATAATTAATAAAAATTCTGTTAACATGGTTATTTTACTTGAGGCTCATCAGCTTTACTGCCATGGATAGGTGCTCTTATTATTCAGACACATTCAGTAAAGCTTTTTCAAAGTTTCAGTATTTGGCAAAAGATTAAAAACCCTACTTCCATGTGTTAAGATAGTGAAAGTATGCAAAACTGTCATTTTTATTATATTTACTCTTTAGGAGCTAGTAAAGTAATATTATTGTTAATTTCCTTACAATTAGTAGGCCAAAAAAAATCTTTGGATCAAAAAGCTTAGGTCTCTTTTTGTCTTTGTTTGATTTTATGACTCAACTTGTGTACAGTCCTAATTCAGTAGAAAGTTTTGTCATTTAAATATGACCGTGGAAAGCAAACAACTGCATAGCCCTATTTAATATCTTGTGATCACCTTGGCCATATGAGAACCAGGGGAAGTAAGCATAAAATTAGAGAACCCTACTAAGTCCCTGACCCTGCAATGTGATGTGCATGAGTATAACTTTGTACCTACACTGAGCCCTGGTAATTAAAGTGGAGCTGTGCCTGGTCACAGACTCCAATCTTAAATATCTCATTGCAGGATCAGGACCTAAGCATGGTCTGGGAGTCCTTCAGTTTCATTACTGGAAACGATGAGCTGTCTGAGGCTAAGTGTCAGCAACTCAGAAACACAGGGGCACCTGGAAAATAGCATATATGTGGCTAACAATTCCATTTAGATCAATAGCAATTTCTTGCTAGAGAAGTGTGAAATTCACTATTCTTTACCATGGCATTTAAATTATTTGTTAGTTAATTTCATGCTATATTCTTAACCACTCCCAGCACAACTCCTTCATTTTACTTTATTTGCAATTTTGACAAAATAGCTATTTTTCACACTGAAAACTTGTAGACATATGGATTTCACTGTTGTCTATATGAAAGCAATCTTGGTTAATTTTCCCTAAGAAGCAGACCATTTTTACTACAGAATTGGGCTCCTTTCCATTTTTTACCAAAACAAATGATGTACTGTAATGTTCCTGCCCAGTGATTCAAGAGCATGAGTACTAACCTCAGGGCAGGCTGCTAGGCACCAGGGCACAATCTCAAATTGATTCTGTGTTCTATACTAAGATTTCACAACCAAATTATCAAGTGTAAACTCCTCAGGCACTATAAGGCCTCGTCTACACTGGGGATGGGGGGACTGATCTAAGTTATGCAACTTCAGCTACGTGAATAACGTAGCTGAAGTCAATGTACTTAGATCTACTCACTGCAGTGTCTTCACTGCAGTGAGTCGACTGCTGCCACTCCCCCATCGACTCCACCTGCGCCTTTCGCGGCGCTGGAATACAGGAGTTAACGGGAGAGTGCTCGGAAGTTGATTTATCACATCTAGACTAGACATGATAAGTCGACCCCTGCTGGATCGATCGCTGCCCGCCAATCCAGCGGGTAGTATAGACATACCCTAACAGCCTAAACATGTAATCTCAGACAGTTCCTTTGGGCACTCTGATCTGTCACTCTGATCATCACCTGGGTAAGCCTACCTTTGTGATAGATGATCCCTCGCACTAGGAATCACAGTAATATTCAGGTTACTTCCAGTCCCAAAGGACCAGTCACTTACCCCAGGTAACCTTTATCCCTAAAGATATCACTTGTAGCCAGTCCTATAATAAACTGAATAAAGGTTAATTAAATAGGAAAAGGAAATTATAGAGTTATTTACAAGATTAAAACAGTTAAACATAAGTACACAAATGAATTACAATCTTACCTTTCAAAAGGTAATAGAAGCTTCTATAACAAGCAAGTTCTACATGTCCTTTTGGGCTAACCCTGGCAAAGCAGCTGGAGGGCACTTGCTTATGCCAAGAAAGACCCTGCTCTTAGAGTCCAAGAAGCACAGAGTTAATTTGGTTTGGGTTTTGTCCTGTTCCTGCTATATGCTCTGAGCTGCAAACACAGCTGATGGGATGAGTCCACTTGCATGACTCATCTTCTCAGCAAGGAAAGCAAGACAACAAAAGTCTTTAGTCCTCTTGGTGATAGCACACATGGAAATTCCAGTTGAAACATCCCACAGTACTCCACCTGGTATCAATGGACCTCTCCTTTTGGGAAGGGTATAACACCTTCTGTTGAGCATGAGCCCTTCACACCAATTAATATCTCTTTCTCTTTCTCTCTCTCATGGTGATTTTCACAGAGGCTTACAATAAATCATGCAAATATTATCTTACAATATGGAATACAGATAATATAAGTTAGATCTGGATGAGTACCTGATTTTTTTTTTCTTTCGTTGGCAATTTTGAAAATGGAGGGAGGGCAGGAGGAAAGTGTTTTGGGTTAGACAAAAATGGAAATGTTTTGACAATTTCAGTGAATCAAAACTAAAGTAAAAATAATTTTTGTCATGAGATTTTTGTGGGATCTGGAATGCTCGTTTCAATTTTGAGCCTTTAACACTTCTGATTTTAAAAAATAAAATTAAAAGAAATCTCAAAATGAAAAGTTGTTCTGAACAAAAAAAAATAAAAACTTTTTACTGAAAATGTGGAAATGAAGTGTTTTGATTTTTTTTTTTAGATTTTTGTTTTTTCCCGTAAACAATTCAACAATGCCACCATAAATTTGCAACCTATCTCGGTTGTTGCTGAAACTCCTTTTTTTCTTTTTGTTTTCCTGTGAGAAAAATAGTTTGGTTGAAAAAAATTGCCTTTTCTTGTAGGCTTATTTAGATTTATCTAGCTTCACTCCTGAATCTGGCCCAGAGTCACCAGTGCCAACTGTATTATTAATGAAATGGAGAGTAGCTGTACCCTGTGGTGCTGAAACTAGAGGTGCTGGGAGTGCTACTGCATCCCCTAGCTTGAAGTAGTAATAATAAACACTGAATACATGGTTTCCATCATCAGCACCCCCACTATAAAAATTGTCCCAGTACCCCTGGCTGTAACTTCATAAAATAAATCTCTTAGAGAAATCAGTCAGTCAAATTAGTGAGAAAACGAGCATCTTTACTTTTCATTTTCTCGCTTGTCTCTCAAATGAGTTTCATTAGTACTGACAGAACTGATGATACTGCATTTGCAGTCCAGGGACTTACTCTGAGTGGGCCTCCCTTAGTCGATGTGTATAATCATGGACATGTTTGAAACTTTGTTGATGATGAAATCTGGCCTACCATTAAGTTCATTATTTTGGAGTGTGTTTGAATTGTGCAGGAATAACACTGGTCTACAATTTTTGAGAAGTTGTCTGCTTCAGAGATAAAATATGATATTTATTATGTATTTTGATGTGCTGAATTCAAATATGACAATTAAAACAACTGATTGGCTACTGTTTCTAAGATATTTAAGTTTTTACATTTATGTCTATGTATATTGTGTAGATAGTAGCGTTTTAATCATAAATTGTAAACCTAGGTCTTTTCATATGTTTATGGTTGCTTTACATGATAATATTTCATCTGTCCTGTTTATGTAACACTTTAAAAATCAGCAAAAGGGTTCTATAAATAAAATTTATTATGAAACAAAAGGCAAAAAACTATTATGTACATAGTTGAGTCCTATTCAGTGTCTACTCGGCACTTCTTGGCTTGTCTCTTGTATTCATTAAATCTCTTGTCACTGTCCAGCAAAAGTCTGCAAGCATTGATGGGCTCCATTTGCCCTGACAGCCTGCCATGAGATTCCACTGCTGTAGTCTGGAGCCCAACAGCTCTGCCTTACTCTTGGGTAGTTCCAAATCCCCGACAAGGTTATTCAGTTCACCTTGTGTTCTGAGGTGTGGTTCAGAGGAGGAGGATGGGAGAAAATGTGGGTCCTGTGACATTGATGGTTCAGGACCAGAAGTTTCATACTCTTCCTCGTCTGACTCAAATGAGAATGATTCTGGTGCATCATGAACCAGCAGTCCTTCTCCGTGGGGTACTGGGCGTATAGCTGATGGAATGTTTGGATAATGCACAGTCCACTTTTTCTTCTTTGACACACCTTTCCCAACTGGAGGCACCATGCAGAAGTAACAATTGCTGGTATGATCTGTTGGCTCTCTCCAAAACATTGGCACTGCAAAAGGCATAGATTTCCTTTTCCTGTTCAACCACTGGCCAAGATTTCTTGCACAAGTGTTGCAGCATATGTGTGGGGCCCACCTCTTGTCCTGATCTCCAGTTTTGCAGCCAAAATAAAGGTGATAGGCTTTCTTAACCATAGTGATTAGACTGCGCTTTTGTGATGCAAAAGTCACTTCACCACAAACATAGCAGAAGTTATCTGCACTGTTCACAGAAGTACGAGGCATCTCTGCTCACTTTGGCTAAACAGAAATGTGTCCCTTTGCAAAATCAAACACTGACAAATTAGAGAGCACAACACTGTATGATTTCTAGAGCTGATATAGGGCAATTTGTTCAGCAGAGTGATGTAAGCTTCCTTATGATTGCATCATCCATGACTTCTAGGAATAATATGATGCAATTCATATCATGTATGATGCAATACCAGCTTCAGATTGCATCATTCATTGTTTTGCCTAAAAAGCAAGTACTGTCCAAACTCAGTCATAGATTTATTCATAGATCAAGTCAAAGATGTATTTTTAGTCATTTCTGGTTTAAATTGAGATCGCTTCCCTTTATAACTCACTTATCCTCCGTCATTTCCAAGTCAAGGGTCGTATATACTGACCCAATAGCATATCTTGAAAACTAGAGCCAATTAACAATTTTAAGCATCATTTTTGTTCTCAGTGACCCAGAATTAGTAAAGTTGGACTACATTTATTTCAGAAGCGTTTTGGCTGTAGAGCAGTGTAATTAATATAGACAGGATACTGGTATTTGCTGTCTGTCTTGGTCATGGGACAGCCAAGAAATATTCCAGGGCAGTCAGTGACCTATTGCTAACTGATGTAGTTAATCAACAAATTTTAAAATGTAGAGAAGGTTTTTGGCTCTGAAGAGTCAGAATCCAAGCCTCTGCTTTCCATTTTCTGGAACACTGGTCCAAGAAACACCCATGAAAAGACAACTGCTTATGCTTGTTCTGTGAAACTGGTCATCTTGTGCAGAGCCATGAGCAGAGTCCTTTTATGACCTTGCTGGTGCAGAAAGGTTGTAACAACTCTCTTTTTCCTCTACTGACCAGTGCCTCTACGTTGTGACTCTTGCATATTCCAAATATCTGGCAGAGTTGGGAGAAAATAATTCTTAAAGCAGAGCTCTTTATATGTCTTAAGACATACACAAACACAAACTGTGATGTGATTTTTATATTAGAAAACATTAAACTGGAATTGTCTTATGTCCTTCCAAAGTGTGAAATAAAATGATGTTAATAGGTATACTAGTAAGAGTCTGCTTAGTTTGGTAAGAAGAAAACATGCTTTGTAAATTCTATTTCTAATATTTATTTTTCCACCCATGAAATCATTCCCTTCATTAGATTAAAACTGAGCCTCAAAGAGTACTTCTACACTGCGATTAAAGACCCACAGCCTGCTTATGGCTGGCCTGAATCAGTTGACTTTGATCTCATGGCTTGGGCAGCAGGGCTATAAAATTGCAGGGCAGATGTTTGGGCTCAGGCTGGAGCCTGTGCTCTGAGATCCTCTCCTCTTGCAAGGTTTCAGAGCCTGGGCTCCAGCCAGAGTTCAAACATCTACACCACAATTTTTAGCCCCACAGTCTGAGTCTTGGGAGCCCAAGTCAGCTGACCTGGGCTCTGAGACTCAGTCCTGTGGGTGTTTTATCACAGTGTAGACAAAGCTTGTGTAGCATGGATGCACACTCACATCTTGCTAATGCCTATAGTCTAAAGCACCCTTCTAGGAAAACTTGACCATCTAAAAAATTGATGCGTAGATGGATAGGTGAAAAGACATCTTAAGAAAAAAAAATCTATGCATAAAAAACCCCTTGCACCTTTAATATTGTGCTACTGTTAATTGTGAATGTTAAATGACCTAAAATGGCACTAGATAGATCTAGGCAATTTAACGTTTTTTGCATTAGGATTAGTGAAGGCGTTCTGACATATTAGAAAAATATAGCTTATGATGTGGCACTGCCAGAAAACAGCTTGTATCTTCTGGCTGCAGCAATTGTCCATATGTTTGACATCCTGCATGTAACCCAGCCATATATCATTAATCGTAATTCAATGCCAAGGCCACTGGCAAGCACCATGGACAATGACAACAATTACTGCCTCCTAAAAGTCTTTGACATACTACAGAGAAATTTTCATCTGCCCCTATAATCTAAAAAATGTATAGAGCTCATGGAAAACAATGATTCTGTGCTTTAGAAATGAAGGCTGCCTAGCTCTGGATGAGAAAAGATGCTTCACAGACAGGCAGTAGAAAGGATGATGATATGTCTGTTTAGAACCTAACAATTATTTTTGTATGATGAACAGTATTTCTATTAAAAAGAACAGGAGTACATGTGGTACCTTAGAGAGCAACAAATGTATTTCAGCATAAGCTTTCATGAGCTACAGCTCACTTCTTTGGATGCATAGAATGGAACACACAGACAGGAGATATTTATACATACAGAGAATATGAAAAGGTGGAAGTATGCATACCAACAGGAAGAGTCTAATCAATTGAGATGGCAATTAATTAATTAATTAATATTTCTTTTAATATTTCAAACGATGTATTAATTTATAATATTCTCTAGAGTAATGTTTGGTACCTATGCTAAGAACCATTAATAATAGATAAGGAAAGACTAAACAACATTCAAATTTCCAACCCACTTATTCCAAAATTAACCAGCACTCACCTTTTTCCCCCATCGTACCCCTTTGCCTGATCCTCATCTGACTCATTTGCAAATCCTTACGCTTGATTCCTTCCCTTGACAATATTCCATTGTATAAGGGGTTATGTTAGATGTAAAGATTTAGCACCACTAGGAGCACACTGGAAGTGTCTGTGTAAACAGGAAATAAAGACATTCACCATAACTACAGTGTCCTGGGTCTCTGTAATCACTACATGGTGTGAAAGTGGGATCAAATAAAGATTCAATGGATCATAGAACAACCCTGCAAAAAGGGAAAAGGACAATAGACAAGCAAGCCCTCCAACCCATCTAGAACAACCAAAAAGCTGCAGACAGTCAGAAATCTTTATGAAACAATATTAGTTGGCTTCTGGTGCTCTGACCATAAACCAAGATCTGTGGAAGAACTCCAGAATGATTATCCCTATATCAGTGCAGTAGAAAATACTTGACAGGCTGCATGAGGACTCCATGGCATTGCAAATTATATGGAGAGAGATAAACAGTCTGTTGGTGGCCTGGATCTAACAATCAACTACAACAGAGAGTTGAGAAATGTGATATTTGTGCTCACATGTGAACCAACCTATTGGGACCATTACTAACATCTGCTCTATCAGACAGGCCATGGCAGACAGTTGGGACTGATCTTCTCTATTTGGATAATACAACCTATCTTTTGATTGATGTTGCTGTGTTGCTCAAAACATCAAGTGCAGTTGTGGAGAAAAGAAGACTCATCTTTTGGGATTCCAGAGCAAATAATCTGACAATGGTTCTCAGTTTTCTTCTCAGATCTTTATAGATATCTGTGTTTCCATTCATGTCACATCCAGCCCACAGTTCCCAAAGAAATGGAGAAGTAGAACATGTAGTAAAGAAAATAAAACAATTTTCTAAATCCTCAGATCCTCCCCTTGTCCTGTTGGCCTACTGGTCACCCTTCTAGTAAATGAATTCAGCCCTGTGGAACCACTGATGGGATTGTAGATCTCAACTTCCTTCCCAGTCATCCTTTCCAAAGTGGCTGTTTATTGACCTGACTTACCAAGACTACAGAAGAAGGAAGATCAATATAAACCCAGCAGAAGAGGGACTTAGCTAAGCACCATACAGTCTAATTTTCAAGTACTGTAATCCAGGAGATCATTTTCATGTGAGAGATTCTCAAGAAAAGGGGACAGTGCAGGGATCCCAATGGAACCAGGGTCAACTTGTTGCATCAGAAGGTGGATCTCCAGTGCACTTGGATACCTACCCTGAGATTAAAGTTTTGAACACCACATCTGTCCAAATAGAAATGCCAGCATAGTCCTCCACATCCTCTCCCTGTGGGGAGATATCCTTGTACAGATAGCCTGTTATATTCCTGGAGGATTATGTCAGATCTTGAGAATTCAAGAAAGTGTGAAAACTAGTATCCAAAGGCTTAAAACAGCAAAATAAATCTCTGACACAGGGCTGAAGGTTCATGCAGTTTACCCCATCCTTCACAGAGCTGTTTCTTGTTGTTGTTTCATTTCTTTTATAAACTTAAAGATTTGAATATGGTGACTAGTGTAGCTAAAAGGTCCACAGCAAGGTAGGAGAAAGGTGTATATGAACTTTCTACAACCTACAAATGGTTTATGTGCAATTGAAGTTCAAATGCACTTATACTGGGTCAATATTGATATCTGAGGTAATCAGTGGAGCTCCATCAACTTGAATTCTAGATTTGTTTAATCTTTATGAATTGAACTTGCCACTAAGAGAAAAACAGATGTGAGGCATAAAGTGCTAGCATGATTGTAAGTCTGTATAAGTTCAATGCTAATTGCAATAAAACTGATTATTGACCCAACTAGGACTGTAAGTTACAAGAATTAAACAGAAGGCTGTCAAGTGCCATAAGATTAACAAGTCCATTACTTTGCTGGTCCATTCTTTATCTTTTATGCTAAAGTAAAACAAAACTCTCTTCTGTTTACTTTTGTTCTCATATTGATTTAAGTCTAATGAATGTGCTTCTGTACTTTTATTGAGTGGCTGAGGGTTGAAATATGACATATCCCTGGGAAAATCAATTCAATGATTATTTAAGGATGTATTTAGTTTGAATAATACAAAACACAATGGCTGAGACTGTGTGATTCATGGGGTTGGAAATGGGACTTACAGATTTTCACAGATAGATGCAGATCTGGCCTACATAGGTCATCTGATATATTTGTCCTAATGGCATCTGAACACTGAGATGCTGTGTTGCAATACCACCCAAATTCCCCCACTGCAGTATCTATTGTACAAAACTCAAGTTCTCCAAAGCATTTACTATCTAAATTCAAAATTTGGGTCTTTCCCTGGTCAGAAGGGAAGGGTGTATTATGCTTTTCTTAAATTGCATTATTTATAGTGAAGTGATCTGTTTTCTATTTTGTCCAGACGGCGGCACGATTCAAGGTAATTCCAACCCTCTCATGGAAGGCAGTTCCTGAGTTAGGCACCAACAAAACTGTCTCATGCTCTCATGACTCACCCTTCTAGTTCATAATTCCTTTACAACTGGGGGAGTGGAGCTCTTGAGGAAGAGAGTCAGAAAGACTTTTGTCCCTAAAGTAACCTGGACCCCAACAACTAAGGGTTTTGAAGATTAGAATTAGAACCTAGAATATCATCCAACATTCAATGAGGAGCCAATGTAGTTGTCTGAGCAGTGGAGCGATGATACCATACTGACATGTGATGTTTAGCAAGCTAATTAATTTTGATTGGCTGGACATGTGCAGAGGTATCATGTCATTCCCAGTATAAAATACTGCAAAAGTGGAGTCTGAAAGCCATGAATGTGTGTAACACCATTGCCAAGTCTGCATCTGACAGGTTGTGAATGCACCTGTTGGCAGCTCATAGATGGAAGAAGGCATTTCTGCCAGATTTGGGAATAGAAGTGAAGGATCTTGGTGAACCTGGAGGCTGTGAACTCTTGATGATCATACAGCAGAGCTCTTGCTTGAGGGCAATGTCATGATTTTGGGGAGTTCTTCAAACTGTTTCTTCCTTTCTTCTAATCGCATTTGTCTTGTCTAGGTTTAGATGCAACCAGCTGCTCTTCATTCAGAAGCTGATCTCCTGTAGGGATTGAGACAGATGAGAGGGAAACTGTTAAAATTTGATGTGAAGAATGGAGTTGAAAGTCAGTTACCTACTGTTTATATCTCAGATCTCCCTGTCATAGTCTAGCCTGTCATAGAAATATAGGGCTAGAAGGGACCTTGAGAGGTCATCTAGTCCAGCCTCCTGTACTTAGGAAGGACCTAACCTAGACCCTACTTGATAGGTTTTTGTCCAGCCTTTTTAAAAATCTTCAGTGATGGAGGATTCCACAACGTACCCTGGAAACCTATTACAGACCTTAACTGTCCTTAACAGTTAGAAATATTTTTTCCTAATATTTAACCTAAATCTCTCTTGCTGCAGATTAAGCCCATTAATACTTGTCCTGCTTTTAGCAGATATGTAGAACAATTGATCACCATTCTATTTATAATATCCTTTTGTCTGAGGCAGACAGATTAAGTGACTTGCCAAGGGCCACACAGGGAGTAAGGGAAGATATAGGAAGTGAATACAGATCTTCCAAATCTCTGACAGTGCATTGACCATCAGGCAACAGTTCTTCTGTTTTAAAATATGCAGAAAAGATAATCAAAGACTATATATGCTGCCCAGGGTACTGGCACAAAATATTATCAACAGACAAAACTTGCTGTATCCAGTGCATTTTTCTGTATTCTTTAAGTCATTAGAGTGAATCTAGTGAGCTATAACAACAGTTGAATGAAAAAATGTAATTTGTCTAAAAAATCATTGGTGAACCCTCTTCTTTTCTCTGACTGCTGAATGTTGACCCCTTACTGTTCTTATAGATTATAACAGGGGTCTGCAACCACTGGCATGCAGCTCACCAGGGTAAGCACCTGGTGGGCCGGGCCAGTTTGTTTATCTGCCACGTCGGCAGGTTCGTCCGATCACGGCTCCTACTGACTGCGGTTCACCATCCCAGGCCAATGGGGGAGGTGGGAAGCAGCGCAGGCGAGGGATGTGCTGGCTGTGGCTTCCCGCCTCCCCCATTGGCCTGAGATGGTGAACCACGGCCAGTGGGAGCCACGATCGGACGAACCTGCCAATGCAGCAAACAAACTGGCCCAGCTTGCCAGGGTGCTTACCCTGGCGAGCTGCGTGCCAGAGGTTGCCAACCCCTGGATTATAAAGTCAGCAAGGACCATTACAATCATATAGTCTAACCTCCTTTAAAACCATGGCCACAGAACTTCCCCAAAATAATTCACAGAGCAGATCTTTTAGGGGAAAAAATTTCAGTCTTGACTTAAAAATTGTCAGTGAGGGAGAATCCACCAGGGCCCTTGGTAAATTGTTCCAATGATTAATTACTCTGACTGTTTAAAAACTTACACCTTATTTCTAGTCTAAATGTCTTTAACTTCAACTTCCAGACATTGGATCGTGTTATACCTTTCTCTGCTAAAGAGCCCATTGTTAAATATTTTTCCCCATGTAGATATTTATAGACTGTAATCAAGTCAGCCCTTAACCTTCTCTTTGCTAAGCTAAATCAATTGACCTCCTTGAGTCTATCATTATAAGGCATGTTTTCTAATCCTTTAAGCATTCTTGTGGCTTTTCTCCAAACCCTCTCCAATTTATCAACATCCTTCTTGAATTGTGGGCACCAGAACTAGACACAGTATTCAGTCACACAAGTGCTAAATATAGAGGTAAAACAAGCTCTCTACTCCTACTTCAGATTCCCCTGTTGATGCATCTAAGGATCATAATTGCTCTTTTGGCCACAGTATTGCACTAGGATCTCGTGTTCAACTAGTGTCATAAACAGACAGTTAAGGGTTAATTCCTGTTTTACCTGTAAAGGGTTAAGAAGTTCACATAGCCTAGCTGACACCTGACCAAAGGAACCAATGGGGGGACAAGATGTTTTCAAAGAGGGAGGAGGGAAATCAGTCTTTGTCTGTTCAGAAAAGTTTGTGCTGGAGTGAAGGATCCAGGAATCAGCCATCTAACATGTCTTAAAAGTAGTAAGTGTTTAGAAAAGGAATGTATTAGATTATGTTTATTTTCTTTTGTGACTTCATTTTGCATAAGAGGGAGAATCAAATTGGGTGTCTTTGTGTAACTAAGGTATTTGCCCAGAGGGACATCCTCTGTGTTTTGAATCTGTTGTCTGTGAGAGTAGCTTGCATGCTAATCTCACAGAGGTATTCCTTTCACCCTTTTCCTTTAATTAAAAGTCTTATTTTAAGGAACCTGATTGATTTTTCCTTGTTTTAAGATCCAAGGGTTTTTTGGGATCTAGGCTCACCAGGAATTAGTGGGAGGTGAATCAGTCTCAGTCCTGCCAGGAAAAGGGGGATAAAGACTGGGGAAATAATCTGGGAGAAGACAGAGTTCCAAGTGGCTCTCCCCTCAGATATGGAACACGCTTGGTGGTGGCAGCTTACTGTTAACCTAAGCTGGTAAATAAGCTTAGGGGTTATCTCATGCAGGTCCCCATATCTGTACCCTAAAGTTCAGAGTGCGAGTGACACCTTGACAGCTAGTATTCCACCATGATCCTCAAAGCTTTACCAGAGACACTGCTTCCCAGGATAGAGTTCCTCCAGCATGAATGTATGGCCTGCATTCTTTGTTACTAGATGTATAAATATTTACATTTAGCCATATTAAAACACAGTGTTTGCTTGCACCCAGTTTACCAAGACATCCAGATTGCTGGACACTTCATTGTTTACCACTCCCCCAATTTGTGTCATCTCCAAATTTATCAGTGATGATTTTATGTTTGAGTGTAGCAATAAGAATTTAACCCTGTGAACTCCGTGGGAACACGCCTGCTCAATGATGAGTCCCCATTTACAGTTACATTTTGAGACCTATAAGTTGGCTAGTTTTTAATCCACTTAATGTGTGCTGTGTTAATTTTATATCATTCTAGTTTTTTAATCAAATTGCCATGTGGCACCAAGACAAGCACCTTACAGAGGACAAAGTATATTACACAACACTATTACCTTTATCAGCCAAACTTGTAATCTTATGAAAAAAAGGTATCAAGTTAGTCTGATGGGATTTATTTTCCATAAAACCATGTTGGCCTGCATTAATTACATTATCCTCCTTTAGTTCATTATTAATCAAGTCTTGTTCAATTATCTTGTCTGGGATCTTGAGCCCATAACAGCTCCTTAAATCATCTTGTCTGCAGTGGGTTTGGTCTATTCAATCACACAACACTAGTGGATTTATATATGTCATTGAGAGGATGAGAGAGAGGCTAGAGAACTCCACAAGTGAGGGCTCCAGATGGGGAGATGCAGTTACTCAAAACAAATGTTTTGGGTCATTCTGAGTGGCATGATCTGATCTAATTTGGTGTGTTTCTCCTCTTCCATGTCAAGACTTTCTGCTGCGTAAGTGGCATGCTATGGTCCATTGTGGTGAACACAGCTGAGAGATCCAACAGTAGAAATATGAGAATTTGTCCATTGTTCATAGCCAGCCTTTTGAAAATATGAAATTGTCCACGAGCACTATGTGTGTGCGAAAACTTGATCGCTACCCTATTTGACAATGAACCGTATTATGTGAAAGTAGTTGATGTATCACCTTGCTTTACAGTTCCATTTGTATGATGTGATGGATTATACATAAAATCATAGCAAAGAAAGAAAAAGAAAACAATCATATACAAAAGACCCCTTTGCGATCTACCTGTTTATTTATTATTCCAGTTTTGTTTACTAGAGATTACATTTATTTTAACTTTCAGCATTTCATTTACTTGCATATCAGAGCTGTATGGAATAATTTAAAATGTAATTTTGACAATAACAAAATACACTGACCAAACTCTGGACCTCAGAGTTATGAACACCAAAGTTACGAACTGACCAATCAAGCACACCTCTCATTTGGAACAAGAAGCACACAATCAGGCAGAGAAAGAAAGAAAGGAAGGAAGGAAGGAAGAAAGAAGTGCAGTACTATGTTAAATGTAAACTACTAAAAAAAGAAAGGGAAAGCAGCATTTTTCTTCTGCCTTGTAAAGTTTCAAAGCTGTATTAAGTCAATGTTCAGTTGTAAACTTTTGAAAGAACAACTATAATGTTTTGTTCACTGTTATGAACAACCTCCATTCCCGAGGTGTTTGTAACTCTCAGGTTCAACTATATTTGGGAGAGGATGTCTTAAAAGTATCCAATTTATATGTAGGAGCGTGTAGGTTGTCAGGACTCCCTACCCAAGCTCTCCTTCACCTGCCCATGCAGATAACCATTATAAAACATTTTGGGCCTTATAGTATGTCTACATGGATGCTGGGAGTGAGTCTTGCAGCCCACACTGACAGACCTGAGGTAGTGGGGATTACATCAGTGCACTAACAATATCAGTGTGGATGTTCAGGTTTGGGTTGAAGCTTGGGCTGTGAAAACAGGGAAGGGGATGAGCTTCAGAGCCCAAGCTCCAGCCCGAGCTGGAACATCCACACCGCTATTTTTAGCAGACTAGTGTGAGTCCCATCAGCTTCCTCCCCTCACACCATCACCACTAACATAAATCTGTCAACCTGAGGTGTGAGATTTGCTCCCAGCAGCTGTGCAGACATACCTTAAATGTCCAGAAGGGCAACACGAGAAGGCAATATTTGCTTCTGTGTCCACTGCAATGAGAAAGCAATGTTTGGTCCTGTGGAACTGAAAAGAAACTGGACTCTCTATGCAACTCATTAGTTCAATGAGAGGTTGAATGCATGTCTGTCTAATACACAGCATAATTCTGAAAAAAAAAGGTTATTCAAGTCATGTCACATACCACTGCTCACTCTAGTTGTACCCATTGTAACGAACACAGCAGGATTTCAGAATGTTACCAAGCAAAGCATTTCTTGGATTATGCTGTCGATAATGAAAGCAAAACTGGCCTTGCCAAAGCACTGGAAGGTTGAGACAAAGCCCACAGAATGAGAATAGATTTCAGAGTTAATGGAGGCATCATCACATGATATAATTATTTATAGACTACAAAATAACTATAATAAATTTGAAATGCTCTGAGGACCATTTTGGGAATTTATCACGTCTTGAAATAGGCCATCTTTATAAGCAACAAATGATTAATACACTCCAACCCTGGCCTTTCCCTCTCCTGCTTTTTTCTCTCTGACATTGTTATTATTATTATTATTTTGCACAGAAGGTAGACAAAAAGACCTAGAGGCCACACTTGAAGAGTTCATTTTCAATACAAATAGGAAAAAGTAAATAACCATCTGTGTAGTACTTTTTCTATGTATAGTTGGATCTTGCCTTTAGGTTATGGAAATATTTATGTATTTATGACTTCAGCATTTATGATTATCCGTTGTTTCACTGGTCTCTTGCTGTACTTAATAGAATCAGTCAAATGAATTAGAACTTGCTATAGAGAGCTAATTGTTGGGTGATGAGATTGTGATTAGCACTGAGTTCTAGCACCCTGCCCTCATTGTAGTTTCTGCTGTGGGGCGAGTTTTAGGTTAGAGCACCATTGATAGACACTGCTGAGGGATGCCCTGATACCCCCCAAGCCACCTTCTCAGTTAACACCCCTCACTTTTGGGGCTGTCATAACTTCCAGTGTCACTCTGGTGGAAGGGAAGTGGTATCAAGTGCACTTTATACCACCGCACACTTCTTTTTATACATTTTCTGCTACCAAGTGTGATAACTTGGTTGACATGAGCAGGCCCAACTTAAGAAAGGACAAGCCTAAACAACTGCTGAACATGCCCAAACAAGTAATTGCTGAAACAAATAACTATAGTGAATATGTCTATAGTAAATATGGGAGGCTGAAACTAACAAAGCTAACTATTGCAGGTATATTTATAAGAAACGAAGTAGGCAGAAACACCCTGAACTGATAAGCCTGCCTTACACAATCAGCAAAGCGATTGATCCTTACATGAAAGAAGTATAAATGTTAGTAGCTAGGAAAGAGGCATATACACTGTGCAGTGCATGACATGTATTGAAATTTGGTATTGCCCCCCTATTCCTGAGCCCGGCCAGCATGGGCAAAGAGCTGTTACATAATAAAGTAACCTGAGTGACGACCTGGAGTTGAACTGAGTTTTTGGATCCCAGAGATCTGGATGAAGTGTTCTTCCAGATCTGAAGAGGGTGTTCTGGATAACCCCAGTGGAAAGGTCTCAGAGAGAATCCAAATGCCTAGGACCTGAACCTGGATTGACATCAGCAGATGAGAGCATAAACTCAGATTGATTCTGGTCCTCAGTCAATGATCTTCAATACATTCACCCAACAAGCTCAAAAAGATCATATCAAAACAAAACCCTGTTTTCCCCATTCCCAAGGTGGTATCACCAAATTTTACACACTCATCATGCATTACACTCTGTACTCTCTCTTAGTACAATAGCATACCCCTTCATGGCATATGTTGTTATTTTTGAACTATAGTACTGCCTATTGAGAGGTCATTTCTGAATTACATGAAGACATAGATAGGATTTGTAAGAGGAAAAATGAATTCCCCTCCACTGGATGAAGTTTCACATTAAATGTTCCTTTCCCTTCATTGCTGCTTGTGCTACAGTGTCAATCTTACACAAGGACTGAACAGGTAAATTAAGCCATTTAACCTTATAGGCTGAACCTGGAGGAGAGCCAGGGTCTGATAAGGCCTAATGGCTAATGAAGCCCAGTGAGGGGAGGAGCAGGGATAGGCTTATATATAAAAAAGGAAGTTGGTGGTAGAAGGAGTGCTGCAGAGAGAAGCTCTGCAATCACTCCTGAGAGAGGAGGAGTGTTGGCTAAGTACAAAGAAGAAAGTAAGTCCTGAGTTCTTGCCTTGGACTATGAACCTGGCAAGAAGCTGAGAGGGGTGAAGCAGCTATAGGGAGTGGAGGAAGCGCCAGTGATATCACAGAGATGGGACAGAAAATAGAGAAGAAAGATAGGAGAGAGTCCAGAGAAACAGCAACAGGGTCAGAGCTTGAGCAGACTGTGATTGTAGGGAATAAGGTCCCTGGGCTGGAATCCAGAGTAGCAGGCAGGCCTGGGTTCCCCTACAATCCACTTGGAAAATGGCACAGACTTGGAAATGGATCAAAAGACTGCCAGAGACTGCAGACAGGCTCACATGTCCAGTGGGACTTTGGAACTCCCTGAAGGAGAGAACTATAGTTATCTGGCAGGAAGGCCAAGTCACGAAGAGGGAACATCCCAAGTCCAGAGACAGACCCCAGGGTGAGCAACGGATGGAGGGGAGCAGCAGACCACCTGAGAACTGATCCCCAGACTGAGGCAAAAGGAGGTGCCCCATCACTGAAGGTATCCTGTTATACTGCTCTATTTGCTATGCATAGTGTGATAGTTATCCCCGCATTTGTGTGATGATGTAATAAAGAATGCATGAATAAGAAACAACACTGACTTTATTGCCTCTGCAAGCAGAGATCAAAGAGGGGAGGGTAGGGCAGCCTCCAGCTGCCATGATATTCCAGGCAGGAGTGAATCTCCATTAGAAAAAACTTAAAGAAGAGAATGACCTGGAGTCATTCCCATTTTTGCCCAGGCGCCCCCAAACGACCTTGAGGCCAGCCAGAAGCACTCACGGGACAACGATGACGGCTATCACTCCTACTGTACCATCTGCCGTCCGCAAGGGAAGGGAAGGGAAGGTGATGCTGCTGTGTAACGCTACAGCACCGCATCTGCCAGCAGCATCCAGTAGACATACGGTGACATTGAAAAAAGGAGAGAGAAGATTTTTTTTCCTTTGCTTTCATGGGGGGGAAGGTGATGACATATACCCTGAACCACCCACAACAATGTTTTTGACCCTTCAGGCTTTGGGAGTCAGCCAAGAATTCAAATGGTTTTCAGAAAGTGTGGGAACTGTGGGATAGTTACAGTCGCCCCTCCCTCCGTGAGTGTTCATTTGATGTTGAGCATCCATCTGTGTTGAGTCCATCTGTGTTGAATCCCTGTTGTGGCCTCTGTCCATCATGGCCTTGGAGATTTTTTCAAATGTTTTGGCATTTCGTCTATTAGAACATTGTTCTAGTGGAACAGATTCATCTCCCCATACAAAGATCAGATTCAGTAACTCTCATACGGTCCATGCTGGAGCTCTTTTTTGATTCTGGGACTGCATGGTCACCTGTGCTGATCAGCTCTCCATGCTGGGCAAACAGAAAATTAAATTCAAAAGTTCGTGGGGCTTTTCCTGTCTACCTAGCCAGTGCATCCGAGTTCAGATTGCTATCCAGAGCAGACACAATGATGCACTGTGGGATAGCTCCTGGAGGCCAATACTGTTGAATTGTGGCCACACTAACCCTAATTTGAAATGGCAATACTGATTTGAGTGCTACTCCCCTCGTTGGGGAAGAGTACAGATATCGATATTAAGAGCCCTTTATATCGAAATAAAGGGCTTCATTGTGTGGACGGGTGCTGGGTTAATTCGGTTTAACGCTGCTAAATTTGAGATAAACTCGTAGTGTAAACCAAGCCTTGATCTACAAACTCTGAAATGTAATGTATAAGATTCATTTTAACCTTTTAATAACTCTCCTTTTTTATATTAACAAACTTTTTGTTTACAAAAGGATTGACTATCAGCATCGTTTTTGGGTAAGATCTGAAGTATATTTTGATCTGGGGTGTGTCTGGTTCTTTGGAACTGGAAGAACCTAATATATGTGATTTCTGGTTTTATTAATAATTTATCACAGAAGTCTGGTTTGTCTGGGCGGTACATGAGGGGCGAAGGGGACTGTCTGTGGCTCCATAATAATTAGTACAGTATTTTGGAAACACACATTTGTTACTGGCTCTGTGAAATCTTATGACAGAGTACACCATCTCTCTGGAATATAAACCCTGTATTCTGGCCGTCTGACCTCAGACTGGCACTTTTAGCTGTATCCCATACCAGGCAGCATGACAAGTCCACCAGATTGCGTTTCATGGATAAGCTGACTGGACGAGATTCAGAGGCTGTCACAGATGTTGACAATATATATCAATAACTGTTCAAGTACCCTCCTCACAGAATCTTACAGTGTGAGAGCAGATCAATGAAACAAACAGTGTACCCTTACAGGAACATACAGTAAGACTTGACTGCAGTTTGAAGGAGGTAATGGTCTGACAATCAGAAGAATGATCCTCACAAATCCAGCTCCATTTCAAAACCTAAAATGAGAATCAGCATGTTCCCTATGCATACTGACGAGTCATCATTTGGGATGCAGGCTACCAGAATCCTTGCTCATCCTCAGCCCAAGGTCAGAGAAGATACGGCGTGCACAGTAAATACTTCTGTTATACAATCCTTGTCTAGCCTCCAGCTAAAAACTCTACTGGGAATGGGGTGAGGAATGTACCTGTAAAAGGGGAACAGGTTCACATGAGGGAAAAATGCTTCTAAGAGTGTGGCCCAATTCAGCTGCTATTAAAGTTCATAATAATGCTTTCACTGACTTCAGTGTCTTTGCATCCCACATTCATTTGTGACAGTTTTTATATTTGCTTTGGACAGGTAACTTTCTGAGAGTATTGCTCATTAGCTAAATTAACTATTCCAAGTGGCATCTTTAGTGACAATTCCCATTGGCAGCTGTGAGTTCTTTTTCTCTTACAACTACATTGTTTGTTTGACATCACAGGACACAAACAAACAATACAGAGAATGCACCAGGATAGAATTGAGTATAGCATGTGAAAAATAAAGTTTAAATAAAAATCCTCACAGTAAAGCCAAATGAAGATTTTCAAATATAGGTCTCCTCAGCAGAACACAAAGTAGATTAAGAAAAAAAGAGTGCAACAATGGTATATATTGTACACTATAATCATAGATATTAATGTTTATTGTGTTACCATTCCTGCATGTTAAAGTGGAGGTTATCCACATCTATTGTTCACGCACAGAACAGCCATTCAGTAGTAGTCAACAGCACTGTGAAGTGTCTAGAATATTAGGTAGGCTGAGTGTGTTCATTAACACTTTAATATCATGGTGAGTGTGCAGCCACAGTTTGTATAATCCTGCTCCCTTCAAAAATAGTCAACTATATCTTGCAGAAACAATGGCATTTTCTTTACATTCTTGGTTACTTACCACATTCAACTGCATAGCAACCAAATTAATGATTGGAATTATAAAGTGTAACAATGCAACCAAGTTGAAGATCTGCCAATAATCTTCCAGTAAATCTAAAGAAGAATTCCACTGTCTCAGGTTCTATTTTAGCAGGGAAGAATCTCACTTTTAAATGATTCATTTGTATAATATCTTAACCACAAATGTACTTTTCAATCAATACTGTTAACAAGCTTTAATACCAGGATTCCTTAACCCTCTTTACCCCATAGTATATATTTTAATTATTTAACAAGTAGTTACTTCCCGTTTTAATAGGCATTCCAAAGGATGAAAATTTACAGGAGCCTAATTTGTCTGACCTTGTGCAGCTGATCTTATGAAACTTCTTTAAGCAATAAAGCTCTAGTTTTATTGCTGCTCATTCTAATTCCTCAAAGTCAGGTATCACTCCAAGTTAGGAGCAGTTGAAGAACTTGTTAACATTACAGACTGAAGTCTTGAATTAAAAGAGAAGGGTGTAATGGGATGAAAAGCACAAATAAAATTTAATGTAACTCGGTTTATCATACAGTAAACAAATTTATCAAAAATAACATGTTGGATCCAATTCTCAGTTGGCCTCCCATCTCAGCTGAGCTCTCAGCTATCTGCACGGAATGTGTAAATTCACAATGTGAATGTTGGCATACACAAATATGAGTTATACACCGGCAGAATATGAAGGCTGGCTGAAAAGTTGATTTGCTGAGGACTTCTGAGGTCAAGAAAAAGAAACAACATATTTAAAACCATTTCTTCAACCCAATTTCTACTGACTTTCTCAGGTAATCTCTCCTCTTTAGTACATGAAGGTCAAAGCTATCTCATGAAAGCAGATTCTTTCTTGTTTCACATAAGCATCTGTTCTCGGATATTCAAAACAACGTAAATTATTAGCAAATAATAATAAATTGAAAAAATATTAATTGGCTTTTTAATTGTTTTAACTGGTATCTATTTTCAAGAGTAATAAAATGTAATGTAACTTTAGCGCCCTGGTGGCCAAGGTGGAGTCTGCTTTGTAGGCAGCTCTGGCCAAGAGATGGTATGCGCAGGAATGCAGCAGAAGAAATCCCTTCCACCCCAGGGGCACCTGTTCCAAACCCTCCAGAGTGAACACACCCACCCACAGGAAAAGTACAATGAATATAACAAAGGGAGGTATTCATTTACAGAGGGATGAGAGGAGAAAAACAACAAGGGGAAATATAGGGGAGCAGTAAAACAGGGCTGCATCCAAGCCAAGGCCCCACGGGCCCAGCGGTAGCACAGTCTGGAGGGGCAGACACTGAGGAATGAGTCTGCACACAGAGTTCAGGAGTCCTGAGCAAAGTTCCAGTCCAGTGATGAGTCTTGGGTGCTCCTGATCATCTCTGGTGCCAGTGAACTTTCCCCCAACAAACCCTCCAGTGCCCTCTTCTGCCACTCTCTGCAAAGCTACACAGAGCGACCACCTCCTCACTTAACTATCTAGTAGCCTCCCTCCTTGTTCCCAGGGCAAATTCACAAGCCCCAGTACTCACAGTGCCATGCAGCTCTGGGCAGCCGTGATACTGAGTCCAGCTCCGGCCTGTCCTTTTTGGGGGATTCCTCCCTGGCACAGGGCTCCTCCTGGCTTTTGTTCTGGGGTGTCCCCGATCAGCCGTCCTGTCCTTCCCAGGGTTCAGGCAGGTTCTTTGCTGCTTCCTTTGCGAGAGCCTGTGGGCCGTGTCCCAGCTCCAGAGCCACCCCCTTGGAGTTTCTCTCCTTTTTTCTCACTCTCCTCCTCCCGCCTAGGAAAAAGATTTAAAGGGGCCATGCTTTCTAAACCCCTAAGAGGTTATAATAGTGATCTCTGTAACTAAAGACTGTAGGTTTTACAACTTACTTGGGTTTATTCATAGCTATAAAATCCATTTGGAATCTGATTTTTCAGAGGTATGACATCAGTGCTCAACACCTTTTGAAAATAGGCACAAGGCATCTAATACGGGATATCCAACAACTGGGCACACAAAATCACAGGCCACTTTAGAACATTTTGGCCTTTGTGGCTTGCACTTTTTGACAAAGTTGGAGTAGATGGGTTGAGGATAGTGAAGAGGCTGATCCACTAGCTATTACTGCAGCTGTCATAGTTGATGTCTTGAGTTGCTGTGACAATGACAACTATATTCAAAGAGCTTTACTACACCATTTTTTAATTCATTGTCGCTAATTAAACAATAGTTTGGCAGATATATTTTCCCTATGTCTGTAAGTATTACACAGCTTTAAGTTAAAGTATCTTTTAAATATGTTATGTGCTCAATTTGTGTTGCTTCATCAGCTTGTTCATCATAATGCAGATCAGCTGTTTTGGTATATGCTTCCAAACCCTTTGTAGAACATGACTATTTATCTTAGGATATGACTTGATTCTGCAGAATCATAAGGTACTTCTAAGGTGCTTCATTACTTAGCTACTAAGGTATGTCTACACTGTGGAACCCATGCCAGTTTGGCTATGCTAGCATAGCCCCCTTGTGCAGTTGTAGCCTACACCAACAGAAGGAGCTTTTTTCAACAGTGTAGGAACACCACTTCTCTAAGGTGCCACAAGTACTCCTGTTCTTTTTGCTGATACAGACTAACACGGTTGCTACGCCGAAACATCTATGAATGACATTAGCTGTGTTAACAGAAGCACTCTGCCATTGGCATAATTGCATCTACAAATAGGGTATTTGTCAGGTTATGGTGTTTTTCATAACCCCGACTGATGTAGCTATGCTCATATAACTTTTAGGTATGAACAAACCAGAGTCTGGCTGCTCTACTTGGTGTCCATATTTATGTTTTTCAGTCCAGCACACTCCACTAAAATTTTGTTGAATATTTTATCTTAGTACTCTGTACTCATGCATGACTAAAGATCTCATATGGAAATTTCCTAGTACCTGCATATTACATTAGTAGCAAGTGATGTCTCCACATCACCTAATAGAGTAGAAAATACTAGTGCACTGTAAAATTAGATTTTTTTAAAAAAAGATCAATACTATGCTGATTCCATATAAGATCTAGTAGAAAAACAAATGAAGAATAGGATTTTGGATATGAAATTTAACATACTCTAACATATTCACAGAGATATCTATACTGCACACTAAACCCAGACATGTGGGTATTTGCAAGCTCGGTTGCCCACACTTCATTGTAAACCTGGATTTACAGTTGTAGAACCCAGAGTTCACAGCCATGCTAACATGTCCAGTTACTCTCTGAAGACCTGACTCAGGTTTGTGGTTTATGCTCCGTGCACACTGCAAAATAACAGGGCTTGGACCTAAGTCACAGTCGGTCTTGTGCTCTGACCCACTTCCTTAGCAGGATACTAGGATCTCAGTCCTGAGTGCTTGCTGACCTAAGTTAGACTGTATGTGGATAGAAAAGGGACTTGGGCTCAGTCATGAGTCAGAGCTCTGGCTTAATGTGCAGTGCAGACCTACCCTAAATGAGAGTGCTTCTGATGCAGGTAAATTGTCAGTGTATTTAGTATTATACCATTAATCCTGGTGTTTCATTTTAGTATACTGTTTATGTGGCTCTGGTGCAAATCTGCTTCACTGAAATGCTAAGCCAAAGTTTACAGAAGCAGCTATAAAATGAGATGCCATTATCTTCAAGTCTTACTCTAACTGGCCTGCAAGTGCAACCATCTGCAAAGAACAAGTCTCTAATAAAAGCATTTGTGATGCACACAAATAAAATAGATTAAAACATTTGCCTGAATGGATTCTAATTTCTATTCCCAGGGTAGATCACAAACTGCTTGATCTAATTTTGGTGCAAAGAAATCTACAGCTAGCGATGAGTCATCCAACCAAACCACCACGGAGCTGTCATATAATATTGGCCACTTATCTGGACATCCATTTTTTTTATCTGTAACAGTCAAAGACCAGAACAACTGACCTGTTAACATCAGGTTTACAAATACCACATATGAGTCTCCATTTTGTTCCCTATTGCAATACTCAAGCAAAGACCCTGAGACACTGCTATGCTGTGATTTAAAACCACATTGTAACATGGAAATAAGGGGGCTGTACTAGGTTCCAGGAATTGGCTAAAAAGCACTCTATCATATCCCCTCTTAGTTGCCTCTTTTCCAAGCTGAAAAGTCCCAGTCTTATTAATCTCTCCTCATATGGAAGCTGTTTCATACCCCTCATCATGTTTGTTGCCCTTTTCTGAACCTTTTCCAATTCCAATATCTTTTTTCAGATGGGGTGACCACATCTGCATGCAGTATTCAAGGTGTGGGCATACCATGAATTTATATAGTGGCAATATGATATTTTCTGTCTTATTATCTATCCCTTTCTTGATGATTCCCAGCATTCTGTTCGGTTCCCCCTATTGGGTTAAAATAAGGTTAGATAGGTGCACACAATCCTTCCCATTAGCCCTGGGAAATTTTTCTTGGGGCCTTCTGTGGTGAAAATGGGGTTCTGGGGGCAGTTGTGGCCACAGAAGTCCCTTTAGAGCCACACTGCCAGGGAGCAGTGGTGGGGACAAAATGGTTTCAGAAGTGGTGCAAAGACTGCAGATGGCTATGGCCTCCTAGGATCTCTATGTTTTTAGGTGAACTCAGGGTTCATACTTTTTAAAGGGGGTAGGGTGGGGCAATCTTGGTCCCTCCCACCCACTGATGAAACAGTACAGAAGAAACTCCAAAAGGAGAGCCTCCCATTAGTATTCCTCCCCTTAGCCACCTCCGATGGATTTTATCATTGGAAGGTAAATCCAGCCTTTTTGACACTAATATAAATCAAAATAACCAGGCTGCAGCAGCAATATTTTGTTATTTTTAAGTGTCCTACAGATGTTAAAATTGTTACCAAGTGAGAGTAGGATTCTGATGTCAGTTACAACACTGTAAATTTGGTGTAACTACATGTAGCCACAACCTACCTGGGAGACATTGTAAGTAACATACTTTAGTATGGGAATTTGCCACGCTGGAATAGGACTGTTGTTTTCGCTAGATCATTGGCAATAAAATGACAGAAGAGATCTCTCTTGCTGTATAGGCATATATCAGAATGACTTTTCCAGCAGGGCAATAAGATTCTGTCTACAATGCAAAAAAAAACAAAAAACCTTATGGCAATGAATCTCTGAGCCTAGGTTAACTGACTCAGGCTTGTGCTATGGGGCTAAAAATAGCAGTGTAAATGGTGCTTCCTGGGCTCTGAGACCCATCTCCCTTGCTGGGTTTCAGAACCCAACATCCAGCCCAAGCAAAATGTTTCTATGCTGCTATTTATAGCCCCACAATGCGAGCCTAAGGCAGTTGACCTGGGCTCTGAGACTTGCAGCCAGGGGTCTTTTTATGCACTGTAGACAGACCCTAAGACTCCAGGTCACATTTAAGTAACCCATCTCTGTATGCATGCAAAAGATTTTTGTGCAATCAGTGGTCCACTTGAGGAACTGATACGGGAAAATATACAATCAGATAACGCACACTTATCTAAGGCCATTTACCAACAGTGATAAACTGCAGGATAAATGGATGGAAAAGATGATTTGCTGTTTCAGAGCAGCTCAAGAAACAAGCTAAGAATTACCAGAAAAAGGTAGGAAAAACACAGAGGAAATTGTCACACATACACCCCTTTTCTCCACCAACCTGCCAAGTATCTTTCCAAACCTGATTCTAATTTTGCTGATTCTTCACAAATTCTGAACACGTATTTCATGTCTGCAGTGTATACATTGCAACAAAACTGTGTACACTAGCATTTACTGAATGTAAACCTTTACACAATAAAGATAACTATGTACATTAAGGCTGCTGTTACTGTTTTGCTTATTCCCATCATAATACTCTGCACCTAATATAGTCAAAGCACAATATATTAACTAATGAATCGTCATAGTCTCCCTGTGAGATGAATAAGTATTATAATCTCTGTTTTACAGATGAGGAATCCAAAACAGATATCAAGAGCCAGATTCCGATCTCATGTGGTTTTTAAACTGAGATCAGTGAACTTACTCCTGAATTACACCTGCATAACTGAAATCAGAATCTGGCCCTAATTGACTTGCACCAGGTTACACAGTGAATCAATGGCAAAACCAGGATTAGAATTCTGACTCCCACTCCTGGCACTCATCCTCTCTTTCTGATATGCAAGGCGATCTTAGTGTCACCATTAAAAGGTTAATCCTAACTAGCAAAATGTCTAAATACAGCATCCGCACTTCCCTGGCAACCTCCACCCCATAATGACTACTGAAGCCTGACAGTGAAATAATTGGCGATGAAATACACCTTGCAGGGGAATAAACATATTCTTCAGATTTTATAGGCAGCTGACAAGTTGCAATAAACAAAAGCGCTAATGTATGATGTTCTATGTTGTATTATAATTAAATGAAGCACAAATAGCTGTCTCGGCTGCAAGCTTAATTCATCAAAACATTAGCTGCAGTTGTTGAGAGCTTTTTGCCTTTTCGGGGTGTGTGTAGAATGTAATCTTCCTATTGCAAGTCTGTGGTTTAAGTAGCCTGCTTCTCCTCTGCATGCAAGGAATTATTTCCTCCTTGTGCACCTGTACTCTGAACAAGGCAAAGAGGGGGCAGAGTCAGCAGAAAAAAAAGTATGCCCTGCAGGTTTAGCTTGTACTTTTGACATTTACACAGGATTCTGCTCTAGTATTTATTCCAATATTAAAAGAAAAAAACCTTGAAAAATCCCCAGCACTGCTTGACACATATACATACTGCTGAAAGATAAAATTCTCAAATCCATGCATATCAGAGCACAATAGTCTGAAATAAAAGTTTGAAATATTTTAATAAGCTATTGATTTTTTTAAAATTTATCTTACACAGAAGAGAGAAGGGAAAAATGCATTTTCCAAGGAGCAGCCTTCCTTCTGTGTTGAGTTGGGCAGTGTCATGAACCTTCAGGGTTTCTTACCCAATGTTTCCTCTAGTGGTGTCATTATATCATGCCTATGACACATGACTGGTTAAGTGTTATGCAGCAGAAAGTATCCAGTATGTTCTTCCATTAGGTGGCTCACATTTGCTTTCCCTGTTCTCCTTGAATTGTTGCAATGTGGCTTCAAACTTTTTGTCACAATACAAGGGCATTGATCATACCCAGGGTCAGATTCTATATATGAGCAAAAAGTTGGCAATGGACATTCTTCTGGAATGTACCAGGTCTTTAAAATGAAGTAGCAGAGCAATTCCAAGCTCAGCAATGCAACCATGTATTGTTTCCCAGTGCTCACTGAGCTGGATCACAAATCAAATTCAAATTAATGATTTATGCCAATCAACATCAGGCTTATGGTACCCTGTGCTGCCATTGTTGCTTCCATGTACATTTATCAGATTTTCATGTCCAACAGTATGTACACCCAACTCTGCCTCATTCCCTCTACATAAATGAGTAATGAATGCATTTCTATTTTTGAATCTGGCAGCCCTGATTCACACTGACTCCTGCGTAAAAGTTGCATGGGAAAATCGAAGAGTGGCTGTGTAACTCATTTTTTTATGAATATTGTGCTATCTGTGCAATGCATAACTGGATTATTCAGTTGTACAAAAAAGTCATTTATTTATGCAGAGGCAATGCACCTAGTTGATAAGTGCTGCCCCAAATCTATTACTGTGAATTATATTTAAATTCATAGCAGTTTCCCCCCCCCTCTTCAAGGTAACATGATTGACTCTATGAATATATAAAAGAAAGACATAAAAGCAGCTTAGTCAGCAATTAAGGGGGAAAAATCTATCTGCTAGCATTACTCTTTTTAGGCATTTCTATGCACTTCCAGCTTGTTACAAGTGATAAAAACTAGTTAAGCTAAATTTTTTTCATTTTGAAAGCAGTATAAATCTTTTCCCGTTATACTATATTTCTATAGGGAAGGCAGGTATATAAAAAAGTTATTTCCTGATTCCTTTTAATACCATTCTCTAGATATCTCAGACCTCAATCAACAGTTCTTAGCCCAGTTCTACATGGTCTTATTGAAACTTACAGCTTCTAGATGATTGGATGTTTCTGCAACACACAGACTCCCCATAAATGCACTGTAAGTACAATATATGCATCTTCAATATAAAGCGGAGCTGTGAGGCAACATGGACTTTCAAAGCTCCTGCAGTTTCATTAGTCATAAACATCTTCCTTTTACCCTAGATCAGGGCAGGCAAACTTTTTGGCCTGAGGGCCACACTGGGTTTCCGAAATTGTATGGAGGGTCGATTAGGGTAGGCTGTGCCTCCCCAGTCAGTCATGGCCCGACCCCAGCCCCCTATCTGACCCCCTCCTATTTCTCACCTTCTGACAGCCCCCTGGGACTCCTGTCCCATCCAACCCCCCCCACCCCGTTCCCTGTCCCTGGAAACCCCACCCCGACTGCCCCCCGCCACCCCATCCAACCCCTCCCCTCCTTCCCCCCCAAGACCCTGCCCCATCCAACCACCTTGTCTCCCTGACTGCCCCCTGGGGTTCCCTGCCCCCATTCAACCCCCCCATTCCCCGCCCTCTGCCCACCTCAATCCCAATCCACACTCCTGTCTCCTGACCACCACCCAAACTCCCCTGCATTTTATCCAACCCCCACTCCCTGCCCCCTTAACTCACTTGCCTGGAACACCATCAGCTAGCGGTGCTACAGCTGTGCCGCCCACAGCACCAGAACAAGCACCCGTGCCGCCTGGCTGGAGCCACCCATGCCATTGCGCAGCACAGAGCACGAAGTCAGGCCCCAGCACTGCAGCTGCACTACCCCAGGAGCTCGCAGCCCGGCTGTCCAGAGCATTGCACCAGTGGTGTGGCGAACTGAGGCTGCGGGGCAGGGGAAACAGCAGGGGAAGTGCTGGAGGCTAGCCTCCCGGGGCAGGGTCCAGGCAGGAGGGTCCTACCAGGCAGATGTGGCCCACTGGCTGTAGTTTGCCCACCTCTGCCCTAGATCATAGGAATAGTCAGTAGAGGCCAGGACCCAATTATCAGTAGGAGATGGGAGGAGTGTGTGTCCTAGCCATAGATATAAATTTGGAGGTCAACTAAGAGAGCCTCTTCTCAAGTAGAGAGATCCTGGGACAGAGCACAGAAAATATCATAATGCCACTATATAAATCCATAGTGCACTCACCTCTTGAAGACTGTCTAGTTCTGGTTCCCCATCTCAAAAACATGGAGTGGAACTCAAAAAGGTTCAGAGAAGGGCAATAAAGATGATACATGGTATGGAACAACTTGCATATGAGGAGAAACTAAAAAGACTTTGACTGTTCAGCTTAGAAAAGAAAAGATGGGGATATGAAAGAGGTTGATAAAATCATGAATGGTGTGGAAAAAGTGAGCAGATATGTTTTGTTGATCCTTTTACACAATAAAAAAAACAGGATTAAATTAATAGGCCGCAGATTTCATAGAAATAAGAGGAAGTACTTTTTCATACAATGCACAACTAACCTATAGAATTCACTGCTATAGGAAGTTATGATAGTCAAGAGTACAACTGGATTAAAAAAAAAACTGGTTAAGTTCATGGAGGATAGGTCCATCAATAGCTATTTGCCAACATAGTCAAAACTGCACCCTAAGCCTCTGACTTTTAGAAGCTGTGAGTGGATCACTCCATAATTGCACTGTTCTGCAGCCCTGGTATGGGCCACTGTCAGAGGCAGGATATGGGTCAGGATCCACTGATCCAGTATGGCAGCACTTCAAATTTTACATGCTGGACTCAAAGCCCATTGATGTAAATAGGAATCTTCTTATTGATTTCTGTGGGCTTTGATTCTGATCCTATATAACACATACATTAATGACCTGCTTCTGAGGTACTAAACACATGCAGCTCCCACTGAAGCCAATAAAAAGCAGGTGATAAACTCTTGGCTTCCAGGAACAGCTTTATAAAGAAGGTGAAATTATTTAAAACTAGACCTGCTGCTAACATATGAGAGAAACAATATTTGTAGTCAAATTAACAGTTACAGAGATTTTGTTTATAGCAGTTCTATATTAATCCTGTCTGATTTTCACTTGCAAGAATGCGGATCATTAGAAAGGCATGTCATGAATGTTTATTTTCCATGGAAAACAGATTCTAATCAACTCTTTAATGTGTGTGTGGCTTTTTTTTGTTAGGTCCAAAGTTTGTTCCTGTAAAACCAGTGGTGAACACCAGCAAAGTGACTTGGAAGTGCATTAGAAATAAAGGTAACTACTGCTCTTATTGAAAACAAGACTTTAGGGTGATCTCTGGAAATACAATCATTCCAGGAGCACACAGTTCAAGCATCATAAAAAGCCAATGTACTTTTCCTGTTGAACAAAATTAAGTTCTTAAGTGTCAAGAAAACAGCTTCACTTATGAACTATTCTGAGACACAGCAACAGACATGATCCTCATTTACAACATTGCAGGTTGGAACATATAAAGACTGTCCACACAATCAATTTGCAGCACTGGAGCTATAAGAAATTAATTAGTTCTTTTTATCTTTTTTTTTTTCATCTCACTGGCCTGCCTGTTATATTTGAACTGCAGCTAAAAAGGAATTGAAGGTTTTGGGGTTGAATTAGTAACTCAGACGATTTCTGAATATAAATGTTCAATGTATACGTCTCCGATGCATGCTGCCCTAGTCATTTCCTAGAACTGAGTTTGGAAACAGCCCTTTTATCGCTCATTTCTCACTGCTAAAACTCAATGAAATTCAATTATCACGAAAACAGTCAGTAGGCTTCAATTTTGCTTGTCCTGTTACTTTTTAAATTTGGAGTGCCTCCCGATTGCTGTCACAGCTATTGCATTGTCTAAATCAATTGCCATGGCATGCTCACTAAATTGAGAAATGTTGTTGTGAATGCATAAGAAGTCTCAAGTATCAACAGAACCAATTATAAACAGGGAGAAAATAAAAGGTTGGGGAATTTCTCATCTGCTGCAAAACTTTTTTATTCCTTTGTCTGATTTCCTTTGAGGATTCACTAAGGGACAAATAATACTTCACCCCTTCTACCATGGCAATACTGCATGTTTATTTCAAAGCTTCTTAAGTAGACAAAAATTCTTCTCAAAGAGTAATTCAAAGAATTTTCATGGCTCCAAGCCTGCAAACTTTTCTTCTATGTGAAAAATTATCCCTTTGTTTTCAGAGTTTATTTGCAGAGGCATGCCTTTAGGGCCAGATTGAACCATATCCTCATGCAGCTGTGAGGTGGGGAAGGCACAAAGTACAAGGACAATCCTGGCACTCGAGGACTGCTTCTACCTTAAAATTCCTCAAGAAGGGTGAAACGGGGCAGGTCGGGGGAGGAGATGAGACAGCAGTTCTGTCCCCACTCTACAGCAGCTAGTGAAGCTGTCCATCTGCGATAGGGTAGAAATCTACACCCCAGAAAAGGCACTAATTCCAAGCACAGGACCTTCAGGAAACAGCATGGCTCCTAGAGCTCCCCCTGGAAAGGAGCAGCTCTGCATTCCCCTGCCTAGGCATAATCAATCCTCTTTTGAGATGAATTGGTTAGCTTTGATAAGTCATGAATTATTGTTTCTGTTTCCTGATTGGGTGAGTGTGGCTTACACATTCTAGAATGAATTCTTTTGAAGGTGAATGTAGAACCCACTGTCCACAAAAACCCTCACACAGGACTTTGCCATTCAGTTTCCATGAACCAGTGGAGCTCAGTCATACTGCTAACTGCAGAAAATGAACACAAACCAGGCACAAACATGGATGAAATAAATTCATTTTAAAAAGACTCTTTGCAGAAAAAAATCTGCAGCATTTGCTCAGGTTGACATCTCCCCACTTCCCACCCCACCTCCACACCTTGTGTAGAGCTGGTAGAAATTTTCCAAATTATTTATTCAATTTTTTTTAAGATGAATGCTTTGCATTAAAATGTTGATGAAAAGCCTTCCCATTTTTGGGCCAGTCCTTTCTCTGTCTTCCCTCTACATTTGCACATTCCCTCACTTTCTTCCTCCTTCTGTTGTTCTCTCCTCTTCCTTCCCTATCCCCAAATTCTTCCTTTCTATTTATGTTTTTAATATCCCTAGGGGAAGTGTCTGAGCACCATTTTCTCCACTTCTCATCAATGCCAATACTGCTTTCCAGCCATCACCTCCAGCTTCCAACCAATATTCTATTCATACATCTAAAGTAACATACATGTTTTTCCAAGCACTCCACAGAACTGTCCCTTTCCATGTAGCTACAAAAAATAATACACATACTCCGTATATCTGCCCAGTCACATATACCCAGCAATACTCTGCAAATCTTCCTCCCTAACATATCTACACATCATATATAAATTTACCTACTCCCTGTATATACAACACACGTTGCACATCTCCTCTGTAGTCCTTTTACCAGTATTATATGGAGCGCGGGGGTGCTTGAGAGGCCTTTTAAAAACATTGACAAATACATTAAAGGGAGGTTTGGGACGATTGCCTTTCCCTTTCTCTGGATATTGCAAAGTTCTTCTCCATCTGTGTAGGCATTTCTAATGTGCCCACCACTGTAGGATGTAGGCACCATCAATAAAATTGGCATAACTTCTGTTTAAGATGGGCCAGATTGTCTGGCAGAGATTGCTTTTACCCCAGGGCCTCACAAATGCTTCTGAAGAGCAAAGCTTGCATAACCCACCTCTTGAATCTACTTTTCACATAATAACACCAAGAAAAAACAACCCCTCCCTGCTCCAAAAATATAAAATGAATGAAACTTCACAAACTCCAGTCCCTGCAGACTGAAGGGAAGATTGAGAGAGATTAAAATGTTCACTTTATATAAGGCTGAGGTGTGCAAAAACCCAGTGACAGGTGCCATATAAAAATCTAGATAGCTATGAAATAATCAGATTGTACCAAAAAGCAGATTTTTGCGAAAAACCTCACAGGGTGGACCCCTCCCCTTCCAATCAAAGATTTCATGTCTCTCAACTATTTCAATTGGACACTATGCTGCAGCATTAATATAATCAGCACATTCTGAGGGACAAAGCATAGGTTTTCTCCAACAGAGTTCAGCTTAAATGTTCATTCATGCAGTGGTGTTGCCTCCTTACCTGGTTCTGAGATTTCTTTCCTATTTTTTAATATTTACATTAAGGCCCCAGTCAAGACTGGGTTCCCATTGTGCACTGAATAAACAAACACAGTATTATACAGTCTCTGTTCTGAAGAGGTTGTGACCTAAGGTCCTCTCCACACATTTAACCACAATGAGTAATCCCATTGATTTCAATGACACTACTCAGAGTACTACAGTTAAGCAGGTGTGTTGGCTGGCTGTGGAGAAAAGGGTATTTTTAAGGCAAACAATAACAAGTGGGTTTCATAAACAATGGGCAGGAGAGTAAGGCTTACAAGTGAGAAGGTTATATGTTTATGTAGGCTAGCGAGTTGGCCAAGTTATAAATTTGAAAAATAGCTGTTTGTACATGCTCAGAAGAGGCTTCCTACAGCTTTGCAATTAAATTCCTCAAAGATTCTGTCTGCACTGGACATGCTTCTGTGCAGGGTTCAGCAGGATTTTCACTTAGTTGCAGTTCCGGGATGCAGTGGGCTGGGACGCAGAGCTGGACAGTGGAAATGAAAGCAGGGAGATTGTCTGTTCTGCGCTCTGAGTGATCCCTGCTTCCGTGTGCAGCTTCCTGATATAGATGCAGAGGGATAAGAGCCAGACCTGGCAGTGTTGGGGAGTTAATTGGGACAAAGAGTATGGAAGAAGGAGACTAGGACTGGAGGCTAGCAGGGGAACTCCTGGAATTGACTGGACAAAAACATTGGGATTAGGAGCTGGAGAGAGAATGGGACTGATTGGGCAAGGATACTAGAACTGGATAAGGGAGGGTTGGGACTGGCTGGACATTTAGAACCAGTGAGGCAGTGGGAAGGAGGATGGGGGTAGGAGAGACAGGGTTGGGGAAAGAACTGCAAACGGATGGGTAAGGAGCCAGAAGCAGTGAGGAAACTGAGACTGGGATGTGGATTCAGGAAGGATTAAGACTAGGACTTGCTGGGCAAGGAGACAGGGATGAGAAGCCTGAAAAAGCTAGGGCCTATGGCAATTGGGACTGTCCAGGAATGTCATGGTCAAGGCATAGGCACTTAAGCTAGTGAGTGGAGTGGAGTCAGAGGCCTCGGTAGAGCCTGAAACAAAGAATCAGGAAGCAAGCCAGGTGTCAGAGCCAAAGTTAAAAGTAAGGAACCTCTTGATAGAGGATGTGTGGGTTGTGTCTTGCCAGCAGGTGATACTGAGGATCCGGGGAAAGTGCAGGGAATGAATCATACTGAACCGCAATATTTCTCAGTGCTCCTGAATTGTGTTCTTTAGGAACACAGTCTCCTGAGTTACTGGCTCCTATTGTTTCCATGAAGTTGGGTGAGATTTGGAGAGAGTTGGAGATTTCACATGGATGGAGATTCACAGAGCCTGGAATATGTGATGCATTTATGAAGCTGTCTGCAGCACTGGAATTGATAAGGGCCCACTGTGGTGGGAGCTGCTGCATCTTGCCC
Source organism: Gopherus evgoodei (assembly GCF_007399415.2). NCBI lineage: Eukaryota > Metazoa > Chordata > Testudines > Testudinidae > Gopherus > Gopherus evgoodei. Next base: position 53,294,021 of record NC_044324.1, read on the forward strand.
AGAATGCATAGCTGAACAGGCACCCAGAGAGGTGGCAACAGCCTAGGAGGCTCAGGATAGGTGCCAGTGAAGACTTGTGGGGGGAGAAATGTTCCAAGGTGTAACTCCGAAATCTTGCCCAGGCCTGCCCCCCTTTGGGGCCTAAGCTTGTTTGTTTTCTGACTTCCTCCAAGCAGGAATCCTTGAGGGGCATGTACAGAGTATGTGTCTAATCTCATCATAGTAAAAATGCAAGTTGTTGCATCAGCACGGTTCTCTTTCTTCAATGGTCAAAATCGGCTTCAGGCCAGGTCAGCTTCCACGGGCTTGGGGAGTAGGCTCTGGGGTGATGGTGCAGCATCATCGTGGCTCCCCTCTTCTCCTATCTCCGCTCACAAAGCTGGTTATCAATGCAGATGGATATATCAGTAAATAGATCCAAGTCCATACAAGTCTTCACATGAGCTTATTCATCTTTGACTTCCTTGCTCAATCCTGCTCAGAACTGATACAAGTGGGCTGCCTGATTCCATGTCTGCTGTTAGCTGATGGGAATCTGTGACATACATAGCGACCAAATCCATTGCCTGTCAGAGTTTCTGCATGGAGGCTTCAGTCAAGCATGTGCAGTGGGGGGCTGTCAAAAATTGTGGAGAAGGCCTAGAGAAAAGGATTCCAGTCTGTCAGCATCACACTATCTTGTTCCAGCAGGTGAGAGGCCCACTCCAAGGCTTCTCCAGTTAACAGGCTGATGATCAGTGGGATAGGTCCAGGGATTGACCATTAAGAATAAGTGACACTGATCAAGAAATCCCTGAATTTCTGGTGGTTCCCATTGAAACATTTGGTTAAGGGCATGGGGGAACCCTGTTCCAGTGGCAGGGCAATGGAGTGCTATGTTTCTTGCTTGTAGCTGAACCACTTGTTCACAGAGGGCTTAGTTCCCCACTAGAAGCTGTGACACTTGAGCCTCAGATTCTCTGCTTGGAAATGAGTGACTCTCCTCTGCAAATCTGGTGCCCCATGGGGTTCACTAGACAAAGGGATGCCCGCTCCCTCCATATCTCTGCTGGGATATTGATCATAGACTCTAGGACTGGAAGGGACCTCGAGAGGTCATCGAGTCCAGTCCCCTGCCCTCATGGCAGGACCAAATACTGTCTAGACCATCCCTGATAGACATTTATCTAACCTACTCTTAAATATCCCCAGAGATGGAGATTCCACAACTTCCCTAGGCAATCTATTCCAGTGTTTAACTACCCTGACAGTTAGGAACTTTTTCCTAATGTCCAACCTAAATCTCCCTTGCTGCAGTTTAAGCCCATTGCTTCTTGTTCTATCATTGGAGGCTAAGGTGAACAAGTTTTCTCCCTCCTCCTGATGACACCCTTTTAGATACCTGAAAACTGCTATCATGTCCCCTCTCAGTCTTCTCTTTTCCAAACTAAACAAACCCAATTCCTTCAGCCTTCCTTCATAGGTCATGTTCTCAAGACCTTTAATCATTCTTGTTGCTCTTCTCTGGACCCTCTCCAATTTCTCCACATCTTTCTTGAAATGCAGTGCCCAGAACTGGACACAATACTCCAGTTGAGGCCTAACCAGCGCAGAGTAAAGCGGAAGAATGACTTCTCGTGTCTTGCTTACAACACACCTGTTAATGCATCCCAGAATCATGTTTGCTTTTTTTGCAACAGTATCACACTGTTGACACATATTAAGCTTGTGGTCCACTATGACCCCTAGATCTCTTTCTGCCATACTCCTTCCTAGACAGTCTCTTCCCATTCTGTATGTGTGAAACTGATTGTTCCTTATCATGATCTCCTGATCATGGAGAGATCAAGTACGTCTTGTGCAAACTGTCGTGGCCAGGACATGGACGGTCTGGTCTAATGGGCTGGAACCAGAGTCAGGTCTACTGGGTAAGGCTGGAGCCCAGGGTCAGAGTCAGAATTAGAAACCAGGAAGCAGGGCTGAGGGTCAGAGCCGAAGCCGGGAACCAAATCTGATGGTCAGAGCTGGAATGGAAAGCCAGGAACCAGAGCTAAGAGTCAGAGCTTGGTTTGGAAGCCAGGAACCAGAGCTGAGAGTCTGATGCCAGGAACCAAAGCAAGTGAAGGAGCAAAGCCTGTTGTAGCAGCCAACTGGGGATCCACCTACTTGCAGAGACAATTTCTTAGTGTCCCTTCCAGGCTTAAACAGTGTGCATAGACCAATCAGTAATGCAGGAAGCACTGCCAACCAGTCCCTCTGTGGGAGGCACATCCTGTGATGATTAGCCCTACAAGTGTTTAAAAGTTAGGAAATGCCAGAATTAAGGTTGCCTGTGCCCCTGGTGAGTTTGCATTATGATAAAATGTTAAATTACTTATAGAGCCCTGTGCAGATACAAAATTTATATCTGTGAATGTGGATATCCATGAATATAAAGCAGAAATCCGTGGAGCTGCAGGGCTCCAGTGACAATAAACGAGACCAGCAGGGCCATGGCCAGCGACAAGGCCAGGAACTGCAACTCGGAAAGCAAAAGCATGTTGGGTTGCCACTCACAGAAGCCAGGGCCCATCCTGGACAGCTCCTCCAGCATGGCTGAGCCGCTCCTAGCCCTGCCCATTGGGACAGGCACCAGGCTCACCGGCAGCCGTCCCTGATCATGCTAGTGTATGCAAGCAGCTCTCACACTTCCAAACAGCAGTATCATTCACACAGCAGTGTGCAGGACTCTAATTACATGATCACATACAATTTTTTTCCATGGGACTCCTGACTTATTCAGTGCACAGGATGGATGGTGCTCATTCAGTGAGCAACTATTCAATATTTTGTTTTCCTTCTTCTTGTTCAATGGGTGGTCCCATGCCTTATTACTGCATGCTATTCAAACCTTGCTCTGAAGACAGAATTACGAATTTCAACATGGGCTTTTCTATAGTGCTTATCACTATAGTATCTGAATGCTTCATAAACATTAATTAACCTTCACTGTGCCCTTCTGAGCTGAGGAAGTTCTACTATTTCCACTTTACTGATGGGGACCTGAGGCCCAGAGATATAAAGGTTAAAAAGATCCACTAATTTTGGGTGCCCAATTTAAGACACCTAGAACCTGATTTTTCAGAGCACCTAGTATTATATAGCACTTAAAGTACAGCTGCTATTGAGATCAGTTGTACCTATGAGTACTCAGCACTTTAGCAAATCGGATACCCAGACAGTGAGGAACACACAGTGAGTGACTATCGTTGATAAGTTTGGTTTAATTGACTTGCCTAACCTCACACAGGAACTCAGTAGCAAAGGCAGAGGATGGAATTTAATTCTCCAGGGCAGCATTTTACTGACTTTACAATGAGACCATCCTTTCTGTTCTTAAAATGCCCGGCCTCAATCATTACACTCCTTTTAACCCCAGGTCCTCTGGAACTTGGGATTTTGCCCCTGTCCATGAGCCTCCCTGGCCACCCCTGACACAAAATCTAAATAGTCTGATACCATCCAGCTGGGTCACCTCTGAACCACACCCAGTAAATATCTGCACATGCTTGTGCTTCATACACTATTTGCTTCCTCACCGTCATATCCTCCTCTGACACCAAGAGGCAAGACCTGTTGCAACTTAAGGAGAGCGAGGTACGCAGTGGCCCCATCTGTACTCCACTCTAGTCCCATAACCCACCAGGGATATCCGCTGATGGCTCCTTCATGGAGCCATGAGCATGAGAATGTACCTGTTGTGGTTCATGAACTCTCCTGACTCCTGGAGGACACCATAGCACACATCTAAATTGAAAGTATCAGGTTGCACCCCCTCTTCTGGCTCCTCTAGAACCTCTTACTGAGCTTCTAACTGCACTTTCCCCCACACTTCCTGATCTATACACACCCTATCTGTGGTCCCACAAAGTGATGGGGCCTCCTTGTCAATTTCCTCCTGGTGCTGGCCAAGAGGGCCATCCATTATACCTGGACAGAGGAGTGGAGGGGAAGAGGCTTTGCCACTGTAGGGCCTATTTCTTTTCCCTTGTAAAGTCATACCCCTAACAGAGTTCCTCTGTGTGGTGTCCACTGGTAGCCTGGACACCTAAGGAACAGTGGGTGTTGTCGGGAGCATTCTGCTTGGTGTCTCCTTCTGGTGACCTGATTTTTGTCCTAAGATCCTTATTCCCATCCCTTTATTTTCATTTGTTGTCCCTAATATTCATTTGTGGCCTGGGTCCATCATGCATCTCCCTCATATGAGAGAGAGCACCTTTAACTATGGGCAGGCCAGCGGCACTGGAACACTTTTTATAGTGCTGGTGCTGAAAGCTAGCAAAACTATCCCCAAACTTGTCCCCCACCTCCCAAGCTGAAGCCAGGAGCAGGGCCGTGTCTCTAGAAAGGGGGGACAAGTACAGGGATAAGGGGGCCATGGCTGGAGCAGGCATGGGGCTAATAGTATGCACAGCTGGAAGTGGGGCCATCAGCCGGGACCCCATGTGCGGGGTTGGCAGCTGGGACTTCCAGGCACAGGGCCAGTGTCTGGGATGCAGAACCCCGCATGTGCTACCAGGAGCGGGGCTGGCAGCCAGGACTCTACGTGCAGGGCCAGCAGCTAGGACCCTGCATGTGTGGCCAGGAGTGGGGCCAGCGGCTGGGACCCAACATAAAATTTGGGGGTGCTGCAGCACCTCCCACACCACTACTTCTTGCCCCTATAGGGCGGGCCTAGGTCCACCATCCCCTTGATTTCACAATAGGTACATGCCTTCCAATTTCTGCAACAAATGAAAAAGTGGTTCTATGGAGAACAGTGTTCTTCTCTCTGCAACCCGATTCATCCCCAGAAAAAGTTCATCCTGTACACTGAATGAGGCAGGGGGCTTGTGGCAAAAAAAATAGTATGTGCTCATGTAATTAAAGACTAGATCATTATGCACATACACAAAGGGGTGTATGTGCATTATTAAAGTTGGAGAAGTCAAGCCTCAAAAGTTAGGGAATGCCAGAATTAAGATTGCCAAAATATTCATTTGTGGCCTGGGTCCATCATGCATCTCCCTCATATGAGAGAGAGCACCTTTAGCTATGGGCAGGCCAGCGGCACTGGAACACTTTTTATAGTGCTGGTGCTGAAAGCTAGCAAAACTATCCCCAAACTTGTCCCCCATCTCCCAAGCTGAAGCCAGGAGCAGGGCCGTGTCTCTAGAAAGGGGGGACAAGTACAGGGATAAGGGGGCCATGGCTGGAGCAGGCACGGGGCTAATAGTGTGCACAGCTGGAAGTGGGGCCATCAGCCGGGACCCCATGTGCAGGGTTGGCAGCTGGGACTCCCAGGCACAGGGCCAGTATCTGGGATGCAGAACCCTGCATGTGCTACCAGGAGTGGTAATGTTCTTTCAACATAATTTTGTCTGTTTATATTATAAAAAATAATATATTCCTGTCCCTAGTTCCGTTTTAACTTTTTTAATTCATGAAAGTTTAAAAACAGTTATTTTAAAATAAATAAGTTGACACCCCTGCCTGTTTCTAAATGTACATGTTTTTGAAACTTCTACATAATCCTGCTTTATGATTTTTGAAATTAAAAAAAACAAAAACACACACTAATTTCAACAGATTCCCTGGCTACTGTTTATTTCCCTGTCCATGCCCAGCATCCATTTTTTATCACTCCACCAGTCAAGCCAATCCCCCTTGCACACAGTGAAACAATCAAATCAGCTCTGGGACTTCTGAGACATTGAATGTGTGAGCTCTCTGCTCAAGTGCATCTAAGGGCAATGGGGAAAGACATAATTAAGCCATTTTTCTGCTCCTCCAAGCCCAAGGGCAATTTGGGGGCTGCTTCATCTCCACACACAAATTAGAGCAGCCTCAAGGCTCAAGTGGTGTCATTTTCCTGCACTTCACATGCCCTAGGCTGGGGAAAACTGCATAGCCAGCACCACATCAGCTGAGGATTCCTTCCATTTAGGGAAACATTAAGTCCACTTTACACTGCTGGAGTGATGAAAGGGGACTTAGCACAGGGCAGGATCTGGCCCTTTGTGTTACTACAATTCTTATGTCCTGAGTCTGGTGAAAGATGAATTCAAAGTCACTGCATAGGAATTTAGAAGCACCTTCCAAAAGCAGCAGTAAGCCATAGGGTTGAAACTGAATTCTAAGTTATTTCTGAGAGTAATTGTAAATAACCTTAGTGGGTGTCCATGTATTGCCTTGTGTAATCAACTGTGAAGAAGTCTCAAGTTTTGTCTTGCAGTTCTTCTAGCCTTACACAGGCTCAGGTCCAGGACAGTGTTTATAAAGCTTCTAAGTAAACTGTTTTTTGCTGTGAGGCAGGTAGTGTAATGATCATTTCTAGACTATCATCTCTGAACAGGTTAAAAGGGCAGGGATTCGGGGACAATGTGTACTGTAGAGCTACTGGCACTTAAAAAGAAAGAGACCCTATTTTTTGATAATTTAAATATATAAAGCTTGGAGATGTGAATTTTACTAAAGTTTAATTTCAATGTACATCTCTCCAACAATTCCAGATACATTTTCAGTTTACAATTTGAAGTCTCTCACTGTTATCACTTTTCATCGAGTCAAAAGGGGAAAGACGGAAGGTTTAGAGTGAAGAACAGAAAGAGTGTAAAAAACAGGATTATTTTTAACAAATTGCAAACCTTTATGAGCCGATTTCTCAAATAGGCACATGCATTTTGCATGTACCAGTCTGTGCATTTGTCTGTACTCATCCTCTCTCTACCTGTTCATGACTCCATGGAATTATAATGAGGAAGAAGCAGAGAGTGTCCCTTTGTGCATGCACATGTGCCCTCCTCTTTAAACTATAATGCAAAGGACCCTGAAGCTAGGATGTCATGTTGTGTATTTGTTTGTCTGGCCATAGTAAAGACTGTGGATAGTTTTTCCTGGAAGGATAGACAAAAGTTTTATCAGTTCTTAGGCTGTCCAATTAGAGCACTCTCTTTTCTGAAGTGATTATAAAAAGTTTTAAACTGGTATGGTATGTTTACTAAAGCAGTAGGATTTCACAGAGGCATGTGATACTGAATGCTTATTGTTGTGAATTAATCATAAGCATATACTTGATTGAAGGAATAAACTAGAGTTTGCAACTGAGGCTATGTCTACACTGCAATTAAACACCTGCAGCTGGCCCATGGCAGCTGACTTGGGCTAGCAGGTCTTAGAATATTAGAATCATAGATTATTAGGGTTGGAAGAGACCTCAGGAGATCATCTAGTCCAATCCCCTGCTCAAAGCAGGACCAACACCAACTAAATCATCCCAGCCAGGGCTTTGTCAAGCCAGGCCTTAAAAACCGCTCAGGATGGAGATTCCACCACCTCCCTAGGTAACCCATTCCATTGCTTCACCACCCTCCTACTGAAATAGTGTTTCCTAATATCCAACCTAGACCACCCCTTCTGCAGCATGAGACCATTGCGTCTAGTTCTGTCATCTGCCACCACTGAGAACAGCTAAGCTCCAGCCTCTTTGGAATCCCCCTTCAAGTAGTTGAAGGCTGCTATCAAATCTCCCCTCATTTTTCTCTTCTGCAGACTAAATAACTCCACTTCCCTCAACCTATTCTCGTAAGTCATGGGCCCCAGCCCCCTAATCATTTTCGTTGCTGTCTGCTGGACTATCTCCAGTTTGTCCACATCCCTTCTATAGTGGGGGGGACCAAAATTGAACATAGTATTCCAAGTGTGGACTCACCAGTGCCGAATAGAGGGGAATAATCACTTCTCTCGATCTGCTGACAATGCTCCTACTAATAAAGCCCAATATGCTGTTGACCTTCTTGTCAACAAGGGCACACTGCTGACTCATATCCAGCTTCTCGTCCACTGTAATCCCCAGATCCTTTTTTGCAGAATTGTCAGTCCCCAGCCTGTAGTGGTGCATGGGATTCTTCCTTTCTAAGTGCAGGGTTCTGCACTTGTCCTTGTTGAACCTCATCAGATTTCTTTTGGCCCAATCCTCCAATTTGTATAGGTCATTCTAGACCCTATCCCTACCCTCCAGCGTATCTACCTCTCCCCCAAGCTTAGTGGCATCTGCGAACTTGCTGAGGGTGCAATTCATCCTATCATCTAGATAATTAATAAAGATGTTGAACAAAATCGGCCCCAGGACCAACCCCTTGGGCACTCTGCTTGATACTGGCTGCCAACTAGACCTCGAGCTGTTGATCACTACACATTGAGCCCAACAATCTAGCCAGCTTTCTATCCACCTTATAGTCCATTCATCCAGTCCATACTTCTTTAACTTGCTAGCAAGAATACTGTGGGAAACCTTATCAAAAGCTTTGCTAAAGTGAATCACATCCACCGCTTTCCCCATATCCACAGAGGCAGTTATCTCATCATAGAAGGCAATCAGGCTGGCCAGGCATGACTTGCCCTTGGTGAATCCATGTTAACTGTTCCTGATCACCTTCCTTTCCCCCAAGTGCTTCAAAATGGATTCCTTGAGGACCTGCTCCATGAGTTTTCCAGGGACTGAAGTGAGGCTGACTGGTCTGAAGTTCCCTGGGTTCTCTTTCTTCCCTTTTTAAAAGACAGGTACTATATTTGCCTTTTTCCAATCGTCTGGGACCTTCCTCCGATCACCACGAATTTTCAAAGATAATGGCCAATGGCTCTGCAATCACATCATCCAACTCCCTCAGCACCCTTGGGTGCATTAGATCTGGACTCATGGACTTGTACGCATCCAACTTTTCTAAAAAATCTTTAACCTATTGTTTCACCACTGAAGGCTGCTCACCTCCTCCCCATACTGTGTTGTCCAGTGCAGCAGTCTGGAAGCTGACCTTGTCTTTGAAGACTGAGGCAAAAAAAGCATTGAGTACTTCAGTTTTTTCCACATCATCTGTCACTAGGTTGCCTCCCCAATTCAGTAAGGGTCCCACACTTTCTCTGACCTTCTTGTTGCTAACATACCTGTAGAAACCCATCTTGTTACCCTTCACATCCCTTGCTATCTGCAACTCCTTGGCCTTCCTGATTACACCCCTGCATGCTCGAGCAATATTCTTATACTCTTCCCTAGTCATCTGTCCAAATTTCCACTTCTTGTAAGCTTCCTTTTTGAGTTTAAGTTCACCAAGCTGGTCGCCTGCCATATTTTCTATTCTTTCTGCACATTGAGATGGTTGTTCCTGCTCCTTCAATAAGGCTTCTTTAAAATACAGCCAGCTCCCCTGGTTTCCTTTCCCCCCCTCCAAAGGGTCCTGCCCATCAGTTCCCCAAGGGAGTCAAAGTCTGCTTTTCTGAAGTCCAGGGACAGGCAGGGGCAGGGGGGAAGTGAGTTCCTGTTGAAATGATTACTTTAATGCTGCTGGGACTTTATTGTGTTAGAGCACTTATACATTGGAGAGGCATTTTTAAAATTATTTTAAATCTAAATAAATAAAGACACCTGCAGAGTATACTTGATTTTTTTACACCTTGATGAAACTTTGACAGAAAAGTAGTTGTCAGGTTAGCAGAAATGTTGCTCTCTTCTGATGTCTCTCTGTCATTTTGTAGCTTTTAAAGCTACCACTATGAAAGGGGGGAGGAGGATGTGGAAGAGCAAGTAGACTGTAAGGGGCAGGAAGAATATCTACTGACACATGAGGGAAATGCACACTGAAGTGACAATCTCGACATCCTTTAAAGCAGTATTTTTTTATGGGCCTCTCGTTGCTAACAGACACAGGAGAGTGCACAAGGATTCCAGCTGCCCTCTATGCGACTGCACAAAGGACGTAGGGGATGAGGGGTATGTGTGTGCTGTCCCCTAATACATGAATTCAGATACCATGATGATGGGGACACAGTATAAAAACAGAACAGAGGAAACCAGAATCTGGTCCTATGTGCATTGGATCTGTGACAGAGTTAAATATTCAATAAATAACTGATACCTTAAAAGTTAGCATCTAGAATGCAATTCTTTTTTTTTTTGAACATCACTCATGTTCTGCTTGGATTACATAGAAGGACAAATCCTTCTGGAATGGACTAGGATGGACAGGGAGTTGGACTAGATGACCTCCTGAGGTCCCTTCCAACCCTGATATTCTATGATTCTATGAAATCAAAAACAAACAAAAATTTAGAGTGTTTGTGTTTTGGAGCTTTTTCTAAAAAAAGACACACTTCTTTGGGTTGCAGATTAACAATGATGTTAACCTTATTATTATTTCTGACATGTTGACCGTGTGCTAAGTGCTGCACATAACACAGAGGGGCCCTACTAGAGATTACAGTCTAAGTGGTGTGACAAAGTTCCCCCTCAACCTTGGTGGGTCCTGCGCTTATTGGGAGATTTGCTCACCTCAGTGATCTCCCCCACAGTCTGGATCAACTCCTCCTGTGTCTGATCAGGAGTTGGGAGGTTTGGGGGGAACCCGGGCCTGCCCTCTACTCCGGGTTCCAGCCCAGGGTCCTATGGATTTGCAGCTGTCTATAGTGCCTCTTGTAACAGCTGTGTGATAGCTACCCCTCCCTGGGCTACTTCCCCAAGGCCTCCTCCAAACACCTTCTTTATCCTCACCACAGGACCTTCCTCCTGGTGTCTGATAATGCTTGTACTCCTTAGTCCTCCAGCAGCACATCCTCTCACTCTCAGCTCCTTGTGTCTCTTGCTCCCAGCTCCTCACATGCACTTCCTCTCCTCTGGCTCCTCCCCATCTGACTGGAGAGAGTTCCTTTTAAAACCCAGGTGCCCTGATTAGCCTGCCTTGATTGGCTGCAGGTTTTTAATCAGCCTTTCTGCCTTAGTTGGTTCTAGCAAGTTCCTGACTACTCTAGTGCAGACCCTGCTCTGGTCACTCAGGGAACAGAAAACTACTCACCCAGTGACCAGTATATTTTCCCTCTATCACACTCCTGCACCCCACTGGCCTGGGTCTCTGTCACAGTGGACAGGAGTAATAATACTGTCACAGTGGACAGGAGTAATAATACTGGTACAAACTACTCTGGCTGACCAAAAGCAGATTGTCTGAGAATGCTGTAATATTTTAAAACAGGGAAGAGAATGCCTAATGCAGGTGCATTAACACTGGTCAGGTTGGCAGAGGAACTCTGGGGCAAAGACTGCTTCATCCTCAGCAGCTGCACAGGACTCTTTCACAGTTGAAAAGAAACCTAGAGGTTGAGGCTACACAGGCTTTGCCCTCCCATGGGAAGGAAGGAACCATGTTGCTACGGCAGCATCACACATGTAGAAGAAACAGAGCATACATGGGCTATGGCAGGCCTGCACAACTCGTAAAGCGGCAATGGCCACATTACTCCAAAGAAAACAGCTGAGGGCCGAAACCCCCTAGCCCCGTGGAAACTCCCCGCCCCAGCACTGCCCAGTCCTGTGGAAACAAACCCTCCTTCCCCAGCACTGCCCCACCAAAACAGCTGTGGGCCAAAAAGGAAGGTTGGAGGTGGGGAGGTGATACTTGATTTTAAATCAGTCAGGGGCTCCCAGCTGAAGAGGTGACTGGGAGCTGTCAGGGGCAAATTAAAGGGCCCTGGGGCTCCTGCAGCTGGTGAAACTCAGAGCTTTGCGGGGCTGGGGCAGGGATTTAAGGGATCCAGAGCTCTTGCCAGCAACCCAGAGCCCTTTGACTCCCGGCTGTGGCTGAGATTTAAAGAGCTCTGGGCTCTCCGCCGCTGGGGGCAGCTCAGAGTCCTAAGAATCCCTGCCACGGCTGAGATTTAAAGGGCTCTGGGCTCCCCGCCGCGGGCAGACCAGAGCCCTTTGATTTCCGGCAGCGGCTGAGATTTAAAGAGCTCTGGGCTCCCTGCCGCTGCAAGCAGCTTAGAGCCTTTTGAATCCCTGCCGCAGCTGGGATTGAAAAGGCTCTGGGCTCCCCGCGACTGCGGGCAGCTCAGAGCCTTTTGAATCCCGGCCGAGGCTGAGATTTAAAGGGCTCTGGACTCCCTGCCACTGCGGGCAGCCCAGAGCCCTATGAGTCCCGGCTGCACCTGGGATTGAAAGGGCCCCGGGGTCCCCGCCGCTGCCGGCAGCCCAGAGCCGTTTGAATCCCGGCCACGGCTGGGATTTAAAGGGCTCTGGGCTCCCTGCTGCAGCCGGCAGACCAGACCCCTATGAATCGCGGCCGCGGCTATGATTTAAAGAGCGCTGGGCTCCCTGCCACTGCGGGCAGCTCAGAGCCTTTTGAATCTCAGCCGCGGCTGGGATTTAAAGGGCTCTTGGCTCCCTGCGGATGCGGGCAACCGATAGCCCTTTGATTCCCTGCCGCGGGCCGCACAGTGAGCCTCCATGGGCTGCATGCAGCCCACAGGCCGCGTGTTGTGCAGGCCTGGACTATGGGATGGGTTAGAGCAGTGCTTCTCGAAGCTGGTCTGCCACTTGTTCAGGGAACAGGAGCTGCTAACAGGGAGTTTTGCAAGGGAGTTTGGAAGGGGGTAGGAAGGGACGGGGGTCCCTTGTCAGTCTCATCTGTGACCCATTGGTCCCCTGAACCCATAACCTGAGCCACATTGAAAACCTTTCTGTTTACAGCAGAGAGGAGCGGACAGGGAGCTGTAGACGGGAATTTGAGAGAGTTTGACAGAGGGAGGCTTACAATGGTGAGGAGGATCCGCAACACCTGTGCCAGCACTGCTTCTGTCTCCTCCACCTGCGCCTGTAGCCAGACAGAGCACCAAAGCATGGATGCTTTTACCCAGATTCTGGTGTGGGCTTGCAAAGACTGTAATTTGCAATTTTCACTTCCTGATATCCAGGCTGGGGTTGGCATCCAATGTGAAAGGTTCCTACTGGTGGAATCTCTCAGGCAGCAGGTGGGAGAGCTACAGGAAGAGGTGGCCAGGCTGAGGAACATCCATGTCCATGAGCAATTCCTGGACAGTATCCATGTGGAGACAGCTGACGGTGCTGTCCCAGTTGACAGGACTACTGACACTCCAGTGGAGGAGGAGATGCCTCAGGGTGTATCTGACACACCAGTGGAGGAGGAGGCTCAGGGTGGACACAGCCAGCTGGTTACTTCTAGCAGCAGGCAGTGCTCCACTGCTGCTGCGAACCCTCCTGCTGTAGTAAAAGATAACCATTATGCTCTTCTTGATACAGGAGAGAAGAAATCACCCCCAACAGTTAAGGGGGTGAAGCCTCGTACCCCTAAGGCTAGGAGGTCTGCTGCCACCACTGATAAGAAACGTAGGGTAGTGGTGGTTGGAGACTCTCTGCTGAGGGGGACGGAGACACCCATCTGTCGCCCTGACCGTTCATCCCGGGAGGTATGCTGCCTGCCAGGGGCCCGTATCCGAGATGTTACAGAGGCTTTGTCGAGGATTATCCGGCCTTCTGACTACTATCCCATGCTACTCATCCATGTGGGCACAAATGATACTGCGAGGTGTGACGCTGAGCAGATCAAGAGTGACTACAGGGCTCTGGGAGTACGGGTTAAGGAGTTTGGAGCGCAGGTGGTATTCTCTTCGATTCTTCCTGTTGAAGGTAGGGGTCCGGGCAGAAACAGATGCATCGTGGAGGTGAATGCCTGGCTGCGAAGATGGTGTCGCCAGGAGGGCTTTGGCTTCCTCGACCACGGGATGCTATTTGAGGAAGGACTGCTAGGAACAGATGGCGTTCACCTTTCGAAGCGGGGAAAGGCCTTATTTGCGCACAGACTGGCTAACCTAGTAAGGAGGGCTTTAAACTAGGTTCGACGGAGACAGGTGAGCAAAGCCCACAGGTAAGTGGGGAACAAGACCTGGGAGATGGGTTGGAAACAGGAGGGAGCACGGGCTATAATGGCAGAGAGGAAGGAGGGTCAGGGCAAAGCTGGGAGGCAAGATCAAACCAGTATCTTAGATGCCTTTATACAAATGCAAGAAGTATGGGTAATAAGCAGGAAGAACTGGAAGTGCTAATAAATAAATACAACTATGACATTATTGGCATTACTGAAACTTGGTGGGATAATACACATGACTGGAATGTTGGTGTGGATGGGTATAGTTTGCTCAGGAAGGACAGACAGGGGAAAAAGGGAGGAGGTGTTGCCTTATATATTAAAAATGTACTCACTTGGACTGAGGTGGAGATGGACATAGGAGACGGAAGGGTGGAGAGTCTCTGGGTTAGGCTAAAAGGGGTAAAAAACACAGGTGATGTCGTGCTGGGAGTCTACTACAGGCCACCTAATCAGGCGGAAGAGATGGATGAGGCTTTTTTCAAACAACTAACAAAATCATCCAAAGCCCAAGATTTGGTGGTGATGGGGGACTTCAACTATCCAGATATATGTTGGGAAAATAACACCGCGGGGCACAGACTATCCAATAAGTTCCTGGACTGCATTGCAGACAACTTTTTATTTCAGAAAGTTGAAAAAGCTACTAGGGGGGAAGCTGTTCTAGACTTGATTTTAACCAATAGGGAGGAACTTGTTGAGAATTTGAAAGTAGAAGGAAGCTTGGGTGAAAGTGATCATGAAATCATAGAATTTGCAATTCTAAGGAAAGGTAGAAGGGAGTACAGCAGAATAGAGACAATGGATTTCAGGAAGGCGGATTTTGGTAAGCTCAGAGAGCTGATAGGCAAGGTCCCATGGGAATTAAGACTGAGGGGAAAAACAACTGAGGAAAGTTGGCAGTTTTTCAAAGGGACGCTATTAAGGGCCCAAAAGCAAGTTATTCCAATGGTTAGGAAAGATAGAAAATGTGGCAAAAGACCACCTTGGCTTACCCTTGAGATCTTGCGTGACCTACAAAATAAAAAGGCGTCATATAAAAAATGGAAACTAGGTCAGATCACGAAGGATGAATATAGGCAAATAACACAGGAATGCAGAGGCAAGATTAGAAAAGCAAAGGCACAAAATGAACTCAAACTAGCTATGGGAATAAAGGGAAACAAGAAGACTTTTTATCAACACATTAGAAGTAAGAGGAAGACTAAGGACAGGGTAGGCCCACTGCTCAATGAGGAGGGGGTAACAGTAAAGGGAGACTTGGAAATGGCAGAGATGCTTAATGACTTCTTTGTTTCAGTCTTCACTGAGAAGTCTGAAGGAATGTCTAGTATAGTGAATGCTTACGGGAAGAGGGTAGGTTTAGAAGAGAAAATAAGGAAAGAGTAAGTAAAAAATCACTTAAAAAAGTTAGATGCCTGCAAGTCACCAGGGCCTGATGAAATGCATCCTAGAATACTCAAGGAGTTAATGGAAGAGGTATCTGAGCCTCTAGCTATTATCTTTGGGAAATCATGGGAGACGGGGGAGATTCCAGAAGACTGGAAGGGGGCAAATATAGTGCCCATCTATAAAAAGGGAAATAAAAACAGCCCAGGAAACTACAGACCAGTTAGTTTAACTTCTGTGCCAGGGAAGATAATGGAGCAGGTAATCAAAGAAATCATCTGCAAACACTTGGAAGGTGGTAAGGTGATAGGGAATAGCCAGCATGGATTTGTAAAGAACAAATCGTGTCAAACTAATCTGATAGCGTTCTTTGATAGGATAACGAGCCTTGTGGATAAGGGAGAAGTGGTGGATGTGATATACCTAGACTTTAGTAAGGCATTTGATACGGTCTCACATGATATTCTTATAGATAAGCTAGGAAAGTACAATTTAGATGGAGCTACTATAAGGTGGGTGCATAACTGGCTGGATAACCGTACTCAGAGAGTAGTTGTTAATGGCTCCCAATCCTGCTGGAAAGGTATAACAAGTGGGGTTCCGCAGGGGTCTGTTTTGGGACCGGTTCTGTTCAATATCTTCATCAAGGATTTAGATGTTGGGATAGAAAGTACGCTTATTAAGTTTGCGGACGATACCAAACTGGGAGGGATTGCAACTGCTTTGGAGGACAGGGTCAAAATTCAAAATGATCTGAACAAATTGGAGAAATGGTCTGAGGTAAACAGGATGAAGTTCAATAAAGATAAATGCAAAGTGCTCCACTTAGGAAGGAACAATCAGTTTCACACATACAGAATGGGAAGAGACTGTCTAGGAAGGAGTATGGCAGAAAGAGATCTAGGGGTCATAGTGGACCACAAGCTTAATATGAGTCAACAGTGTGATACTGTTGCAAAAAAAGCAAACATGATTCTGGGATGCATTAACAGGTGTGTTGTAAACAAGACACGAGAAGTCATTCTTCCGCTTTACTCTGAGCTGGTTAGGCCTCAACTGGAGTATTGTGTCCAGTTCTGGGCACCGCATTTCAAGAAAGATGTGGAGAAATTGGAGAGGGTCCAGAGAAGAGCAACAAGAATGATTAAAGGTCTTGAGAACATGACCTATGAAGGAAGGCTGAAGGAATTGGGTTTGTTTAGTTTGGAAAAGAGAAGACTGAGAGGGGACATGATAGCAGTTTTCAGGTATCTAAAAGGGTGTCATCAGGAGGAGGGAGAAAACTTGTTCACCTTAGCCTCCAATGATAGAACAAGAAGCAATGAGCTTAAACTGCAGCAAGGGAGATTTAGGTTGGACATTAGGAAAAAGTTCCTAACTGTCAGGGTAGTTAAACACTGGAATAGATTGCCTAGGGAAGTTGTGGAATCTCCATCTCTGGAGATATTTAAGAGTAGGTTAGATAAATGTCTATCAGGGATGGTCTAGACAGTATTTGGTCCTGCCATGAGGGCAGGGGACTGGACTCGATGACCTCTCGAGGTCCCTTCCAGTCCTAGAGTCTATGAGTCTATGAAAGCCTCTGGCGGGCCAGGCTGGTTTGTTTACCTGCGGAGTCTGCAGATTCGGTCAATCGCAGCTCCCACTGGCCGCGGTTCACCACTCCAGGCCAATGGGGGCTGCAGGAAGCGATGGCCAGCACATCCCTTGGCCCATGCTGCTTCCCACAGGCCCCATTGGCCTGGAGTGGCGAACTGCGGCCAGTGGGAACTGCAATCACCGAACCTGCAGATGTGGCAGGTAAACAAACCATCCCGGCCTGCCAGGGGCTTTCCCTGAACAAGCAGCGGACTGGCTTTGAGAACCACTGGGTTAGAGTACAGGATTCATTGCTACATGAATCTTTTTCCTATCCACTCCTCCGTGATGTAGGGACATCCAAGTAAGAGGCCTACATTGGCTAGTCAAATCACTGGGCTAAAGTAGCCTCTGCAAAGTTACTCTCTATATATCACACCCACATTTCTCCCCTGGACCTGCCCAGCTATGCAGGGTAGCTATTGAGGTTTGGATTGTGGCATAGCTCCCATATTTTGTTGTAATGTAATAGCTAGGGCTGTTTATTAGTCACAGTTAACTCATGGGATTAACTCAAAAAAATTAATTGCTATTAAAAAAATTAATCACTATTAATCACACTGTTAATAGAATATCAATTTAGATTTATTGAATATTTTAGATGTTTTTCTACATTTTCAAATATATTGATTTCTATTACAACATAACACAAAGTGTACAGTGCTCACTTTATATATTTTTATTACAAATATTTGCACTGTAAAAATTATAAACAAAAGAAATAGTATTTTTCAGTTCACCTTATACAAGTACTGTAGTGCAATCTCTTTATTATGAAAGTGTAACTTACAAATGTAGATTTTTTTTGGTTACACCACTGCACTCATAACCAAAACAATGTAAAACTTTAGAGCCTATAAGTCCACTCAGTCCTACTTCTTGTTCAGTCAATCGCTAAGACAAACAAGTTTGTTTACATTTACGGGAGATACTGCTGGCTGCTTCTTATTTACAAGTCACCTGAAAGTGAGAACAGGCATTCACATGGCATTTTTGTAGCTTGCATTGCAAGATCTTTATGTGCCAGATATGCTAAACATTTGTATGCCCCTTTATGCTTCAGCCACCATTCCAGAAGCCATGCTTCCGTGCTAATGATGCTCATTAAAAAAAATAGTACATTAATTAAATTTGTGACTGAACTCCTTGGGAGAAAATTGTATGTTTCCTTTTCTGTTTTACCCACATTCTGCCATATATTTCATGTTATAGCAGTCTCAGATGATGACCCAGCACATGTTCATTTTAAGAACACTTTCAGAATAGATCTGACAAAATGGAAAGAAGGTAACAATGTGAGATTTCTAAAAATAGCTACAGCACTCAACTCAAAGTTTAAGAATCTGAAGTGCCGTCCATAATGTGATTGGGATGGGGTATGGAGCATGCTTTCAGAGGTCTTAAAAGAGCAACACTCCAACGAGGAAACTACAGAACTTGAACCACCAAAAAAAAAGAAAATCAACCTGCTGGTGGCATCTGACTCAGATGATGAAACTTCACATACAACAGTCCGCTCTGCTTTGGATCGTTATCGAGCAAAACCCATCATCAACATGGACACATGTCCTCTGGAATAGTGGTTGAAGCATGAAGCGATATATGACTCTTTAGCACATCTAGCACATAAATATTTTGTGATGTTGGCAACAACAGTGCCATGTGAACTTCTGTTCTCACTTTCAGGTGACATTATACACAAGAAGCGGGCAACATTATCTCCTACAAATTGCAACCAAACTTGTTTGTTTGAGCGATTGACTGAAGTAGGACCGAGTTGACACGTAGGCTCAAAAGTTTTACATTGTTTTATTTCTGAATGCAGTTTTTTTGGACATAATTCTACATTTGTAAGTTCAACTTTCATGATAAATAGATTGCACTGCAGTACTTGTATTAGGTGAACTGAAAAATACTATTTCTTTGGTTTTTTTACTGTTAAAATATTTGTAATAAAAATAAATATAAAGTGAACACTGTACACTTTGTATTCTGTGTTGTAATTGAAATCAATATCTGAAAATGTAGAAAACATCCAAAAATATTTAAATAAATGGTCATATATTATTGTTTAAGAGCATGATTAATCATGATTAATTTTTTTAATTGCTTGACAGCCCTAGTAAAAACCCTTAAACAGTGGATGACTGCCCAGCTCTTTAAGAGACTCCATCAAGAACATAAATGTCACTATTTACAATTCCTGGGAAATAGTTTTATGCATCCAGATTATATTATAGAAATGTAGGACTGGAATGGACCTCAAGAGATCATTAGTCCAGCCCCCTGTTCTGAGACAGGACCAAGGAGGCTCAGACCATCCCTGACAGGAGTTTGTCTAACCTATTCTTAAAAATCTCCAGAGACAGAGATTCCACGGTCTTCCCTGGTCACCTATTCTGGTGCTTCACTATCCTTATAGTTAGAAACTTTTCCCTAATATCTAGCCTATATCTCCCTTGCTGGAGCTTATGCTAATTACTCCTTCCCCTACATTCAGTGATCATGTAGAACAAACAATCGTCATTATCTTCATAACAGCCCTTGACATATTTGAAGAGTGTCATTAGGTCCCCCCCCAGTCTTCTTTTCTCAAGACTAAATATGCTCAGTTTATTTATTTTTTTTAACCTTTCCTGATGGATCAGTTTCTAAACCTTTTACAATAGTTCTAACAACAAATATTTCTAAGGTTCTCTTAGAATGGATTTATTTTATCAATGGAGGATAATGGCATTTGGCTTGTATGCTGTCCTGAGGGGCTCTACCATAGCAAGGAGATTGCTAATCCATGTAAATTGTCCTGGAGCAAAATTACTCAGTTACTTAGGGCTGGTCTACACACGTGAATAACGTAGCTGAAGTCGAATATCTAAAATCGGATTACTCACCCGTCCTCACCACGCGGGATCGATGTCCGCGGCTCCCCCTGTCGATTCCGCAACTCCATTGGGGTTGGTGGAGTTCCGGAATCGATATAAGCGCGCTCGGGGATTGATATATAGCATCTAGATGAGACGCGATATATCAATCCCTGAGCAATCGATTTTAACCCACCGATATGGCGGGTAGTCTAGACGTAGCCTTAGATGTTTTCTGGAATTCGATGGAATCATGAGAAATCAGAGTGCTGTATATTTTACCTGCAGTCAGCAACTAACAGCCTTTTGAGGTTTGTTTTTTTTTTCCTGGCATGATGAGTTCAGAAAATCTATTTTAACCCCCTTTTTATAGTTTAGTCTTCCTGGAATTCCTGGTTGATTCCATGGTTCTAATACTAAATATTTGCTGTTGCAAAGGTAATCCACAGCAATGATATCAGGAGGTGAAGTCTGCCCCCCACCATCCACCAATGGTAATCAACAAAGCTTCCACAGTTTCTGATAGCTGAGCTCTGTTTTCACTATTTCAGGTGATTATTCAGATACAAACAAACAATTCTGAATAGAAAGCTAGTATCTCTCTCCCCTCCACTCCTCAGGGCAGGCCATTTGGCTGGCTCTAACGTGAAGGAGAACAAATCTTCTGAGGTTTAGTTCTACTTTAGATTTTCCCGCTCCCTAATTTCTAGAGACTGATGCCCCCATATCAGGCTGGGTAACCCTTTTTCAAAAAATAATAAAAACTGTGGGTTTCACTGGAGTGCTAAATACAACTGGAAATCTCTCAGCAGAGCTCTGCTGTCTGACCTCATGTATAGTCAGTGAAGCATTAAGGCAGAGGTGATGCAGGCCTGCCGATGGGGGGGGAGGGGGTTAGAGTGAGGGCAGCAGGCTTGTGCAGGATTACCATGCATGCTCAGTCCATGTGAGCATGCTCAGTTGAAGCCAAGCAGCAAGGAGGGGGCATGTGATGCCACATTTCCCCCTTCCCTCCCTTCCCCCCTGCATCACCTTTGCATTAAGGCAAGGAGATCTTTAATTCCCAACACATTGTTATGACAGAGACTTTTGTTGCTGATGATTTTTCCAGGAGCAAAGTCCTGTAGGACCAACCCTCCTGGAACATAGATTTTTAATGAAACTGTGTCCCTCTGTGCCAACTTTCAGAATCACAAAACTTTGGAACTGCTCACAGTCCCCTTGCATTCTGAATACTCTTGTTTCATCTCAGAGTTCTAGGAAGTGCTGGCAAAGATAATGAAGGGAAAGCCAGAGAGATGCATTACTGATCCATGGTTACACTCCACAGCTCTTAATAGACTTCCCTACACTACTCAAGAAGCTGAACACAGTGACCCAAATGCCAAGTCAGAAGAAGGTCAATTCTGCTGTGAAAGAATCTCTGATCACCAGATGTTCTCCTTGGAAATCACTGTTAAACAGACTGTAGTGCTCCTGTTCTCTGCTTGAGAAAATTGGAACCAATGTGCACGCTGTTTGTAAGGCCTTGATTTGTGAGCATCTTAAAGCCAGAAATGAAATCCCCCTGTTCAGGCTGTAACTTCAGCTGCCAGGCTAATCAGTTAACTCCCTGCCATATTAAAACTGTGCAATTTGCATTGGCTTCTGTTTTTTTTCCTGGAGTAACTAGTACCAGAGATTGGCATTCCAGTAAAGCTGCCTCTATCTAAACCTATAAACCTAAAGATGACTCCTTTGGGATCTTGTTAAATCTTTTGGCTTTAATCGACAGTTCCTCTTGTTGCAGCATGTCTTTAGTTGTTAAACTACATATGTTAACAGTGTCTTGATCCAACTGGGTGTAGTAACTGACTCAACAATCAATAAACTGAGGAAAAAAGGGAAAATCCAAAGGACCCCTCCCATTGGGGAGAACTAAATTCAGATCATAACACTTTCTCAGATCTATTTTGTCTCAGCCTAACAGGATCCAGGAATCCGTTCCCTCCCATATGCGTAAGTACTCTGACAACAGTACAAACAGAAGTTTACTACTAAGGAACAAAGAATTCCCAATGAATAATATGTTGAATGAATTTAGCTTCTTTTCTGTCTCATGGAATAGCTGAGTAAATCATGACTTCTTGACTGTATTCAACTCTGGAATTTATTCAACAAATATAATTAACTCCTTGGATCGATAAAGAATATTTATAATTCAGCTGTTGCTTAGTTGTGATAGGTCAGCTAAGTCACTGGATGTTAGTTCTGTTCCCTGACTGCATCTGCATGTATTTCTGGCACTGTACTTGTTGCTTGCAAAGGGAAATTGAAGTCTTTACAAATACTTTTTTGTGAATGTTTAAATTTTTTTTTTCTGTGAATGTGGCAGTAAAGATTTGTCATTTAAATTCATTGGCTATAAAAAAAAGGAGCTCATGCACAATGGAGAAGTGAATTAATTACAAATATAATGTTTTGTGGACTTTTATTCTCCTAGCCTTTACACCTCTCTTACTGATGCAGGTTCTTATGCACCTGTAATACTACATATCAAAAGATTTGGATTAAGTGCAGAGCGGCAAATGCTAGTTTAGAAGTGGGGCCAAATCACTAAGGGAGCAGATGCATTTGCAGCAGTCAGTAGGAAGCATGACATTAGACAGTAAACTGTTTGGAGTTAGGACCATTTCTTTGTTCTGAGCATAGCCTCTCCCCTAAGGCGTAGCTCAAGTCTTCTTCCTAGTGCCTGCTAACTAGAAATTAGAGGGGCTTCTCCCAACTCCTCACATGGGTTGAGTCTGGGTTTTTTTACTGCAGTGTCTCATGCCTCCAATCAAGGTGATTCTTCTCTGTGCCTGGGACACAAGGTAAATAAGTACATTCTACTACTCTATTCACAAAGAATATAACTCAGTACACCACCACCACAATGCAAGTTCCAACCAATGAAATGGCACACTCAAAAAGGGCAGTATATCACATAGGATTTTATTAGGGACAGGACACAGAGGCTCTAGGGAAGGAAAGAATTAAGAATAACAAAAATACTAAAACATCAGCAATATAATATATTCTACACCTCCCTGCATTTACCACTGCACACAACCCCCAGCACCCTTCCAGGTGGATGAGAAGCTGAAGATAAGTTAGCAGAGCCGATGCAACCATTTAGGCGAACTAGGCCGTTGCCTAGGGCGCCGAGATTTGGGAATGCCAAAAAGCGCCCCCCAATTTTTTTTTAAATGGTTGACCGGCCGCTGCTGCTGGGACATAGAGGGAGTCTGAGCTGCCGGTGGCAGATGGCAGCCCAGGGTGTCCCCCGGGTCAGGGCGCCACCGCGGCAGCCCGCAGCCCAGGGGATCCCCTGGCCTAGGGAAACCCCAGGCTGCCGGCTGCCGCGGAGGCACACTGACCCTGGGTCAGCGCGCACCGCCGCGGCAGCCAGCAGCCCAGGGTGTCCCTCGGGTCAGGGCACCGCCGCGGCAGCCGGCAGCCCAGGGGATCCCCTGGGTCAGTGCGCTGCCGCGGCAGCCGGCAGCCCAGGGGATTCCCTGGCCCAGGGAAATCCTGGGCTGCCGGCTGCCGCGGAGGCGCACTGACCCTGGGTCAGCGTGCACCGCTGCAGCAGGCGGCAGGCCAGTGGCCCCCTGGGTCAGGGCGCCGCCGCGGCAGCCGGCAGCCCAGGGTGTCCCCCGGGTCAGTGCGCCGCCGCAGCAGCCGGCAGCCCAGGGGATCCCCTGGCCCAGGGAAACCCTGGGCTGCCGGCTGCCACGGAGGCGCACTGACCTGGGGGATCCCCTGGGCTCTATCCCCTTTAAGTTTGTATATCACTTGGCAATTATTGTTATGAATATTATTACTTATGTATTCTGTGTCCAAAAATGTTCTAGGATCTCTGCAGACAAATAAAAGAGACTCACTAGCCCAAAGAGCCTGTGATCTAAATTAAAAATGACACCAAGTGATAGTGACAAACAATGGGAGCAAAATAAGGAAATGGGAAGAGGAGGATACAAAAATCAGGTGACATAGTTACTTGTTAGGTTCACATCATGTTCTGCAAAATCTGTACAGATTTTTATATTCCCTTTCCTGTTTCTATCTAAACTGTTCCCGCATTTTCTAAACTTGAAGTGATTTTCTGTTTCATTACTAAACCGACCCCTTACAAACTATCCATACACCCTTGTGTGTTGTTTTAAACTATTGCATGTGTTAAAACCTACTAAGCCCCCACTTCTTAGCTTAAAAGCTCATTTACACATGTTTCCTATCTTATTTCACCACCAACCACCCTTAGCCCAGATCCCCAACCCAGGTGACTATAAGCCTCTCATCCTCTGATATCTCCACATCTCTTCCATCCCCAGCAATCATGTCCTTATTTCAGTAAGTAAGTATTTTCATTGCCCAGAAATGAGAAGTTTACAAAAGTTACTCTTGTTATCAGAGGCCTTGATCCACCTTCATAGAATCATAGAATATCAGGGTTGGAAGGGACCTCAGGAAGTCATCTAGTCCAACCCCCGCTCAAAGCAGGACCAATCCCCAGACCTTGAAGTCAGTGGAAAAATTCCCACTGATTTCAATGGGTTTTAGATCAGGCCCAGAGGCTCCAAGAGCCACTTCTTCCTCTTCCTTCACAGAAGCCCTTCAACATCATATTGCCTCCTGTTCCAGCATTCAGCTCAGGCTCTCTGTTAAATAATAAAGAACTTCTGGGGCTATTACCTCAGAAAAGCAGAAAGTTTGTTACTCCTGTTTTATTGTCCCATTTTAAATAATTCTTTAAAATGTAGGTTTCTCTTGTGTAAGGTAACAAGTGACTCAGGATCACCATCTAGCCACAATATGTACGATGCTGAGAAATAAGTAGGTGTGGTGGTTGTTTGCTGACAGGTAAAGCCCTGATTTGATACTAAATACTGGAACAGACATGAACTATTAATATCTCTAGAGCTCCCAGGCCTCTCCCATTGATGGCCTCCTCTTTCGAATCAAGCAAATGGGATTTGCATGTGAATTCTTACAATGTAACATTCAAGGATTAGCTGGACAGCTCAGAGCACCTTGGAGTTGTACCTTCTGTGAACTTTAATCTTTTATCATTCTTTCTAGCAGAGCAGCACAATAGTGGGATCCTAGGTGGTACTAGCCAGATGTTTTCCTTACTAACTTGGAAGGTTGCTCTCCTATTATTGTATCAGATGCTTGAATTGCACCTATCTCAAGTGAGGTAAAGTAGAACAAGGCAAAACATCTTAACAGATACCTCCTGCATAAGTGATTGCAGGATAGGGATCTATTTCTTTAAAACAAACCTGGACCACAATGCCTCTGAGAAACTTGACAACCCCTAATATGGAACAACTTTTTGATCCTATCCAGAGCAGTTGCTGTTACACCAGTAGGATAAGATCTGCCTACATCTGTGCTTTTGTTTAGTGTAATGGTTGCAATATAAACCTAACAAGGCTTGAATACTCAGGCTTAAGCTTGAAAGTCATCTTGATCTCTTAATCAATATTTATGTCAAACAGTTGATGAAATTCAAATAGTTAATTATAGTAAGTGACACGCATTCTCTATCCTTTACTTTTAATAGTGAACAAGAAAAAGGACTGATAGGAATAAAATTCCATTTTTTTTCATTTACAGTTGATGCAGCCTCATGGCAGATTAAAAAAAAAAGGTCTGGGGCACAATTTCGTGACCGTGTATTGTGTATAATGTATGTGATTTTTTTTTTTTGGGGGGGGCGTAAGATGAAAGTTTCGCCTAGGGCGCAAAATATCCTTGAACCGGCCCTGTAAGTTAGGCAATGAGTGCTGCAGGGCTGTGAGTGCTGGCCAGCTTAAACCAAAAGAGAAGAGTTCCTTTATGGTGTCTTCACCCCTGGGTGGCACAGGGTCCTCTCCTGGCTCCCTGGTCCAGAATCCTCCACAAGTCTTAGCTGGCTGTAGGTAGCCAACATTAGGTTAGTTCTCTGCCTCCCCGACTGCTGGTCTCTGAGGGGCTGGCACTCCTGCATCACATACTACATCCCACAGTGAGAGTAGTATCATGGGGAAAGAGTTGGGAGAACTCAGTACATGGCAGAAAAGAACAAAAATGAATAAAATATCTGGATAAAAGGGGTTGGTTAGTTGCAGAATGAATGACTTTCACAGAACAGTCACTACTGTTATGAAGCTCAGAGACGGCTAAGTCAGCTATTGAGTTCAGGTGTCACGGGGTAGTTGCTTTCTTAGATTTAGTGTCACTGTTTGTATGCAAGTCTAGTGAGCAATGATATTTCCTCTTACATTTCTAGCTAAGGGTCTTTCCTTACTAAGTGAGACTTATCTGTGACAAATATTCCATATCAATATAAGAAAAAACTCCCTTTGTGTGGGGAGTGGAAGTTGATTAAAGACTCCTCAAGCTGCTCTGCTTTTCTCTCAGCTCCAAACTCAGTCAGTACTCAAACAGCCCCAAAGTGAAACCAGAATGGATCATTTTGTCTTTGAGACAGCCTATCCCTCAGCGGGAGGGGAGTCTCCACCCACTGAGGGACTCTGGCTCCTAATTGACCCAGAAAACTGTCTATATATTGATCCAAAGCTTCCCACTAGCTTTTATAGTAGTCCCCCCCTGAAAAACAAGCATGGGGAGCGGTGTTCACAGTAGGTAGGCCATTAGTCTGATGTTAAACTGAACAGTCCCGTTTTGGGAGGTTTGTTCCCCATCTGGTACTGACACAAAACCTGATATGATTTTGGATGGTGGGTGCCTATGACATTATCTGATTAAATGACCATGCAAACCATTTTTGCCAACACTGTTATATAATTGCAATGAATCTTATACCAAGTGTGATACATGGCCAGAAAGGGTTAAGCAGTTTGCAGGATAATTGACCCAGAGTCAACTATTAGAGAGATGTTAGAAAGGTATGTAAATAGTAATTAGGGCCATTCCATGGTAGATAGTCTAGAACTTTGAAATTCAAACCTTTGGTCTTAGAAATTAGAGATGATACTAATAGTATGTGTGTACTCTTGTCAAATGTTAGCTATGTAAACAGTTCCTGTCTGTCACTATAGCTGTTGATTCAAAGATCAAAAGGGAATATTAACATTTAGGTGAATCTTGGGTGCGATAATGTCATTGTCTATATGTCTCTTTAAAGTTTATAATAGACTGCCTAATGGATAAATAGCCATATGTTAATTTGTGTAGCTAATTACCAGTAATGCTTAGGAAATAGACCTACTTCAAAGTCCCCATGACTGCTTATTGTTCGCCGAAGGACTCCGACCTGTCAAGAGAAAGCCTGAAACTGTAAAAAGATGTTTGGTTCCTGACCCTTTTCATTTCAGATCTGCTCGATGCTTCATGCAGAGGAAGCTTAAGCCCAAAATTGAGATCTCCAGTCCTAAACCTGGAATCACCCTGAATATAAACCTTGGATTATAACCTATGAATTAATTCTGAAAGAACTCTTTGCAACTACAAAGCTCACCACCTCTGCTATGAATCTGTATGTATTCTAATCTTTTAACCAATACCTGCGCTCCTTTTTTAATAAATGTTAGCTTAGTTAATAAGAATTGGCTGTGAGTGTGTATTTGGGTAAGATCTGAAATATTAATTAACCTAGGAAGTAATGTGTCTGATCCTTTGGGATTGGTAGAACTTTTTTATATGATGAACACGATTTTCAGTAATCCTCATAATATTTGACTTGGGTGTCTGGGTGGAGGCTTAAGGCTGGGTTACTTTAAGGGAACTGTGTTGTTGACTTCTGGGTAATCAGTGAGGTATTATACAAGCTGTTTTGTGCTGGCTTGGTAAATCTGAGTATTGGAATATCCATCATCTTTGGGGATTGTCTGCCTCATTCTTTGCAGTTCACCCAAATTGAGTGACCTGAGTTGGCTCCCCTGGGACTCCAGTCACAGTGCCATTTTGAAAATCACACCAGTGTGTCTCCACTGGCATGATCCAAGAGGCTCAGTCCAGTGTTCTAGGAGATAGCAAACTCCAAAGAGGGATTACACATGTTTGCACAGTACCTAGCATAAGGGAGTCCTGACCCATGACTGGGACTCCTGGATGTTACCACAATACAAGTAATCTGTACCTTATTATCTGTCATCCATGGGTCTGGGGAGTGGACCTTCACTGAGCTTTTCTGAAGTACCTCCATTGTGTGAAAGTACAGTGATGCAAGTCTCAGCTACTGAAGGACATTGTGTCTTTATTTCACAAGTGATTTTCAAATGAAAACAAATCATTTTTGCTTCTAATAACAGGTGATCTTATTTGAGAGGAATAAAGACACATTCTCCCCATCCAGTTCATACACCCACTAACATTCAGTTTGCCAGTTTTCTATACTGGCTTTTTTCTGGTGTAGGCTAGGCCTATATCAGTACTGCTATACCAGCAAGCCCTCCTAACGTGGATGTAGTTTATACCAACAGAAGAGTGCTTTTGCTAGCATAAAACATATAGCCTATTTTGTTCAGGGAATGGGTATACCTGAAAACCCTCTTTTTTTTTTTTTTTTTTTTTTTTTTTTGCTGATATAGCAGCATCTATACTTGGGGTTTTGCCAGTATAGAAATGTTGTAAAAAATAGGTCACCCTACTAACTGATGTTGCTATACTGGGAAAAGTTTCTAATGTACACATAGCCTGAGTCCGAAGCTGATGCAAAAGGAACCTCTGCTGACTTCAGGTACTACCCTACATATTTCTTTGGGTGATTTATCTATTTATGCTGATTTTTTGATATGGTCTTTTAACTCTGGCCCTTGAGAAATCATTGTGATTTCCATTTTTGAAGACCAATTTCAGATTTAAGTTCTTATTCTATATTTTAAATTATTTTCTGATACCATCTTCTTGGGACAATCACTCTTTATTCAAGCTGTTTTGTTTGCAAGAACAACATTTCATCTTCATGTTTGTTGCCACAAATTGAAAAAAAAAGGATTAGAAGAATCATCTTCTTTAGTGTATGTGACTTGCTTAACTATATTATATCTGAAAATATGTCTGTATCCATAAACAGTCTTCATGGTCAAGATAAAAGAGCTCAAGTTTAGGAGTCAAACACATGGGTTCTAATAACATGGATACTTGGTGTGTGACCTTGGGCAAGTCTCAAACTCTGTGCCTCAGTTTTCCCATCTGCAAAATGGGGCTAATAATGCTTAATTTCCTACCATACAGGGGAATTGTGAGGTTTATATTAATTAGTTAATATTTATAGAATGCTTTAAATATCTAAAGCTCTGCACAATGTGTCATCAGTAAGTTTTACTATTATATTTTTTGTTATTCCTTGCTGAAAATTTTGAAACTTCCCATCCACCATCATTTGTGTTTACTTTCCCCTTCAAATATATTTACTTCCCCTAAAATAAATAGGATTCCTTATTCTTAAAATCTACTTTTCCTCATAGATTTCCTTATAAGTCCTGATGTAATTAGGATACATGTTTACTACGTAACTCACTGCCAGCAGAAATAATTTCTTATAAGAAACTAAAAGCTCTTCTCTAGCCTCTGTTCTCCTTTTCATTTGATATTCATGTTATAGTTATCATGCCTCAGCAATGGATGTTAACAGCTTTAAGTAACCTCTTCACCTTAAGGCAATATAGACCATTTAGTGCTAAATAAAAAAAGAAGTTATATAAAGATTCCAGTTTGTAACACCATAAAAGAAACACCAAGAAGGCTGTATCTTTGTGTGCTGATTCAATCAGTAAACACAACTTGACAAAGATCACACAGGAAGTCTGTAATGGAGCAGGAATTTGAACTCAGGTCTCCTAAGGCCTAGGCTATTGCCGTAACCGCTGGATCATTTCCCCTCTATATTCCATCTTCCTGGATTTATTAATTACACATCATTTCTCTGCATAGCTGAGTATTGTGCTGCACAGAGGGTGGCAGTATTGCCAACCTCAAGAGATCAAAAATCATGAGTCAAATCCCCCCAAATGATGAGATTTTTAAACTCATCTTTATTCCTCTGCCAAAGTGTGAGTGTGAGAGAGAATTTTGGGTTAAAAAAGAACCTTTAATGCACCCAAAGATCCCTGGTTGCTCAGACCCAGACTTCCCTTACATACTTCTCAGCCCTAAGATAACGGAACTGCCATCCATTTCTTATGACCATCTTGACCTGGCAGCAAAACTTCTCCCCTTCTCCCCTAGGACTTCTCCTCTGTCCCAGTTCCAGCAGCACCACTTCCCCAACTCCCCCCTTCCCTGCCTTTCTCAGTGCTATAGACAAACATGAAGGCTCGTCTCAGTGGCAGGGCAGGGAATGTATGCAGTGCAGTCCACAGCCTCAAGGTTTTCAGTCCTGAAGATCATGAGATTGGAGGAGTTTCTCGTGTCCTCACGACAGTTTCTCCTGTGACTCACAAATTGATCATGAGAATTGGCAACTTTGCCTCTCCCCTAGCTGCTCAGAAAGGACTTCTCTTACACACCATTGCCCCCCAGGCTGAGGGAGCTGCCATTTTATCTCTTCCACTCCCACCCCCTTCATTATCTTTAGGACTGAGTCTAGGCACCAGAAAAGCAAGCACAAGCGGCGCAATTCCAAGGGGTGGCATTCCGGCCATTCTTTTTTTTTTTTTTTTTGCTTGGGCAGTTGTGCTCTCAGCACAGCAAATGTTTTGCTTGAGGCAGCAAAAAACCTAGAGCAGGCCCTGATTATCTTCCTCACTCTCAGCCTTCCTCTTGCCCCTGAAACCCCCAGTACTACATTCTCCTGCAACCCATCAGTCTGCCTCCTGGTCCCCCTCATTCTCCTCATCCATCTTTCACAGTGTCCCTGAGCCTCTTCACAGCCAACTATGTTAAGGGCAGCCTTACTTCCACAATCAGATAGATTGTAGAGAAATGAGAGCCATTGTGCCGGGTTCAGCCCCATCGTCT
Source organism: Gopherus evgoodei (assembly GCF_007399415.2). Lineage (NCBI taxonomy): Eukaryota > Metazoa > Chordata > Testudines > Testudinidae > Gopherus > Gopherus evgoodei. The sequence continues at coordinate 53,324,547 of NC_044324.1, forward strand.
AATAGAATATGGTGGCAATTTTGAATAAAGAAAAAATTGTGAGTTGGGAGCTTTTCATCATATTTTCCATGAGCTTCATAAAACCACCCCATAATCGCAGTGTCATAATATGTTTGTGAGAGCTGGCAGTGCTGGGATTCTTCCCCTCATTTGCCTCTTCCCTTCTGCCCTGCCCTAGAGGTGAGGCATGGATTTGCTCCACAGTGATATGGCTGATATAGATCTCATTAACTTCACGTATGCAGAGTTTTGTAGCTATGTTGGTCCTATGATATTAGAGAGACAAAGTGGATGAGATAATATCTTTTATTGGGCCAGCTTTTGTTGCTGAGAGAGAGACAAGAATTGGTCCAATAAAATATATACAATATATTACCTCAGCTACCTCATCTATCTCATTACTATCATAATATGCATGTTATAGTAGAGGGAAAGGAATCTCCTAATGAAGAGTTAAACCAGCACACATGATCCCAGTCTGAAAATGTTGGTTCAATTAGGGAGCATTTAAGATAATGGAAACACATTGTCTTTCAGGGGTATCACATTTTGCAGTCTGCTGAATACCATCAAACCAGTGATAGGCCCCCTATGGTTTGCAGCCTAGCCTTAATCAAAACACAGCAGGACCACACAGCATACGGTGTGGGGGCGAGGAGCAGGGAAACTGAGCTATACTTTGTCAGTGTTGCCCCTTTGTATAAGACAACTTTAGAGAAAAGAGGTTGTAGTCACAGCAGAGTGTGAGGGGAGGAGAGCTTGCCCATCTCACTGGCTTCTGAACCCATTTGTCAGTGATTTAAACCCAGAGCTGGTTGAGAGAGGGAAAAGTGCTGGGTCTGTGTGTGAATGGGGTGGCTGACAGTACAGATAATCTTGTCAATGTCTTTCTACAGCTTTGTGAATAATTAAGACTAAGCTGGATTGTTTTTGCTGTCTAACGATAACTTCTGTTTAAAACGATGTTATACAGAAACTTCATATATTGTAAATAAAAACGGACAAGAATAATTAATCATGCATCTCTGTACACTCAGTCCTTTCCTAAAGAAGGAATACCCCATTCTCTGAGTCTAAATCTGCTTGGTGTCTTCATAGTTGATTCAAATATGATGTCAGAAATAGAGGATATTTCTGGAAAGCTGGAAGTTTTGGGGGCTTTTTTTTGTTCCTGCTTGAACAGAGATGAAGAAATAAGTGGAAGCTTCTATAAAGGCAAAAATTAAAGCTGTACCGAAAAAGGAATTTAAAACCAGCCATGAAACTGCCCAACAGGGTGTAAAAACTGATCAAGAAAGGATAAAGGCAAATCATCAACAGATGAAAGATGGTCTGAAAGCACAGATCAAATCCGGTTAGTCAGTTAGAAGTGGCAAGCGTACAAGAAGAGAAGATCTGACCATTCCAAAGGGACATGCAAACAGTTAAGAAAAGGCTCAGACTGGTTTAGTAAAATGATCAGAGGGGACAATACATTTGTTTGACAATGTAATGCAGAATATTTTAAAAAATCAAAAAATCATTAGCCACACTGGATCTAAAATTAACAGATACAATTTGTGAATGGATGACTGCTACCCTGAACAGTTAAAATACAAGGTGTAGATCTTGTTCTTCTGAATAAACCGTTAATATAACATAAGAATGGCCATACTAGGTCAAACCAAAGTGGCCAATGACAGATGCTTCCGACAGTGGCCAGTGACAAGTGCTTCAGAGGGAATGAGCAGAACAGGTAATCATCAAGTGATCTATTCCCTGTTGCCCATTCCCAGATTCTGGCAAACAGAGGCTAGGGACAACATCCCTGCCCAGCCTGACTAATAGTCATTGATAGAACTATCATCTATGAACTTATCTAGTTCTTTTTTGAACCCTGTTATAATCTTGGCCTTCACAACTTCCTCTGGCAAGGAGTTTCACGGGTTGAGTATGTGTTGTATGAAAAAATACTTCCCTTTCTTTTTTTTAAACCTTCTGCCTATTAATTTCATTTGGTGACCCCTAGTTCTTGTGCTATAAGAAGGAGTAAATAATACTTTTTTAATTTACTTTCTCCACGCAAGTCATGATTTTATAGACCTCTATCATATCCCTCCTTAGTTGACTCTTTTCCAAGCTGAAAAGTCCCAGTTTTCATGGGCACTGGGTGAACACTGGGTTGGGGAGGCTAGCCCCTGACCCATACTCCTTCTGCCTGAGGCCCCGCTCCTTCTGCATCTACCAGAGCCCAGCCCCCACTGTGGCCGCTGGTCCTGGTCCAGTGCCTCATGTAGCTGTGGCCACTGACCCCGCCCCAGGCTAGCAGCCCCAACCCTGAAACACTGGAGAGCTGGGCCTGACCCCCGGCCAGCCAGCCTTCCCACCCCTGAAGGCACCCCCACCATCGAGCTGCCAGCCCCACTGTGTGGTGAGTGAGCAGTTAACTTGACTGAAGTGCCTCCAACCCCAGCACTGGGTGGGAGAACTGGCAGGTGGCGCGGCCGAAGCATTGGGCAGGCAGCATGGCCCCAGTGCCAGGAAGATGGGCACCTTGGCCTTGAGCAGAATGCATAGTGAAGGAAGGGCTATTTAGAGCCCTCATATTCCCCTTCAATTCCATTGTCTGGGGTTCCTCAGGAGTAGCAGATGGCCACATGCTACAGGAAATGTTGCAGTATGCATAGTACTTAAGATCTACTAGCATGAGATGATTCCCCACAACCCAAATACAGAGCTTTGCCTTTAGGGTACAACCTAGCCTTTAGGGTGTTAGTAAACACTCGCAGTACAGGGGTGATTTAGGTAACCCTGAATACAGATATATGGGCTAGGGATCTAGCCCTGAATCTGAAAAGGATTAGTTGGGGGGAAGGGGCTGTTGCTTAAAATATGAAGCTGCATCCAAACCAGACTGTGTAAATCAGTGGTTCTCAGAGTTTTGTACTGATGACCCCTTTCACACAGCAAACTTCTGAGTGCGACCCCCTACCCTGCACACTTATAAATTAAAAACACCTTTTTGTATATTTAACACCATTATAAATGCTAGAAGAAAAGCAGGGTTTGGGGAGGAGGCTGACAGCTCGCGACCCCCCATGTAATAACCTTGTGACCCACTGAGGGGTCCTGACCCCCAGTTTGAGAACCCCTGGATAGGCTGACCACTCATTTGTTGAATTTGACTCCCCAGTTCAATATAGGAAAGCTAGACCTGGTTGCAAATTGGAGGAATGAGCTTATTTCTTCACTGTAAGACATACTGGTATACTGTCAGTGTATAAGGCTCTATAGGACACCAACATTCATTCTATTCTACTCTGCAGGACTAAAACAGCTAGAGTTTTTCTTCACAACTTCCTTGTATGAATCTCAGCTGGAAGAACAGGTGGATTTATTCAGCTTAATAGAAATAAAGTGACATCTTTCATGACACACATACATTTTGAGACGTTTTATGGTCGGCCCTGAAAAGGTAATGCAAAGATTAATACAATGGACTGTTGCATGAAATGCATTCTAAAAAGGTTAAGTTCGTCTTGTACAGAATGTATCTTTAAAAAATACTCAGTCAAGCAATTTTTTGTTAAATCCCTGAGGAGTTTCTTTTAACGGAAACAGAGGCTTGGGGAGTTTTCTCTGAACCCTTATCTCTTGTGCTGTCTGCTGGGCTGCATGACGTAACCTGCATGACATGTTGTCTGGAGGATAATTGTGTGACTTGTACTGCCATAATGGATCATAGTATGCAGTCAGATTGTTGAGCTCGCTTGAAAAGATACATGTAGAGTGTTCTTTGAAGTGTCTTAGCAGGGTTTGTCGCAGTTAACATCAGACACCAGATAAAATTTTAGCGAGTAATGCAAGTAAACTGAAACTTAACGAACACTTTAAAAACTGCATTTTAGTTACTCTAGAGCATGTTTCAAACACTCAAGGTAGTCCCTGGATGGTATCACTTTCCTTATATTTGATTTTAACCTATTTTCTGAAGTCATTTCAGACAAGATATTTGGATTACACAGCATTAATCCATAAGTGTCATTTAACATTGCACTCTTCCTTGGTAAAAATAGTAATTAAGAAAGACGACACTATTTTGTCATCCTCAGCTTGTCTACAAGACAAATGATAGTGTTGACATTATGTTGCTCAATAAGTAAAAGTTTCAATGATTTGAATAAGAGCCATATATTAAATCTACAAGAATAAAGGAGATTCTGTTGGGAAAGTTCAAAACAAGAAGTTTTTTATTGATGATAAAGCATACAGTACAGTATATTTTTGATATTTTTACTAAATGAGTTAACTGTTTTATTGCTGAAGCACTTTTATTTGTATAGTTTACACAATACAGTATGAATATTGTAATTAAATTAGTGTCAATACAGGAATTAGTTTTACCCATGAACTCAAAACACATTTTAAATGGTTATAAAACAGATACTTTTTATATACCTGTCACAATTACAGGGTAAACTGCAATGCAGACCCCTTTTAATCCTCACATTTAATGTTCCAGCTTCTTATCTTAACACCTTTGAAGTTCTTTACACTCAGTATCTTATCTCTGCCATTGTTTTGTTTCTCTCTAGTAGCCTCCTTTGACTTAACCACATGCAGACAGACAGGCTAATATCAAGCAGGTAAACTGAAGTACATAAAAATACAGATATCGCCCACATTGTCTGAAACATCATAGAATTAGCCTGGGGAACTCTCCGCTACAATATATATTGGGAAAATAGCTAAGCATGATTTTAAAAGACTTATGGCCTAATTCTGTGTGGTACCTTACTTCTAAAGGATACCTGTGCCTCTAATGAGGCTACTTACAAAGGAACTACTCAACATCTGTAAAAGTGGCAGAATTTCACATGCAGGCATTTATACGAATTATAAGAACAGCACAGGGAGGGAGAGGTAATTTCTTTTATTGGGCCAACTTCTGTTGGTGAGAAAGACAAGGTTTAGAACTTACACAGAGCTCTTCTTCAGGTTTGGCTACAACCACACCACTGTAAAAACAGCACCTACATTTATGCTAGCTAAGAAACATTTCTAATGAATGTCTTATCTCAGGAGATACATGAATCGCTAGATATATGCAATTAGAAAGAAGTTTCCCATAATTGTCCATTATGGAGGTTTTACATCTTTCTCCAAGATGTAGAGTACTGGCCACTGTTGGGAAAGGATAATGGACTGGAAAAACCACTTGCTTCATCAAGTATGGCAACTCTTGTAGACCTATGCATAGATCTTTGAGAAACTTTTAAAACTGTAGTGTTTTAGGCAAATGTTTCAAGTACACTGTACCACTAATGGGCTGACTTTTCAAGTCTTAGAAGACTAGATGGACAAAAATCCAACTCATTGAAGAGGAGATTGAAAAGCAAGATACTCTTTTAAGTTGTTCTAACCCCAACTGTGAGCAGCATGCAGTAGGATTATCATAGAATCATAGAAGATTAGGGCTGGTAGAACTCAGGAGGTCATCTAGTCCAACCCCCTGCTCAAAGAAGGACCAACCCCAACTAAATCATCCTAACTAGGGATGTCAAGCCAAGCCTTAAAAACCTCTAAGGAAGGAGATTACACCCCCCCTCCAGGTTACACAGTCCAATGTTTCACTACCCTCCAAGTGAAATAGTTTTTTCCTAATATCCAACCTAGACTTCCCCCATTACAACTAGAGACAGTTGCTCCTTGTTCTGGCATCAAGGTTGTAAGTTCAATCCTTGAGGGGGCCATTTAGGAAACTGGGGTAAAAATCTGTCTGGGGATTAGTCCTGCTTTGAGCAGGCAGTTGGACTAAATGACCTCCTCAGGTCCCTTCCTACCCTAATATTCTATGATTCTAACACAACAGGAACAGCCAGCAGTTTCCAAGCCCATCATTTTAGACACTACTGTGCCTCAAAGAGCTCTGTCTCTGCTTCCACTCAGAGGCATGCTCACAACTGTTTCTCTTTCTGGTCTTGTCTACACTACACAGTTTTGGTGACAAAATTCAGGTTCCATCAACAAAACAGTGGAGGTGTACACACAACAATGCTACTCCCACTGATTTAACTCTCCTGCTACACTGAAATCATAAAGCCACCTCAGCAAGCAGCACAGTGCTTTTTGCTTCAAAGTCAGAGTGACACAGTCTCAGTGAAGACACTGTGTTTGCTTATGGCACCCTAAGTGGCCTCCAGGAGATGTACCACAATGGTCAGCGTGACCACTCTGGTAAGCAGTTTTGATTCCATGGCCCTGCAGTTAGGTATACAGGCATGTATACATGCATTTTTTTTAAACAACTAACAAAATCATCCAAAGCCCAAGATTTGGTGGTGATGGGGGACTTCAACTATCCAGATATATGTTGGGAAAATAACACCGCGGGGCACAGACTATCCAATAAGTTCCTGGACTGCATTGCGGACAACTTTTTATTTCAGAAGCTTGAGAAAGCTACTAGGGGGGAAGCTGTTCTAGACTTGATTTTAACAAATACGGAGGAATTCATTGAGAATTCGAAAGTAGAAGGAAGCTTGGGTGAAAGTGATCATGAAATCATAGAGTTTGCAATTCTATGGAAGGGTAGAAGGAAGTACAGCAAAATAGAGACCATGGATTTCAGGAAGGCGGATTTGGGTAAGCTCAGAGAGCTGATAGGTAAGGTCCAATGGGAATCAAGACTGAGGGGAAAAACAGCTGAGGAGAGTTGGCAGTTTTTCAAAGGGACACTATTAAGGGCCCAAAAGCAAGCTATTCCGATGGGTAGGAAAGATAGAAAATGTGGCAAAAAACCATCTTGGCTTAACCACGAGATCTTGCATGACCTACAAAATAAAAAGGAGTCATATAAAAAATGGAAACTAGGTCAGATTACAAAGGATGAATATAGGCAAATTACACAGGAATACAGGGGCAAGATTAGAAAGGCAAAGGCACAAAATGAGCTCAAACTAGCTATGGGAATGAAGGGAAACAAGAAGACTTTTTATCAATACATTAGAAGCAAGAGGAAGACCAAGGACAGGGTAGGCCCACTGCTCATTGAGGAGGGAGAAACAGTAACAGGAAACTTGGAAATGGCAGAGATGCTTAATGACTTCTTTGCTTCGGTCTTCACTGAGAAGTCTGAAGGAATGTCTAACATAGTGAATGCTTATGGGAAGGGGGTAGGTTTAGAAGATAAAATAAAAAAAGAGTAAGTTAAAAATCACTTAGAAAGGTTAGATGCCTGCAAGTCACCAGGGCCTGATGAAATGCATCCTAGAATACTCAAGGAGTTAATACAGGAGATATCTGAGCCTCTAGCTATTATCTTTGGAAAGTCATAGGAGATGGAAGAGATTCCAGAAGACTGGAAAAGGGCAAATATAGTGCCCATCTATAAAAAGGGAAATAAAAACAACCCAGGAAACTACAGACCAGTTAGTTTAACTTCTGTGCCAGGGAAGATAATGGAGCAAGTAATTAAAGAAATCATCTGCAAACACTTGGAAGGTGGTAAGATGATAGGGAATAGCCAGCATGGATTTGTAAAGAACAAATCATGTCAAACCAATCTGATAGCTTTCTTTGACAGGATAACGAGTCATGTGGATAAGGGAGAAGCGGTGGATGTGCTATACCTAGACTTTAGTAAGGCATTTGATACAGTCTCGCATGATATCCTTATCGATAAACTAGGCAAATACAATTTAGATGGGGCTACTATAAGGTGGGTGCATAACTGGCTGGATAACCGTACTCAGAGAATAGTTATTAATGGCTCCCAATCCTGCTGGAAAGGTATAACAAGTGGGGTTCCGCAGGGGTCTGTTTTGGGACCGGCTCTGTTCAATATCTTCATCAACGACTTAGATGTTGGCATAGAAAGTATGCTTATTAAGTTTGCAGACAATACAAAACTGGGAGGGATTGCAACTGCTTTGGAGGACAGGGACAAAATTCAACATGATCTGGACAAATTGGAGAAATGGTCTGAGATAAACTGGATGAAGTTCAATAAAGACAAATGCAAAGTGCTCCACTTAGGAAGGAACAATCAGTTTCACACATACAGAATGGGAAGAGACTGTCTAGGAAGGAGTATGGCAGAAAGAGATCTAGGGGTCATAGTGGACCACAAGCTAAATATGAGTCAACAGTGTGATACTGTTGCAAAAAAAGCAAACGTGATTCTGGGATGCATTAACAGGTGTCAAGTATCAGAGGGGTAGCCGTGTTAGTCTGGATCTATAAAAGCAGCAAAGAATCCTGTGACACCTTATAGACATTTTGGAGCATGAGCTTTTGTAGGTGAATACCTACTTCATCAAATGCATGTAGTGGAAATTTCCAGGGGCAGGTATATATATGCAAGCAAGCTAGAGATAATGAGGTTAGTTCAATCAGGGAGGATGAGGCCCTGTTCTAGCAGTTGAGGTGTGAAAACCAAGGGAGGAGAAACTGGTTTTGTAATTGGCAAGCCATTCACAGTCTTTGTTTAATCCTGAGCTGATGGTGTCAAATTTGCAGATGAACTGAAGCGCAGCAGTTTCTCTTTGAAGTCTGGTCCTGAAGTTTTTTTGCTGCAGGATGGCCACCTTAAGGTCTGCTATAGTGTGGCCAGGGAGGTTGAAGTGTTCTCCTACAGGTTTTTGTATATTGCCATTCCTAATATCTGATTTGTGTCCATTTATCCTTTTCCATAGAGACTGTCCAGTTTGGCCGATGTACATAGCAGAGGGGCATTGCTGGCATATGATGGCGTAGATTATATTGGTGGATGTGCAGCTGAATGAACCGGTGATAGAGTGGCTGATCTGGTTAGGTCCTGTGATGGTGTCGCTGGTGTAGATATGTGGGCAGAGTTGGCATTGAGGTTTGTTGCATGGATTGGTTCCTGAGCTGTGAATGGCTTGCCAACTACAAAACCAGTTTCTCCTCCCTTGGTTTTCACACCTCAACTGCTAGAACAGGGCCTTATCCTCCCTGATTGAACTAACCTCATTATCTCTAGCTTGCTTGCATATATGTACCTGCCTCTGGAAATTTCCACTACATGCATCTGACAAAGTAGGTATTCACCTATGAAAGCTCATGCTCCAAAACATCTCTTAGTCTATAAGGTGCCACAGGATTCTTTGCTGCATTAACGGGTGTGTTGTAAACAAGACACGAGAAGTCATTCTTCTGCTCTGCTCTGTGCTGGTTAGGCCTCAACTGGAGTATTGTGTCCAGTTCTGGGCACTGCATTTCAAGAAAGATTAGGAGAAATTGGAGAGGGTCCAGAGAAGAGCAACAAGAATGATTAAAGGTCTTGAGAACATGACCTATGAAGAAAGGCTGAAAGAATTGGGTTTATTTAGTTTGGAAAAGAGAAGACTGAGAGGGGACATGATAGCAGTTTTCAGGTATCTAAAAGGGTGTCATCAGGAGGAGGGAGAAAACTTGTTCACCTTAGCCTCTAATGATAGAACAAGAAGCAATGGGCTTAAACTGCAGCAAGGGAGATTTAGGTTGGACATCAGGAAAAAGTTCCTAACTGTCAGGGTAGTTAAACACTGGAATAAATTGCCTAAGGACGTTGTGGAATCTCCATCTCTGGAGATATTTAAGAGTAGGTTAGATAAATATCTATCAGGGATGGTCTAGACAGTATTTGGTCCTGCCATGAGGGTAGGGGACTGGACTCGATGACCTCTCAAGGTCCCTTCCAGTCCTAGAGTCTATGAATCTATGAATCTATGCGCACATCCCTCTTTAGAGCCCCGGGAATTTTTGAAATTCCACTTCCTGTTTTCTCAGTGTAGACAGCATCTCACACTGCATCTTCCCAGCTTCCTATGCTGGCTTTCTGCAACAAACCAGCTTCCCTATGAAGTACGCTGGAGATGCTGGATCTGTTGGGTCTCTGGGGAGAGGAGGCTGTGCAGTCGCAGCTCTGATACAGCCATAGGAACTTTGACACCTACATTCAGATTGCTCATGGCACGTGTGAGAAGTGGCATGAAAGGGACATACAGTAGTTCTGTGCTAAGATGAAGCAGCTTAGGCAGGTGTACCAGAAGGCAAGAGAGGCCAACTGTTGCTCTGATGATCACGCAGTGCTGAAAACATGTCGCTTCTACAAGGAGCTGCATGCCATCTTTGGCAGCGACCCCACCTCTACCAGCAAGAGCCCTGTGGATATTTCAGGGGGATTGGAGGCAACAGTTAGTGGAGTCAACTCTAAGGACAAGGTGGTGGATGAAGAGGTTGATATGGAGGAGGATGTGGCACATGCAACACGCTCATCCAGTGACTTGGTGAGCCGGGACCTCTTTTTGACTTCTGGGGGTCTAGCTAGTCCCACCAGTTTGGCTGTGGTGTGCCTGAAGCAGGAGGGGGAGCTCCAGTAAGTACTCTTTTTTTTTTGATAGTGCACTGTATAGGTGTCATGAGGTAGAAGTGTCCTTTATTTTGTTATATGGTGCACATGGGAGAAGGGATTCAAACTGAACACCACTAGGTACTGTTTGCATCTGCTTCACGTTCCCCTGTGCAGTTATGCAGTAGAGGCACTGTGGAAAAGTTTGTTAATGCACATTGAGATCTCCTGGTAATCCTCCGTAGAGATTTCTAGGAAACTTTCCTGCAGATACTCTGAAATTCTCTGACAAAGGTTCCTTGGCAGAACTGCTTTGTTTCTTTCCCCATTGTAGGAAACTTTGCCACACCAACTGGCAATTACTTCTGGAGGAACCAAAGCAGCACACAGGTGAGCAGCATACAGACCTGGTCTGAAGTCGCATGCATGCAGAAGATCACTACTGAGGGTAACCGAACATGCAAGGGTGCGATTTCAGCAATGATTGCTCCCGCCTGTTGAAAATGGTACCGGTATTCAGAATAGTGTCCCTAGGCGCTTGTACTGATCCACTTTTGAAACCACCAAGACCCTTTGTCCATCTTGCACCATCCCGCTCCCTGGGCCAAACTCACCATATTTAGTGCTCTGGCCATGCTGTGTGCTTACCAAGGGAAAGTGACAAAGAGGTGTCTAACTTTTACAATTCAGGACTGTGAATGCACACCCAATACTGACTCTGTGTATTGTTTCTTTTGCTTCTGCAGATGTGCATTTGAGGGCCAGACCCTACACACCACTGTCATATAAGGAGATGAATGAGGAGGAGTAAGGAGAACCTATTTAGCAAAGTGCTGCAATCGTCAGATCAAGACATGGATAGCTAGGAAAGGAGACAGGTCCTGGAGTGGATAATACAGGGTCAGTAGTGGATAATAAAGTTCATGGACAATCCAGAAGGCATGATCAGGTCCCTGAATATGCTGCAGGTGGAACATGTGTTTGCTCAACTCCCCCTGGAGCCCATAAAGAACTGCCTTCCTTGCTTCCCAACTCCCCACACACGTTCCTCTCACATTCCGGCCCATTTCAGTGCCCTTTGCCCTCCAGCCGAGGGACATTTTCCATAATGATGGCTGGACTTAAACACAACTGTGAGAGCCTCACTTCAGAGAAATGTTAATTTGTGTGTTGCTGTTTAATAAAAATATAGGTATACAAAGAGAACGATTCTTTATTTGTGACCCAGGGTACGTCCAGACTACCCGCCGTATTGGTGGGTAACGATTGATTTTTCGGGGATGGATATATCGCGTCTCATCTAGATGCGATATATCGATCCCCGAATGCACTCCCGTCGACTCCAGAACTCCACCGGAGCGAGCGGCAGTAGCGGAGTCGATACAGAGAGCCACGGACGTCGATTCCGTGCCGTGAGGACCCCAGGTAAATCGATCTAAGATACTTCGACTTCAGCTACGCTATTCACATAGCTGAAGTTGCATATCTTAGATCTATACCCCCCCAATGTAGACCAGCCCCTAGACAGAGTGGTTACAACAGAAATTCATACACAGGGGCAATCAGCACATTTGCAGATTACAATTAACGCTCAGCCAGGAATCATTACAGGAGTCATTCAATGTGGCAAGTAAACAACGTCTGGCTCAATTCATTACAGAAAGACACATTCCTGGGACTCACAGTCAATATGCTGCTTTAAAGTCTTCCTGATTCAAATAGCCCCCTAGTGTGTCCCTTTAATAACCCTGGTGTGTGGCTGCTTAAAATCAGCCTCCCAGGTGATACACCTCAACACTCCACTCCAGGCTGCAAGCCTTGCATCAAATTGAAGAGTGAAACATTTTATGTTATCTTGATAGGTGAGGATCTCCAGAGGCTGATTTTCATAGCTCAGGCAGTGTAAGTCACCTTGAAGGTCTTCTGTGTACCTAATTGGCCAAGCCTGCCCCATGTGACTAAAAAGGCCAACCACAATGCCACCTATGTTAGATATATAGAGTGAATCTCTGGATTAGGTTGTGTTTTTAAGGCATAGCTCAGAAGAGAGGGGGAAGGATGGATCATGGTGTAGCAGGAGCTCCAGAAAGAATTCAACTGACCCAACCAAAATTCCTTCTGGGGAGTTCATATTTTTGTTACTGCTCCACACAAGCCCTTCCCAACCTTTTCCACAATACACATGCACACACAATCCCTGCACCCAGCCAGCTCTTGCATGGCTTCCTCCTACCTGCTAGAGGCAACTCTGACATTAGTCATCTCAGCACTGAATGTCAAGAACAAATCATGTCAAACCAACCTAATAGCTTTCTTTGACAGAGTAACAAGCCCTGTGAATAAGAGAAAAGTGTTAGATGTGGTATATCTTGACTTTAGTAAGGCTTTTGATATGGTCTTACATGATCCTCTCATAAACAAACTAGGGAAATACCACCTGGATGGATCTACTATAAGGTGGGTGCATAACTGGTTGGAAAACTGTTCCCAGAGAGAAGTGGTTCACAGTCAAGCTGGAAGGGCATATCAAGAGGGATTCCGCAGGGATCAGTTCTGAGTCTCGTTCTGTTCAATATCTTCATCAGTGATTTAGATAATGGCATAGAGAGTACACTTATAAAATTTGTGGATGATAAGAAGCTGGGAGGGGTTTCAAATGCTTTGGAGGATAGGATTCACATTCAAAATTATCTGGACAAACTGGAGAAATGGTTTGAACTAAATAAGATGAAATTCAATAAGGACAAATACAAAGTACTCCACTTGGGAAGGAACAATCGGTTGCATGCATACAAAATGGGAAATGACTGCCTAGGAAGGAATACTGCAGAGAGGATATGGGAGTCATGAATCACAAGTTAAATATGAGTCAGTGTAATACTACTGCAAAAACGCAAACATCAGTCTGGGATTTGTTAGCAGCAACGTTGTAAGCAAGACACAAGAAGTAATTCTTCTGCTCAATTCCATGCTGATTAGGCCTCAACTGGAGCACGGGGTCCAGTTGTGGGCACCACATTTCTGGAAGGATGTGGACAAAATGGAGAAAGTCCAGAGAAGAGCAACAAAAAGTATTAAAGATCTAGAAAACATGACCTATGAAGGAGGATTGGAAAACAATATGGGTTTGTTTGGTCTGGAGAAGAGAAGACTGAGGGGGGACATAACATTTTTCAAGTACATAAAAGGTTGTTACAAGGAGGAGGGAGAAAAATTGTTCTCATTAGCCTCTGAGGATAGGACAAGCAATGAGCTTAAATTGCAGCAAAGATGGTTTAGGTTGGACATTAGGAAAAACATCCAGTGGAATAAATTGCCTAGGGAGATTGTCTAACCCACTCTTAAAAATCTCCAGTGATGGAGATTCCACAAACACCTGTCAGGGATGGTCTAGATAATACTTATTCCTGCCATGAGCACAGGAGGCTGGACTAGAAGGCCTCCCTAGGTCCTATGATTCTATGCTAATCTCTGCATTTGGTTGCAATATGGAAAACACACTTTCATGTTCATACAGCACAAGCCACAATATAGCCCTGTGTTTTTAGCTAAGCTCTGCAATTATATTTTGAGAGTAAAGAACGCTTATATACATTTTCATGAATCCACTCACTGTACAGAATGGTTCAGCTGGGTAGAGGGGCAGAAGGAAGTTTGAGTTTTCTCCTGAAGTCCCACTAATACTAATACATCTCTAGGTGAAACAGAGAACTAGTTTATTTTCCAGACTTAAGTTCTCCTACAGCAAGGCCATATGCAAGCATAGTAGCAGATACACTGCATAATGGAAAAATGTTAGGTGTCTGGGACTGTTACTGTTTATAACTGTTCTATCTCACCTGAAAAGATAGAAAAGAGCCGCAGTAAAGGCAGCCCTCCATAGAACAACAAAACAAACCCAGAGCTTTCCTCAGAGCCAACAGGCCTGATTCTGTTGCTTTTGCAGCCAGCACAGTCATTTACACAGTGCAAAGTGAATGTAAAATAGTACCATTCTTCCTGTTGGGAGATTCCAGCTGGATCTCTCTATCACACTTGGATATTAGCATGTGACTGGAGGAGCTGATTGTATTTCAAAACGTTTTCTCCCTGTGGTTGGATATAGGTGCTGCTCAGCTCATCGAGAGGAGTTTTTAGATCTGCACTCCCACAGCACTTGGCTAGTTTTAAGCCAATGGATAGTCAAACCAAAACCAAACTCAAGATTTATCAGAGTTGCATACTTTCAAAATTACTTTACAGTGCAGAATGCTGGGGAATGAGAAAACATGACACATCCAAACTGTCTTCATTCGATACAACCTGCCTCAGAAAAATCTTCCGTATCTTTTGGCCCAGAACAATTTCAAACCAAGATCTATTGACACACTGCAGCCAAGAGGATATGAGCACCATCATTGCCAGGAGGCGTTTGAGATGGCTTAGCCGTATGCTTCAGATGGAAACTGATTCCATCGCCAGAGTAACAATAAGAAGGACATCTGAAGGCAAGCAAAAATGAAGCCGCCTGAAAACTACATGGCGAAGAGCTGAGGAAGCCAAGCTGAGAAACCTGGGGCATAGCTGGGGAACCACTGAAAGACTTGCCAGAAATAGACAGGAGTGGAGGAGCTTCGTTGCTGTCCTAAACGATAAAGGCATAATGGGAACAAGATGATGAGGAGGAGGCTTGATTTAAGCATATGTCATTGGTTTAAGAGTCTGTGCTTTAGCTACCAAATACTACCTCATGTTCCTTAGACCTGGTCGACACTTAGAAATTTAGGTTGGCATCAGTATGTCTACATTTGGAGCAGGGCTTGTGAATCCCAGCTAGGCCACATACTTGCACTAGCTGTCATCATGCTACAGTGCTAAAAATAGCATGTAGCCACAGCAGCATGAGTGGCAGGATGGGCTAGTTGCCCCAAGAGATGGTAGGCTAGATACCCCAAGGACATGCCTATCTCACTGCTGCTACATTCTATTTTTAGTGTGCTAACTTGATGAGAGCTACCACAAATATGTTTCCTCAAGCTGGAAATCACACCCCCCAGCTCCAAGTGTAAGCATATCCAAAGATATGGTGCTCAGGGGTGTGAAATATCTACATCGCTGGGCAGTATCGCTATACTAATCTAACCCCCAGTGTATTCCATTGACCTAGCTCCCATCATGTGGAGTGTTCCTACAGCAACAGAAGAACCCCTTACTCTATGATGTTATGTTGGCATTCCTGTGGCACCATAGCTATGCTACTATACTCCTCATGGGGTATGCAACTGGATAGTTTACTCCACTTATTATTATATCTGAAACAGAATTATATTTATAATCCTTGTCCTTCAGCGCATCAGTTAATCTGAGAGACTGTTTCATGATGGATTAGCCCAGAGAAGGTTTTCCAGAAATGCTACATTTCATACTGTTAAGTTTTGATCAAACTTGTTGATTTTGGGGTTGGTTTTTGGTTTATTTTTGCAGGGTATCTGTAAAATAAGATAAACCAATGCTCTTCATTGCATACAAACTACTAGTGCAAGTTTCATTTTGCATAGTACCATGAAAAATAAAGTTTAACTGTTGTGTCTTTTCTAGGTTAGCTGAATGTATACAGTAATACAATGGAAGAAATAATTGATAGTAATGCAGTAAGATCTGCCTTCTGTACCAATTTAAAAGATATCAGGGAACAAAGGAATTGTAGACTAAGACTTACTTGGGTCATGTGTCTGAAGACCTAAAATCCTGGAATGAGCAGATCATTATTAATGATTTCTATTACACTAGTGCCCAGAGGCCCCAATCTTAACTGGGGGGTTAAATGTAATAGCTACCCAGGGCCGGGGCTTCCATTAGGCGACCCTAGGCGGTCACCTATGGGACCAGGATTTGGGGGGGGCTGCATTTTGTGCGCTCCCCACGGGGCGCACAGGAGCTTCCGGTTCCGCTCCTGTCGCACCGCCGAAGAAGGACCTTCTGCCGACGTGCTGCAGAAAACAGCGACAGGCAACTGAGCAGCTCAATGACTGCCGCTGTTGCTTGCGGCATTTCGGCACAGGGTCCTTCTTCGGCAGTGTGATGGGAATCGAAGCGGAAGCTCCTGCGCGCCCCCTGGGGAGCGCACAAAATGCGGCCCCCAAATTCTGTCTAGGGTGCCAGAAACTCTGGTGCCGCTTCTGTAGCTACCTGCACACATCTCACTACAGTATCAAGAGCTTAGTTCTCAAAACAGCCCAAGAGCCTCACAGAAAGGCATGTTATAACAATTTTCTACCAATAAGATAACTAATAACAGTTCAATTCCATCATATTTTTAATATTGTTGGTTCAGCAAAAATGGACTGATTACTTTTCCAAAAAAATAAATACATAAAAAAATTTTAAAAAGTAGGAAAAAAGAATTATGGAACAAGAGTAAAACATGCACACAATTCAGCCTTCAAGGGCAACCAGAGGTTTAACTATAAATACAAAATTCACCCCCTGCCTTGTGAATTTCACATTTGCTCTCTGAATCCGTTTTCCATCGTCACACTTTTTTTCATCTGATGCTGCCTACCTCATCCAACAATTACGCTATTTTTTATACCTAGCCGCTAAATAGAAAAAGGTCCCATCACTTTAAATTGACTTCCATAAAGTAATTTGACAACTGCAAACCAGAAGAAATCAATTCCTGGTCCTTGATTGTTTTGGATCTGAAGCCATTTAAAAATAATCCTTGACTATTGTTCACTACTATTTCCATACAGACTTATAACTGGAATTTCAGCTTTGTAGCACTCCCTACTTGGGGGCTACAATGAAAATAATATGATACAGGTAGAAAAAAAAAACAAGCCTCTTTTAACAATCCATGACTGCAACCAGGCACAGAAACCACAGTTGTCTTTTAATCTCATTGTACATGCAGCATGGAGAATAGAGCTGCCCTAAATACACAAGTTTCTACATCTAAAAAAAGACTCTTCATTAGTTGTTAGCAGATTTGAGTTTATGGGCAAAGTTTTCTTCTGTGGACAAAACTCCATTGCAGTCAGCAACATTGAACTTGGTCCAGACTGAATCGAGCATCTCCATGTGATTGCGCTGGCTATCGCTATGCAGTCTTTTTTCCCCTGTGGTGAATCAGCTTCTCCCATAAGCGCAAATTTTATTAAAAATATGTTCTTATATCTGTAATAAAAAGGTGATGGCTCCTACCTCATAGCATCATCAGATAACTTATAAACTGATCAGCCCATCACGTAAAAATGTTACCACGGGTTTTTTTTTCTTATTTAACCACATCTGTGATTTCCCACCCAGTATGTGGCTTGCAAGTAGTAACATGCAGCAGTAGCTGCTGCTACTGCTGCAGCTTCTTGGGCAGCTCATTGCCTTACTCCCAGATTGATCGCAGCAGTGTCAGGTGGTTTAGAAAAATCCCTTCAGTTCACATCACTGCTTCTTGGACCCTTTGTATGAACATCACATATACGTTACTGTTTTTTGTTATTTTTTTTCCCCTAGGGGTTGAGAAATTTACATGCTTTTGGCCCCAGTCAAACAAAGCACTTGAGCACAACCCTACCTTTAGCTATATGAGAAGTATCATTGACTTCAACAGAACTAATTATGTGCTTAAAATTAAACAAGTGCTTACATGCGTTGCTGGGTAGGAGTCTGAAGATTTGAAGAGAAATTTGAGCCTTGATTGGTTTCCATTATGGCTCATGTAGGAAATTTTATTAAATTTGTACATTCTTTTTGGTGACATATTTTGTAGTGGCATACCCCATCCTAATGATTGGAGATGTAATCTAGTATCCAGTCTTCTAAAAAATAGAAAGTCCAAGGAGTGGGCTTATTAAATAAACATATTATCCCCAAACTTCTCATGAAAACTAAGGAGAAAACAGAGAATGTGTCTGTAACTTCCCCGATCAGAGTCCATCTTGCAAATAGAACAATAGAGATATGTAATCCTTTTTTCTTTTCAAAACAATTTCTGGCTATTCTGGGATTAGAACTAAAATTCATACTTTGTACATCAAAACTGGATGCTTTAACTGGTAGAACTTCCTAATTAGAAATTAGGATGGAGGAGATGGGAAAGGAACAGAGGGAAACTTAGAGCCAGTTTTTGAAATGGAAATAAGTGAGTCCTTACAAAGGCTAGTGCTTTCTCTATAGAAAGATAAAGACCATGGAATACCACATAAAAACAAATATTATTCACAGGGGTTTCCTTTGATAACCACCTGAAGCAACCTTTTCAAAGTTGTTTTTTCTAATTCTCTTGATATTTTGAACTCTCCTCCTTTGGTTTCAAAGGAATTTTGAATACCTAATAAAGATACTATTTATGTGCCCTCAATTATATCTGCTCAACCACTTTTTACTGTTATTGTTTCTTGTAACACATCTATTGATCAGGAGAGACTGGTGAAGTGTTTATGGAAATAGAAAGACAATCTTCTTTATGAAGAACAAAGGATAAATACTTTTAATGATGGGGCTGAGGTTACCCATGCTTGTTGAAAGACATTACTTTTATTTTGCCTACTGATTTGATCTCCCTGGGCTTTCCGATTTATTTCCTGCAAAATTGCAGCTCTGCAGAAATGAAAATGTGTATATTTTCTTGTGTTGAAGATCCAAAGTCCTAGATTTATAATGAAGATATAACTCTGATACTGAATTAGCTTTCTCTGTGTTGCTTAATTTTTGAACTATCATCTTCAGCCAATTTTTCACATTATGCAGAATGGTTTGAGTTCAGAAATCTTACAAATGACGTAGTACAACCCCCAAAACAGAATAAATGAAGGAAAAAAAAATCAGTTTTCATAAATTCATAGATTATACAGCCAGATAGGACTATTGTGATCATCTAATCTGACCTCTAGGCCATAGGATTTACTTGAATTAATTCCTGTTGGAACTAGAGCATATCATTTAACAAAACATCCAATCTAGATTTAAAGATTGCCATTGAGAGAGAATCTCTTGGTGAGTTCTTCCAATAGTTATCCTCACTGTTAAAAATGTGTGAATCTGAATTTGTCTAGCTTCAGCTTCCAAAAATTGGATTTTGTTATACCATTGTCTGCTAGACTGAAGAGCCCTTGTCTCAAATTTCAGTTCCCCATCTTCATAATGATACACTGTGATTAGGTCATTCCTTAACTTTCTCTTTGATAAAGTAAACACAGAGCTCTTTGAGTCTATCACTATTAGGCATGTTTTCCCAATCCTTTAGTCAGTCTTGTGGTTTTGAACTCTCTCCAGTTTTTCAACTTCCTTCTTGAATTCTGGACATCAAAATGAATCACAGTATTCCAGTCACAGTCTCACTAGTGCCAAATATGAAAGGTAATATAACCAATATACTCCTACTCTATATTCTCCTGCTTATACATACAAATTTCACATTGACTCTTTGGCCATAGCATCATACTGGAAGCTCATGCTCAGCTGGTTAGCCATCATAAATTGCACATATTCTTTCAGAATCACTGCTTCCTAGGATGGAGTCTCAAATCCCGTAAGTATGGCCTGCATTCTTTGTTTCTAAATCTATGACTTTACATTTGCCATATTGAAATGCATATTGTTTGCTTGTGCACTTGGTTCGTAGTATAGATGGATCAACAAAACTGCTATTAATTTTTAACTCTCAAAGAGCAGTGGATTGCATTTTGCCTGAAAGACAATAAACAAAGTTGTATTGCATTAAAACTTTCCAGACTAGCTTGATTACTCTCCTGTTGAATGTCAAACATGCACTAACATTATCAAGAATGTTTCCATCTTCCTCCAGTTGGATAGGCTAATTCATAAGAATTTTATATCCAAACATAGTATGCCTTTCCTGGAACTGTGAATCCAGTCACTCCTTTGTTTACTTCCACTTGTGTATTAATATACATTCCTGTCTATAATGTTTATGATTGAGTTCTTGCAATCCTCTAGAGGTGAACAAACCTGTTCAGTGTTATAGGATGTTATTTCAAATACAGAATCATTTTAAAAATCAATCATTCATAAAAAATTAATAAAAAAGACAAATTAGCAATCCAGAAACAGGTTTAAAAAAAATCATTAATGCAAAGAAACAGCAAATTATGCATGAGTACTGACAGTATAAACTTTTAAGTGCATCTGATGGCATTGTAAAATATTGATAGGCCTATAGATTTAGATTGTATATTTGAGAAGTCTTACAGGAACAGACCAATTTAGAGTCCATGATTTCTTTTGTAGTGGCTAAGCTAATGGACTGGAAGAAGAAAGGTCTGCATTTTTTTAAACTTGTTTTAATATAGTCAGGTATATAATGCAGAGAGCACAAGTTTCATGAGCTTATGACTATCTGCTCCGCTAAAGAGCACTGCATCTGTGTTCTGCACCCATTGACGCTTACAATTTGTTCTCAATGGGAACTCCAAATAGAGCATGTTGCTGCGATCCATTCTGGAAAGGAATAGGCTATCATGAAAAGTTCTGTATCAGCAATCTGCTAGCAGACCAAGATTAAAAAATAAAAGTGAGAAACACCAGGGCTGCTGTTTGGGAGTCCAAGAACAGTTGGGGTGCAAAAGTGTCCCCAAACCTGCAAAGGGCTCCTGTGTTTCAGCAGTCAGTGTTATGGAATCCCTCTGTCTAGTGCAGTATCATTTGGTAATATATGGAGATATACCTTTCTCATAGAGCTGGAAGGGACCCTGAAAGGTCATTGAGTCCAGCCCCTGCCTTCACTAGCAGGACCAAGTACTAATTTTGCTCCAGATCCCTAAGTGGCCCCCTCAAGCAGGGAACTCACAACTTTGGGTTTAAGAAGCCAATGCTCAAACCACTGAGCTTTCCCCACCACCAAAGAGCAGCCTACAGCTGATGCACATACACAAATGATTTTCCAAGTCAAAGAAACAAATGTAAATGTTTCAGATGGAGCAAGGATAAAATGAATAGGAAAAAACCCAACACTTGAAGCTGTGGGTAGATTTATGTCAGTTTTTAATTATATTTGCTGTGAGAGGATTTTGTTAACCCAATAGCTGGCCTGTCTCGGGTATTTTCATGTTTTACGGTCCCCAAGTATTCACAGTTTACAGCCAATGCATACAAAGCCCTTATAAAATATTCAACATGTTCCTCTGGTTCTTGAATTCTCTGGTGAAAACATTCTTTTTCATAAACCACATTTCTCTGAGGTATAAAGTACGCATATCAAATGTAGCCAGAGCTCTTTCATAGTCATTTTTGTGACTGTCTTCAGTAAAGCCAAAGTATTTAAAGATATTCTCTGCTTGCTTCCCCATAGCATAAATTAAAGAGGATACTTGAATATGTCTAGTTTCCTGATGGAATTTAGTAGCCACTTGATGTAGAGAGGTTAGCCGGGGGCTCGTCCTTCTCTGGGATGGCGGGGGACCACACCACCTCACTACAAACTGTTGATGTCTTGAGGGGAATTAGTCCGGCAGTGGAAGTCTCCCTCGGTGGCCCTTGTGGCAATAGAAATAAGCACAGTAAACCCGGGACCTGGGTCAGGGCGGGGAAGCAGTGAGTCAGGCCCTCACGCAGGGGCTAAGCAGTAGCAGTACAAACAGTAGCAATAAGCCCAGGCCTCCAAAGAACCAGGGAGAGGGGGAGAGGGGGAGACTGTCACACTTCTTATTGAACAGTGTAGGGAGTTTTAACAGTGGGGTACAGTACAGTACAGTACAATGGGATACAGTACAGTCAATAAGCAACTTAACTTTATATAGGAACAACTTTAGATACAGTGTGGAATGCAAAACGTACCCAAAAGAAAATGCAAAATAAAATGGTAGCTTCTATATAAAAATGGTATACAAAGTATATTAGAAAATGGAGGCAACTAATGGGGTGTTATAACCACAAGTGAAATGTGAGTCACGGTGCAATAATACAATATGGGTGATAAGTGAAATTATGCAATGTAGAAAATTACTGACAATTTGTGAGGCTGTGATAGCAAGAGTGTACCTAAAAGCTGGGTCAAGAAACAGGAGAGGGGAGGGGAGTGAGTGATTAGTGGTATCTGATGAGAGGAGAGTGCAGCTGCAAGCAGCGAAAGACTCTGAAGCCCAGAGCAGCAGTTTTCAGGAGCCTGCAGGCTGGAGGTAGGGGAGACAAGAGCAGCTGGAGTGCACTTAAGGGGAGTCTGGGAGCAGCAAGAGGGGAGGGCGCTGAACGTGTAAGCGATGGGAAGGCACGTGGAGAATGGGGGAGACGGCTGAGCTAAGAAACAGGCTGCAGCAGCGGAGAGCACTTCAGGGAAGTTGCGGAGCAGCGGGGTGAAGAGAAACGGAGCAGTGTGATGGTGATCTTCGGTAGGGGAGGGGCAGCGGAGGAGCGGGGGCAGGAACACAGGGGATACAGGGAGAGACAGCAGAGAGGTGTAAAGAAGGGCTAGAGGGACACCCCCCAAAAAAGGAAAGAAGCGGCAAAGGGTTTGGGAAGTTACACAAGGGGGGAGGAAAGCAGCAAGGGGTTACAACAGGGAGACACGGGGAAGTACACAGAGGGGGAGATTGGAGCGGGGGAAAAACAGACACGGGAAAGTTCAGGGAGAGATTGGGACAGCGGGAAGATGAATTCAAGCAGTAAAAACCTTATCTATCCTCTAACTTAATAAAACTTATATAAATTACAAGCAGCTTATACAAAGTAATAAAACAGGTACAGAATACAACCAGGCAACAGCTTTTTAAAATCTATCTTAATCAACGACTAGGCAAAACAACAAATATCACAATTCTAAGCAAACTATAACAAGCAACTATACAGAGCAACAAAACAGCAAACTATAACAAGACAGGTGAAACTTACAAGCTGTACAATCTTAGCAAACTATGACTTATTAAACTAAAAAGCAAAACCTATGGTGCACTTTATGCTATGGGGAAGTTACAGAGGGCAGAGTGGTGTGTGCCCAGGATACAGCTCCCAAGGCAGCCCCCAAGAAAGCCAAGGGATGGTGGCTGCAGCAGTGGATACAGCTGAAAGCAGGGAGCAGAGCTTACAGCGGCACAAGCTTATTTTTAGCAGCAAAGCCCCACGGAGTTTAAGAGAAGTTTTAAGACACAGACCAAGGTTTAGCTTGAGTCTGTGTGCTAGGGAAAAAGAGCCAGCAGCTAAAGTAATAAAATAAAAGTATGGAAAGTTTCACAGAGGGATTCTTACCAGTCCCCAAGGCAGCAGCAAAGGGAGAAGCAACAGCAACATCAGAAGAAGCAAGGAGGTCTTGTTAATCAGGAGATCTCTCAGGCAGCAATTCATTCTTCTGTGGGGGGGGTTTTTTAAAAACTGGGGATACGCTCAAAAATAAAACAAGAGTGGAGAAAGGACCCCCCCAAACCCCTGGCTGATCAGACCAGGCAGCAATGCAGGAACCTTTCTGATGTTTGTTTCAAAAATGTCTGTTTTTAAAGGCAAACTTAGGCAGTTTCCCGCCAGTAATCCTGATAGGCTCCCTCTGTCACAGCGGAGGAGGCACAGGGAAAAAACTGCAGGTGAGCACAGAGACATGCCTGGGCAGAGTCCTGTGCAATAGGTGACTCAAAAGCACATGAGGCCTATGACTCATGCCCAGGATCTTAAAAACACAATAGGTCTTGCAGCTTTGGACATTGCCTGCCCTACACCGAGCCCAGGTTCAACGAGGTGATAACAAGACTAACCCTTTGAACAGGGCAGTGGTCCCTCTAAGCACGCAGCACAAATGGCCATCCCTTTGAGAAGGGCAATGGCTCTTGGTAAACAACTTAAGGGGCCCTCCCTTTGAGAAGGGCAGTGGCCCTGGTAAACAACTTAACAGCCAGGGAAGGGCGGCCACAGGAGGAGAACAAAAACAAAATGGAGTATGGGGACAGCTGTAAGAAACAAAATGGAATAGGGGGATAGCTGTAACAGACACTATCAAGAGCTTTGGCCAGCCACAGTCCTCAGATAGCTCCTTGCTTGAGTGTGGCTTCTTGCCTCACATCAGAGCAGCATGTCTGCCATGCTCCCCAGCTGGCCCTCAACTGCTGGGCTTTTCTCCTCAGGAAGGAATTAAGATTAAGAAACACAATCTTCTGTTTTACCTGAGCTCTTCTTCCAGCTCAGTCTTGACAGATGAAAATTGCCCTCTGCAGAGAGTTCATCCCAACCCAAGCTCTGCAGAGTCATTTTGCTACTCTTCTGGCAGAGTGATGCCTTCCAGGGCTTTTTCTCCTCTCTGGCTGCCCTCTCTCCTCAGGGCTAACCGCGGGAATCTCTCCTCTTCTCTCCTGGCTCTTTCCCCCTAGCTGCAGAGGATTCAGACAGCTTTCTCTTACGGAACTCTCTCCTTGCTTCCTCTTCCTCCTTTTAAGTCCCAGATCCTGCACAGTCATAGCAGGCTTACTGAATAGAGCTGACTGGCCCCAGGCCTCCTGAACCTTAAATGGCAGGCCATCCTGTTATACATGGTTAGATGTTACCGGGAACATCTGCACTAACTAGCATGCTGCAAGATTTTTAATTTTTAACTGTTATGTAGGCCTTGTGCATTGAGGGTATTTCTCCTGTAAACCTTTCACATCCATATCTACATATACAACAGTGCATACACATCAGAACAGCCATACAGTCTTATAGCCATAAGTCTTCTCTGCTCACTTCCCACTGAAATTTGCCATCACAAGCTAAAACACACATGGCATACTCCCCTTCTGATGCCCCTTGGTATTACCATATCTGCTTTTCTCTTTTCAGTTGCAACCATGAAAAAGGACTAGGCTGCTTTACCATAAATAATTGTGGGCTACCTTTGTCCATTATCCCAGTATTCTGTACTTTACACTTTTGCCTTAAACTTGTTTCAGAATAAATTAACCAAAACAATCCCCTCCTGAATTAAAAACAAGCCCCAAAGAGAACCACGCCCATCTGCAAAAAATTCTATCAAGGGAGCAAGGAATTTATCAGATAGAATTCTAATATTTACGCATATGAACTTCACAGAATTTGGTAATAACTACTATTCTCTCAGTTTATAAGTGACCATACTGCTGCTCTCTCAGCTGACAACATGCTTTTTCTGCTGATTCAAATAGCCTTACAATGATCTCTCTTCTCTCTTTTCCCTCAGTGCCAATTGCAGTGCAGCATTTCTGAAATGGACTCTGCTGGAAAACATATGCCAGCTAGGAAGACAATAAGCCTTCCAACCATTCTCCCCACATGCTTTTAGTACAAATTGATATTTGCTGTAGTCCACTTTGTGGGTTGGTCTGTGTTTGGCGCTGTTAGCATTATCATTACCACCTTCTTGGGCACAAGACACTCAGCTAGGTACTGTATGAAAGAAATTTAAATAATTTATACTGAGAACACCAATTTCCTCTTTAGTTGCACTGTCAAATCAAACATGGAATCACTTTTCAACCTGAGGCCCCAATCCTGCTCCTACTGAAGTCAATAAGAGTTATGTCATTTAACCCGAAGATGGATCAGACCCTGAGTGATGCAACGGCCACTCTGTATAAAGGTAAAAAATGGATTTATATGGGTCCCTGCTGTATACAGTATGCTTCCTGTTCTGTTTATTTACAAGTTCTTGCATTGAGAAAGCCTTTACTGAAGGTCTCTGTAGGAGTCTGTCCTTTTGCCTTAGAGAGTTATCACTCACCGCTCTCTACAATTCCACTATTCCTTATTTGCTGGGACTTTTAAGAGATCATGTATGAGCCAACAGAGTTTATTTCTTTGCAGGTTTAATAGTCAATCTTTCAGTTTCTCTTTCTGGATGTGGTGCCAACGAAAAGGTTTAATACTTGCCAATAGGGGACTGAATCTTTTCAGGAATATGAAACTTGTTAAGTGCAAGCTTTATTAAAGCATGAGGAATAGAACCACATGCATTAGCCAGGTCAAGGCAAGTTACAGCTCAATTGCTTCTGTCTCCTTTTTGTTTCATGAATGAATTGATCTCTCATATTAAAGTATTCCCAAGAATTCTTAGTTTCCAGGCACTCACTCATCCCTTTTCACAGAGCTATCTAACTATTTATCTGCTAAAAAAGCTTTTGGGGGATTGCCTTGAAAAGTATATATCATCCTCTGTTTAGCAGAGGAATTGATCTGGACTGCTTAATATCTGTTGATTCACTTTTGATCTAAAGCATCCTTCCAGTTCGTGCTACATCCTCAGAATATTTCCTGATCTGCTGACCAGTTTCAGTAATGGCTTCAAAATTTGTAACATTTCCTATGAACTTTCTAAGCCAACCCACTCAGCCTTGGTATTGACACTGATATTAGCTATATAATACCCTCTTATTTTGCTTTCAAGTTGTTTTCTGCTTAAACAAAATATAATAAAGGCAAACTGAGTGCTGAGGCTGAGCCGGTATAACTTGCAGGCTAAAGGGATGTAGTCCAAGAATGTATTGGAAAAAGCATCAGGGTGGTATCAGAAGATTATAAATTAAGAGAAGCCACTCATATTTTAACTCAGCTCTTCTGTATTTGCAACAAGTTTATATCAGACTCCTTTACACCTATCCACCAACATGCATTTTGTACCATTTTACATGTGACTTCTGAATTTCCTGTCTGAATGACTCTTCTCTCATATGATTCAGTGAAAAATGTACATATGAATGTTCACACATTATTGTCTAGTGACTATAGACAGTATCATATAGGATACTAAAAAAAATCCACTCTGGGGCTTTCTTTTTTCATTCATCTGAGTGAAGAGCACGTCTGCCCTTTTCACTAGCTGTTACAGCAAATACAACTAACTCATTCATTATTCTGAGACCTCTGAAGCATGACATAGTCATGTAGGGTGTATTGTGCCTCAGTTTACTGGGAGCTTTTAATGCACTAAGACTCTGTATTAAGAGGAAAAACCAGAAGTTTGATTTAATGCAACCAACTTTGCAGTTGACCTACTCCCAAAAGAATAACACTATATGGACTGTTCCAGTGCATGCTAGCCCTGTGTAAGATCTTGAGGTAAATTCCTATCTTGAATGTTTCAGATCTTGGTTAGGCACAGAATGGGATTCCTGTACATTGTAAGTTGAGCTAAAAAAGACAGTCAAACTTTTCTAGATTTTCTGGCTTTGTGTGAGAACTTTGATATTGTTCTCAAATAAGTACTTTACATTCAATTTCCTTTTTATGACAGCTAAATGGGGGTCAAGCTTGTAACAAAATTTATTATCCAGTAACAATATTTATTCTGCTGCGAAAAGGTTTATTATACAAAGCTCATCATGCAGCAACATGGCTTAGTCCTGATATAGTATTAACAATTGTTGTAAAAATTAACCTGCATAACAAGAGATTTCAGTTCAAATAAGTATTTGAAACATGAATTCAAATGTTATTTCCTGTCCAACAGCTAGATCTGCCTCCCATTGCAGTGAATGGAAGTTTTGTTACTGACTTCAGCAGGATTTGGTTTTACTCACTATAGGACAGAATCTGTGACCCTTACTCAGATTGGCAATGCCTGCTCACACAGATAGTTCTGTTGACTTCAATAGACATATTCTCATAAGTCCTCTACAATGGGTGAAATTCACACATAGCTTATGCGTCTCTAACTCTATATTCCCAATGATTAGATGAAACAACCTGAAGATATTGCAAGGCTGAAATCTCCTCCTTCTGACTGAGGGTGTTTGCCCATCATTTGTCACCCTGATACAGTTTATTGGTAGTGTTAGATCCCCATCTGTTGTTGGATGACTACATGTAGATGTGCCCTTTAACATTTTTCCATCTGTGCCTACCTGGCAGATTGCAACTTTATCTTTCAAGTGCAGACCTTGCTGCCAGATCCCTACCCTTTGTCACCCTGAGACTTGATTACTGTAATGTGTTCACCGTAGGGCTACACCTTAAATCTATCTAGAAACTTCAGCTGATACAGAATGTGGCAGCCTGCTGGTCAATCAGTGCCTCTTTGTGGTGGAATGTTACCAGGGCTCTGGTAACTGCACTGGCTGCCTATTGGTTTGTGCATAGAATTCAAGGTGTCAGTTTTGACTAACAAAGCACTAACTGGCTTGGGATCAGCCTCCTTGAGAGATTGTCTCTCTTCCCATGCCATACTGCCACTGGTGCAATCGGCAGAGGCCTTTGAGCTTGGTCCTTCCCTCTCATTATAAAAGGGAAGGGAGTTTTTTTAAATGCCCCCTTTTCTTTCAAATACTCTGCTCATCAAGATCCAAAACAGCCCAATGTGTTGACCTTCTGGGCATGCTGAAAAGCCAACCTGTTTCAGAAAGCATTGGCAGAGATCAGAAACAGATGAGGGTGAGGTTTGTCTGTTGTGAAAGGACAAGGGAGGGTTTTAAGCTTTACTGGTTACATCAGGTGTGGTAGGGTGAGGGAAAGAAGTGTCACTGCTATGGTTGATTTTTCACTTTGCATCTCCCACACTCTTGTGGTTTTAAAAATATGCAAAGGGTGCCCAGAACTTTGAATGGTTCTTTTCATTATGGAGTTTGTTTAAAGCCAGAATCTAAATAAATAAATATTAGAGCTGGTTAAAAAAAATCAGTCTGAAATGATTCACCCATTTAGGGTCGTTTAAAAAAAAAACTTTAAATTTGTTCTAGCCAGCTCTAATATATATAAAATCTGATTTAGTGCCAACATTTTCAAACACTGAGGTCTAAAGTTGGCCACCCAAATAAGTGTCCTGATTTTTATAATAGCTTGGAAGGCACAGCTCCTATTGACTTCCTACATGTTACATTGAGTGATGTATTCTTTGCTTATAAAGCTGTAATAGCAGAGGACAAAGTACAGAGCCTATCTCTCCCTACTGGCTACCACAGAGTATTGAAGCTACTGATGTTTGTCTTAACAAGAGCTTAATGGAGTTGCACCATTTATGTCCTGCTAAACAGCTGTTTTAAATGTGTTTTCTAACTTGTATCAGACCTTGCATCCAAGGACCTCAAAACATTTATCAAACTTGTTTTGGCAAGGAGACACCAAATGGTGCTGTTTTACAGAGTCTTACATGTTCTTTTTCTTAGCAGGTAAGCAAGTTTTATTCTTGGAAGAAAATGACATCAGGTTTCCTTGGCAGTTCCTTGAGGGACTTGTGTGGAGCAGCAGGAGAGTTTGCTCTTTGCCTTGATCAATGCATCAAGAGTTTTTGTTCAGGCAGAGTTGTTCCCTGGGATCTGTAGACTGCTGTTGGGCTGAGATTCCTGAAAGAAGGGATTGCCTGCATTCTGTTTGTGACCTCTTCTGTCCCAGGATCCATGCACACATGTAAATAACAAATTGTAATAAGAATATACTGACCAAATCATTGATTTGTTGTCCCAGGCATGCTAGCTTCCCATTGTCCCGACATTTGCTACTGCGTGGCAGAGGGCTAGCAGTATAAATGAATTAAGCCTCACAATACCCTAGGAACTATTCTCCTCTTCATACAGGTGGGGGAAAATGAGGCATCAGTTTCAGGTAGTTCACTCAAGGTCACATAGAAAATCTGTGGCAACTTCAGGAATAGAACCCAGATTTTCTGGCTCTCAGTCTTGTGACATAACTAAGGCTCTTCTTTTGCCAGCCACATTATACACTGTGAATTTTAAATATGAGCCTGTGGATTCCCCTTTTTGATCATATAAGGGAATAGAAAAGGCCTTAGAACCAAATTTTGCTCTGAGTAATGCCAATGTAAATCAGAAATCATACCAGAAGAACTCCATGAAGAGGGAGAAACTCCAAATGTACATTGGTGTAAATAAGAACAGTTTAGACCTTTTTCACACTATATCTGGCATGAAAGAGGTAGTTTTCTTAAGGCGGTGTTGTAGAACATGTGATTTCATAGTGAGACTCCAGGAGAATTTCCAACAGAGGCTACTCTAGTGGAATGCTATCACTTATGAAATGCTAAAACTGGTAAAAGAAGCAGTGAGAGATAAAAAAGACTTCCTTTAAAAAGTGGAAATCAAATCCTAGTGAGGCAAATAGAAAGGAGCACAAACACTGCCAGCTTAAGTGCAAGAGTGTAATAAGAAAAGCCAAAGAGGAGTTTGAAGAACGACTAGCCAAAAACTCCAAAGGTAATAACAAAATGTTTTTTAAGTACAACAGAAGCAGGAAGCCTGCTAAACAACCAGTGGGGCCCCTTGACGATCGAAATACAAAAGGTGCACTTAAAGATGATAAAGTCATTGCGGAGAAGCTAAACGGATTCTTTACTTCAGTCTTCACAGCTGAGGATGTTAGGGAGATTCCCAAACCTGAACTGGCTTTTGTAGGTGACAAATCTGAGGAATTGTCACAGATTGAAGTGTCACTAGGGGAGGTTTTGAAATTAATTGATAAATTCAACATTAACAAGTCACCGGGACCAGATGGCATTCACCCAAGAGTTCTGAAAGAACTCAAATATGAAGTTGCGGAACTATTAACTAAGGTTTGGAACCTGTCCTTTAAATGGGCTTCGGTACCCAATGACTGGAAGTTAGCTAATGTAACGCCAATATTTAAAAAGGGATCTGGAGGTGATCCCGGCAATTATAGACCGGTAAGTCTAACATCGGTACCAGGCAAATTAATCAAAACAATAGTTAAGAATAAAATTGTCAGATACATAGAAAAACATAAACTGTTGAGCAATAGTCAACATGGTTTCTGTAAAGGGAAATCGTGTCTTATTAATCTATTAGAGTTCTTTGAAGGGGTCAACAAACATGTGGACAAGGGGGATCCAGTGGACATAGTGTACTTAGATTTTCAGAAAGCCTTTGACAAGGTCCCTCACCAAAGGCTCTTATGTAAATTAAGCTGTCATGAGACAAAAGGGAAGGTTCTTTCATGGATTGAGAACTGGCTAAAAGACAGGGAGCAAAGGGTAGGAATTAATGGTAAATTCTCAGAATGAAGAGGGGTAACTAGTGGTGTTCCCCAAGGGTCAGTCCTAGGACCACTCCTATTCAATTTATTCATAAATGATCTGGAGGAAGGAGTGGCAAAGGTGAGGTGGCAAAGTTTGCAGATGATACTAAACTATTCAAGATAGTTAAGACCAAAGCAGATTGTGAAGAACTTCAAAAAGATCTCACAAAACTAAGTGATTGGGCAACAAAATGGCAAATGAAATTTAATGAGGCTAAATGTAAAGTAATGCACATTGGAAAAAATAACCCCAGCTATACACACAATATGATGGGGGCTAATTTAGCTACAACGAGTCAGGAAAAAGATCTTGGTGTCATCGTGGATAGTTCTCTGAAGATGTCCATGCAGTGTGCAGAGGCGGTCAAAAAAGCAAACAAGATGTTAGGAATCATTAAAAAGGGGATAGAGAATAAGACGGAGAATATATTATTGCCCTTATATAAATCCATGGTATGCCCAAATATCGAATACTGTGTACAGATGTGGTCTCCTCACCTCAAAAAAAGATATACTGACACTAGAAAAGGTTCAGAAAAGGGCAACTAAAATGATTAGGCATTTGAAGAGGGTCCCATATGAGGAAAGATTAAAGAGGCTAGGCCTCTTCAGCTTGGAAAAGAGGAGAATAAGAGGGGATATGATAGAGGTATATAAAATCATGAATGATGTTGCGAAAATGGATAAGGAAAAGTTATTTACTTCTTCCCATAATACAAGAACTAGGGGTCACCAAATGAAATTAATAGGTAGCAGGTTTAAAACAAATAAAAGGACATTCTTCTTCACACATATCAGAGGGGTAGCAGTGTTAGTCTGGATCTGTAAAAGCAGCAAAGAATCCTGTGGCACCTTATAGACTAACAGACGTTTTGGAGCATGAGCTTTCGTGGGTGAATACCCACTTCTTCAGATGCATGACACACAGCGCACAGTCAACTTGTGGAACTCCTTACCTGAGAAGGTTGTGAAGGCTGGGACTATAACATTGTTTAAAAGGGAACTGGATAAATTCATGATGGCTAAGTCCATAAATGGCTATTAGCCAGGAAGGGTAAGGAATGGTGTCCCTAGCCTTGTTCATCAGAGGATGGAGATGGATGGCAGGAGAGAGATCACTTGATCATTCCCTGTTAGGTTCACTCCCTCTGGGGCACCTGGCATTGGCCGCTGTCGGTAGACAGATACTGGGCTAGATGGACCTTTGGTCTGACCCGGTACGGCCGTTCTTATGTTCTTATGGTATGTTCCTTTTACAGCTGCTGCTGTTATAAAATGCTCTCAGTTGATGGGCCACAGGGCATTCTCAGGATCTTCACCATGTGAGATAAAACATTAGAAGTTTATCTCCAGAAAACTATGTATTGGTTGGAAGTCACTAAACCCTGGTTGTTTTATGCCACTATAATCTAAAAAAAATAGGTCCAAAATAATCAGAATGGAATTACTATAAATGAAGGTACACTTCTGAAAGCTAAGGTTATGCACCAACTTTTTGTCTCCTTTGTTTCAGAAGGCAGCAGAATGAAATGGGTTTATGGTACAACTACCTCTTAGCTACTCTTCCGCCCCTACTTCAAGCCCTGGATATATCATACACTGAATCACTGTCTTTATATACTGTAAAAGGGAAACTAACAGAAACATGATAGGAGATTTTCTACCCACAGTAAATATGGACTTATTTTGTGAGGTACTAAAAATCCACAGACCCAAGTTCAATCTCAAAAAGAAGCAGGTATGCTGAACTACCTTTGAGAAATTTACAAATCCAATTTTCTTTTTGCTGGCTGTGTTGACCAATTTACTCTTCAGATATCTGTACAGTACATCTCTTTTCATTTGCTCCTTTAGCAGGTATAAAAGGAAGGGGACTAACAAACTTCTGAGCATCATCCTTAGCTGGGACAAGTTGGTAAGATCCATTAAAGTCAACAGAGTTATGCTGATTTACAGCAGCTGAGGATCTGGCCCATCACGTACAACTCCCCATTTGTAAGGGTAATATAATCAGTGCTGGTCAATGCATAGTGTTTACATGCAAGACTCATAGAAAGTCTTAATCATTCCCACCACCCTCTAAAATTGAATTCCGCAAAATCCAGTTTTACCAGTCGTGCTGTGACAAGTCTGTGTGCATTTATATTTTCTTAGAAAATATTGCTCTTATTACCCCTATTCAGAGATAGGGAGTATGGGCAGAAAAATGGTCAGGTCACTTAGTGGTTATGCTTAATAGAATACTGGAAAGCTTTGCCACGTATACGGAGAAATAATCTATGTAACTATATTCTGGCTATTTTTCAGATCTATTTTATTTTCTAAATAGATTTAAAGTGCCCCGGGGATGACATTTCCATTATAATAACCACAGGAGTATGTCCCTTAAAACGTTTGGGCCATAATGCTGATCAGAGCTGTAGCTGTGATTAGCAATGAAACAGCATGCAAAGGGTTTTGTTAAGATGAAAGGAGACCTTTTGTGATGCTGATATGTAAATTATATTCAACATCATAATTCTCTTTTTACAGTCTCAAAATATAACTGATTAAGGGAGAGCAAAATAAATATCTGAAATATTATTGCTTATTTAATCTTCTTGGTTTCAGTTTCTACATTTGGGCTTGGGACAGTATGGTTGCTCCATATTCCTCATTAATGATCCCTTTAGATGAAGGATAAACTTTTTTTGGGAAACCCATTCAGCCTTCTTTACCTAGACCTGCGGTTAATTCAATATGAGTATCCAAGGAAAAAAAATATAAGAGAGAGTGAGGGGAAAAGTCAATGTTAGAAAATCTGGCCTTGAAAACTGCTCTTTTAAAATAGAAATTCACTAAATATGATCTCATAGGCTGCACCTGGAGGTCTATTTTCTCCTTCATTTTGCCTTTTAAGTATCCATCTCCTTGAAATATGTCCATATAGTCTGTTAGAATGCTGAACAGGGGACACGCTGACTGTTCTCCACCCTCTCTCACATTGAGGAATTCTGGTGTTATATTCTGATCAAACCCATGGCTTGCACTGCCCTACTGCCCAGATATTCCTGTGTGTTCATTACTATGAACTCCCAGTGATAACATCTTGCTTTGTGAGTTTCTTACTGAGATCCTGCATTTTCCCACTGGATTCAGAATGGGTTTAATGGGCATCATGAGCAGTTGGTCATAGTTCTCCTATCTAATAGGGCTGCTAATGAGTGTTGCTTGGATTACATTACAGCTTGCTCCAAAATCCATCTGGAAGCAAATTGGTTGTTGATCCAATAGCATAGTTGCAAATACGGCTGGCAGTAGCTGAACGGCTGACAGTCTTCTTCAGTGTGTGTACATTGAGATTCTTTGGATATGCTAATGTCATGCTGAACATGTCCTCTTTCATTGACAGTGTATATATTATCAATCACTGCATTTACTGCTGTCTTTTTCTTCCTGAGGTAGCTGTGGTATTGGGACATCATGGTTCTTTTCCTCCCTACATCTCTTGCAATGTTTCCCAGAGGCTAGGAATTTTTCTTTCAGCCTTTCATGCTACTTTCCACAGTATATACCCTGAACTATGTCTGTATTCTTGGTTGGTCAGTCTCTTTCCTGCTTCCAGAGTTCACTTAGCTTGAGTATGTGTACTCATTCTGCACTAGTGTCTGTCATTGATTATTGCCCTGGACAATTCAGCTGTCCTTGCTATTTGGAGGCATTTCTCTAACATTAAATCTGTTTCTCTCAAGCTTTTCTGTAAGCTGGAATCATGTGACCCATAAAGAATCCTCATCCTAATTAGGAACTCTAATGTCTCCAGAGTTATATGTGGATGCCAGAGTTTTCAGCTCTGAAATATAAGTATATATTCCCTCTTCTGCTTCTTGATTTTGGGGAATGAAAAAACAAAGCCACACAATCTTTCTACAGTCTCATTGTGTCTGGGGGTCACAGTACTCACAACTGAGTACTCCGTTTATCAGTGTTTCAGGCATTATTCCTGGCAACAGTATCTCCCTTGCTTCTTGTCCTTTTTTGATAAAGTTTGCAGATGACCCACAAATTGGGGGAGTGGTAAAGAATGAAGAGTAAGCGTCACTGATGCACAGCAATCTTGATTGCTTGGATGCTGAGCAGAAAAAAACCAATGCATTTTAATATAGCTAAATGTAAATATGTAGGAACAAAGAATGCAGTCCATACTTACAGGAGAGGGACAGTATCCCGAGAAGCAGTGACTCAGAAAAAGACTTAGCGGTCATAGTGGATAATCAGCTGAACATAAGCTCCTAGTGCTACTCTGGGCTCAAAAGGACAAATGAATGAATGAAACAGTGGAATCTCAAGTAGGAATAGAGAGATTATATTATCTCTATATTTAACACTGGAGTGACTGCTACCAGTATATTCTATCCAGGTCTATTCAAGAAGGATGTTGATAAACTGGAGAGGGTTTAGAGCCACAAGATGATTAAAGTATCAGAGGGTAGCCGTGTTAGTCTGGATCTGTAAAAGCAGCAAAGAATCCTGTGGCACCTTATAGACTAACAGACGTTTTGGAGCATGAGCTTTCGTGGGTGAATACCCACTTCCTCAGATGCATGTAATGGAAATATCCAGGGGCAGGTATATATATGTGTGCTAGCAAGCAAGCTAGAGATAACGAGGTCAGTTCAATCAGGGAGGATGAGGCCCTGTTCTAGCAGTTGAGGTGTGAAAACCAAGAGAGGAGAAACTGGTTCTGTAATTGGCAAGCCATTCACAGTCTTTGTTCAGGAGAGGGACAGTATCCCGAGAAGGATTGAACAAAGACTGTGAATGGCTTGCCAATTACAGAACCAGTTTCTCCTCTCTTGGTTTTCACACCTCAACTGCTAGAACAGGGCCTCATCCTCCCTGATTGAACTGACCTCGTTATCTCTAGCTTGCTTGCTAGCACACATATATATACCTGCCCCTGGATATTTCCATTACATGCATCTGAGGAAGTGGGTATTCACCCACGAAAGCTCATGCTCCAAAACGTAAGATGATTAAAGTCTTGAATACCTTATAGGGAGAGACTCAAGGAGCCCAATCTATTTAGTTTATCAAAGAAAAAGTTAAAGGATGACTTAATCATATTCTATAAGTATTTACATACATAGGGAACAAATATTTGATAATGGGATTTTCAGTCTAGCAGAGAAAGGTGCTGATCTAATGGCTAGAAGCAGAAGCTAGACAAATTCAGTTTGGAAATAAGGTGTAACTTTTCAACAGTAAGGTAATTAACCATTGGAAAAAATTAGCAAAGATTGTGCTAGATTCTCATTCACTGACAACTTCTAAATCAAGATATGCTCTCATTAAAACAGGAATTATTTTGAGGAAGTTCTATGATCTGTGTTATGCAAGAGGTAAGACCAGATGATTACAGTGGTACCTTCTGGTCTTAGAGTCTGTGAATCGATTAGTCTAGTCAGCTCTGTATAAAGAATCAGTTCTTGCGTCCAATGCTGCTATGTACATGCAAGGTTTTTTGTCTTGACATCAAGCTCTTATGTTGGTCTAAGTCCCTCTGTATTGCCTGTTTGCTCTGTTCCTAGCTGCTGCTTGGTTTTCCTGTTAAGCACACTGTTTTCCTTGCTGTGGGTCTCACTATGCTGATTGCTGCCACCTGTTTCATGTTCCACATGCTGGTAATAATGAGAGGGCACTGCATTTCTAAAATTTAGCTGGCTTTTTATTAAGGAAGTTATTTACAGTTGTTCTGCAACTGCTGCTTGCATTCCAGCCGTATGCACACAGACTGCCTTCCCTTGGTGCCTTTTCCAAACTCTTGCCTTCTGCAATTTGTGCTCCTCCCTCCAAATTCCATGCAGGTCGTTACATCCCTTCTATACATTGTGGCCAGAATCACAAACAGAGCAGGGGCCTAATGGGAGTCCCTATTCCCCAACATGGTTCAGCAAGGGTTGGGACAGTCTAGCCTTCAATTAGCTAGAGACAGAAAGGCAAGCACTTTGTGACCAAATAGTTTGTAAAACTATCCTGAACATAGCTATGAAGTAAGAATATAATTCATAAAAATTGGGCTGATACCTCCTCTGCCCTGCATAGTCCTTTCGGACAAAGGAAGTCATTATGAAAGCCACATAATTTAACTGATTATGCAGCACAGAGGTACGGCATTTCCCCCCTTTAAATAATGCCAGTCTGGATTGTTTGGTCCTAAGAGTCCAGAGGAGGAAGCAGATCGCAATGATCCATGATATTTTGCAAAACAGTTTGGGAATTAAGTATTTTTAATATACCAAGCCAAGTCTGAGATACCGAATTTGGATATGAAAGTCACTTCTTTCAGCTGACAGTGCTATTCTTTTGCGATAAGATGGAAAACTTTGAACTGATGAAGCTAGAGACAATGTAAAAAAAAAGCTGTATCTGCTTAAATATGCATGTTTATAATATAATGTTTCTCTACTATTTTTTTTTTAGGGTAAAGGTTATAATGTGGTTGGTGGAACTGACCTAATTCATGATCATTCATATTAGCTTTCTTTCTCAAGTGGTTCCAAAATCTTTTTATGAGTGTATTACTGCCTAACATAAAGTTTTAATATTAGCCATACGGGGAGAAATATTTAGCTAGGTCTCTCATGACACCTCTATTTTTATTTTTCTATTTGTTGTTGACTGTTCGTTAGAAAGCTTTATCTTTACTGTGCCTTCTCAATACATCAGTGAATATGGTAATTGTTGCTGTTGGGAATCAGCAGAAAAGTGTTAGTACTAAAACTATTAGCATTTTCTACTGGAATTTATTTTAAAACAACTGGGTTTTTTTCAGTCTATGTTTTAAAAACAAAATATATATGATAAATGAGGGTACAGATGTTCAATACAGAAAATTCTTAAGGACAATGAGCCTAATTCTGATCAGTATTACATGTGTAATTTCAGTATTATTGCTTCCAATGAGGTAGAATCTGACCAAATAACTATTCTCCTCTCCAGCAAGAGAGAAGTTCATAGCAGAGTTAGTAGAAGACTGGAAGCCAAAATGAAAGAGAAATGAAATCCTGTCTCCACCAAATTCAGTGCAAAATTGGGCCAGGATTTTACCCTAAATATATATGATGGTATGATATAAAACAGGGATAGGCAACCTATGGCACACGTACTGAAGGCAGCACGTGAGCTGATTTTCAATGGCACTCACGTTGCCTGGGTCCTGGCCACCAGTCTGGGGGGGCTCTGCATTTTAATTTAATTTTAAATGAAGCTTCTTAAACATTTTAAAAACCTTATTTACGTTACATACAACAATAGTTTAGTTATATATTATAGATTTATAGAAAGAGACCTTCTAAAACATTAAAATGTATTACTGGCACACAAAACCTTACATTACAGTGAATAAATGAAGGCTTGGCACATCACTTCTGAAAGGTTGCCGATCCCTGATATAAAAGTTTCTCTGGTTTGAGATATTGGACCTTAAATCCATTACTATTCCAAGACCAAATCCTGTCTAGCCTGGTCTAGTAATTTTTGGAGACTTGGAGGACATAGAGGTGGTGAGACAGTAGGAATAATTTTAGGGTGAGGCATTGACTAAAGTATCTATTTAAAGCTGCTCAGGAGTTTGGAATGTAGGAATTAGTCCCAATTACGTAGTCTTAGCACGTGAAATGCAATCAATGCAACATACAGGTACATACCCAACAAGAGGGGATGCCATTTTAGATTTGGTTTTGGTGAGTAATGAGAATTTCATAGAAGAAATGGTTGTAGGGGACAAACTTGGGTTGAGTGATCATGAGCTAATTCAGTTCAAACTAGATGAAAGGATAAACAAAAATAGATCTGGGACTAGGGTTTTTTATTTCAAAAGGGCTAACTTTAAAGAATTAAGGAAATTAGTTAGGGAAGTGGATTGGACTGAAGAACTTGTGGATCTAAAGGTGGAGGAGGCCTGGAATTACTTCAAGTCAAAGTTGCAGAAACTAACAGAAACCTGCATCCCATGAAACGGGGGGGAAATTCATAGGCAGGAGTTGTAGACCAAGCTGGATGAGCAAGCATCTCAAAGAGGTGATTAAGAAAAAGCAGAAAGCCTACAAGGAGTGGAAGATGGAAGGGATTAGCAAGGAAAGCTACCTTATTGAGGTCAGAACATGTAGGGATAAAGTTAAAAAGGCCAACAGCCATGTAGAGTTGGACTTTGCAAAGGGAATTAAACCAATAGTAAAAGGTTCTATAGCCACATAAATAAGAAGAAAACAAAGAAGGAAGAAGTGG
Organism: Gopherus evgoodei; assembly: GCF_007399415.2. Lineage (NCBI taxonomy): Eukaryota > Metazoa > Chordata > Testudines > Testudinidae > Gopherus > Gopherus evgoodei. The sequence goes on from NC_044324.1 coordinate 53,364,055, forward strand.
GACTGCAACTGTGTGTGTAAATTCTATCACCCTGTGCAGGCAAGGATTTGCACAACACAGATGAAAGCTGGGTTAAGGCCCCTTTGAAAAATAGGGCACAAGAGATTAATGTAGCTTCATGGTCCTATGATAATAGAATACATCCTCTAGCACTGGGGTTGGAGTGGGGGAACGAGAAGAAGACAGACAAGTTTGGCCCAGTTTCTTTTGGGGGCCACCATTGCTTGAATTTTCAAAAAGATTGTGAAAACTCTATTTTTAAACTTTGCTGTCTTTGAAGGGCCTCTAAGAAGTCACAACCCCCACAATGATTGAGTTCACCAGTGCTCAGAACCATGCACTGGAAGCAACAGGGAAACTCTCCTATTCAGGAAGCCCTGATTTGTTTGTCATCCCCCTACCTCACAGTATACATCTGATCACGATGAGGGATTGTAAAGAGAGATAATGAGTTTTAGATAAACATCAGGCAATTTTGCAGACCCTGAAAATAAAATAACTTAAAGATAAGCAAAATAAGATGCTGAATATGCTGCTACAGGAAAGTGCCATTCAAACAGCAGGGGAAGAAGGGACAAAACAAAGGACATTTAGATACCTCTTAAAAAGTAAAGGGACAGTGGAACCTGCCTGTTAAACTCATATTTAATGATAGTTACAATGGCATTGCCATTGATAACTCGACAAAATCCAGGACTACACGTCACTGTTTAATGTTGTAGGCATTAACATCTCACTAACACCTTATTCCTTGTTGGGTCTGAGGATCCCCGCACCCTCTTATCCACACAACATATAGAAGGAAAGTGAAAGCTCCAGTTTATTTCAATGTACTACCATGTGCAAAAGGCAATTCCAGATATGGTGGTGAACCTCCAGGCATTTCTTCTCTACAAACAGAGACTTTTCTATGAGAATTCAGTCTTCTACTAGAAAATGAAGAGTATTTGAAACAGAAATAAATTAACATTGGCATATGAACAGCTTGGGGAACAATAACAAACCAGACTGAAAAAAGAACAAGGCAGCATGCTATGCAACACGAGGAAAAAAATCAAGAAATCCATTTGCAGAATAAAAGCATTAAAAGAACCAAAAATAATCAGGCTAATGGGGAAAAAATCAGATGAATGTAGTATTAGCGGAAGATGAGAATGTAATTCACAATGAAGATGGAATTGTTAAGAGGGCAGATCAATATACATAAACACCACAGCAGCAGGGTTAGCTAACCTCAATATTTTTAAATATGCCAAATGGAGGACACTGTCCAGAAAATGTAGATGGAGAAGCTGAGAGCCAACTGAAGATATTACTAATGGCAAGTCATAGTGAGATGGTACTATTATTGTAAAAATGATTAAGTTACAGAAGATGTTCATTCAAGCTTACAGTACATGATCTTCAACCTTTTGTTCAAACAGAAAAAGCTTTTCAGGTAACTGAAGAGTACTATACCCATTATTACTATATGAAAACTCTATTCCAATCAGCAAGCTGGAGTCTTCCAAATTTTCATGACCTCTTTGACGAAGTTTACCTATGATATGGAGAGACAGCACATGCCTCTCTGTATTGCTTAGTGATTACTGGGGGATTTTGCACAGTTAGTGGAAAGGATCTCTGTCATGACCTGGAATAGGGTAGTCAAGGTGAAACAGGGAAGATGCCATGGGATTCACATATATGCCTATCCAGTGGCCCCAGGGCCAGTGCAAGGAAGTTTTGCTCCCTAGGCGAAACTTCCACCTTGCACCCCTCACCCAGCTAAATCTGCCCCCCCACGGCAGCTAACTTAGCCCCCCACCTAGGGAACCCCTCCCCACAGCAGCTAACTTAGCCCCCCACCATGACAGCTAACCCCTCTCCCCCTCATCCACCCATGGCAACTAACCCCGCCCAGGGAGACTCCCCCTGTCCCCCCATGGCAACTAACCCTGCCTGGGGAGACCTCCCTCCATGGAAGCTAACCCTGCCTGGGTAGCCCACTCCAGCTCACCTCGGCTTTGCCTCCTCCACTGAGCACGCCGGCTCTGCTCTAATTCTCCTCCCCGCCCAGGCTTGCAACGCTGATTGGAGGAGACTTAGAGCTGGGCTGTGCGCTCAGTGGAGGAGGCAGAGTGGAGGTAAGCTGGGGCGGGGAGCTGTTCCCCTGTGCGACCCCTCCCCCATTACTGCGGGCAGCCCTCCCCGCGTGCCCCCCCACCCAGCTCACCTCCACTCCACCTCCTCACCTGAGGGGACTTTTAGGCACCCCCAACCACTAGGCGCCCTAGGCAGCCGCCTAGTTTGCCTAAATGGCTGCACCGGCCCTGAGTGGCCCCACCTATAGCAAATGCTATAAAGAGGTTACAGTCACTATTTCAATCCACAGATGTGCTACTTTAGCTGGCATTGTGGCCAACCAGTGGCTGTGTTGCAGTCACAAACATTGGCTCTGGGTTAGGGGTGTGTGGGTTTCACAGACTGTTTAGGCTATAATCTAATTCTTTATTTGATACAAAAATTGGAGTGGTGAGAAAAATGTGGGAAAAGAGAGATCACCATAGACAAGTTATTTCATATAATAAAATAAAAGAATGAACAACAGAAAATGTTGAAAATACTTAATGAACAACCTAATTTGTCACTTCCTTTTTTTTAAAAAAAAGATTCACCTTCTCTCTAGTGTAATTACTTCTATAGATCACTAATAATATCTTTGTAATGCCAGATGGCCAAAATCAGTCCTGTGATAAGTGAGTGCAGCCCCCAGTTAAATTAATGTGAACTATATGCCCTTTTATTACATAAGAGGGCTATTGGCCCCTTATTGAAACATAGTCAGTGTTTTGGTTGGCCCTCTTCCAGTACCAGGAGAAAGGGGAAGGGCTGGAGCTGAATCGTAGACCTGTCAATTCCAGGATCCTAGGGCTAACGGGGAGAGACCAGCACTCCAAATCAGCTGGATGGATGGGGTGGATAGGCCTATGAGAGATTTGAGAGCTCAGGATGTGTCCTCCATAGAATCATAGAATATCAGGGTTGGAAGGGACCTCAGGACGTCATCTAGTCCAATCCCCTGCTCAAAGCAGGACCAATTCCATGTGAACTGGGGCTGCCAAGGGACAATAAGGCACAAGAGGGAAAGTGTTGCATCCCAGAAGTGAGCACAAGCCAGTAGCTGCCCAGGCCACAGGTAGAGCAGCAGCCTAGAACTGGGCAGTTTGAGCAATGGAGACCAGCCATGACGCTAAGGAGCTAGGACTAAGCTACAGTGGGGAGCTTCAGGACAAGAGCTGGGATAGTGGATGCCCACTGGAGAGCAAGGTGGACAGACCCTGGGCAGAGAGGGCACCATGCAGGGAAACATCGCCAAACAAGAGGGCCTTGAAGGCTGGACTCAGAGGGGGAGACCTGATCCCACAGCCATAACTAAACACTGTCCAGGGCGAGCAATCATATTTGCGTCCCCTAAAGGCAACACGTGGTGGGGCATTCAGGGTCACATTCCCCCCCCAGATTTCTGCCTCTCATTTAGCACAGAGGTTTTCAAACTGTGGGGCCTACCTCCCTAGGGGGATGTCACCTCCTGCTAGGAGCCAGCAGATCGGAAGCTGGTGGGAGCTGTCCAATCCACTCAGGACCCTGGCTCTTCCTCCACATGCAGCCTGTCATGGTTTGCCGTTCCTGACCAATGGGAGCTGCAGGAAGTTGTGGCCAGCACGTCCCTGTGGGAACGGCAAATTGTGGCTACTGGAAGCTGCAGGCGGCCATGCCTATGGACAGTCAATGTAAACAAACTGTCTCTTGGCCCACCAGTAGATTACTCTGACAGGCCACCAGTGGCCCACGGACTGCAGGTTGCCCACTGCTGGACTATTGTGTAGTGTTCTCCATGCCCATTGTGCACGGTTCCTGAATCCTTTAACCTTTTTAGTTTTTCCCTTATTTGTTTACATTTGCTGTGTATGTAGTTTAAACTCAGTGTAGTGATCATCGGCTCAAGGAAGTGGCTAGTGAGGAGAGAATATCCCAGAGTTGGGATCTCCTGTCCCCTGTCCTGAGTGGTCCACAATGAGACTGGGAATTAAGCCCTCCCAGGGATCTTGGGCCTGGACTTATCAGGATGGCAAGGACTCCACCACATGGGAATGAGAAAGAGAAGTCCTTGAGGTTAGGAAGGCATCTGGGTAAAGGGAGTTAGGGAGAGGACCAAGATCTTTTTGTCATCTGATTCCTTTAGGGTAGTATAGAAGCCAGGAAAATTCCCCATGATAGCAGAACCATTCCCCTGTTTACAGTGAGGTATATATTTGTCCCAATATGTGATTCCACCTCATAAGGATATTATTTGGTCCCAGTTCTGTATATTTACCATGATACATAACTAAGTAAAACCATAGTGGAGTATTCCTTTAATAGTGACCAGAGTTAGTCCAATTGACTAGTCTTTGAATTAATGTACAGTCTTGAGTAAAATCAAATGAAATGGTATTCTAAAGAAATGCTAAATTCCAGTGCTCAGAATTTCAAATGTGCTGAGTGTCCACACTTCCTACTGAATTCAGTGGGAGCTGTAAGTGCTCAGCATCTCTGGAAAAAAAACACAAACACTTTGTCTGGCACCAATACAAGTACACCATACTCAACAAACTGATGCTGCAGAATACTAATATGATGAGTTGTCTTTCTGACTAGATAAGGATAAACTACACTCCACTGTTATCACTGCCATAATTCAGACTCCTACAGCCAGTATACAAAGACAATTCATCCCATAGTAGTTCCAATACTATATATAAGTCAGTATGAAAGCCTTTTAATGTAAATAATCAGGGTGCTAGACACAAGAAAGGAAGATAAAGTGGTACACTTGGTTGAAGAAGAATTTATCCATTCTATAACATTAAAACTACTTTCAGTTCCCTTGGTGAGACATTTAAGCTATTTCTGTCTTAGTGCTTGATTTTAAAATACTGTGTATAGCTTTTGTCCAAGGTCTTTTTAATCTCATGAGGCAGTACCACTATGAAAATTGAACAAACTAATCTTGGTTTCATGGAGTGTTATTTGTGGATTCATCCAAAATACTTCCCCTATTGAATCTCTGTGCAATAAATAAATGTATTTCTTCTAATGTGCTCCACTGTGCACTTATGTCAGTAATGATATTGTCCTGGTTATGTATGATATAACAGACAGATTATCTGAGGAGGCATATTCCAAGTAATTCAGATCAATGACTTGTCAGATGGGAAATACCAGGGAATACATAGTATGAAGGTATTTACATATGTTTTGAGATATATATAAAAAGAAACCCTTAGAAAATATTCTCTTGGGTATTGGTGGTATATGAAGTGAAATACGGAATATCTCACATTATCAGTTCTATTCAGGCAGAGACCTGCACCCATGTAGAGCCTCATTGACCAGTTGGGTCATAACATGCTCAGAAAGCATCAGGGACCATGATTGTAAAACCTTGCATAATGAGGCCCAGATTTTGCCCAGAGGTTCTGTGCATTTCCACAATATATGCATTCCATAATAAAAACTCTACTTTCCATGACATCTACAGTTAGCTCTGTTTAAACAGCTGTGCATTTGGAAGGCTGCCATTTGTGATTTTTACTAAAGAATATTACAGTATCTGTCTATCCTGGGGTTTATTGTAGTACTGATTGCTCCAGTATCTAAGCTCTTATATTATGGAACCTAGGACTAAATGAAGATCACTCTTAGTTATTACATTTATAAATTTTGTGCTGACCATATCTCTTGCTCTTCTGCCCTGTGGTGAATTACCTGCATCTTTCTGCCAACTGCAGCTTGCCCTTCCCTGTAGTGATTCCCACAATCCTGGACCTTCTAGACTAAAAGAAGGGAAGGTGGCTGAGGCTGCCAGATTATTTTATGTTGCAGGACCCTCTGGGTGATGTTACCTGAGTTTTCATCTTGCCTAGGAGACAGAAGATTTAGGTGAATCTTTCTAAAAAGACAGCAGATTTCTTAGTAAAACAAGCTTTATTTGAAAAAGAGTAGAGGAAACAGGATTAAATAAAAATAAATTGTTCCCTAAAGATACTATAGGCTTTATATTGTCAAAATGCTAGCTAATGTAGGCTAATTTCAGTTTCAGTCAGAGATGAACAAACTTACACGTCTTCACAAGCAAAGATTCCTCTGGGGCACCTGTGAGCCTAGGTGACAGCCTGGCATGCCATTACCCTAAGCTGCCTCTTTTTGTGAGTGTCTATCTCTCTCTTAAGTAGGACAAACTTCCTGACAGTTCAGAGACTCCCAGGTGTTATGTTATTGCTGTGGGTTCGGTGAAATATCATTGAAGATGGTAGGAGCTCTAAGAAACAGTTATGCTCCTTCATAGCCGCCCCACATAAAATTAAGGCATATGTGAGTCCATCCAGAAATTAAAAATATTTGGACGAAGGGTTTTGCTTGGTATTGTTTTAGGTGAAAGGAGGAGGAGGAGGGAAAAACTCAGAGAGAGGCAAGGCAAAAACAGAGAGATTGGGCATAAAGCTTGACACAGACTGGACAAGTGCAATGTGTCACCTGTGAGACATCTAGAGAGGGGGCTTTTGGGCCTGGTGCTGGCTAAAAGATCTGAAGTAGTGAACAAAGAAACTATGTCCTGTTGCTTTGGTTCCTCCTGTGTTCAGGGAAACAGAACTTTGTACATTCTTTGTAAATAAACAAGATTACATCAGAGGTACCAGATTTCATCATCAATTTCTTCTTTTAATTGGAATAACATGACACCTCAAATTTTTGGCTAGCTGCTCTGGCCAAAAAGGTAACATTATTAACATATTTCCTAATTCTACTTTGTCTATGGAGATCTTCTGTTAGCTAAATACCTCCCTATCGCCAAATCAATTCCAGGTCATTCTCATATACTCATCAAGTGCAATGGCCCTGGAGATGGTTTCTCCTCTGATTAGGTGGCCTGAATGGCCATATTTACTGATCTCAATTGCCTCCTGACCTGAAGTTGGTGGTGTCTAAATGTTTTGGAGCAGGCTTTGCTTTCATGAAATAGCTTTTTACCCTGTGACTTCACCCTTAAAATAATTTTTGAAATTAAGCTTAAAATCCCATGTATGGATATTCACATCTGTTTAAATGATATTAGTTATTAAGGAGGAGATTTTCAAAGGCACAAAAGGGGAAGAGGCCCCCACCTCCCACTTACTTTCAACAAAAGCTGTTGCCTAGCTACCCTCTGTGCCTTTGAAAATTCCCCTGACACTTTTCCACATTGAGCCTTTTATCTTCTGATTAAAAAGCAATTGTGAAAAAATGATTTTTATAGTTAAATACATATTGAAAAACATAAACCATAGCAAGTTAATTTCTTGTTTCATATCCTATTTTATATGTGTAATTCCTGAAACTGAAGAAACAGCTCAATTTACTGAAGTGTTTAAATGTTCCACTCTAGCCTAATATGATCAAAATTTAATGAAATAAAGATAAAGAAGAACTGGTGCAAGATCCAAACATAAAATTAAACATAGTAGGATAGTGTAGTGTGTTCTAATAAACCTATTTTAATCCAGCTGAGATATTTGGGAAATAAATGTGTGGAATAAGAGATAGTGATGAGTAAAGAGATAAAAGTGGAAGAGAAAAAAATTAATTGCTGATGTCACTGTAGAAATGTGGCAATTGTCTTCAAGAGAAGAAGCGGGAGGAGTCAAAAACAATTGAGATTGCAAAATTGAGGCATAGGAAGAGCCGTAAAATTGTCAACAATGACAGAGCAGGGTAGATGCTGGAAGGGTTTAGATGAAAAAAGTACTTCATTTTTCACCATATTGGTCTCATCCTTTGTCTTTAAAGCACTGTATAAAAGAGGGCAAGCACTACAAGGCAATTATATGCGTAGGTTATGCAACTTGCCCAAAGACAGACAGACAGTCAGAGGCTACGTCTTCACTACCCGTCGTATTGGCGGGTAGCAATCGATTGCTCGGGGATCGATATATCGCGTCTCATCTAGACACGATATATCGATCCCAGAACGCGCTTATATCGATTCCGGAACTCCACCAACGCGAATGGAGTTGCGGAGTAGACATGGGAAGCCGCGGACATCGATCCCGCACCGTGAGGATGGTGAGTAATTCGATCTTAGATACTTCGACTTCAGCTACATTATTCACGTAGCTGAAGTTGCATATCTGAGATTGATTTTCCCCCGTAGTGTAGACCAGCCCAGAGAAAGAACTTTTGATTCCCAGTCCTGGGCCCTGTTGCCTTCCCCCACTGCCTCTGTATTGTGGAAATTCAAGCAAGTTATCACAAGGTCTCTAATATTTATTCTTAATGTTTCTTTCCCCTCATTGCCAACAAAAGGTCTAAATAGCAATTAGAAACATTATGAAAACAAGTGCCCTTGTATTACAAGCCATTTAGGTTTTTGTCCCTCTTCCCCCCCCACTTGTTAAGGAGGTCATAGTATAAATACTATGACTGTTGACTATAGTAATGTATGAGAAGATATCTTTCAGCAAACTCAAGTTTTTCCCTTATTTGTTTACATTTAGGCCACATAGTTTTGTATGGATAGTTGGTTTATGTTTTCTAAAGTGCATTACTTTGTATTTATCAACATTGAATTTCACCTGCTAATTTGTTGACCAGTCACCCCACTTTGTGAAATTCATTTGTAACTCATCACAGTTAGCTTTGGACTTAACTATCTTGAGTAATTTTGTGTCATCTGCAAACTTTGCCACCTCACTGTTTACCCATTTTTTCCAGATCATTTATGAAAATGTTGGACAACACTGGTCGCAGTACAGATCCTTGGGGGACCCCTGCCAATTACCTCTTTCCACTCTTGTCATGGTTCCCTCCCCAGTCTGAACTCTGGGGTACAGCTGAGGGGACCCGCATGAAAGACCCCCTATGCTTATATTTCACCAGCTTAGGTTAAAAACTTCCCGAAGGCACAAATTCCTTTCCTTGTCCTTGGATGGTATTGCTGCTACCACCAAGAGATTTAAACAAAGATTCAGGGAGGGGCCGCTTGCAGCCCTATCCCCCCCAAAAATATCCCCCCAAGCCCCTTAACCCCCTTTCCTGAGGGGGCTTGAGAATAATATACCAACCAATAGGTTAACAAAGTGAGCACAGATTAAATCCCTGGTTTTAGGACACTGAAAATCAATCAGGTTCTTAAAAGAAGAATTTGATTGAAAAAAGTAAAAGAATCACACCTGCGAAATAAAAAGATTTAAAGCATAGAGGATTCCCCTCTGACTCTGCTTCCCAGTTACAAAACAGAAATAAAAATACCTCTTAGCACAGGGAAAATTCGCAAGCTAAAATAAAAGATAATCTAAAACATTTCCTTGCTATTACTTACAATTTCTGTAATTTTAGATGTATCATTTCAGAATCTTGTTATGAACTGGTTTACCTGCTTGGTCTCTCTCTTTGTCCTGAAAGGGAACCAACAAAAAGAGCACAAACAAAATCTTCCCCCTCCCCCAGATTTGAAAGTATCTTCTTTACCCATTGGTCCTTCTGGTCAAGTGCCAACTAGGTTAATTGGACTGTTTAACCCCTTACAGATAATTGATTATGTACCTCTGGCCAGGAAGGATTTTATGTTACTGCATACATAAAGGTTGTTACACTTCCCTTTATGACAACTCTGAAAACTTAGGAAAAAGGGGTAGGAATTAATGCTATCTTTTAACCAGCTATGGATCCATGAATGACCTTCTTATCCCATGACTGCTTATCCCTGGAGCAGCGATCTGTGGCCAGTGGGAGGCGCAATCAGCTGGATCTGTGGACGGGGCAGGTAAACACACTGGCCTGGTCCGCCATGGGCTTTCCCTACAAAAGTGGTGACCCCTGTTTGAGAAATCCTGAACTAGATCCACTGGATCACCCTTGTCTGTGTATTTGTTGACACTCTCAAAGAATTTTAATACATTGGTGAGGCATGATTTCCCTTTACAAAAGCATGTTGACTGTTCCCCAACATAGCGCGTTCATCTATGTGTCTGATAATTCTGTTCTTTACTATAGTTTCAATCAGTTTTCCTGGCACTGAACTTAAGTTTACTGACCTGTAATTGCAAGGATCGCCTCTAGAGTCTTTTAAAAAAATCAGCATCACATCAGTTATCTGCCAGTCATCTGGTATAGAGGCCAATTTAAGTGACTGGTCACATTTAATAGATTTACCATATTTGAATTCCATCAGAACTTTGGGGTGAATACCATCTGGTCCTGGTGACTTATTACTGTTTAATTTATCATTTGTTCCAAAACCGCCTTTATTGACACCTCAATCTGGGATAACTCTTTAGATTTGTCACCTAAAAGGAAAGGCTCAAGTGTAGGAATTTCCCTCATATCCTCTGCAATGTAGACCAATGCAAATGATTCATTTAACTTCTCTGCAACAGCCTTGTCTTCCTTGAGTGGTCCTTTAGCACCTCACTCATCCAGCAGTCCTACTGATTGTTTGGCAGGCTCCTTTCTACTGATGTACTTAAAAAAAGATTTTGCTGTTAGTTTTCGTGTCTTGTGTTCATTGCTCTTCACATTCTTTGTTGGCCTACCTAATTATACTTTTATGGGCTTTTTTTTAATTCCAGGCAAGATCTTTTTTTGCCTTCAGGCATAATTCACAATGTCCACCAGCCATTCTAAAAAGTGACATAACCTTTTTGCTGATAGTCATAATTACCAAAAAATAACTTATATCCTTTCATTTGTTGATCCTGAAATCCTGTTTAGAAACTTGTAGAAAGTGTGTTCGGAAAGTAGGGGGTAAGACTGAATATCTCTGTGGGTTTAACCCTAACTGTGTATTTAGAAGGTCCCCATCACTGTGGCTTCTGAGCACCTCACAAACAATTTATAGATTCCAAGGCCAGAAGGGACCATTGTGATCATCTAGTCTGACCTCCTGTATAACAAAGACCGTATAACTTCCCCCAGAACACTTCTATATTGTATCTTCTAAAAGAAAAGAACATCCATTCTTGATTTAAAAATTGCTAGTGATGGAGAATCCGCTATGACCATTGGTAAGTTGTCCCAATGGTTAATTATTCTCACTGTTAAAAATGTATTTACTTATTTCCAGTCTGAATGCCTGCAAAGTATAGCTGCAAGGTATAACTCTGAGATTAGCAATTATTATTATGTCCTCTTTATTGCAGGGAGAAGTGCAACCAGGGGGATGATTTACTCAAGGTTACACAGGAAGTCTGTGGTAGTTCTGGGAATTGAACCCAGATCAGAGTTCCTCTTCAATGCCTTAATCACAAAACCTACCTTCTCGAAAAGGAGATCCTGATCAATTTTGCTCCCAAACACAACCAGGATGTCTGAGAGCATTGGACTGGGAGTTGTAGCCGAACTCATTTTATATATTATATATAGTCAAAACAGTAGAGCTTTAGTGGGGCTTCTGGTCACTATTCAGGTGGCTGATGGCACTCCTTTTGGGGCCTTACGATGTGTCTCAGATGGGCAGCAGCAATCTGCTAATGCGCATCTTGTCATAACTTATTGAAATTATTAAAGAGGCATCACTGATTCTGTCTTCAATATCACTGCAGAACTGCACAATAGGAACACTGTGGAGAATACTACAGTGTGCCAGTGCTAAATACCAGCTTGGTTCCATAAAATTAATAAGCACCACTTAGGCCTGGTCTACACTAGCCTGTTATTTCGGAATTAGCTGAGTTAATTAGAAAAAAAAATGATTCCATCCAAACCGGTTTTTTTGATTTAAAGGGCTCTTTAATTCGATTTCTGTACTCTTCCTCAGCAAGTAGAGTAGCTCTTACATTGAGATCGTAATCCCAGGTTAAAGGTATTGTGGATACAATTTGACAATATTAGCCTCCGGGAGCTATCCCAGAATGCTCCCTTGTGACCGCTTTGGACAACACTCTTAACTTCAATGCACTTGCCAAGTGGGCAGGAAAAGTTCCGGGAACTTTCGAATTTCATTTTCTGTTTAGTCACCATCAGCACAGGTGACCGTCAGCACAGTCCACCATCACAGGCGACCATGCAGAGTCCACCATCACAAGAGATCACGCAGTCCTGGATTTGCAGAGGAGCTCCAGCATGATCCGAATGGGAGGTACTGGATCTCATTGCATGTTGGGGAGACGAGTCTGTTACGGCAGAACTGCATTCCAAAAAAAAGAACACAAATACGTACGCTAAAGTCTCCAGGTCCATGACAGAAAGAGGCTACTCCAGGGGCACAGAGCACTGTCGTACAAAAATCAAGGAGCTCAGGCAAGCATACCAAAAAGCCAGAAAGGCAAACGGATGCTCTGGGTCACAGCCCCATACATTCTGCTTCTACTGTGACCTCCATGCAGTTATGGGGGGTGACGCCAACACTACCCCACCACTGTCCATGGACACCTGCAAAGGGGGAGTTGCATGAAGCGAGGAGGAAGAGTCATTGGAGGATGAAGAGGAGGAGGAGGAGGAGGACAGTGCACAGGCAGCAAGTGGGGAATCCATTTTCCCTCCTAGCCAGGAACTATGCTTAAAACTGGAGCCAATAGCTTCCCCCCCACTCCCAATGCGGGCTCCCGGACCATGACCCTAGAGAAGGTACTTCTGGTGAGTGAGAGCCTGATCAGAGCCACGTCGTAGGGGAGTGGGGGGGGAAACCCAGCCGAGTTGTTCACATATAGTTTAAAGGGCTCACCCCTGCTCAGAGCCTCATCAGAGCCACGCAGTGGGTGCGGGGGGCAAGTGGGGGGCAGAGGAGTGTTGTGTGAAGTGATTATCCCAGAGTGCCCACAGGACCTCCTTTTATATGGCAAACTCACCAGGCATTGCTTGCTATGGGAAAGGAGGCCCAGCAGTTTGAAAACATTGAAATGAATGTAGTGCCCCGCGTGCCCCTAGGCTGCCTGCAAGCTGAATTCTGTTGCCCGGTTGTGTGTAATGGCTTACTCACACCAAAGTGTCCCCTTTGTTCTCTGAAATGTATCTTTTAAAATACTACCCTCCCTTTTGCTCCTCCTGCAAGTGCAAATGTTTCAATGCGGCCCCTATCTACTCCGTCCCAGAGGCTCGTCCAGATTAGAAGGAGGAAAAAACAAACTCAGGAAGACATGTTCACCAAGCTCATGTAGTCCTCCCGCACTGATAGGGCCCAGCTGAATGCGTGGAGGCAAACAATTTCAGAGTCCCGTAAAGCATTACAGGAACACGAAGAGAGGAGGGAGGTGCACAATGAGAGCAGGCAGGGCTCTATGGTCAAGCTCATGGAGGAGCAAACTGACATGCTCCGCTGTATGGTGGATCTAATGTGGGAAAGGCAGCAAGACCACAGACTGCTGCTGAAGCCCCTATATAACTGCCCTTCCTTCTTCCTAAGATCCATAGCCTCCTCACCCAGACACCCAAGAATACGATGGGGGATGCTACAGGAACCCACACACTCAACACCAGAGGATCATCCAAGCAGCAGAAAGCTGGCATATGCTAACTTTTGATTTGGTTTCTGGACTTGTCCTTCCCTCCTCCTCCACCCCCGTAACCCAAGCCCGCCCCCCCCACCCGAGTCTGCCTTCTTATTTCTCTCAATGTGTTGTGCAAAAAATAATGAAGTACAGTTTTTCAAACAATTTAGACTTTGTTTCCTTTCATACATATAGGGGGTGGGTAACTTCAAGAGAAACAAATACAACTGTCACACTGTACCCTGGCCAGTCATGAAACTGGCTTTCAAAGTTTCTCTGATGCGCAGCGCACCCTGCTGCACTCCTCTAATTGCCCTGTTGTCTGGCTGTGCGAAAATGGCTGCCAGGTGAGTTGCCTCAACCTCCCACCCCACCATAAAGGTCTCCCACTTACTCTCACAGAGATTATGGAGCACACCACAAGCAGCAATTACAATTGGAATATTGGTTGTGCTAAGATCTAACCAAGTCAGTAAACTGCACCAGCACACTTTCAAACATCCAAAAGCGCATTCTACCACCATTCTGCACTTACTCAGCCTATAGTTGAACTGCTCCTTACTACTCTCCAGGGTGACTGTGTACAGCTTCATAAACCATGGCATTAAGGGGTAGGCTGGGTCCCTGAGGATAAATATAGGAATTTCCACATCCCCAACAGTAATTTTCTGGTCTGGGAAGTAAGTCCCTTCCTGCAGCTGTTCAAACAGACCAGAGTTCCTGAAGATGCGAGCTTCATGCACCTTTCCCAGCCATCCCACATTAATGTTGGTGAAATGTCTCTTGTGATCCACCAGTGCTTGCAGCACCATGGAAAAGTACCCCTGGCGGTTTACGTACTGGCTGCTCCAGTGTGCCAGGACCAAGATAGGGAAATGCATTCCGTCTATCGCCCTGCTGCAGTTAGGGAACCCTAGTGCATTAAAGCCATCCACAATGGTCTGCACGTTTCCCAAAGTCACTACCCTTGATAGCAGCTGGTCAATGATTGTGTTGGCTACTTGCAGCACTGCAGGCCCCACAGTAGATTTGCCCACTCCAAAGTGATTCCTGACTGACCAGTAGCTGTCGGGCATTGCAAGCTTCCACAGTGCTATGGCCACTCACTTCTCAACTGTGAGGGCTGCTCTCATTTTGGTGTCTTTGCATTTCAGGGCAAGGGACAGCAAGTCATAAAGTTCCATGAAAGTGGCCCTACGCATACGAAAGTTTCGCAGCCACTGGGAATCATCCCAAAACAGCAACACTATGCTGTCCCACCAATCTGCGCTTGTTTCCCAGGCACACAATCTGTGTTCCACAGCATGAACCAGGCCCAATGGCACTATGATCTTCCAATCCCCACGTGCCATGCTGCTAGGAATGTCTGTGTCCATGTCCACATCAGTAGAGTAATTGCATTGTCATCGCTTCCTCGCCCAGTTTTGCAGGTACTGCACATAGTGTTGGATAATGCGGGAGGTATTTACAATGGTCAAAACTGCAGTGGAGATCTGAACAGGCTCTATGCTTGCTGTGCTATGGCGCCTGCATGGGTAAACCTGGAAAAAGGGTGCGAAATATAGGAGGCCTGTTCGGTTCAAGATGGCTGATAAAAGGCAGTAAATAGTTGTCTTCTGTAGCTTTCACAGAGTCAGGAAGCTCTCTAGAGCTTCGAGAGCAAGAGAGCAGAGTTTGCAATGGAAGCATGAACAGAGTTTGCAGCAGAAGCTGTGTGGCTTAGGTCATGATGGCCGAAAAATGGCGGGGAATCATTGCTGTCTTTAGCTTCCACGGGAGCCCAGGACCGACAACATGGAAAAAGCAGCGGAAGCTGTGTGGCTCAGTTCACGATGGCCAAAAAACGGCGGGGAATTGTTGCTTTCTGTAGCTTGCACACAAGCCCAGGACAGACTACATGGAATAATTAGCTAATGATGTAAGAGCGGGAGAGCAGAGTTTGCGGCAGAAGCTGTGCTGCTGAGTTCACAGTAGCCAAAAAAGGCAGGAAATGGTAGATAAAAGAGTAGATAGAAAGACGAGAAGACATGCGAGGTGGATTCATAGTACCAGGAGACAGGTGGTGCACCATACTGCACCGTCTGCTGCAGCATGGCGTCTGCTGTAGCTTTCACGGAGGGAGGAGCAAGTGAAGGCACACAGCCAGAAACACCCGCTAGAATGTTTTTGCCCCGTTATGCACTGGGAGCTTAACCCACAATTCCAATGGGTGGCGTGGACTGTGGGAACTGTGGGATAGCTTTCCACAGTGCACCACTCTGACATTTTATGCTAGTCTTGGTACTGTGAACGCACTCCACTGAATTCACACGCTTTAGTGGGGACACACAACACTGAATGTTGTTGTTTTCAGTTGACCCAATTTTTTTTTCAATGAAATAAACAAATAAAAATAAAAAAAAAATTCCAAGTTGAATTAAACATTTTATTCAACTCAAAACTAAATGTTTCAATTCACTTGTGGGTGGGGTTAACTTTTTAAAAAAAATAAAATTCAAAATGAAAATTTCCTTGAAATTGAAAGACTTAAATGTTTTATTTAAAAAATGTCAGAACAAAACATTTTGATTTGGGGGATTTTTTTCCCCAAAAAAATTTAGCAAATTTGACACATATTCACAAAATATTTTGGGCAACCTAAACGTACATTTCTGGGGAAAAAAAAAAGTTTTGTTCAAAACATTTTGCCCAGCTCTAGTTCTAAATCAAGCTTTCATAGCTGTGCTACTGAGAGTGAACTTTACAGATAATTTAGCAATTTCCTACTCATTTGAAAATAATAACCCTCTGTTCACTTTATCATTATATGGGGAAAAAAATTCTAGAGCTTCTAGCAGCTATCTACAGTTAAGGAAGTAGGCTTTCATAGTTATACTACTCTGTCTTAACTGTATACTTAATTTAGCATTTCACATTTTCAGGTTTCCACAAAAATCTCTAATATTCTACTCATTTTGGAGCAAGTGTCATACAACCATTATTTTTTACAGCTAATGATAAGTCAATAATTTAGGGGAAGTGTCTGTACAGCAAGTTTTCCTCAGATTTCTAATTACTGTTGCCACCAATACAGTTCTGGCACTGGTGGCAATGATGCGAGCTCTAGCTTAGGCTGATCACTAGCATCCTCACAAACATGTTGTCTAGCCCTACTCAGAGCAAGAACAAGTGATATAGTTAAAATGCTGGAATTCCTGGGTGCCTCATCTATACCAGTGTTACCATCAGTAGAATTGCACTGGGTGAGTGCAGGAAATTTAAAGAAAAGAGTCTGTTTAGACAAGGCCAGAGGGTCCTCTGCAGGCATGTGGGATATTGATCTAACTTTTAACACCTGCACTGTTACTTTTTTATGCAGATTAAATGTTATAGCTTATGTAATAATATAATTTAAATTAGTTCCCACAGTTCATTTCCACCAAATTCCCCATAATTCTTTCTTAACCATTGTACTGCTTCACTTGCTTCTTCTCTTTCGTCCATTCTATTCCATTTTCACCATTTAATCCTGTTCTTGTCTTTCCGTGCCACCACTCCAGAACTTATTTCTCTCTGGCATCTGCTGCGTTCTCACAAATGCTACTAAATATTCCTTCTACCTATGATCTAGTGGGTCCATCCTCACCAACCTCCATCCAATAATTCCCTTGTCTGCCCCATTCTTCCTCCTGCTCCCCAGGGAATTAATCTCAAACAAACTAGTTACTGTTTACAACTGTTTTTTGTTATTCTATTCCCTCCATATCCTTGCTTTCACTGAAACCTAGCTTCTTCCCTCACCGCCTTTCCAGCATGGTCCCCACCTTCTCCTAAAGGAGTCTCCCCACTCCTCTCATGCAGGAGGCAGTGTTGATCGAATATTATCCTGCTCCTGCCACTGCCTCTCACTATACTCCCACTCATTTTTCTCTTCCAAAATACATTCCATTTGGCTCATATCTCCTCTCTCTCAGTCCACATTGCTGTTGTCTGCTGTCATCCAAGCTCTTCTCATTTCCTATTTGATTTTTGTCTCCAGGCTTTGTCTTCCTGTCCTCTTAACTCCTCCACACTCATCCTTTGTGATGTCAAATGGCATGTTAGCAAATCCTCCAACTTTGCTGCCTACCATTTTCTCTTTCTTGACTTCTCCTTCAGCCTATGATGGAACTAAATCAACTCATCTATTCCATGTCTCACACTCAACCTACTCTTTCCTACGAGTTGTGTTCTCTCTCATTTCTATCTCCCACACTCATCATTTACTTCATTTCTTTCATCACTGCTCACTTCCCAGTCCCCCCACCATATCCTGGGCTCCTTTTTAATGAATTCCATGTTCTCTGATTCTCTTCACCTGTGGCTGTGGTGGGCAAGAATCAAGCAATTCACTATGTGGTCTTCTCCTTTGCCCAGGAGACTTAGGTGTCATCAGGTCATCTGTACTGGCATCAAGTCACCCTAGGATTTCTTTACATTCCCTTTCCTTTACCAGAATAAGGGTGGAAGGGCCGAGAATCCAGCATTGTAAATGGTAATGGCTTGGTCTCTGAAGCGGTAAAGTGGGATTTGTTAGACAGACATTTGAAGTCTTTAGGTCTGTAAAATTAGAAAAATTAAAATGCTGTAGGATTCATTCCTTTAGTGTGTAGAGATCCTTCTAGGACTTTTTTTCAGGATTCTTTCTTTCCAATCTAAATAATTTTGAACAATAAAATTTAAGGGATGCCACATTTGAGTGGAATGTAGGTAACTTTGGGACTAAAAATTACACTCAAAATGATGAACATGAGTGGTGGGCTGAGCAGAAAGGGCAGTGAAAAGATATCAGGAGCTGAGTCTCTGTTGTCTGGAATTTAAAGACACACACTTGATATCACTATGCAGATGTCCTAAGGAACCTCAGGTTGTGCAATGCCAACTGTTAATTGTGGAGAGGCAGGACTGCAGCCTTGGCTGAGCAGCCTGTGTTTATCTCTGATTAATAAGCCAAAGTACTTTCAGATAAATAATTTCAAGCAGAATATATTTTGATGTGCACAGTAACTAGAACTCAAAGTGCAAGAACAATGTTCCATTTGGAAAAGCACATGACCCCCATCCACAGTATACGTTTAGCCTGAGGGTGAATAGCAATAAATGAGAATAGGTGAATTGCTATCTAGCAGAGAAACATTTCCCAATATGAATTTACTTCACAGAAAACTTGGTTTCTTTTACTTCAACTGTACATACTTCTTATAAAAGAGTATTTAAAAATAAGACAGCAATATTCAATACTGTGCCTTGAGCAAAAATCTTGTAAAAGAAAATATTTTCCAGCAAAAAATAGTTACGGAAAGTGAGATCTGAATATCATGGGGGATACTAGTTATTCTTTGAGTAGTGACCTGCAGGGTGCTCCACTTCAGATTCACCTGCACCTTTGATCAGAGATGTTTAGTGAGAGTTCCCATTTAACCCATTCATTCCCTACCCCTCAGCCTTATGCCTCACCCCAGGGCTATATGAGGGCTGGGCAGGCAAACGGCCCTGAGGTCCTTCACAGCTACCTTTGGCCAGTCCCTGACTAGTATTTGGAATTCAGTTATTAGTTAAGATAGGGTGTTTGTAATTGTTGGAACAGCCATTCCCTTCTTTCTTTTTTCCCTGCTATTTCAGTCAGTGACAGGCATTCCCAGTGCCTATGTTGTTTGTGTGATACCCTTATCTCTAGAAAGCACAATGGTAGATCCTGAAAAAATAGGGAGATCAAGTTTGAACTCCTGATGATTGAGCAAGCCCTACAACCAGCTTTGAATCCTGTCATGGGGGACCCCCCAACACACTGTACATAGACCTCTCAGTACAGCTAATATTCTATCCACATTGACATCTCAGTCACCAGATGCCCCTAGAGGCATAAGAGTACATTTATGGTACTGAAGACCTCCACTAGTTTTGATCCATGCCTTTAAGCTGAAGGAAATTAGTACATCTCCAAGAAAATCTTGGTCACTGACACACAAGCAAAGTATAGATACCTCAGATCCCAAAAAGAGTCCAATTCAAGAGTGATTTCAGTAATGGAAAGACAAAGAGTAGTCAATTGTCTAACACAAGTGCAGTACCAAGCTTGGGTAACCACACTCAGAGCTGCAAACACATAGCAGTGAAGAGTTCTAAGCCTAGCCATGAACAATATTGGGTACCAGTAACAGGAAAGTCAAAAGTACCAGTTGGGCACCTAGGGTACTGAGGGAATGGGCAACAATTCACACCCATGCCAAGTTCTGGATACCAGCTGCATTAGTACCCAAGTTGTCCTCCACAGGCTCTCACTTGACCCACTCTGACATCATGGGTACTGCAAGAATTTAGATACCTTAAGTACCTGATAGTGCCTTTGAAGCTGGACTCTTCTCTGTAATGACTGCTTGGGTTTTGTCAGCATCACGACTCTGTCAGTCACCACCACCCCTATTCTCCTCAAGTACCATATTTGCCCTCATCTACCTTGCCAATGGAACAGCTATCTTTCCCCCTTAGTGTATGAGGAGAATGACTCTTCAGACTTTCAAGTATCAGTCCAGGGTTCCCCTGTCTATTCAGGACACACCAGTTTCCCTCTTACACTGATGTACACATCAAGATAGTCCCCAAATGGTACCCACATGTCAGGAATACACATGGATGCCTCCACCTGTACTATTTGGGCCCCCTCAGTGGACTTGCTGGGACCCGAGGGAGTTCTATCATCAACAATTTGAATCCAAGTCATCACTCCATTGGAGAGAGCAGAGAAGTGCACACTTTCCTCAACCACAACCTATGCTAGAGGAGGAGACCTTTGAGGAACAAGAGGCAAGGGAGGATAAGGAGGTGATACCTCTTATTGATATTTCTTCCTCATTGCCTGATGAAGGTGTGATGACTCCACAAAATTCTATGGCAGATGACTTCAGACAGTTTCAGGAACAGAGGAAGTGAAGTTGCAAATTCTCTTAGAGGAGGTTCAGAATTCTTACCATAAACTCCTAGATATATTACATTCTGTGTCAGTAATGAAGATCATCATTCCAGTAAATGAAGATTTTATGGAGTCTGCTAAGCTCAGCTACCACACCACCTACATGCAAAAGGGTGGATAAAAAGTATTACACACTGTCAGGGAATCAGCATTTCCATTTACTCACCCAGCTGTAAATTCCCTGGTGGTAGAGGCTACTAATGAATGGAGTAGACAGCATAGTTTGGAGACCACCCTGTATGGTAAGGACCATAAAACACTCAGTATTTTTGGTCACAAGCCTTACTCTTCAGCTGCATATCATTTCAGGGTAGCAAGCCACCAGACACTCGTGGCCAAACACAATTATCTGAACAACAATTAAATTCCTTTATTGAGCGCCTGCCAGAGAACATTGTGACCAATTTAAACTTATGGCAAGAACATCATTCCAGGGCTCCATGGATGCTGCAGAAATGGCAGTGGTCATGAGGATCACATCTTGGCTTCAGCTTTCAGGCTTCCCAAGAGAAGTTGAAAGCATCACTGAGGACCTTCTCTTTGATGGTCGCAAGTTTTTTGCAGACTCAATGGATATATCTCTCCACACATTAAAGGAATCAAAAGCCATGCTGTGATTTATGTATGTATGTAAATAAGAGGAGATTTAGTAAGTCTCAGACAGCACAAAGCGCATAGTATTCAACTTACTATTGATCATCTGAGTCCCCATCCAAGAGGCAAAGGTACTCTTTTTAAAAAAAAACCCACCTTCAGCTGCAGCCATATGTTTCCAACCATCTGTGTCATCCAAGCAACAGTTCTGATGGATTGGTTGAGAGTCTCAGTTACCCAGTCAACAGGGTTTTACAGCTGCAACATATGATCCCCCTCCCTCCTTTCAGATAATGCATCTCCCACTTTCAGGCCACATGGGAAAGTATAACAAAACAATTGAGTTTTGGAAACCATAACATCTGATTACACAATTTCAAATCTATCCCTTCTACCTATTCCAGTGGTCCTCAAACTTTTTCGTGTCATATATACCCTTATCCCTGTCTATGCCCCCCTCCCAGGATCTGGGGCTGGTAGCAGAGCCTTGACTCCCAGGGAGGGGTGATGCAGACAGGGGTAAAGGTTCTGAGGCTGGGCCTGAAGTTGAGGGCAGGTCTAGTGGGGAAAGGCTGAGGCTGGGAGCATGGCTGAGTCTGGGGCCAGAGCAGAGCTGGGGGAAAGCAGGGCTGGGTGGCGCTCCCTCCCCTACCTCGGTGGGGGCTGGCCCATGTCTGCCATGCCCCCACTAATGTTCCTCTGTGCCCCACTGGGGGGAACACCTCACAGTTGGGGGACAACTGACCTATTCCTTCTCACCATCCCTCTTCAGGTATCCTTATCACAATCAATTGCTAGTGTAAGAGGTTGCCTTGCTTCTACATTTAGGAGAAATAGAACCAGTTCCTGTACAGCAGAAATTCAGAATAGTGACCCTTGTGGCAATAATTCCCTTGTTAGAATTAGTTGTGAACCAATCTCCTCTCAACCGACAAGATGCATATTTCCATTTCTCTGTTCACCCTTCACACAAAAGGTTTCTTGAATTTCTAATCAACACTGAACACTACCAATGCAGGCTGAAAGAAAGCACTCTATCTTCTGCCCCAATAGTATTCTCAAAGATTCTGATGATAGTTGCTGTCCACCTACATTGTTTGGAGATAGTAGTTTTCCTATGTCTGGATGACTGGATGATCAGAGGTAAATTATATGAAGAAATGTAGGCTGCAATAAAGATGATGTGTTCTCTGTTTGGTTAGCCTGGGTTTCCAAATAAACCTTAAAAGATCCATTTTGACTCTAAATAGCATTTAGACATCATAGGAGCTTCCCTTGATGCAGTGACAGACGAAGCATACCTCCCTGCCAGTAGATTGCTCACTCTAATGAATCTCATCTTCAGGACACAGGGAAGTCCTCAAGTAACCATAAGATTGTCTTCAACTTCTGGGCTACATGTCAGCTTGCATCTTTATAGTGCCAGACTACATCTCAGAGGTCTACATGAATGGCTGCAAATGGTTGACAGACCAAGAAAACTCAGTCTAGGCAAGTTACTGTCTGTTTCCCAGTGGGTTATACAATCACTCAGCTGATGGAAGGACCCAATCAAAACATGTGCAAGTGTTCCATTCTTCCACTATTACCTTACCACAGTAATAACATCAGATGCATCACTTTTGGGTTGCGGGAAAATGTCACTACAAATGAAGTCTTCTGGAATTGAGAGCAGTCATAAATGCTTGCTTACATTTTCTACCACTAATCAGGTCCAAGTCAATAAATATAATGACAGATAACATTGCATGCATGTATTACATCAGCCATCAAGGAGGAGGAGGAGGTTCCCCACCTCTCTCTGTGCCATAGTGATGAAACACTAGAATTGGTGCATAGCCAAACAGATTATTATCTCAGCTTCAGACCTCTCAGGTATCCAGAACATGTCAGCAGATATTTCTTTCTAAATTTATGAATGAGAACTAAAGTCTGAGTCTTCCACATGATATTCCCAGCATGGGGATTCGATCCATTTGCCATGGCAGCCAATGCAAAAGGCATCAGGTATTGGTCCAGAGGGGGGTCTCAATCACCAGTTCCTAGGAGATGCTCTTTCTCATCTCCTGGGGAAAAAAGGGAATCTCTATACATATCTATCACAATCACTACTGTTAAAGGTCCTCAACAAGATTGGGCCAGGGTCATAGTGATTTCACCAATGTGGCCAAGAGAAGTTTGGTAGTGCTACCTAATATCAGGCTCACCTCTTGCCCTCTGTAGTGACTTCCATCACTTCTTCTTCCTGACTCAGGATCAGGGCCGGCTCTAGCAATTTCACCGCCCCAAGCATGACAGCACTCCACGGGGGGTGCTCTGCCGCTCGCCGGTCCCGCTGCTCCGGTGGATCTCCCGCAGGAGTTTCTGCTGATGGTCCGATGGTCCCACGGCTCCGGTGGAGCTGCCGCAGGCGTGTCTGCAGGAGGTTCACCAGAGCTGCCTGCTGCCCTTCCAGCAACTGGCAGAGCGCCCCCTGTGGTGTGCCGCCCCAAGCACATGCTTGGTGCGCTGTGGCCTGGAGCCAGCCCTGCTCAGGATGTCAGCTGAACACTTCACCTCAACCTACAGATTCTGAGGCTTCAAGCATGGTTCCTCAAGGATTCTCAGGAATAGCGGTATCCAGTTCAGAAGTACATGTTTTATTAAACAGTAGTAGTAAAGAACCTACAGGAAATACTTACCTAGAGAAATGGAAGCCTTATTATCTTTGGTGTAGCAGTCATCAGATTTTGTCTATTTGTTCTCCCCTTTCAAGAGTATAGGATTACCTGTTGGAATTGACAACATCAGGTCTTTCTATAAACTCTATTAGGTCAACTTAGCAGAAATAACACCCTTTCACATACCCATGGAGGCCAAAGGGTTCACTCTTTGCTCACCCAGCCATGATAAAATTCTTAAGAGGTTAGTTAAATCTCTACCCACAAATCAGAAACCCTACTCCTAGTTGGGAACTGAACCTAGTACTTAATTGCTTTTAAAACATCCCTTTCAACCACTAGCTACATGTTCTTTGTTAGATCTGTCAATGAAGACAGTCTTTTTGATAACTATAACTTCTTCCCAAAGAATTGGAGCACTGGGGGTTTTAATGACAGACCCTGGTGTACAATATTCACTAGAGAAAAAGTATTGCTGCAGGCCCAACCCAAATTTTTACCTAACGTGTCCACAGACTTTCATATTAATCAAACCATTTATCTCCCAGTTTGTTTGTTTTTCCAAAACCACTTGGGACCAGTCAAGAAGCTATGTTCCAAAACCTAGATGTCAGGAGAGCATTAGTTTTTTACTTAGATAGGACCTTAGATAGGAGGTCTTATCTCCTTCCATGTTGCTTCACAGTCTCCATTGTGCGACATTGCAGTGGAAAATGAACTGAGGGTGTTTCAACCATGTGGCCCGACATAGCACTGGTGTGGAACAGATACAATACAAGCAGCAAATATGTATATGTCTTCAGATCACCCAACATTATGTCTGAGGTCTGTTCTGGATGAACCATTTCCAGGATCGTTAAGTTTCCATATCCATTTGATCTTCACTGTCTGCAAACACCGCTAAACAGTCTGCCTGAGATGAAGTGCCAATTACAGTGAGGATCTACCACTGCTGTAACAAGGGACTCCCATAAAAATGTTCCTCCTTAGCCTGTGTTACAGACCACATATCCTGTACATTTGCAGACAAGAAGGCTTACAAAACAGGAAAACAACTAGTAATTTCTTTTCCCCAGAAGCAAAAAGTAGTGCCTCATATCCCAGGATGGAGGTAACAACTTCTGGCAAGAAAACTCAGGTTAATTGCATTTTGCTGGGAAAATTCCTTTATTTTCCTGATAAATATACTGGGTTCATTGAGAATGCACTACAGTGTTCACCACATGTAATTTGAAATAAGGGGGAAGATGCTGAAGACAGGAATGGGAATCCAGTAGTTTAGACCTCTGGGAAGTATCTTTGATGGTGTTAATCTGGAGAACAGAGCACTGATTCAGCAAAGGAAGTTAAGCACATGGGTAACTTCAGTGGGACTACTAAGGCTTAAAATCAGGAATGTCCTTAAGTACCATAGTGACCTAGGACCATGGGTAGTTAAATATAATCAATCTTTTATCTTTTCTAACTGTGACACACTTTGTCAATGTGTGAATCATGTACTGGTACAGTAGAGGAGGAGAAGATTATTAGTAAATACTAGTAGCTGATGCTTTTGTCACTAGAATAAAGCTTCCATATAGTTTCTAGTTAGTTGAGTCGCTCAAATATTTTTGCTTGATTACTATGTTAGAAAAGTATAGAAAAATAAAAGCATACAATATTTCATTAAACTATTACTGTGATAGAATTTCTTAACGAGAATTTTAGTCTCCATTTAAAAATACAGTTGCCTTTTCTTATGTTGCGTAGTCCATCTTCTAAAACTCTAGAGCTGAATTTTGGCTGCCATCCAACTGCTGGATCCCATGACTTAAATTAGTGATGCAATTCATTTGTGTTCCAAGAGTCTCATTCACAAAACTTTAATGAAGCTCCAGTGCTAAAAATGCAGAGTATGTACTTCTTTTTTCTTGTCATTGGTCAGGGTCAAAGAACTAGTTTCTGTAAAACTTGTAACCGTTTACAGTACTCAATATGCCAAGTTCTTTGTGTTCCATACCACAGAAGTGGAGCCAGAAAATAGATGAAGCTGGGACTTTCTATTTTTATAGAGATTTTGGAAGAAACATTACAAAAGTTGCGTGCATGTGCAGTAATACTCTGTCCGATGACAGGAACAGCATGTACACTGCCCTTTTTTTCTTGAAGAGACATACTGTCGTACTCTACATTTGGCTGCAGAAGAAATCCAAGAAAATAATCAAGAAAATGGTACTGAATATATGTTACCCAGATGTTAGAACTCCATTAATTTCAATTTTGAGCAGTTTTGCCTGTCCACAGTCAAATTATAATGATAAATAAATATATTGTAGGCTGTGGTAGGGAAAAGAAAAAGCCCTTTCTCTGAATAAAAATTCAAGACCAGTCACTGTTGCGACCACAAGAGCCCATAGATTTGAAATGGCAAAGTGCACACCCAACATACTGTTGTCAGAATATTTAGCCAAATAGCATCTTGTAATATATCATGTAAAAATTGGTAACAAGCAGGTAATTAGTATCACTGTGTGATGCATGTATAGGTTGTGTATAAAGAATTGTGTGTGTGCTGGAAATATGTTTTTAAAATATGTTGTGGCGGCAACTGATAAATAAACCTGACCTAGACAAAGGGAAATGGATAACCTATCTGCATGGATCAAGTCAATAGGTGGATAAGAAAAGCAGCATAGCTTGATTACAAGCAAAAGGACAATAGAAGTACATTTTCATCTAAGGTAAACAAAGTGATCAAACCAGTCAAGAAAGCAAATTGACCGGAGGATGAAGACGGGGGTTGGCACTTGAATCCTGAAGAAAAAGCAGCAGGGGAGAGGATTTTGGGTTTACTTTTCAAATAATACATGTCAAAGGTTTTCTGGACTACAAAAGGGAAGAAAAGAGACTACTTTGTTATCCACCAGTTAGGGTACAAGGGAATCAGCACTCTTTGATTTTGTAAATGCAGGATCCTCCTGCCTGCAAGGCTGGAGATGTTAGCAGCTTGATGTAAATGAGAAAACTTCTTAGGCAAATATTGTAACTTGCTAAAATTAAATTTTAGTCACTAGAAAGCATGATATTTTTGTTTAGTTTATAACCATGCCTGTCTCCTTTTCCTCTTGCTTAGTATCACTTAAGTCTCTGTTCTTTATTAATAAACGTATTCTTAGTTTTACTATAAACCATCTCAGTGCTGCATATTAAGGTACAGCATGTGTCTTCAGCTGGGCTAACAGGCTAGTGTATGCGTGTACTGTGTCTTTGGAAACAGTAGACTTAATTTCTGTGAGTGTCCAATGGAACAGACTGGACTCTACTGAACACCTTTGGGGAACTTGGGAACTAGGTTTCACTGACTGCTACCTGCAAAGCAAGGTTTAGACTGGCAGTCTTGAGGACTTTGCTAGTGAGGCAAAGAGACTGTGTGGCAGGAAGCTGTCATACATTTTAAGCTCCAGCAAAGTGCTCTTGTGCTGAGGCAGAGAGGTAACACGGTAGCTTATGTTCTGGGCACCCTGAGGAGAGTGTCACTTTTGTTTAGTGGCTGGAGTTTATGGGGAATGAGCTTTTGACAATATTTGTGCAATTACTTGACCATTTAAGTTGAGAAGAAAATGGAGCTCAGAGGTGTGTTTCTAATATCTCATCTGAACTCCAGAGAGGAGAGAAATTATACTTCAAGTTCATTATAAATAAATCAAACTCCTATACTTTTACTACTGCCTCAGGGATGTGTGTACTGCAGCATCCTATCTAATATTTCCTGCTGAGGGGATAAAAGGAGCCACAGGAATAGGAGACAACCTAATCCTTTGGACCAAATTTTGTTATAATGTGGTGGTGATTTGGGGGATGGAGGACTGAGGCAATGTGGCATCACCATCCCCCCAACCACCACCACTTTTCTTTTAAGTCTGCCAAAGCTTCTCTGCATGGGAATTTGGGCTTCTGTGGTTTTGGGATGTATAGATGGGTGGAGAGGAAAAGAAATCAAGGGAAAAACACCCTGCAGCATCATCCCGCTTGAAGCCCTCTGTGACTCAGAAAATCCCTCTGTGACTCCTATCATGAAGGATACAAGTTTTTTACAGGCATCACTTCACCCACTGAAACCCAGCCCCATATGGAGTTAAAAGAAGCAGCCGTGTAACAGCACAGGGAACCACTACACCATACTTTATGGCTGGGATAGTTTGATGACCGTAGGGATCCAATTATGATCTCACTTACTGTTTTCTCCCAGTGTAACTTGATTGAAGTCAGTGGTATGACTCCTGATTTTCACCACTTACTATTTGCATTTTAATAGCATCTGAGCCCCCCTGTGAGGTTGGGATCCTGTTCTACTCGATGTACAGACATTAGTAAAATGCTATCCCACTTCCCAAAAACCTTACATTATTAGATCCAATCTTGCCAACTGTTCTGCATTATATTGGAATTGGAAAAGGTTCAGAAAAGGGCAACAAAAAGTATTAGGGATATGGAACAGGTTCCCTATGAGGAGAGGTTAATGAGACTGAGACTTTTCAGCCTGGAAAAGAGATGACTAAGAGGGGTGTAAGGAGGAGCCCTGGCTCCCTGCCTTGCCTGAGAGGGACGAGCCAGAGCAGGTGCCTCAGTGGGCGGAGTCAGCACGGCCTGTCCCTGCCCCCCAGAAGTCAAGGGACGGGACAGGAAGTATAAAAGCCCGGCCCCAGCGCTCAGTTGGGCGCAGGCTGCCGGAGAGGACAGACGCTGGTGCCCGGGCTCCCGCCGGGCCGGACCTGCCCCGCGCCCACTACCCAGAGGAGCGCTGGCCTGACCTGCCCCACGCCCATTACCCGGAGGAGCGCTGCCCAGACCTGCCCCACGCCCATTACCCGGAGGAGCGCTGCCCAGACCTGCCCCACGCCCATTACCCGGAGGAGCGCTGGCTGGACTTGCCTCAGACCCGGTACCTGGAGGAACGTCGGCCTGACCTACCGTGTGCCCGATACCCTGAGGAGTGGCCTGAGCTTCCCCACAACCGGTACCTGGAGGAGCCCATGATCTGGGACCCCCCAGACAACACTGGCAAGGACCAGGTACCCAGAGAGGGGGAGGTTGGAAGTGGCCCGGGGATAGCCGACCCTGGTTTGGCTCCTGAAGAGCCTGAACCCATGTCAGTGTGTTGCGGCCAGGATCCCCACTGACCGCAGCGGGCCGTGACCGCTGCTAGGGCCCCGGGCTGGAACGCAGTGGAGTGGGAGGGCCTGCATTCCCCCTGCCACCCGCAACCAGGTGGCAGACTCCCCCTCTTCCCGCCTATTGCCACTGCTCTGCCCTGATCCAAAGGGCCAGAGCTAATTAGACTTGTGTTTGGTGCCCCGCCCGGACCAAGGGCTGGGCCCCTTTGACTTTGCCGCTGCTCTGCCCTGACCCAAAGGGCCGGAGCCAATTAGACTTGTGTTTGGTGCCCCGCCCGGACCAAGGGCTGGGCCCCTTTGACTTTGCTGCTGCTCTGCCCTGACCCAAAGGGCCAGAGCCAATTAGACTTGTGTTTGGTGCCCCGCCCGAACCAAGGGCTGGGCCCCTTTGACTTTGCCACTGCTCTGCCCGGACCCAAAGGGCCAGAGCTAATTAGACTTATGTTTGGTGCCCCGCCCGAGCCAAGGGCCCGGGCTGATACTGTGTTTGCTCAGCCCTGCTAGAGGCCTGAGCCTGAACTATTACTGCCTGCCCAAGCCAAAGGCCTGGGCTGATACTGTGTTTGCTCAGCCCCTGCTAGAGGCCTGAGCCTGGACTATTACTGCCCGCCCTGTCCAAGGGCTGGGGCTTATCTACTTTGAGAGCCCCGACCCTGGCTAGAGGGCCAGGGCTCTACCTTGTTTACAGGCCTTGTACCCCGCTCAACACCGGCCGCGGGGCTAAGCCTACCCGGACTGCAGTGCATAAGGAGGCGCCCTGGCTCCCCGCCGCGCCTGAGAGGGACGAGCCCCGACACGACCGGCCAACAGGGGGATATGATAGGGGTCTATAAAATTATGACTGGCATGGAGAAAGTAAATAAGGAAGTGTTATTTACTCCTTCTCATAACACAAGAACTAGGGATCA
Source organism: Gopherus evgoodei (assembly GCF_007399415.2). Classification (NCBI taxonomy): domain Eukaryota; kingdom Metazoa; phylum Chordata; order Testudines; family Testudinidae; genus Gopherus; species Gopherus evgoodei. Next base: position 53,393,842 of record NC_044324.1, read on the forward strand.
CCAAATGAAATTGATAGGCAGCAGGTTTAAAACAAACAAAAGGAAGTATTTCTTCACACAATGCGCAGTCAACTTGTGGAACTCTTTGCCAGAGGATGTTGTAAAGGCCAAGACTAAAATAGGGTTCAAAAAAGAAATAGATAAGTTCATGGAGGATAGGTCCATCAATGGCTATTAGTCAGGATGGGCAGGGATGGTGTCCCTAGCCTCTGTTTACCAGAACGTGGCAATGGGCGACAAAGGGATGGATCACTTGATGATTACCTGTTCTGTTCATTCCCTCTGAAGCACCTGGCATAGGCCACTGTTGGAAAAAAAGATACAGGGCTACATGGTCCTTTGGTCTGACCCAGTATGGCCGTTCTTATATTCTTACAAGTATACACTTGCATCCACCCAGAGTCCCTAGGCTTTGCGTGGGTGCAAATATCTGTTCACAGAAAGCAGATTGCAGGACTGAAGACTTATTTTAACACAAGACATGATAGGTAGATGAAAAAACATGATAAAATGGAAGACAGGGCAACTATAGAAGCATGCTTTTGCATAAAGAGGGTTATGTTTCAGTATTTTTAAATATAGACAAATGATCAGAAAATGTGCATTAATATGCGGGTGACACACAGCTCTACCAATCCTTCACTACATATCACCACACCCCTACCACCAAGATGCCCCAGTGCTTGGACAAGATCAATCCATGGATGAAGAATAGCTGACTGAAGCTAAACCCCAGAAAGACAGAGGTTATGCTCATGGGCAGAGGAAAGCATTTGGAACAGCTTGTAGCCAAAGTGCACTCTCCTTTCGTTGAAGGTACACATCCACAATTGACCATAAAAGTCCGTAGTTTAGTGGTGCTCTTGCAATTTCTTGCTGAAGCTGAGCTCTCTCATAGCAGTATTAATGAGTAATGCTTTCTACCATCTCTCTCTGGCCAGGAGACTTCATCCCATCCTGGCAAATGATTACCTGTCCTCAGTAATCCATGGCTTTATCGTCTATCTGGACTACAATGCAATATGCCAGGACTTGAAGCTTTCAGTGCTTAGAAAACTCCAAATGGTATAGAATGATGCAGTACATCTCCTCAGCAACACAGACACTATGAGCAAATCAATCTTGTCCTCTGCCCTCTACAATGGCTTCCAAGAGAATTTTGAATCCAGTTCAAGGTCTTGTTTCTTATCTTTGAGGCACTCCATGTCCGGGCCAAGGATATCTAAAAGACCCCCTAAATCTCCAGGATGAAAACACAGTTGCCAACTCCACTCCTCTGGCACAATGGAATTCTTTGCAATAAAGGTAAAGCTCATCTGTGCAGGAGACAGAGCTTTACCAGGGGCCAGCCTAAGACTATATATATAATGAACTCCCCCAGGAACTAAGGCCTATCACAAACTTCACCGCTCAACTGCAAGTTTAAAGTGAATTTCTTTGATTTGCTTTCTCTAGCATAAACACTTAGCAACAAATATATTAAAAAAAAAAAAGAAAAAAACCCTGCCAAAGCAAAATACTTCCACTGCACACACCTCTCCCTACCCTGGGGAGAGGAAAAGAGAACAAATACTATGTGATGTTTCTAATATTCCTTAACTCACAACTGGAATGTGCTTGGATACTATGGTGATGAGTGTGATATGAAAACCTATATGAAATCGAATATAATTAAAAGAATGGAATCCCAGTTTGTGACCTGCCTAACCACTCTAAAAGAGACCAGAATGAGGATATTGTAATGGAGTCCACTCACCACATGAGCCATCACATAGCAGTTTTCTTCCCCTATGGCACCTTTTCCAATGAATCCTCTGTTGATACAGTGGTCTCTCTTTCCATAATTCACAGTGCTCCCTCTTTGTGTCTCAGCCCTCTGGCTAGGTCACTATATGCTTCTCCCCCCTCCTTTTCCAGGGTATCAACGTCTGACTAGAGTAGTAGCCCAGCTGTCTGGGTTGCACCTCCAACAGTCCTGTGCCATTCCCAGTGGCTGGTAGGAGAACCTAGGCCCTTCTTCTACATGGGGTTCCAGCCCAGGAACCCTAAAACCAGCAGCCATAGATCTACACAGTGCCCCACTTTGCTGCTGTTTCCCTGGCTTCTTCCTATCCTGACTTCTCAGGGTTTCTTTCCCTGCAACTTCTCTGGGGTTGACCCTTCTTCCAGGACTAGTATCACAGGGCTTATTCTCCCTACTGGGTTTCCTCCTTTCCACCTCTCTGCTTCCGCAGATCAACTATAGACTCTCTCCCTGCAGACCTCTACTGCTACAAACTTCCAGGGACGGATTATGACATTCTGAGGCCCTCAGCTATGTCAAGTGTAAGAGGCCCCATATCATAAAAAAAAGAATTTATTATTTTCAGAGAAGGACATTGAATATATAAACATGAAAGCTTTATATTTGCATATATAGAAAGGCGAAGTTGTAAAAATAGAAGAATAATCTTCATTTTCAGCAGCCCTCTCTGTAACGATGACATCATGACAGAAATAAATTATAGACAAATTCTTTGAAATAATTGCATATATAAGTGAAGTAGATGTAAACAATACACTATAAGAAGTAAAAAATACAGTAAATAATACAAGTTACTAGAAGAGTTCTCAGGAAATTTTTCTTCTCCATTGGGGCATCTAAAAGGCAGAATTCCTTGTCTGAATACTCAATGAGACTCTTAGAGGATATAAGATGGTAATAGAGGATACAAGAGGCAATAGAGGATATCGGATGTGAATAACCCACACGCTTAAAGCTCAACTATTAGTTATATTGATATGAATTACATCCAGGTAATAAGAAAACCATCAGAAAATTGTATGAGAGTTGTATTTTTCCGATACATTGATTTGTTTTGTTTTTATATAAGGTTATGCTGAATTATCTAATATTGGTACTAAAATTAGTAGCGGAAAGTTTTATTTGAAACAAGTAAAAATTTTAATTTTATATTATAAATATTAAGATTGATAGATCTATACAACAATACATAATATTTTTATTAATATATATATCTGGAAAACCTGTTATTTTACCAGGGTATTTCTGTGAACTTTAGTGCTATTTTATCTATGCTCTCATGGGAAAACAAGAGAGGATATATAATTTTTGTTTACACCATGAATAAGGAAAATTATTTTTCTTTTCATATAAATAAATGAAAAAAAATTGATTAATTTTGTTAGGGAAATACAAAGTTTATCCAGACTATGTATAAAATATATTTACAAATGTGTATTCTGATTTAATTTTCACTACAAAACAATGAATTGTTGGGACTTTTCTTTGCCATAGAATAAAAATACAAGGTATCATGCATTTGCGGATGACACGAAGCTGGGGGGTATTGCTAACACGGAGAAGGACAGGGATACTATTCAGGAAGATCTGGACCACCTTGTGAACTGGAGTAAGAGTAATAGGATGAAATACAATAGTGAAAAGTGCAAGGTCATGCACTTAGGGATTCATAATAAGAATTTTAGATATACGTTGGGGACGCATCAGTTGGAAGCGACGGAGGAGGAGAAGGACCTTGGGGTATTGGTCGATAGCAGGATGACTATGAGCCGCCAATGTGATATGGCTGTTAAAAAAGCAAATGCGATTTTAGGATGCATTAGGCGAGGTATTTCCAGCAAGGATAAGGAGGTGTTAGTACCATTATATAAGGTGCTGGTGAGACCCATCTGGAATATTGTGTGCAGTTCTGGTGTCCCATGTTCAAGAAGGATGAATTCAAACTGGAACAGGTCCAGAGACAGGCTACTAGGATGATCCGAGGAATGGAAAACCTGCCTTATGAAAGGAAACTCAAAGAGCTTGGCTTGTTTAGCCTGGCCAAAAGAAGGCTGTGGGGGGATATGCTTGCTCTATATAAATATATCAGGGGGTTAACGTTAGGGAGGGAGAGGAATTATTTAAGTTTAGTACTAATGTAGGCACGAGGACGAATGGGTACAAACTGGATATTAGGAAGTTTAGACTTGAAATTAGACGAAGGTTTCTAACCATTAGGGGAGTGAAGTTTTGGAACAGCCTTCCGAGGGAAGTAGTGGGGGCAAAAGACTTATCTGGCTTCAAGACTAAACTTGATAAGTATATGGATGGGATGTTATGATGGGATAGTTTAATTTGGGCAATTGATCTTGGATTATCACCAGATAAGTCTGCTCAGTGGTTTGCGGGGAGATGTTGGATGGGATGGGATGGGAACTGAGTTACTGCAGAGAATTCCTTCTTGGGTGCTGGCGGATGAGTCATGCCCACATGCTCAGGGTTTAGCTGATCGCCATATTTGGGGTCGGGAAGGAATTTTCCTCCAGGGCGGATTGGCAGGGGCCCTGGAGGTTTTTCGCCTTCCTCTGCAGTGTGGGGCATGGGTCGCTTGCTGGTGGATTCTCTGCAGTTTGAGGTCTTCAAACCAGTTTTGAGGATTTCAATAACTCAGTCCTGGGTTAGGGGTTGTTATAAAAGTGGATGGGTAGGGTTCTGTGGCCTGCCTTGTGCAGGAGGTCAGACTAGATGATCATATTGGTCCCTTCTGACCTATGAGTCTATGAGTCTATATGATGTGATTTATAAGTCTGTATAAGAATTTTTACATAGCATACTACCTATAATAAAATATTATCTTGCACATTCCAAACCAGGTGAGCAGAAAATCAGTCTTTTTTCTAGGCAGACATCTCTCTTCACATTTGTTTCTCTATCCTCCGTCTCACTCAGGACCACTAATTAATCTCAAGTAAATACCTTGGACACAGAGAGTGACAAGAAGGTATATGTGCGAAAGGGGAAGAAAGAATTTATCATAAAAAAGACTGGTAATCTCTAGACAGGAATTGAGAAAGTGAGGAAAAGCTAGCATATAGTCAAGCAAATAAAATGAATATTATAGGCTTTAATAACCAGTAAATCATATATGCACAGAGTTTGAAATAACTTGCTCAGCAAGTACTCAGAATATTTTGATATGTATATATATCTTCCTTCACGTCTCTCAAAATCCTCTATTTATCCTTTCGTCAGCACTCTCTGATATTTACTGTGAAGGTTCCCGAAACTGACAGAGGGAAGCCAACACAAATTTATCCTCCTCAAGATCCACTTGACCCAAGTCCATCAGACGATCACCTGCAAAATCAATCACATGAGGCCTGATTTGGCATGTGCACTAAAATACACAATCGTATGTATGTGCAGATCAAAAGAACAAAACACTGCCTTATGAGACAGATAACAGACTTACTCATAGAAATATTAATTTTACAAATGCAATTATCATTTTTTTCTCAGCCCTGGCCTTCTGCCTGTCAATAATGAACAATTAGTGAATGGTAAGGATAGGATAATGGTATTTGTGTAGCCAGCTATGTATATTTTTGTCATATTTGAATGAAAATATCTATATCTCCTTTATTTATCATTTGATTTTGATAAAATTTTAAATGGAGTCAGATTTTTCTTTTTTAGAAGCCCTCATACTGTGAGGACCTAAACTGTAGTTTAGTTAGCTTATACCTTAATTCGGCACTGCAAACTTCCTCTCTTTATTTTCCTTAACCAGCTTCTCCTGCTGGTCTTCATCAGCAATTTAGTGTTTATAAATCCTTGGGCCTACGTTCAGGTGTGACTTAGAAGGTTAATTGCCTGTTTAGGACCATCTTTATCCCTTCTGGGCTTGTGTGGGGTAAACACTCTATCACAGATGTCAGTGTTCAGTTCAGGAGCTAGACCATCAGTTTAGCTAAGTTTTTATATTAGAATGATTGGCTGAAGTACAAGTAGACTATGCTATTTGTTTGGTTTTTAAAGGTATGAGTTTTAACCAGTCACCATCTCTTTAATATAGTTATTTCTATCTGTTGTTGGCTTGGAGAATATAGTCTTTATCTTCATTTATTGCAGTTGTGTTTAACTATCTACTAGTTCTGTTTTAACTATCAGTTCCTTGGCATGCAATATTACAAATAGGATATAGAAAGATAATTTTTCAAATGTGGGTTCCTAAATTGTGATCCTAAGAATTGCACATCTATAACCTCAACTTTTGGGGAGTAAATTGCTGGGCAATATTGTGCTTGTGCCTGAAATAACCTGAGTTATGCATAAAAACTTGGATTTGGCATGCCATTCTGGTGTGCATTGTTTAGGTGCATTTGAAAATGTAGCTTAGCATCTTACTGCCTCTCTATATATCCCTTTCCACTGGGTGGCAAAGCTCGCCTAATCTTGTGTAAATATTTGTTTTTACAATTCATAGAGTATTAAGATTTTAAATGTTTTTCAAACAATTTCCTATTTATCTGTTGCACTTTGGGCAAATAAGAAATGTATCTTCTTTGGGCAGTGATTTATTGAAAATAAAGGAGCATAGCCACTCTGTCTAGTTTCCCTAAAAGAAAGCCAGGCATCAAAATTGTTACTAACAATCAAAGATGTACTCACCATTACAAATCCTTTATCGTCTAATAATTAAGAAAGTAATTAAGGGTCCAGATCCTGGAGCCTTTTGCATCCCATTGATGAGAAAAAATTACCAAGTCAGGCCTTAAACTAGTTTGGCATGATTTCTTTTTGACAAATCCATGTTCCATACTATTTACCTTAACTTTCTGTTGAGGCTCACAGATTATTTATTGGTGGGAGTGCTGAAATCACAGAATATGGTTGGAATGATGTGTAATTTTTCAAGCCAAGTGTAGATAGGACATTGCACTAGAAACTATTTAACTTTTTAAATGGCAAGTAAAAAATTAGCCAATTAGACAGAAAGACCTTGATCCAGCAAGACACATAAGCACGTGTTTAACTCGGAGATCAATGGGCCAGCTCATGGGCCCAAATCTGCAAATTACTGACTACTTTGGCTCCGATCCAGCAAAGCAGTTAAGCATGTGCTTAATATTAAGCACATATGTATCCCACTGAACATTTAAATCAATGGGACAAGTCATATACCCAGTTTATCATGTGCTCAAATACTTTTCTGGATCAGGACCGAAGTGATCTAAAAGCATCTTAGAACAGGACATTAGGTTTTTGCAAATGAATTTTATTAAAATAAATGTGTAACATTCCAATAACTTCCAGCAAAGTTACCGTACAAATTTAAAATTCAAAATGTTATGCTAATGAATAGGATTGGCTGCCAGTATTCTTTGGCGGTAAGGAAATGTCCAAGGTTTCTTTACACATGGGTATTGTGCAAGTATTGTTTATTGTATTCATAAAATTATAATGTTCTATGACGATTCAGTGGCTGTAACAAACTCTACAGAGCAGTTCAGTGACAAACTACTAATGGAATCTATCCATCAGCAATACAGTATACTGTCAACCTTTCTTAGTGAGTCCCAGCAGGATTATTAAACCTCACAATGACAGTGAAGACTGCTCATGAATTTCTGGGAGGCTTGTTATCTGATAACATATTTGTGGGGCTTTACTGTTTGCTTCAATAATTCCACTGACAAGGTCCAGTCTGGGAGGATGACTGAGCAAACTTAGTGGAATGATGATTGTTGTTCTCATATCCACTAGTTTTCTGGAATCCACTCCTGAAAACTCATCACAGCAGATTTCTTAATTAACATTTGATTTGTTATTTAAGCAGTCTCAATAGTTTTTTTTTCTAAAGCATTCATCTATATTTTCCCCTCAACCATAATCTTTTTCAGCCTAATGGTAAGACTGCACGCTACAGCAATTACTGTCTTACCTACTTCATGACAGCTTGGCAGACTTAATAAATCTTCCGAGAACAGTTATTTTTTAAAGTATACACAGCTAAATTCGAAACATATTTAAGATGCTTCAGAATTGAAAAAGAAAACAAACCCTGCATTCTCTGTAATAAGGCACAGAATGGAACAATGAGCTGCAACATTCAAACCACTTTAAAGAATGTTGGGTCTACACCTTTCTACTTTTTCTTAGAAAGGACCCAAATTCGGAACAGTGACGTGCTGAAGGGAACAAGTGACAGCTCCTCTGCCTTGTTTCCACAAAAGCCTTCTCCAAGTGTCCTGTGGGACTGGGGCTGTAAGAGACAAGAAAGGGTAGGACACAAGGGAAAAAAGTTCTCTGTTACGTCACCCACCCACACCCAAGTAACCTCACAAGGATTTCGACTTGTAAAATAATGTAGACTTGGAACTTATTATCCTCTGATCAGTGGAAACCCCCTGAAGGGAGACTGGAGCAATGGATTAGTGGAGACAAGAAGGCTCCCTAAACTGCTATGCCGTGCTGCCATGGAAGGAGATTAGTGAGCCAGGCAGCAGGGCCACCCAGAGGATTCAGGGGGCCTGGAGCAAAGCAATTTGGGGGCCCCTTCCATAAAAAAAAAGTTACAATACTATAGAATACTATATTCTCGTGAGGGCCCCTGCAGGGCCCAGGACCTGGTGCAAATTGCCCCACTTGCCACCCCGCCCTGGGCAGCCTGCCAGGCAGAGATTAGCATGGTTCTCAGGGGCATGTGCTAGGGCTGGTCTACACTAGGGGAGGGGATCAATCTAAGATACGCAACTTCAGCTACGTGAATAACGTAGCTGAAGTCGAAGTATCTTAGATCAAATTACCTCCTGTCCTCACGGCACAGGATCAACGTCCGCGGCTCCCCCTGTTGACTCCGCTACCGCCGCTCGCTCCGGTGGAGTTCTGGAGTCGACAGGAGCACGTTCAGGGATCGATATATCACATCTAGATGAGACACGATATATCAATCCCCGAGAAATCGATTACTACCCGCCAATATGGTGGGTAGTGAAGATGTAGCCCTAGTCTAATGGTTTGAACACACTGTTTCACAGGGCACTGGACTCCTGAACAAAAGATTAGGTTTAAAAGCCCATGAGCTGAAACTTAGCAAGATACTCATCCCCTTTGTGAGTTTTCCCATCATGTAGGAGATGATCTAGCCCATTATTTGTAGGTGCTTTCAGAATGATTGTTCTTTCAATTTTCTTTTTAATTTTCACTGCAGTGAACCTGTTTTTACTAGGGAAATCTCGTTAAATATCCTTTTAATTTATGACAAATTAGCCAGACACAGCACAAACATACACAAAAAAAATGAACACATACTGGTTGAGAAGAGAAAATAACCTCTCAATGAAGAAAACCTGACATACTTCCAACAACAGCTCTGAAAAGATCAGTGGAAACATACTTAGTAAAAAGAGCAGTTATATTATGCTCCACATATGCACTGCAGGCAGAAAAATTGTACACAATGGGGAAATCAATAGAACTGATTGGCCATCTAAAATGGATGCTGAACAGAATCATCAGGAATGCTTACAAACCAAATAACAGCCTGAAGAAAATAAGGAAGTGATTGACACAGCGTGTATTTGGAAACAGTGAAGAACTCAAAAGAATAGTGAAAGAGACTGACATCAGAACATTGTCCTAAAAATGGCAAAACTTTCAGACATCCTCAGCATGGCCTGAAGAGAGACTCCTGCCTGAACAGAAAGGAATCAAATTGGTAGCTTTCAATACTATAATACATTTATATGAAAATTTACCACTTCTCTGGACAAGAATTGATAAATCAGCTTGTACATAAAAGATTTTTCTACTCACTTTGCTAATGTGTATCTCGAAATACAGGCCGTGTTCTTGGTAGCGTGGTTATTGTTATGCTGGGGGTTGGTGAAATCTCCTTTAAGCTGATGGCCAGAACTGCTGTCCTTCATTCTGAATCTATGTAAAAAAACCAATTACACTCTCCATTATAGTCTAGATAGCTGAAACAATAGGAGCAACTTCCCAAAACACAATCCATGCAGGACCATTAAGGAATCTGAGTTATGTGGATGGAAGATTTTCCTGGGGGTCTGAATGCAAAAAGCATGAGGCTGGGTATTGTTTGCAGGAGGTGCGAGTGTGTGAGAGTAGCATCAGAAAACACTGCAGAAGCACACGGAGAAGGCAGCAAGAGAAAAACAAAGATAGCAAGAAAAACACCTGTGGTGTGAACCCTTAGAAAAAGCTAAGAGAGAGAAAGCTTTTTGGTAAAATGTTGGCTGAAAGAAGCTTGGAATTACAAGCAAAGGAACTGTCACCTGTTTGAGTCTTAGTGCATCCAGAAAAACAGAACTATGTGTACATTCTCTGTAAATAAAAAAGATTGCATCAAAGAAATACCGGACTCCCAACATCAATATTTTTTCCTAGCAGAAACAATCTGTAAGCCCTCAAATGTTGGCTAACTGCTCAGGCAAAAGGGGTAATGTTAATGTTCCATCAAATGCATGGGTAGCAGATGTACAGCAAAAATCCTCTCTGTGAGTAAGTAGGCATCCCCTGTATTTATTGAGAGAAAGAGTGTCAAGACAGAGAAGTAAGAATACATGAGCCCTTATCCTGATTCTGACACTTACTCCTTCTTTGGTATTGCAGGTTATTTATCCTCATTGTCTCAGTTTTGCCGTAAGCAAGATGGTGACATTGTTATTAGCACTAAGTGTTCATGTTTTTTGATCCTACTTGTTTGTGTACAGCGGAACAAAGTGCATATGCATTTTTGTTGAGCCAAGGAGCCAAAATTCATTTGTACTTATCTTTCAAGGAAATTGAATGGTAAAAGTCAGTAAAGAAACAAGTAACATACTGATAAAATGTATAATCAGATACAGGCAGGATAGCAAGAATAACTACATTGATCTCCATCAAGAGTGAGTGTTAATTACTAGACTAAGGGTCAAATTTTCAAAAGCACACAAGTGGCTTAGCCTCCTAAGTCCCATTTTTAAATGTTACTTAAGCACTTTTGAAAATTCTGCTAGGCAGCTATCTGCATGTTTAATCACTGAAATACCTTTAAAAAAATCAAATATCGGGGGTAACTGTGTTAGTCTGTATCCACAAAAACAACAAGGAGTCCAGTGGCACCTTAAAGACTAACAGATTTATTTGGACATAAGCCCCAAATAAATCTGTTAGTCTTTAAGGTGCCACAGGACTCCTTGTTTTTTTTTAAAAATCAGCCCTTTGTGCCTCAGTGCCTTACTCCCATTGGTTGCAAAGACTAGATGCTTTTGAAAATCCAACTACATTCTTATCTGCATCTTAGGAACCTAAATATCTGGTCCTAAAGACTATATTTTAAAGGTGCTTAGGCATTGATGCACTCAACACGGCAACACCTAATTCATTAAGGAGACTAACTCATCTTTTAAAATGGGATTTAAGATCCAAAATCCCTCTCCTAATTTCCTAAATGTCTTTTGAAAGTAAGTTAGGCATTGCAACACTGAGCACAACAATGCCCAAGTACCTTTAAAAATCTGGGCCTATGTGCCTCTGTCATTTAGTCCTTTCTGAAAATTTTATTCTAAGCCTGAATACAGATTTTCTTTAATTGATTTTAATATTTAGCAACAGAGGTGATTACCTTGCTGACAGATGTGGCAGGTATATATACTGTATTCATGTTTGAAACTGTCAGTAGTTGAATAGCTATAGATAAGAGGTTTCTTAAAATGAAGAAAAATTGCAAGTATGTCTAGATATTTTTTTCAGACTTCAAACTTTATGAGGAAACTTGCTTTTCAAGTAATTAATCTTTTGGTGATTTAGTTATTGATTTTCATAAAGAAACAGACATAGAAAAGTACAAAAAGATGAATGACTTACAGCTTCTATATATTTCCAAATATTGCACACTTCATGGGCTCTCAAATTAATTCTGTTTAGATCAAAAACTAAATATAAGTCAACACTGTAATACTGTTGCAAAATAAAGCAAGCTGTTCAGGGATATATTAGCAGGAGTATTGTAAGCAAGACACAAGAAGTAATTCTTCCACTCTACTCAGCACTGATAAGTACTGTGTCCAGTTCTGGGCACCACACTTCAGGAAAGATGTGGACAAATTGGAGGAAGTCAGAGGAGAGCTACAAAAATGATTAAAGGTCTGGAAATAATGACCTACAAGGAAAGACTGGAGAAAATTGGGTTTGTTTAGTCTGGAGAAGAAAAGAAAACAGTCTTCAAGCTGTAAAAGGATGTCATAAAGAGGATGGTGATAAATTGTTCTCCTTATCCACTGAACACAGGAAAAGAAGTAATGGGTTTTAAATTGTAGCAAGGGAGATTTAGGTTAGACATTAGGAAAAGCTTTCTAAGTATAAGAGTAGTTAAGCATTGAAACAAATTACCTAGGGAGTTTGTGGAATTTCTGCCACTGGAGTTTTTTATGCACAAGTTAGATAAATACCTGTCAGGGATAGTCTAGATCAGGGGTCAGCAACCTTTCAGAAGTGGTGTGCTGAGTCTTCATTTATTCACTCTGATTTAAGGTTTTGCGTGCAAGTAATACATTTTAATATTTTTAGAAGGTCTCCTTCTCTAAGTCTATAATATATAACTAAACTATTGTTGTATGTAAAGTAAATAAGGCTTTTAAAATGTTTAAGAAGCTTCATTTAAAATTAAATTAAAATGCAGAGCCCCCGACCAGTGTCCAGAACCCAGGCAGCGTGAGTGCCACTGAAAATCAGCTCGTGTGTTGCCTTCGGCACCCGTGCCATAGGTTGCCTACCCCTGGTCTAGATAATACTTAGTCCTGCTTCAGCGCAGGGGACTGAACTAGATGACCTATCAAGGTCCCTTTCCATTCTACATTTCTATGATACTATGATCTTCAACAGAATTATGAAAATATGTCAATTTGTCAAACCTGCAAGATCAGACAATACAAAATTAGACAATACTACATAGACATAGCGTGCTAGGGTGGAGGTAACAGTAGTAGAACTGGAACAGACACATGAATAGGGAGAGATGAGAAGGAGGGGACTATAACTCTTGGCCATTTTGGCAATGTGACTTGTTCCAAAAAATATTTGCTCTCTGCTGAATATTTCAAATAACTGTAAGGGAAATACAACAATTAAGTGACCAAAGACAGTTTGCATCAACCTTGTGAAGTTGGTTATCATAGGTTAGTCTCTCAGCAGTGGTAAAGGGCGAAGGAAACTCCAATTTACTCTGTACTTTGGAGTTCCAGCGTCAGTCTCTGAACTTAAGGGAGCAGGTTTGCTCATCAAACTCCTCAATGACTATTTCCTCCCTCTCTAGTAAGACAAAATATCTGTCTCTGACTCTCTGGAACAGAGCAAGAGTACAAATAGGCTGAAAAACCTCCCATATTCTTGGGATCCTATTCCTCCTCAAAACAAAGAGAAGGAAAAGCAAGATGCAGTGAACAAACACCTCTGGATCCCTTTTCTTTCTCAGAGCAGAGAGAAAAGTAAAGCCTTTAACCAGGCAGTAAATTTACACTGCCTCACAACAAAAATGGAAATAGAAATAGATTGGACCCATCTCAGCATGAAATCAAATATTCCCAAGGGACATCAACTTGTAGCTTAGAGTTTAGGATGTTTATGGACTAGTGTTGCTATTGACTTGATTGTTTATGGCACTGTTTGTGCCAAATGTTCCTCTCCATCACACTGGGACAACCTAGTGTAACCCGACAACCTACGTCAGTGATGTACCTCAGAGTAGAATTTGGCTTTGTTTTGTTGTGTATTTGTTTCCAGAGGAAGCTCTTAGAAATTAATTTAGTAGCATTACTTCTGTGAGGTGCGGCCCATCTGCTGTCCAGTCACTAAATTGTTCCATCCTCCTTACAGTTAGCTAACACTCTTTTTTATGTGGGCCAGGCTGGCTCGTAGGAGGCTAATAGGTTCCAGCTGTTTCCTGGTCCTGCTAGTTATCTTTCACATCTTCACAGAGAACCATGGCCTGAAACTTTGATCATTCTGCCTGCTTCTGGGACTCTGGAAGGTTGCAACAGGGGGACAACATAAGAGCAAGAGAAAGGAAAACAATAACATTTGAAATTCATATATCATTTATTTTTTTCCTAAGAGACTTCTCTGCATGACTGATGGCATCTGCTCTCAAAAATGGTTGCACAACACCATCTCTAATCTCTCTTTGTACAGAGCAGGGATTTCTCATTTTATATATTGAGACCGAGCCTTCTCCCTCTGAAATGAAGTTTTGGCTTGATCATGCTATGGTATAAATCTATATTGTCACATATGTTCTTAATTTAAATGATAGAAAATGGGCATTTTATTATCCAAGATGAGAACACTAGGCCTGGGATTTAATGTCCTATAAGTAGCTTTAACTACTGTAATGTAATGAACATAAACATTGCGAATGCTAATACAGTAGAAGATGACATGATTCTTACCAATTTGCATTTCCATCATAAGAATAATATATATTGTTCCATTACTTTAATTATTTTAAGGGAAGTTGTTTGCAGGTGTGGTTTAATGTTGAATTTTTTATTTAGATCAGTCTTGCAAAACTGTCAAGAAAATTTACTAACATAGACATAAAATCTATTAGCCCATCTTTATTCTTTACAGTGGTGGGAATGATAGAACTAAGATATTTTAATCACCTGTCAAACACAATTTACCCAGAGTGAGTGATGAGTGGAATTAGTAAAAGATGATTTAGACAAACACGTTCACTTTAAAGTCAAGGTGGGCTCCAGCTATAAAATTTCAGATCCAGATTTCAAACACCCCACACTTTTGGACTCTTTGGATGGTGAACTTTGGTTTGAGTACAGCTTTAAAATTAGTCACCATGACATGCAAAGATCTGGAAAAAAAAAAGTACTAAATTAATCTTAGCTGTGAAATAGATTGGACCCATCTCAGCATGAAATCAAATATTCCCAAGGGACATCAAGCTGTAGCTTAGAGTTTAGGATGTTTATGGACTTGTGTTGCTATTGACTTGATTGTTTATGGCACTGTTTGTGCCAAATGTTCCTCTCCATCACACTGGGACACCCCAGTGTAACCTGACAACCTATGTCAGTGATGTACCTCAGAATAGAATTTGGCTTTGTGTTGTGTATTTGTTTAGGGAAGAAGCTCTTAGAAATGATTTTTTTTTCTGTCCAAGACAACTCCTGTGACTGTTATATGAAGTAAATATAAAAAGATACACACTTTTGGTCATTTTAAAGTTGGTCCCAGAGGCACAGTGGTTAGAGATAGAAGTGACCTCTCAGATCATTCAGTCCATCCTCCTGCCAGTGCAGGAATAAAATCATAGAAATTAGATATGTCACTTTGAGAAAGGATTTCATTGTACTAGACAACATAAGCTGAGAATTGGTAGAGTGGTCACAGATTCTATACAAAGCATAAAACAATCGATACAAAAATTGATATTAAAATACATTTCATTTCTGCCCTTTTTACACAAAGAAATTCAAATCAATACAACAGAACCTACTTAACAGAATACCTGGTAAGATTAAATATTGCATTTGCCAAACCAAACATTTGCAGACGTGTAGCTTATCAAAAGTCTCCTTTGTTCAATATCTTTGTATTAATTCTAGACATAATGAAATATTAGTGGAAGGCAGAAGAAACAAGGCAAGATATTTCTCTTTGAATTATTATGAAAATTGCAACCCTAATTACACAAAGAGCCAAGAATTCTTCTCAGAGATAAAACAGTTCCAGACTGGGTCTATTCAGCTTCAAAACAGAGAGCCTGTTTTAATCAGTTTCTTTGAATTTTAAATGCTTTAGTATTAATACCTCTTCAGTCCAAATAAAATGCCTCCCTGAGTGTCCCGATGTCAACTTTCTAATGACAGTTTGACAGCATAGCTTGGAGACCAGAAGCTGAAGGACTACTCAAGGAGCTCAGCTACAATGGCTGATCTTAATGCAGTATCTGGCTGCAAGCAGACACTGGACTTTGACATAGTGACACAGCCACAGAAAAGCAGGCAACTGCCAGGACTATAAGAAATACTGTGAAGGTGAAGATCTGGCTAGGCATGTCACAGTAGACTCAGACTGTGAAAGGCAAAAAACAGATAGTTAGTAATCATAAAAACAAAGGGGCTGATTTTCAAACCTGGCCCCCATTTTTGTGGACATATTTTTGCTCCCACAATGAATTGCCAGGAAAACTGTAGGTGCAACATTTTGAGTCTAATTCACTGAAGGTACAACAGCATATTCACAAAAAACAGAGAACTTTTTGAGAGTCAGGCACTTTCTCAACAACTACCATAGAAATTATGTTACCGAGTCCAAATCTTCATTGTATCAACTGCACATGTAAAGGGAAAACGAAAAGGAAAGTGTCTGATATGGAAAAAGTCTGCTTAGCAAATTACAATAAATGATAAATAAATGATACCACGTGTCTCAAAACCCTTAGAACGTATGCTGTAAAGTAAGTGGGATATTTTTAAAGTATCTAAAAATCACCTTTTTCATTATTATTAGAGCAATGGTTGATAAACTGAATCAATATTTTAGATATTTCCATTAAAGTTACCCCTTCTTTTGAATTATTTCTAAGAGATCAAGTACCTCAAGCAAAGTTTCTGCCATGTGACTATGAGAAAGAAATCACAGAATGAGTTATTTTCCTCAAACACTGAACAGGGATTATTTAGAATAAGGAACTTTTGTTATGGCAGAAGTCACCAAATAGTGCTGTTACACATAGTCTTCTATTTTTAGTGGGAGACCAAGTTTTTAGTCTTTGGAGAAATTCTAGTTTTGTTAGTTTTGCTAGTGTGGGTTCTTTGTGAGGAGTTGTGGAAAACAGGAGATAATTTTGCTTTTTGACTTAATCTGCCTAAATAGAATAAATTTTTGAGATAGTGTTGCTCTCTGAGAATCAGGCACTGGTGTTGGACTGAGATAACTGAAAGAAAAGATTGCCTCATGCCATTTGTAATTATCTCTTTCCAGGACTGGTATATATGTGTAAATAAAACAAGTTACAATGACCGTATACAATTGTGTCACAGATTTCTCTACCAATGAGAAGCTGTCCTATAGGGTACCATGTCATCTACCACTCAGAGCAATACTAGTCTGTGTCTCTGTGCTTCACTGTAGAACTTCTGGCTAGAACTTTGCCCTGTCCCTCTCCTGTCTGCTTTGTGTCACAGATTTAAAGTAATAGTTCACATAAACATACAGTTTCTGCTTCAGTAAAAATCAAATTGTTGCTATCAACTCTGCACACCTTGGCAGTTTTAATTCACATGGATTGACTGTTCTTAAGCTTCACTTTCTGTTTACATTCAAAGTGAGACTTGAAATATGTTTTATCCAAGTATGGTTCAAAAGCAGGTGTAATTGCCAAGTGCCAATCAAAACCACAAATCCTTCATTGAAACTACACTCATCCATCCTCAGCCGGAAAGGAAAGAATATTCCTGGCATCCCCTGACAGGAGGGGCGTGGAAAAAAAATTGAGTTTGAAACCTCCCCCTCATCCCAATCCTACTGGCCCAGGACTTCCCACATTCCTTTAAACCCCTCTCACAACCAGCATCTTCAGGGGCATTTAGCTGACCACCTCTTTCCTCTCAACTTTTCAGGGCTCAGTCAGAAGACCCCTGTCTCTTTCATAGAATCATATAATTATAGAACTGGAAGGAACCTCGAGAAGTCATCTAGTCCAGTCCCCTTCCTGAAAACTGTTTATTTAATATGCTCTTAAAAATCTCCAGTGATGGATATTCCACAACTACCCTAAAGAATTTATTCCAGTGCTTAACCACCCTGAAAGTTAGAAAGTTTTTCTTAATGTCCAATGCAGTTTGGTTGATGTCCAGTGAATGAGGTAGGGATTCACTCATTGAACATTATGGTTTGTAAGTAAATGTTGAATTGATGCCTTATTCTCTCTGCACTGTTCAAACCTGTGGATGAGATAGTGGAAATAACAGCATCAACCATGTACTATACCATAATGCATACACATAAGGGAGCAGAGTAAAGATTGTATTTATATCCTTTCCTTTGGCATTTCTGACTTTCAAATGCTTCACATTGTAATCTTAATATTCCTTTAATATAGTTTCTTGTCTTGAATCAAATTTGGCATGGAATAGAACCACAGTCACACTCAGACTGGTTCAGAACCACAGTTGTCAACTATATTGTTGGGGAATATGTCTTATACCCATAACATTATCAATTATCAGCTCTTCTACTTTCCTCATGTAATGTTTTAGAAGTACCTATTGTCTCATAGTATACTGCTCTGTTAATTCTGTGGTTTTGATAGGCATTCATATAGATTCATACCTAAAAGGTTCTTGAGTACAATAGTTCTGGATTATTATTTATAAATTAGGACTTTTTAATGTCAAGTATCAGAGGGTAGCCGTGTTAGTCTGGTTCTGTAAAAGCAGCAAAGAATCCTGTGGCACCTTATAGACTAACAGACGTTTTGGAGCATGAGCTTTCGTGGGTGAATACCCACTTCCTCAGATGCATGTAATGGAAATATCCAGGGGCAGGTATATATATGTGTGCTAGCAAGCAAGCTAGAGATAACGAGGCTGAGGTTGTAGTTTCCTCAGGAAATCAGTGGTGTCACGGAGATAGCTGGGAGTGCTGGTGGCATAGGGTCTGAGTAGAGAGTAGAGAGTCCATATATCCAGACGCTACATTGATGACATCTTCATCATCTGGACCCATGGGAAGGAGACTCTGGAAAAATTCCACCATGATTTCAACAGCTTCCACCCCACCATCAACCTCAGCCTGGACCAATCTACACGGGAGGTCCATTTTCTTGACACCACGGTGCAAATAAGTGATGGTCACATTAACACCACCCTATATCGAAAACCCACCGACCGCTATGCCTACCTTCATGCCTCCAGCTTCCATCCCGGCACATCACACGATCCATTGTCTACAGCCAAGCACTGAGGTACAACCGCATCTGCTCTAACCCCACAGACAGAGACCAACACCTACAAAATCTCCACCAAGCATTCTCAAAACTACAATACCCGCATGAGGAAATAAGGAAACAGATCAACAGAGCCAGACATGTACCCAGAAGCCTCCTACTGCAAGACAAACCCAAGAGAGAAACCAACAGGACTCCACTGGCCATCACATACAGCCCCCAGCTAAAACCCCTCCAACGCATCATCAAGGATCTACAACCCATCCTGGACAATGATTCCACACTTTCACAGGCCTTGGGTGGCAGGCCAATCCTTGCCCACAGACAACCTGCCAACCTGAAACATATTCTCACCAGTAACTGCACACCACACCATAATAACTCTAGCTCAGGAACCAATCCATGCAACAAACCTCGATGCCAACTCTGCCCACATATCTACACCAGCGACACCATCACAGGACCTAACCAGATCAGCCACACCATCACTGGTTCATTCACCTGCACATCCACCAATGTAATATACGCCATCATATGCCAGCAATGCCCCTCTGCTATGTACATCGGCCAAACTGGACAGTCTCTACGGAAAAGGATAAATGGACACAAATCAGACATTAGGAATGGCAATATACAAAAACCTGTAGGAGAGCACTTCAACCTCCCTGGCCACACTATAGCAGACCTTAAGGTGGCCATCCTGCAGCAAAAAAACTTCAGGACCAGACTTCAAAGAGAAACTGCTGAGCTTCAGTTCATCTGCAAATTTGACACCATCAGCTCAGGATTGAACAAAGACTGTGAATGGCTTGCCAATTACAGAACCAGTTTCTCCTCTCTTGGTTTTCACACCTCATCTGCTAGAACAGGGCCTCATCCTCCCTGATTGAACTGAACTCGTTATCTCTAGCTTGCTTGCTAGCACACATATATATACCTGCCCCTGGATATTTCCATTACATGCATCTGAGGAAGTGGGTATTCACCCACGAAAGCTCATGCTCCAAAACGTCTGTTAGTCTATAAGGTGCCACAGGATTCTTTGCGACTTTTTAATGGTCACTCAAGTTGTTTACTTAGTTTAGAAAAGCCTTAAAAGAGTAGACTATCTGACAACCATATATACTAGGGTTGGAATTTTCCTCTAACGCCAATATAAATCAACAATAACTCCAGATATCAGTGGAGAAACCCCATGGCACAATTACTGTGATATCCCTAGAGGGCTCTTAGGAAAAAGGAATAGAATATAATCTTCAATAGCATTGGCAGTCTGAGCCTTCTGATGTTAGATAAGTCCTTGATATACTTGTCCTTTCAGGCTGTCATTGGGTAGTGTATCTTTTCTATCTGCTGTTGAACCTTTTGAATCTTATTTATCTTCATTTTGCCATCACATAAATCTCTATCAATCTTGTGATGACATTTTAAAACCCTTTTAAATGTTTCCTTGAATTGATTTCACTGTTGCAAGACTTCACACCTGACCTCGCTTTGGTTCTTGTAGAACTCAATTTTGTATCAGCTAGAATTTTTTCTTCACAGAACTTATTACTCAGGACAGCTAAGTTTAGGTACATTTCTATGTGTGGAACTGTTACTGAAGCTGCTATCAATCTAGCATATACCCACCCTGACAATGGAAATACAGAATTCCCAAGTGGAGATGACGCATCACTACAAGAAACAGTGGTGAAGCTCTTAGTTGGAGAATTTTTTCTCAGCTTTGTCAACAGAGGATACTGACTAATCTTCCTTTTTTTTAATGTCTGCTTTCTATAATTAGTCTAACAAAAGATTTTCACACACATACACACAGGTTTCAGAGTGGTAGCCATGTTAGTCTGTATCAGCAAAAACAATGAGCAGTAAGGTGGCAAAAGGACTCCTTATTGTTTTTACACACACACACACACACACACACACACACACACACACACACACACACACACACACACACACACACACACACACACACACACACACACACAGAGTCTTGAGCAACATGTATTAATAAGAGCAGCAGAAATGGATGGATGTAAAAAAAGACATAAACCAATGTTATAGGAAAGGGTCACAATGAGCTTTACCCATGTGGCAGACAATTCCATTGTGTCAGAGGAGTGCTGTGGTTAACCATGATCCTTTTCCCAGATTTTATTTTTTACATATCCTCAACCATTAAGCATCTTGGAGATAAAGACTGGGATTATGAATTCAACACAGTATTCTATGCCGTGCTGGACCAAGTCTTTACCATCGTATCTTATCAACTTGAGAACTGGAATACTGCTTTGTTAAACAGTAGTATCATTTAATCCTAGGAAAAGCTTGTAGAATTTGTTCAATTACATTACACAGAAAACAATTCCTTTGGGAGCATTTAAGGAGTATCTTAGAAAAAAAGCAGAAGAGTATGATGTTTATCTATAAATGATGTAAAAAAATAAAATACAGCAGCCCTCTGATGAATTTTATGGCATAAGAACAGGTAATTAAACGGTAAATGCTGATCTTGCTAATGGTTATAAGTGGATTATTGGAAATAAATTGTACTTAAATGCCTTCAGAATTCAATACACATAATCAGAAACTGGCAAATGTACATCAGTCTAAACTAGCGTATTGCGCAGTTAGTAGAAAGAGAGGGGGGGTAAATCCCAGGGAATTAATATACTTTGCAAGTGTAAATAGACTAAAGGGTAAGCTGAAAATACATTTTACCTATTGTTTACCCTGTGCTAGGGTCTAATGTGATTTCAAAACAGCCTTTAATTCTATTAATTTCTGGATGATCTTGTCTAAGGACTCAATCCTTCTCCCTGTGAAGTCCATTTACTGACATGGAGGCAGGAAGAGGTCATAAGAGTGCAGTGAGTGTATAGTAAAGGTTGGAAAGGGAAAAATGTTTAATAAAAAATAGTGAAATTCAAGGATAGTATAGGCAAGGACTCAAATGATAAAAGACCACTGACAATGAGTTCAGTATGAGATTCAGATGGAAATCCACGAAATTTGTATTAAAATAATTAGCTTCCTATAGGGGGAAGAAAAACAAGTATGCTTTTCAGCGGTCTCCCGTAATAGACAGAAGTTACCATATACATTTTATATTATTTCTAATATTTACATCCCATTGCTGAATTGATATGCTGAAAGACTCCATATATTCAACATTTGATATCAAGGATTATTCTGGGAAGATGTTGGCAGATCCCTCTTTGGTTTATTTTAGAGGTATGAATCCCATTCATCAGAACAGCTTTTCAAATGAATGGCTTGTAGCCTCCTCGTGAATAGTGTACTTGTGGTTTATGTAAATCACTCATTCTTTGCCTGTTCAGCTTCACATCCTCTCAGGGACGGCTTCAGTCCATGTCTGGCAACCTAAATATAATAATAGTAGTCCTGTTAGTAACAGTAAGAGTGCCTGTGAAGTGCAGGTAATGGGAGATTCAACACATAGCATTATTTAGCATTAGCATTATTTAGGAAAGAAAATGTGTGTGTTGATTTGAACCCAGATTGGAGGAGAATTACTTTAGAAAATTGCACAGTACAAACAATCTTAAAGCAATAGATTGGCAGCTTATAATTATTGAAAAGCTCCTGGCCATTAGCCCTAGCATAGAAGAGACCAGTTACTTTCCGAGGAAAAAATTCAGATGAAAACTTCATTTCCTGAAGATGTGTAAGAGTTATAAACAGCTGGGGCGTGGTATCACAATTTTCTTTTATTTCAACACATTTGAAATAAAAGTCCAGATAATTTCCTGATTCACATCTAAAAAAGTCCAATCACTCAGATGTGTGCCAGCAGCTTAAATGTGGATGCAAAATTACATGCGCAAATTTTACATTTCAAATTCCTCCTGCAAATGTAGTGATGAAAAAGTGACCCTATATGTTATAATACAGAAAAAATGTGCAATCTTACATAAATTGCCGATCAGAATATATCAACTAAGCAAATTCTAATAAATGATTTAACTTACTATTCTGATTAAATAGAATCCTTTCGGACTCTATTTTTTATGTTAACAATCAAGATAAAATTGTGACCTACTATTTGCACATAAAAGCAGCAAAGAATCCTGTGGCACCTTATAAACTAACAGACGTTTTGGAGCATGAGCTTTTGTGGGTGAATACCCACTTCGTCAGATGCATGTAGTGGAAATTTCCAGGGGCAGGTATATATATGTGTGCTAGCAAGCAAGCTAGAGATAATGAGGTCAGTTCAATCAGGGAGGATGAGGCCCTGTTCTAGCAGTTGAGGTGTGAAAATCAAGGGAGGAGAAACTGGTTTCGTAGTTGGCAAGCCATTCACAGTCTTTGTTTAATCCTGAGCTGATGGTGTCAAATTTGCAGATGAACTAATGCTCAGCAGTTTCTCTTTGAAGTCTGGTCCTGAAGTTTTTTTGCTGCAGGATGGCCACCTTAAGGTCTGCTATAGTGTGGCCAGGGAGGTTGAAGTGTTCTCCTACAGGTTTTTGTATATTGCCATTCCTAATATCTGATTTGTGTCCATTTATCCTTTTCCATAGAGACTGTCCAGTTTGGCCGATGTACATAGCAGAGGGGCATTGCTGGCGTATGATGGCGTAGATTACATTGGCGGACATGCAGGTGAATGAACTGGTGATGGTGTGGCTGATCTGGTTAGGTTCTGTGATGGTGTCGCTGGTGTAGATATGTGGGCAGAGTTGGCATCGAGGTTTGTTGCATGGATTGGTTCCTGAGCTACAGTTACTATGGTGCGGTGTGCAGTTGCTGGTGAGAATATGTTTCAGGTTGGCAGGTTGTCTGTGGGCGAGGACTGGCCTGCCACCCAAGGCCTGTGAAAGTGTGGGATCATTGTCCAGGATGGGTTGTAGATCCCTGGTGATGCGTTGGAGGGGTTTTAGCTGGGGACTGTATGTGATGGCCAGTGGAGTCTAGGAAGTGGACCTCCCGTGTAGATTGGTCCAGGCTGAGGTTGATGGTGGGGTGGAAGCTGTTAAAATTGTGGTGGAATTTTTCCAGACTCTCCTTCCCATGGGTCCAAACCTGGAAATCCTGGACACCCCATCATCTCGGGCATTGGCACTCTCACTGAAGGACTGTCTGGATATGTGGACGCTTGTCATGGTATAAATCCCTACTCTGAACCTTAGCGTCCAAAAGATGGAGTACCAGCATGAATCCCCCTAAGCTTAATTACCAGCTTAGATCTTGTAGTGCTGCCACCAACCAGGACTTGCAGTGCCTGGTAAACTCTGGTCCCCCCAAAACCTTCTCAGAGGACCCCAAGACCCAAACCCCCTTAATCTTACACAAGGAAAGTAAACCCTTTCCTCCACCATTGCCTCTCCCAAGCTTTCCCTCCCTGGGTTACTCTGGAAGATCACTGTGATTCAAACTCCTTGAATCTAAAAACAGAGAGGAGTGCACCTTGCCCCTCCTCTTTCCCCCTCCCCAAGAGGTAATACAGATTCAAGCTCCGTGAATCTAAAACAAAGAGATTCCACCTTCCCCCCTCCCTTCTCTCTCCCTGTCTCCCACCAATTCCCTGGTGAGTACAGACTCAATTCCCTAGAGCCTCAACAAGGGGAAAAAATCAATCAGGTCTTAGAAAGAAAACTTTTAATAAAAAGAAAGAAAAAAAGTAAAAATTGTCTCTGTAATTTAGATGGTAAATGCTACAGGGTCTTTCAGCTTATAGACACTAGAGAGGAGCCTTCCCTCCAGCACAAATACACATTAAAAGAATTCCAGCAAAATATACATTTGCAAATAAAGAAAATAATCAAAAAGACTTACCCGCCTTTGTACTTATACTCACTATTTGAATAGAAAATTAGAGAGCCTGTAGGTACGTCTGGTTACTCTCAGAATCCAGAGAGATCAACAGACAAAGAAAACACACAAACAAAGACTTCCTTCCACCGAGATTTGAAAGTATCTTATCTTCTGATTGGTCCTCTGGTCGGGTGGTCCAGGTTCACTGCTTGTAACCCTTTACAGGTAAAAGAGACATTAACCCTTAACTGTCTGTTTATGACAACTCTCTACTCAGACCCTATGCCACCAGCACTCTCAGTTATCTCTGTGACACCACTGATTTCCTGAGGAAACTACAATGCATTGGTGACCTTCCAGAAAACACCATCCTAGCCACCATGGATGTAGAGGCTCTCTACACAAACATCCCACACACAGATGGAATACAAGCTGTCAGGAACAGTATCCCTGATGATGCCACAGCACAACTGGCTGCTGAACTCTGTGCCTTTATCCTCACACACAACTATTTCAAATTTGATGACAATATATATCTCCAGATGAGTGGCACCTCTATAGGCACCTGCATGGCCCCACAATATGCCAATATTGGAACAACGGTTCCTCAGCTCTCGTCCACTCACGCCCCTTCTCTACCTATGCTACATTGATGACATCTTCATCATTTTGACCCATGGGAAGGAGACTCTTGAAAAATTCCACCACGATTTCAACAGCTTCCACCCCACTATCAACCTCAGCCTGGACCAATCTACATGGGAGGTCCACTTCCTAGACACCACGGTGCAAATAAGTGATGGTCACATTAACACCACCCTATACCGAAAACCTACCGAGCGCTATGCCTACCTTCATGCCTCCAGCTTCCATCCCGGGCACATCACATGATCCATCGTCTACAGCCAAGCACGGAGGTACAACTGCATCTGCTCTAACCCCTCAGACAGAGACCAACACCTACAAAATCTCCACCAAGCATTCTCAAAACTACAATACTCACACGAGGAAATAAGGAAACAGATCAACAGAGCCAGACGTGTACCCAGAAGCCTCCTACTGCAAGACAAACCCAAGAAAGAAACCAACAGGACTCCACTGGCCATCACATACAGTCCCCAGCTAAAACCCCTCCAACGCATCATCAGGGATCTACAACCCATCCTGGACAATGATCCCACACTTTCACAGGCCTTGGGTGGCAGGCCAGTCCTCGCCCACAGACAACCTGCCAACCTGAAACATATTCTCACCAGCAACTGTACACCGCACCATAGTAACTGTAGCTCAGGAACCAATCCATGCAACAAACCTCGATGCCAACTCTGCCCACATATCTACACCAGCGACACCATCACAGAACCTAACCAGATCAGCCACACCATCACCGGTTCATTCACCTGCACGTCCACCAATGTAATCTACGCCATCATACGCCAGCAATGCCCCTCTGCTATGTACATCGGCCAAACTGGACAGTCTCTACGGAAAAGGATAAATGGACACAAATCAGATATTAGGAATGGCAATATACAAAAACCTGTAGGAGAACACTTCAACCTCCCTGGCCACACTATAGCAGACCTTAAGGTGGCCATCCTGCAGCAAAAAAACTTCAGGACCAGACTTCAAAGAGAAACTGCTGAGCATTAGTTCATCTGCAAATTTGACACCATCAGCTCAGGATTCAACAAAGACTATGAATGGCTTGCCAACTACAAAACCAGTTTCTCCTCCCTTGATTTTCACACCTCAACTGCTAGAACAGGGCCTCATCCTCCCTGATTGAACTAACCTTGCTTGCTTGCATATATATACCTGCCCCTGGAAATTTCCACTACATGCATCTGACGAAGTGGGTATTCACCCACAAAAGCTCATGCTCCAAAACGCCTGTTAGTTTATAAGGTGCCACAGGATTCTTTGCTGCTTTTACAGATCCAGACTAACACGGCTACCCCTCTGATACTATTCACACAGAGAAGCCCATTTTTAAACAAAAACTGTTACATTAAATTAAAAAATCAAAACTGAATCAGTTGATGCTTATACCTATACTGTGTTCTTACAAACTAAGGTCTGATCCTGCACCCTTTTTTTCAGAAAATTCCTTTTGATTTAAACGAAAACACATCTGAGGAAGTATGGCAGTATTACATTGTATTGCACAATATTACAGATTATGCCCACAAGGATGGATGCCCAAGAGGCATTCAAGTACAAAATTAAACCATTGCGTCCACATATATTGTGAGAGGTACAATTGGTATTTCATTGAAATTATGTTGGTTCCAATTGTTACTAAGATTGAAATGCCTCAGTAATAAATAGCAATACCTTGCATTTCTACAGCATCTTTTATTTGGAAATTTTAAACCCGGTTTAATTAAACCTTCTAGCACTTTGAACAAGAAAGGTAGATATAATTATAAACTGTTATATAATAAAATACATATTAAGGTAAAATTTAATGATACTTTGGGGTTATATATCCTTCATACTTCCTGCCATGCTACCCCTCACATTAAGAAGAGCTCTCCACAAATATCTGCAAATCCATGTCTGCCCTCCTTCAAATCCCTCCTTAAAACTCCTCATCTATGATGCTTGAAAACAATTGACGATTAGGCCACAGTTTTTCATATGACTAGTATTGTCTCATTGTTACCTTTGTCTTCTCCCTGTCTGTTTATTCTAGGAACCTGTTGTTCCTTGTCTTATACTTAAATTGGGATACGGCCTGTCTTTCTGTTATGTGTTTGTACAGCAAGTAGTGTGGTGAGATTCTGGTCAATGATTGGGGTACTTGGGTACTTCCACAGTACAATAATAATAGTTAACAATTAATATTATTACATTACATCTACAATCCCAAATCTCTATTAAAAATAAAGTGACTGCTGAGATGAAAAATTGACTAAAATAAAAAATATTCAGAATTATTTCCCTCCATAATGCAGTTTTTGCTAGGGTCTCAGAACAGTGTGTAAAGGTAGGGACCATGCTCTGTCAGATTAGGTTGAATGATGAATTTTCTTATTATTCTATTTAAATCTTAATCCATCAGACAGTGAAGATGAGTATATACATTCTGTATTCAACTCTTCTTTTCCAGAGCAACATTCGAGTAAACAGGCCTTGCCCAGGTGTCCTTTGTGTAAGCTGGAGGAAGGAAATCCTTCCACGTGGACTCTGAGTGCTAGTGGACTGGGTGTTTTCCACTACAGCCCTCTCTTGCCAGTAGTCTACACCAGGTGGAAGATTGTTAGTGTCTCATTTCCCTTCTAATCCCTCTTTTCCTTCCATACACAAAATGAGGTCACTTCTATCTCCTCAGTTGTCCATAGCTGCCAACTGTGACCGCACCATGAACAGAGCAGAGAATCTCACTTTTGCAGTAGATTAGGGACCACATTTTTGTATGATGCTGAAGTTTCACAGTAATGTTTGCAATATATTTAAAAAAAAATTTTTAAGAATGCTGAAAATAAACATGATACAGAACTGCAGTTGATGTACCTTGACCTACAGAATATCAGTGTGATTTTGCAGTACTCTGATAAAGGGTTGCTAATAATCTTTTGGAAATTGTAAAGGATGTTTAATGTAAGGGATTTTTTTTCATTTATTAGGACTTTAAACCAAAAGAAATTATATCATCTATAAATATGAAAGTGCATATGACTTGAAAAATTACACAAATACAAGCTGTTTAAAATATAAGAATAGGAATTTATAGAATGCAAATAGCATGGCTAAATCTTTGACATTAAAACAAATCTGTGTGCATGTAGCAATACCCATTTAATAATATACACTAGAAACAAAATACAATACTATATTCAGCAAAACCAAAAGTGCTTGGTGGTTCTTTCTTTGTGTATCATCTCTTTTTTGACATTTGTAGAGGGTTTTTAATGGATTAATTTTTCCTCCCAAATATGCATATTTACTCACTTCAGCGATTACGCACATTTTGCACATTAGAGGACAATGTGCACTTTAAAAATGTTGACTATATCTACTTAGCGCCTTACTTGATTTTCCATCCTCACCTTTGCCTTCTGCCCAATGTATATAAAGGACAAATAGCTTAAATAGAAGGGAAAAGGAGAAGCTAAAGTGATCACTCATGTTTGTTTTCCTCACCTCAAAGTACATTCTGTACCTTTTCCAAGAAAGTGAATCCCCCAAATGCCACTTGAGATTTAAATGAAAGTGCAGCATCATATTAAAAACAGTAGGCCATCTTTTGCCAACCTGACTCATGTTGAGTAAAAACCTTATTATGCAAGTATTCCAGTTGAAATCGCAGTGCTATTCACCTTGAGTAAGAGTGGCGGAACCCAACTCACTGTGAAAAACTCTTAGATTTGAAGACATTTAGCAGAATTTGTCATTTGAATTAAGATTTCTTTATAAACAGTCATTCTGTTCTTATTGTACTTGTGCACCAGCTAGATGTAAAGACCACTGCATTTCTTCAAGAGATACGTTTGCTTTAATGTTGTTAAGAGAAATAAAAAGTTCCTCCCTGTACACGTTTGCAGATTGATTTCTGTAATAATGTTGATAAATGTTCTTCTGCAGCATAGACAAAGTGTGTGTGTGTTTGTTTCTGAGAGGGAGACCTTTCTTCTTCTCCTTTTTGGCAAGCTGAACAGAAGGATCTATTTTTTGACAGGCTGCCATTCTCAGGAGGGCATAAAATCTGCATTTCCTTTCCTCTGTCTGCATTAGTGGATTATCCTGCAGTCTGCCTTGGTGACCGAGGTACTTTATATCCTGAATCTCTGAGTTCTTCTAACTGATATAATAACAGGTGTGTTTCTGAGATTTGGCGTGTTATTTGGAGGGGGAGAGGTTTTAACACATGGCTAAGTTGTATCTCACAGTCTTAATTATTTTTTCCCTTAATTATATTTTCAACAGCCAACACTATATTAATACAGAAGTAATGTTTTTTACTTTTGCCTCATTTTGTGATAAAAGTACATCAAAGGGCAAAGTTAGAAGCCTGCCTCTAGTCCTTGATTTAGTTTCAGAAAGGGAAGAGAAAAAAGAAGGGAATGATATTACTGCAGCAAAAATAATGTGTGAAAAGGGAAGGGTTTGTATAATGATCCCAGATTATAATACTTCAGTCACAAACAAAGTGTAAAAACATTTAAGATTGAAAGGCTTTTTCAGTTAATATGCCCCTAATAATTGTACTTAACAAAAATTCAATTATTTTAAACCCCCAACTGTTAGAATATCTGGAAACAAACAGCTACGGGTCCTTGCACCTCTGCATGGGTCAGCCACATGCGGACATCTGAATTCTACGGTGGGCTCCAGAACTAGGTTATGTACAGCCAGAAAATATCAAACGAAGTCTGGAATGGGGGGATAGAACCTATATCCATCCTGGATTAAAACCATGGCAGATCTTTTCGTCTCCTATATTCTGTGACCAACTCTCAGCAGTCTTTATAACATGATAACTTTGAACAAAACCATAAACCTGTCCAGCTGCAAGAAACCTATTTTCTACTTAATCCGGTGGTTCTTCACCATGGTTTGTGGTGGTGATGGCTGGGATGATCCCAAAGAATTGCTCGAGCCTTCCTCATTTCAAAGACTTCTAAAAGACTAGCTGAAATACATCCCTGGTACAGCTCTATTGACTTTCATGCAGTTGTACCTGCATAAGGGGCATAGGGAGTCTAGAGGGTGCTGAGGTAAGATTCACATATACCATGGTTCAATTTTGTCCCATAAAACTATATTCTTCATATTCGTCTTTACAGATTTATGAGTAATCTCTTTCTTTCTGACCACTTTATTTTTAAATTCAATCCTTACTCTGTTCTCACACTCAGTTGCTAATCTACAGTATAAATCATAGAAATGTAAGACTTTGATAGTACATCAAGTCCAGTCCCCTGCACTGAGGCAGACTAAGTATTATCTAGACCAGCGGTTCTCAAACTTTATTTCATTGTGACCCCCTTCTGACAACAAAAATTGCTACATGACCTCAGAAGTGGGGACCAAAGACTGAGCCCACCCAAGCCCCGCCACCTTACGTTCAGGGCGGCCAAAGCTGAAGCCCGAGGGGTTCTTCCCTGGATGGGGTAGGGGTATATAAGCTTAGTCCTGAACAATGGGGGTTCAGCTTTGGCTTCAGCCCTGGATGATAGAGCTTGGGATTCGGCTTGGGCTTCAGACTTGCTGGGGTCCAGGGCCAACAACAGCCTTGGCGACCTCATTAAAATGGGGTCCTGTCATAGCATTCCTTCCCAGTTCTGGACCTTAGCGTCCAAAATATGGGTACCAGCATGAGTTTCCCTAAGTTTAATTACCAGCTTAGGTCTGATATGCTGCCACCAATCAGGAATTTTTCAGGGCCTGATACCCTCTGGTCCCCCCTAAAACCTTCCCTGGGGACCCCAAGAACCCAGATCCCTTGGGTTCTTAAAACAAGGAGAAATAAGCTATTCCCCCCCCTCCGCCTCCCAGAATTTCCCTCCCTGGGCTATTCTGAGAGATACTGATCCAACCTCTTAAATCACCATACAAAAAAGCATCTCCCTTCCTTCTCACAAAGAGGCAAACAGATTCAAGGAAAACAGAGAGAGATTCTATCTCTCCCTCCTCCTGTCTCCCCCACCAGTCCTGGTGAGTTATCCCAATCCCCTGGGATAAAACAAGGGAAACAAGAAAAAAATCAAGCAGGCTCTCTAAAAAGAAATCTTTTAATAAAAGAAAGAAAAAGTAAAGAATTATCTCTGTCACTTCAAGATGTAAATATACAGGGTCCTATAGCTTACAGATACCAGAGAGAAACTTTCCCCCCAGTACCAATACAAATAAAAATATTCCCTGCAACTACACATATAAAAGTTAACCAGCCAGATCCACAATTGCAAATAGAGTAAAACAATTAAAAAGCCTAAACCGCCTAGTTTTTACCTTCTATTTGAAAAGAAACTTAGAGAGCCTGTAGTAATGTCTGGTCTCTCTCAGACCCTCCGAGAGAAGAACAAAGAACAAAGAACTCACACCCAAACTTCCCTCCACCCGAATTTAAAAGTATCTTGTCTTCTGATTGGTCTTCTGGTCAGGTGTCCAGTTTCCTGCTTGTAACCCTTTACAGGTATAAGAGACATTAACCCTTCACACTCTGTTTATGACAGGTCCCAACTCATTTTGGGGTCCTGATTTACAGTTTGAGAACCCCTGATCTAGACCATCCCTGACAGGTGTTTGTCTAACCTGTGCTTAAAGTATCAGAGGGGTAGCTGTGTTAGTCTGGATCTGTAAAAGCAGCAAAGAATCCTGTGGCACCTTATAGACTAATAGATGTATTGGAGCATGAGCTTTTGTGGGTGAATAAGGTGCCACAGGACTCTGCTGACCGTGCTTAAAAACCTCCAATGATGGAGATTCCACAATCTGCCTAGATAATTTGTTCCAATGCTTAACTACCCTATGTGACAGGGTGTGCATACATCGCACTGGGCCAGAAGGGATTAACCCCACACTATGGATGGAGGAAGTCCTGCCCCTCAGTTTGACTGTGAACAGTTACAACTACTCTGAGAATGGTTTTCCAACCAATTGTGTCCCCACCTTATGGTAGGTTCATCTAGACTATATTTCCCTAGTTTGATTATGAGTAGGTCTGCCAAATAGATAATTCTGGCATCCATCAAAAACTATGTTTCTCAGTTACTCTCTCCTCTGTTGAGTCTACCTTTACCTTTTAGCTATTCTTCACATTCCTTTGTTTCTTTCCAGAAAACTTGTAACTTCTTCATTAACCTTTCCAGTTACTCTGGGTTTTTTTTGTTTCTGTCTCCAGCGATGCTCCTCATAAAGAGGGAAATTAGTACCTATGCAGAGTGCTGGATCAAGGCCTCGATACCACTGATGCCTTATTTTGAGAGTTCCAGGGGAACTTACGTAGTGCATAGGTGTTCTGCTAGCCCACTGCACAGAGGTTAGTTTACTTATAATGAAGAGGGATGAAAGAATCTTTGACTCTCTGTCAATGTCTTATTATTTGTTTGTGGTCATGCCCAAGTTATGCTAGTCAATTTTCAGACATTAAAGAAGGTCTGGTCACTAATCAGTGCAGATGACAGTCTAAAGACAGACAGATGAAGACAGTTCAGAGAAAGGGAACAAACAAAAGAGAACTTCTGTTCACGAGATTCACGATAGGCTGCTGATGTAATATTCTTTGGCACAGAGAGATTAGTAAAGCTGAAACATTCTGTATTCTCAACCTAGAGTACAGGAATTTTAGAAAAGCTGTCTGTCATACAAATATATATAAAATATGTGTACTTTATAGTCACTCTGTATTTTGTGTCCCACAATTTGTTTTATATTTTGCTTTGTAGTTTCTCTTTCTGACAACAATTAAGTGCACATTTGTTTATTCTTGTTTTTTTCCCCAAAAGGCAGTAAAACTTTAGTTGCAAGTGGTTATTATATAAATTAAATATGGATCACTTAGTCAACAATGTGATGCATTTGCAAAAACCATGGTTAATGTTCTGGGGTGTATTAACATGTTTGTTGTCTGTAAGACATAATGTCACACTCTACTCACCACTGATGAGGCCTCAGCTGGTGTAGTGTGTCCAATTCTGGGCATCACACTTCAGGAAAGATGTGGAAAAATTGGAGTGACTCCAGAGGAGCAAGAAAAATCATACAAGGTTTAGAAAACATGACCTATCAGGAAAGGTTAAAAAAACTGGGCATGTTTAGTCCAGAGGAAAAAAAAGACAGAGGGGACCAGATAAGTCTTCACATGTGTTAAGGGCTGTTGCAAAGAGGATGAGGATCAGTTCTCTGAGTCCTGTTCTGAAGGTAGGACAAGAAGTAATCTGCTTAATCTGCAGCAAGGGAGATTTAGGTTAGATATTAAGAAATCTTTCTAACTCTATGGGTAGTTAAGCACTGGAATAAACTTCCAAGGGAGGTTGGCAGAATCCCCATCACTGGAGGTTTTCAAGAATAGATTAGACAAACATTAGTCAGGGATGGTCTAGGTCCATGGTCCTGATTTAGCACAGGGAGTTGAATTTGATTAACTCTCAAGGTCCTTTCCAGACCTACATTTCTATGATACTATGATACAGCCAGGACCTAACAGCCAGGACTGGGAGATGGGAGAAAAAAGGAACAAGTGAAATAAGGGATCTTTAGAGTCAGTTATAACATTTATTATCCTTACAGTGATGTCCAAGTACAAAACTAGAAATGGAGACGACAGAAAAAAAAAAGAGCGCGAAAAGAGCCAAACACAGAATATTGAAACTCATTCAAAGGGTAGATAAGAGGAAAAAGATGTAAAGCCTCCATCAATATAAAAAGCTATAACTATTCAAATCAGGAAAAGAAAGAGTCGAAGATGCCATCTTCTTTCTTGAGGCACTCAAGGACTGCAGATTGTTCAACAGAGTCAAAAGGTGCACTAAAATCAAGCAGGATGTGAAGAAAGGATGAGGGATACCTGTCAGTTTTGAGAGATTTATCACTTATGGAAGTGCTGTCTCGTCTCTGGGACAGGGTGACTGAAAACATGCGAAGTGGTTTGCTTGGCCAGATGATCAGTGTGGTGGGTATATGCATTCTTGGACTGATATGATGAATGGAAAAAAGGACAGTAATTCTTTAGACATGCACTGTGTCGCACTCTCATTGCTAATATGCAAATGAATCCATATGTATAAAACAATAACAATCAGAGCCTGGCACTTGCTGGCTATTACTGGCATGATATGGTACAAACAACATCCAACTACACTATTAAATCAAGATCCAGAAGTATAAAGCCTTTCCATCATTTTATTCTGTAAAAGCTCTATTTTATCTGCCCATTATCATTTTAGGGTTATAAACTTTATATTGGGCTCTGCATTCTTATAATTCACTCTGAACACACAGACTACCTTAAATGCATCCTGTGCCTCCTAGTGGCTACAGAAGTTTTTTCATCAGGAGAAATAAATCTGTGTAGGAGTTACAGAGCCACATTGAAGCCACTGAGGAAACACTATAGTTACCATCTTTAGATTGTATTAAGAATATATTTTCTTTTTATTGTCTGCCAATTCCAATCTGTTTTGGTTTCAATTTACTTTAATGGGCATTGGGTTAGGCACATAATGAAATAACTATCAATTTAGCAAAGACAAAATTGGCTAGGCTTTAAGGTTTATCACCATATTACATGCATCACAATGAGAAACACTGTAAACTTGTGTTCTCATATTTGCATATATTTTCTGATCAAAAATAACTGACAGTGTATTTGCTTTCTATACTTTTTAATTTAATTACCAGCATAAATAATGTAGAGAAACAATTCCTAGTTACTTCTTTTTCACATGGGTGTATATTTTCTTCCCAGCTGACAGGGATGGATTGACTTGCTAGCCAATACAATATTAGCATACCTCTACACCGTGCAACAGAGATTTATAATAATAGGACTCATTGTACCTTTTTTTGTGAATGTATCATTGTTGTTTCCACTGTAAGACTGAATTATCAGGGGTAACCATCTCAAATGTTTCAAGTTGATTTGGTTTGGGCTTTGGGAAGGAGGCATCGTGAATGCAAATTTCTCTATCTGAATGGCTAATATAGATCTATTTTTTCCTGTCATAGAATATGTGGATACATCATTTGGACCTGTTTTCAAATACTTTGAAATTATTTAATTTTGTTACAATTTTTTGGTAGAGCAAAGGTCCCTGCCATCTAGGGTGACCAGATGTCCTGATTTTATATGGACAGTCCCAATTTTTCGGTCTTTTTCTTATATAGGCTCCTATTACACCCCACCACCTATCCCAGTTTTTCACATTTGCTGTCTGGTCACCCTACTGCCATTCAATAAAGAGTCCTGAAAACTCCCTATTTTTCTTTATGATTATGTTATGATTATCTAGTCTGACCTCCTGCATAACTCAGCCATAGAACTTCACCCAGTAATTTCTGCTTTAAAGCCATAACTTCCATTTGAGCTAAAGCATATCCTTCAGAAAGAAATTCATCTTTGATGTAAAGACTTTAATCAATGGAGAATCAACCATATCCTTAGGTCAATTGTTCCAATGTTTAATTAACCTAATTGTTACAAAGTTATACCATATTTCTTGTCTGAATGTGTGACTCTTCAGCTTCCAGTCACTGGGTTTCATTATGCCTTTTTCTGCTAGTTGCTTTTCAGAAATTTCTTGTCCATGTAGGTATTTACAGACTGTGATCAAATCACCTTTTAATCTTTTCTTGGATTATCTAAGTAGATTGAGTTTCCTTAGTCTTTCACTATATGATATGTTTTCCAGATCTCTAATCATTCTTGTAGCTCTTTTCTGAATCCTTTCCACCACCACCACCACCCAACTCTGCAATCTTTTTGAAGTGGGATTCAGATTTGGACATAGTAATGATTACACTAATGCCTTTCACAAAGTTAATACCACCTCCATTGTCCTACTTGATATTCCCATGCTTATACATCCAAGGATTGTGCTCATCTTTTATCTACAACATGGCACTGGCATCACATGTTTAATTGTTTATCAATCATGATGCTTAAAGGCTTGTCTCCATGAACATTTAGTTCATCTCAAGTTGGGGTGGAAACTATCCCACGCTTGCCTGCCATGGACTAAGTGTCCATATGGACCTGATGATGGTTATTAATATTAGTTAATCCACTTTAATTACTCCTATTTCAAAGGAAGACTACATCAAAGAGGATTAACAAACTATTAATGCTCATTAGAGTACACACAGATAGATAGTTTGTGGCAGGCTAGTGCACAGTAGATTCACTCCCCAGCTTGCTGCAAACTAAATGTTTGTGCAGACAAGACTTTAGTCCTTTTCAGAATCACTGCTTCCTCAGGTACAATCCCCTATCTTATAAATGTGACCTACATTCTTTGTTCCTAGTTGTATGACCATGCATTTGGCTGTGTTGATTTGAAATTTTGTTCAAATAAGCCTTCCCACCACGATACCAAGCAATCCGTACCAGTCTTTACAACTGACCTGTCCTCAACATTAATTACCACTTCCACAATTTGTGATATCTATAAATTTTACCAGCAATGATTTTATATTTTCTTCCAATGATTGATAATTATAGTAATACCTAGATCTTCTATAGCATTTTTCATCAAAGCACCTTACATATGAGGTCAATATCATAATCCCCATTTTGCAAATGGCAAAACTGATATGGAACAGTGTTGTGCAAAGAACAATTGTTTGAGGGACCCCTCTGGATGATAATTTCTCATTATTAGCTCACCAGTTTTAATATACTTAATATAAGCAACATTGATTTTGTCTACTGCTATTTTTAAAAAAAATCTGAATAGAATATAGGACTAGGTCAAATGTCTTAGTGTTGGAAATCTCACTATATTATGTCAATGCAAACTTGTAATCTCATCAAAAAGTGTATGAAGTTTGACAAGACTTATTTTTCATGAAACTATGTTAATTGGCATTAATTATCTCTCAAACATTTGATTTTTTACTGATTATGTCCCATAATGCCCTTTCCATGATTTTTCCCAAGATCATTGTTGGGCCAACTGACCAGGTTGGCCCAGGAAGACTTGTTTTACAGTCCTCTGAAACTTCCCCATTGCAATAAGATTTGTTAAGTTACCATTAGCGGTTCAGAATGCCTCTCAGCCAATTCTTTTAATACTTTTGAATGCAAGTTATCTGGATCTTCTGATTTAAAAATGTTTAACTTTTAGATGCTGTTAAACATCCTCCTCGGTTATTAATAGACTATAAATTATTTCATTATCACATCATCATCTCCCAGGTGGGGGAATTCTCTGGCCATTGTGTGTGCATGTGGGAAGGCTGTTCAGCATACCCACAACTCAATGCCAGAGGCAAAAAAAAAATCACTCTATGACAACACTGGGAGTTTAGGGCCCTTACCAACTCAGAGTACTGGGCCCTAAAATATCACCGTAATCAGTTGCTGGGATCTCTGACCTGAGGCACTTCTTCCACAACACTTTAAATTCATCTGAGAGATAACTGGTAATGGGTAAACATCCAAACGTTGGGAGTTTGAACTTTCAGATATTTATCAGAAAAGACTCTGACTTCGGTTATAAGGTGAGATAAATAGAACCTCAACAAGCCTACACACCTAAGCCAAAAATGCATGAACATGCTTTTTATAACATTTCTGAGGCTTATACTTCAGATCCTTGACCAAAAATATGAAATATCAGAGCTTAAGAAAGATTGATTTTAAAATTGGTTATCAAAACGGCAAGAAGATTCTGAAGGATAAGGGAATGAATTGTCTGGGGAGGGTTTCTGAAGCAGTTCATTTATCTCTAGCTGGAATACAATGGATATTTAACTAGTGTCCTTGCATAACAGTGCATAAAACTAGGGACTACCAGGCTGGAAGCTGTCTCTGATTTTAATGTAAACACTTATGAACCTGCAACAGTTATTATCCCTGATTGCACACCACAAGCTGGTTGATTGGGAACATAGTATAGTCATATGCTGCCAGTAACTACTAACATTCTCATTCTGATAAAAACTATAGAGCCAGATTCTCTGTTGTTAACCAATTTAGCTCCTTTGATTTCAAAGGAACTGGTCATTTACACCACCGGACAATTTGGCCCATAATGGCACAATTATCATTCTGTAATTGCAGTCTTGCAAGGCTGTTGTTACCTCCTGAATGTTTCTGAATTCCAATTGTCTTTGTTGGGAAATGAAGCTGTCAAGGTACGATTCCCCACTCTGAACCTTAGTGTCCAACAGATGGGGTACCTGCATGAACCCCCCTAAGCTTAATTATTAGCTTAGAAATGATAGAGCTGCCACCCCCAAAAATATAGTGTTTTGGGGCACTTTCTGGCCCCCAAACCCTTCCCAGGGAACCCCAAGACCCAAACTCCTTGGATCTCAAAACAAAGGGAATAAACCATTCCCCTCCTTTCTTCCTCCCAGATTCTCCCCTCCCTGGGTAACACTGGGAGATCCCTGTGATTCAACTCCTTGAATCTTAAAACACAGAGGAAATTCACCTTTCCCCCCTTCTCTCCCGCTCCCAGACTCTCCCCGAGAGAGAGACAGTAATCCTAACACAGAGAGAAATCAGGCTTTTCCTCCCCGCTTCTCTCCTTTCTCCCACCAATTCCCTGGTGAGTGGAGACTCCCTTCCCTTGGGTCTCACACAAGAATAAAAAAAAACAATCAGGTTCTTAAAAAGAAAAACTTTTAATAAAAGAAAGAAAAAAGTAAAAATTGTCTCTGTAAAATCAAGATGGAAAATGTTACAGGGTCTTTCAGCTTATAGACACTAGAGAGAATCTTTCCCCCAGCACAAGTACACATTGCAGCAAACAGAGATACAATTCTTCCAGCAAAAATATACATTTGGAAATAAAAAAAACAAAAAAAAATCTAAACCGCCTTTGTAACTGGTACTTACTAAATTGAACAGGAGAGGCTGTTTCAGAAAATTGGAAAGTCTGTATACATGTCTGGTCCCTCTCAGAACCCAGAGAGAACAGAGAACAAAGAAGCAGTACAAAACAAAGACTTCCCTCCACTGAGATTTGAAAGTATCTTGTCTCCTGATTGGTCCTCTGGTCAGGTGTTAGCCAGGTTTACTGGACTTGTTAATCCTTTACTATCTGTTTATGACAGAAGGACCTTGACAACTCAGGCTCTAAAACTAGGAAATAGTGCAGTTGTGTGGTCACTCACTGCAGGGTTAAGATTTTAATCCTTTCAAATTTCTTGGATAATGTTGCAACATGTCATTTTGGTTTAAATACAGCAATTTACTGGCTAAAGCCAAGACTGTTTCATTGGTGCATCACTTGTCTTTTTAATTTAAAATATTTTTTACTAATTTAGCAATTTGCAGCTTCTTCATCTAACTCTGTTGGTGCTAGTTCTTGGTCACACCTATTTTGCTATCATTGACCATTAAAATGATTACATCATCAGCAGTGGAGCGACCTTCCAGTGCTGAGGGATGCAGAGGTGGAAGAGGCCTCAACTGGGAGCAGCCAAGGAAGTGTTCCACATGATCCCTCTCTTTCTCTCTCACCCTCACCTCAGCATGTGAGAATTGATGCTTTTCTTCCCCCCCCCCACCCCAACTACCTTCTTACACATCCTTCTTTGTGGTCAGGGCCTGGCGGTAGGTCATCTGCTGTTTCTGAGGCCTCAGCTCTGGGACTTGTCCTGCCCACTGCTGCTGCCACTGGGCAGTGAGGGTGTCAAGGCTGATTCCCCACTCTAGCACTTTGAGTGCAGAAGGGGGGGCCCGCAAGTATTTTAAAAGGTAATACTGGCCACTAGAGGCTTGTATTAAACTTCCAAGGTTACAGCTTCTCTCTGATCTTGGCTTGGTAAACGCTGCCACCACCCAAATGCAAAGCCCCTTTTGGAACCTAGGAAGATACACTTGGGAATTCCTTCCTGTGGGGTACCTTCAATTCCTTTTCCCTCCAGGGAAGAGCTGAGAAAGAAAACAAAGGAAATTAGCTGTTGTCACCAACTAATTAAACAACATATGCACACACCTCTTAGGACCCAAAAATCCAATCCTGTTCTTAAAAAAAGGAAAAACTTATTAAAAACAAAAAAAGAAAGAAAATATATCTGAAATGTAGGCTTTTGCTAAATTTTAAAAAGAGCAATTCCAAAAATGAAGCACCTAAAATAGCTTTCTTGGGGGTTCAGCTTAAATATTACAAGCAAACAAAAGCATCTGAGGATAGCACAGAGTAGTCCATTAGCCATAAAAAATAAACAGAAATAATCCTATTCGCATTTTTCTAAACATTCCTGATGTACTTACACATTTGGTGGTTCCAAATAAGTAAATCTAGGTATGAGCTGATGATTTATGATCATAACTGGCTTAAAGCTTCTCACTGCATAACTGTTCCCTGTTCCCCTCTTTCCCGGAGGAACTAAAAAGCAAGCAATGAAAAAAGGAAAGATTTTTTCCCCCATTTTACAAAAGTTCTAGCCTTCTCATTGGCTCTTTTAGTCAAAGGCCACTTCCTTTCCTTTACCTGGGGGACTTCGTTAAACCTTGACAGGTAAATCAAGCAGCAAACAGCCATCAAGATGGACTTCATAGCTAACTGGCTGGCTGCGTGTCCATAAAGGGAGCTACCTCTCCTCCTCCTTGCCCCCCTATCTTCTTTTATCAGAGAGGGTGATTTTGAGACTGGCTGAATGTCTCCCATTAGGGCAGGGTGATTGGATCCTGTATGGCTGTTGTGGAGTGTGAGGGGTGATGATATAATTTGCTGCCTATGTGGGGTAACCATTGTGGGGTCTCTATTTCCCACCCTTACTTTAATTCGGGGATCTTTGTTGAACCTGGGGGATGGGCTGATTGCCAGTTTGGGGTTCTGGAAGGCATTTTTTTCCATATGATAAAGTCAGCAAACTGCTGTGTGGATTTTTCACCTTCCACATGTCATGCAAGAAGTCCAGTTTAAGGAAGTTAATTAGGATTGTCACAAATTTGGCAGGTTCCAATGAGGTTGCGGGATTAGAAAGGATCTGACTGAGGTCTCTGTAACTCAGTGGCCTACGTGTATATTGTTTCTGAACACAGCATGCCAGAGCGAGGGGATTTGCCTCTATGTCTGTGCGGCTTGTGGCACCCTTCTACTTTTCTCTCCTAGCACTGATCCAGAGAAGGGAAATGGCCTGCTTGGTTGTGTGGTGTGGTTTCTCCATACTAATAGATAATAGTTTGAAATAAAATTGTATCCTTTTCATGTAGCCATATGGTGGTATCTGTGTCTCATTTTTTTCCACATGCACATTCATTCAATTGAAGTTAAATGATTATTAGGATATCTCCTTGACATTCAGAGGCACAGTGGGTTCTTGTTACCAGATTGTAACATACCCGGAACACTCAGCAGCAAGCAGGTTGTAAATGATTTCTTGGTTACAGGGCATCACTTACATATATGGAAATAATACTTTCCATCTTCAGGATACAGAAAAGAATATCTGAATGTTATGGGATGCACTATACTCCTTTTCCTTTCTTCTCTTTTTTTGTCTTATCCTACTGCAGATGGGTAAACTGTACCTGGGAACAATGAATTAACAATTCTGGAAACATCTCTATCAGAAGATGCTGTTTCTGAAATGTCTGATTCAGCACTGTGGATTTTTGAATGTCAGGATGAATATTTCATAAAACCCTGTTGCTGGCAGCATGGTTACATTGGGGAAAAGATGAATTCAGCACAATGTTAAACAGTTTTCTTTGTTGCTTGTGAATCTTGCATCACTGTTCAAGAAGAGGGAGCACACTGAGCAGAGTCGATGGTATTGAGAGCGCTCAGAAATTTGCAGGGTTAATTTTAATTTCTGCTCTGCTAATATATATTTATCAATAAAGAAAAAGGATGGACATACAATTAATACCAATCCACATGGTTTCAGGGGAAAATAGATCTGGCCAATTAACTTAATATTGTCATTTGACAATATAATACAGTACAGTACAAGTCTGGTTGTCTACATGGGAAAGTAAATATTGGATAAACTAAGCTTGGAATTTAAACCAATATAGTTATACTGGTATAACTACCCCTTTTGGACAATCCTTTTTTCCATTTAGTTTATGTCACTTTGGAAGAGGTTTTAGCTAAAGTGCAAAAAGTCTCTCTTATTCAGGAACTAGGGGGTCCACACAGGAAATTATACCGGTATATCTATATTGGTTTAATTAATATCAGCCTAATTATACTGGTATAACATGTAAAACTTTTCTGTGTGGACAAGCCCTTTAACAGATGTTTAGCTCATGGTCTGAGTGATTCTCAAGAAGCAGAAGTTGGTCACAGCCTTGCTGCAGACAGCTGTCAGCTAATGAAAAAGTTTACAGAGCCAATCGGACCTATCATTTGATTGTAGCAGGCAGCAGGTTTAAAAGAAAAACAAGAAAGTACTTCTTCATACATAGGATGTTGTGAAGGCCAAAAGCATAGCTGCGTTCAAAAAAGAATTAGGTAAGTTCATGAAGTATAGTTCCATCAATGGCTATTATCCAAGATGGTCAGGGATGCAGTACTATGCTCCAGGCATCCCTAAACCTGCAACTGCCAGAAGCTGGAGCTGTACGAAAAGGGATGGATCACTCAAAATTGCCATGTTCTGTTCATTCCTTCTGAAATGGCTGGCACTGTCCACTGTTAGAAGACAGGATACTGGGCTAGATGGACCACTGGTCTGACCCATCAGGGCCATTCTGCAGTTCTTATGTCTGCCAGACAGAACAACAACTATGTGTCTACGTGTCTTTTTAACAAAAATGCCTTATTTGTAAAGCAGCCACTGTTGAATAGCTTGCACTTTCTGATATAGGTACAGAGCTTGCTTTAAGGATAAATTTCCTCTATGGTAAATTATAAATGCACATTTTCTGAACAATTTGGCACCAGAGGTAGCTATTGTTAATGTATTTTCATGAAGCAATTATCAGTACTTAGTACAGAGTATTATCTAAAATTCTTTTGTTTACTCATAACTTAAATGTGATGATCTCTGCCTTAATCAGCTCCCTAAGAGTCTCCTCTCCTTAGGAAGTGAGATCTCTTAT
Source organism: Gopherus evgoodei (assembly GCF_007399415.2). Taxonomy (NCBI): domain Eukaryota; kingdom Metazoa; phylum Chordata; order Testudines; family Testudinidae; genus Gopherus; species Gopherus evgoodei. The sequence continues at coordinate 53,437,057 of NC_044324.1, forward strand.
ACCAGTCAGCTCAATATTTCTCTTTCCTGAACACAGAAAAAAACATAGTAACAGCTGTTTTCCAGTATGTATCAAGCTGAATTTCTAATATGAATTTGAATTTAGGACTAAGAACCCTGGTCAACAGAAGATTAGAAGTAGGAAGTCCTATATTTTCTCCCTAATGAAAGCCACCTATCCATTTCCAATCTCCATAATATCCATAATGACATGCAAATTGTGCAATTTTCAACGGTTTGTAGAATCTGTTCCTATAATTAAATGTACCACAACAATGTTTTTAAGAACTCACAGACATCACTATGAATCATATGCATCCTGCAGAGCCCCATCCGCACAAACAGAACTCATATGTCAACAATATTGCAGTACACATTTTGGTTCGATACAATGGATTAGGAGTGAATAATTTAAGGAATCACAAGAAAGACCTGGTTGATTACTTTTTAAAACATTATAAAGAAAAATGAAAACGCAGACTTTTATCAAATGCTGGTTTTCTAGGAGAGGTGGCATTTAATGATTGGAAAAAAAGTAACAGGCTAGCACTGGTCCAGGCAGTGAGCATTCCTACTTAAAACCCCTACAATTAAATTATTTAATGAGAATCCTGTTAAACACGAAGTAGTTCATGCCATAAAATTGAGAAAGAATTTTCACATTCCAATTTAATGGAGGGGGGGATGACAATTTAATCCAATTACTTTTTTTTTCTCCAGTTTTTCCACGGAAAGTACATTTCTTCACAATCAACTTTTGATGCATTTCCCTAATTAATGCAATTTGATAAAATAAAACAAATTCACGATGGCATTAGTTGAGTTGTGCTTAATGAAGTTGGGCTGTGTGAAACATTAACTGCAATACAAAATCTATTTCTTTGACCTGGGAAATATGCATTTATCATTTCAGTACACTTACTCTGGAAGTTCCAATTATGAAGTCTTATCACCATAATCATCATGTCTTGATAAATCAACATAAATTAACATTTTGATCAATGCCATCATTAAGCTCAGACTGTGAAGAATCTGTTGCCTAATAGTATGGGACAAGTTAAATACGCTCCTTGACAGACTAAATGATAACAGTCTATGTCTGATGGACAACTGTCAGACTTTAAATGGAAGTAACTGTACCTGTGTTATCAACTTTGTTCAGCTCCACTCTTCCCCGGATGATGTATAATGTCCCCTCATAGATCAATATGTGGAAATGGTTTCAGCAAACAAGGCTTCTCTGTGCAGAATAAAACATATATAAACATCAATAAATAAAAAAGTAATTTCACAAGTTTGAGAGAATTAAGCTATTAGACTGAATTATTTTCATATAGTCTAATATATAGGGGAGGATATTGAAATGGAAATCTGACATTGCTATCACTGTTTATCCATCTATATATTTTGGATTTCAAAGAGGAATCAAAATGTGTAAAACATTCAAACATGGGGCCTGATCTTGCCACACTTGCTTATGTGAGCAGTCCTTGTTCATACCAAGTTAGTGGAACTATAAATGTGAACAAAGATTACTTGTGTGAGCGAGGCATTTGGTATCTACTGCCTGATACAAAATTAGAGTCAGAGCCTTTCCACTGTTTTCAATAGGATTTGGATCACACCTCTATCTAACATTGTGAAGGCCAAGACTATAACAGGGTTCAAAAAAAGAACTAGATAAACTCATGGAGGATAGATCCATCAATGGCTATTAGCCAGGATGGTCAGGGGTGGTGTCCCCAGCCTCTGTTTGCCAGAAGCTGGGAAATGGGCTTCAGGGTCACTTGATTACTTGTTCTGTTCATTCCCTCTGGGGAACCTGACATTGGCCACTGTCGGAAGACAGGATGAAGGGCTAGATGGACCTTTGGTCTGACCCAATATGGCCATTCTTATGTACATATCCAAACATATATCTTACCACATTCCTTTGCCCCTCCATTTTGCCAATGACAATAGCCTCAATGCTTCCTTCATTACTCCTATTCTTGTCTTCATGTTTTCTTTCGTGCTGTTTCCTCTTAGCTGACCAACCTCCCAACACCAGATTGCCAATGTACCACACTGCCCTCATTCAAATCCCTGAAAAATACTGACTACTGTGTCAGAGATCCAGTTGAGCATCACCTTTTGGCCACTTGGACTGCTTTGAGGGGTTCCAGATTCTGAATTCCTGGCTGTTTTAAGCCTACACAGTCTGAATGGAGTTCAGGAACTGTCTTCCATCGAGAGGTCCTTAGGCACATTCTTGAGTGCATAATCTCTGTTTAGTACCCTGCCATGAGAGTTCTGACCATGCAGACCACTGCTCAGCTCATGGAACTAGTGCTAAGCCCTCAGACTCCTTTCTATAAAACAGTTCAATCACACTGTCTCCAAGAACTCCAGCCATCTGCGTGTTCCTTCATGTGTTACATCTACCTCTTCAAGGGGCATGTGGTAGATGTAACACATGAAACACTCAGACACTTTGCACAGGATTCTAAAATCATTGATCTTTACTGAATCATTTGAGAAATATACAGAGTATAGATCATGTAGAAAATAGGGCTGTCAAACGTGATTAATCATGAGATTAAAAAAATTCAATTAATCTCAGTTTTAACTGCACTGTTAATATTTAAATATTTTTGGTCTTCTACATTTTCAAATATACTGATTTCAATTACAGCACAGAATACAAAGTATACAGTGCTCACTTTATATAATCATTTTTATTAAATATTTTCACTATAAAAATAAAATAAATAGTATTTTTTTCAATTCACCTCGTAAGTACTTTAGTGCAATCTCTTTATTGTGAAAGTGCAACTTACAAATGTTTTACATAACTGCAGTAAAAAAAACCTATGTAAAACTTTAGAGCCTACAAGTCCACTCAGTCCTACTTTTTGTTCAGCCAATCGTTAAGACAAACAAGTTTGTTTATGTTTGTGGGAGATAATGCTTCTTTTTTATAATGTCACCCGAAAATGAGGACATGCATTTGTATGGCACTATTGTAGCTGGCACTGCAAGGTATTTATGTGCCAGATATGCTAAACATTCATATGCCTCTTCAGGATTTGACCACCATTCCAGAGGACATGCTTCCATTCTGATGATACTCATTAAAAAAATTGTGTGTTAATTAAATTTGTGACTGAACTCCTTAGGGGGGAATTGTATGTCTCCTGCTCCATTCAACATAGTGCTCTCCATGGTCCTCTGCTGGCTCCTTTTCCCCGGGCAGCAAGACTCCTTCAGAACCATGCATCAATTTATTGACACTACTCTGGACAGCACATTAGGGAATCCAGGGAAGCAAACTAGGAAAATATGGTTTAGATGTAATTACTATAAAGTGAGTGCACAACTGGTTGAAAAACTGTACTCAAAGAGCAATTATCAGTGGTTCGCTGTCAAATAAGACAGAAAATATAATATTGCCTCTATATAAATCCATGGTAAACCCACATCTTGAATAATGAGTGCAGATGTGGTCTCCCCATCTCAAAAAATATATTGAAATCGTAGCCTTTTTTTGAACCTTTTCCAAAAATGATTAAGGTTATGGAACGGCTTCCATATAAGGAGAGGTTAATAAGACTGGGACTTTTCAGCTTGGAAAAGAGATGACTAAGGGAGGATATGATAGAGTTCTATAAAATCATGACTTGTGTGGAGAAAGTAAATAAGGAAGTGTTATTTACTCCTTCTCATAACACAAAAACTAGGGAGTCATCAAGTGCCATTAATAGGCAGCAGGTTTAAAAACAAACAAAAGGAAGTCTGCTGCAAAATCCTACCTTCACACCTCAAAGTGGCATAGCAGTGACCCTGGCTTGTCTGACAGTGAGGGTAGCTGAATGTATTCTTCAGTAGGTTCAACCATGCTATTAAGGTATCAGACTACCAACCCAGGGAGAGGACAACTGTCCTTCTTGAGCCAGTGGGTGGCTGAAGAAATGGCTACAACAACATGAATACACAGGCCCCAGCTCCTTGTGTGCTCCTTGATCTGTTCTACGACAGTGCTGGGGAGTTCATTCAATGAGAGGCTGTTAAGAATCTCAGGGGCAAGAAAAAGGACTTCCCTCTCAGTGTGCACCTATAACTGCAGGACACTGATGAGAGACAATTTGATCAATCATCTAATGGAGGAGACAGCAAGGACAGCCTGCAATATCCTTGGTCTCAGTGAAACATGACAAAGAAAGGAGATGGAAGTGAAGTGGAGAGACTAAAGTACCATCATGTTGGGAAAAGGAGAAGGCACAACAACCATTGAAGGAATGTGCTTCATCATCAACGAGGAATGTTCTTCAAAAATCGTGTCCTGCATGTTCAAGTCATGTACATCAGAGTGCTACACCTCCAACAAAACAAGAACAGCATCCTCAAGATTATTCAGAGCTATGCTCCCACAAGCACAAGCAAAGATGACTATGTGGAAGAATTCTATCAGGAGCTTGAGGAAACCCTGGCTGAAAAATCCACATGTACAATTGTGATGGGAGATTTCAATGCCAAAGTTGAAAGAGGGAAAGAAGATGAAAAGTTCATTGGAAGGTATGACATCAGCAAACGGATTCCATGAGGAGAGTGATTGGCAACTGTGGCGGAGAAATGAAAAAAATGCTCATTGATAACACCTTGTTTAAGAGGTGGACATGGATCATTCCCAATGTGAAGAACAAGAACAAGACTGACTATATTCTGATCAATAAGTGCCTCATTGCACAAGCCATCTCAGTAGTGCCATCATTTAACACTAGTCTTGATCATCACTTGCTCAGAGCATGGCTCAACTTCAATGAAAAGGTCGAGAAGAAAGCACTCCAGATAGCCTATCAGGGACAGATGCCAAAAATATTTGATGAGGCAATCTTGAAAGTGAACATTTCCAAGGAAGACTGGAGTCTTATAGATAACTCTGGTGAGGATCATAAAAACTTCACTGATAAACTGAGGCAATGCATGAAATTAGCCAAAAAAGAAAGACCAAAAAGGAACAAAGGGAAGAATCTCGGAGGAAATGGAGAACTTGGTAGAGAAGTGGAGGAATATGAAGCAAAATGATGGTGGCAAACTTGAGTACTCCCTCCTCTGCAAGCTGATGAGAAGCATCCTAAAGGAGGACTTCGAGAAGTACCCAAAAGAAAGGCTCTTAAAGATGGATGAATATTACAGCGGCCTCAAAAAATGCAAAAGGGAATTGATTTAATGGTGCTGAAAACAGTGATGGAAAACCAGTAATTGACAGAAAGTGATGGAAATGGTCTGCAAATATTTCTACATTGAACTGTTCATGTCTCAGATAAATATCCCAGTACCAACACTTCAACAGACCAATGAGCATATACTCCAAGTCCTTGTCAGTGAAGTTTAATATGCAGTTCAGCAAATGAAGGAAAGAAAAGCCTCAAGTAAAGATGGATTGACAATCAAAATAAGAGCAGAAGACCAAGTCCTCTGGGAAACCCTCTGGGAAACCCTTGTTACTTGGAAATGCAAAAGATATCATATAGCTGGAAGAAATCCAACACCATTCTACCATACAAGAAGGGTGATCATAAAGATCTAAAGAACTATCATCCAATATGACTGCTCTCACGTGTCTACAAACTGTTCACCAAAATAATAACAAACTGACTCTCACAGAGTTTGGACGAGCAGCAGCTGAGAGAGCAGGCAGGCTTTCGAAGGAATTTCAGCACAATGGACCATATTTTCATTATAAACCAGCTATTGGAACGTTCAAGGGAATACAAATTCACTTTATGTATTGTCTTCAACAACTATAAAAAAGCATTAGACAGCATAGCGCTAAATGCAATGTTGAAAGTTCTTGCAGAGCAGGGCATTGACACAAACTATATCAAACTATTAAAGGAAGCAAATTCTGACTGCACCAAGAAAGGTGTGAAACAAGGAGACACGGTTTCACTGAAACTCTTCACTGCCTGCCTCGAAATGGTAATGAGATGGATGACTTGGAAGGGTGGAATCAACATAAACAGAGAGCAGTTTAAATCATCACAGATTTGTGGATGATATTGTGTTGATCTCCGAAAATACTATCAAACTACAGAAAATGCTGTGAGAACTCAATACAAAAAGCAGCGAAGTTGGACTATAATAAAAATAAAAATATATAATATATGGAGATATACCTATCTCATAAAACTGAAATCGACATGGTGGAATTCAATAAAGACAAGTGTGAAGTACTACGCTTAAGAAGGAAAATCAAATGCACAATTACAAAATGGAGAACAACTAGCTAGGCAGCAGTCCTGCTGTAAAGAATCTGGGAGTTGCAGCTCTCTGGGAGCCAGTTGCAGGAGAATAAGTCTCCTAGCAACATACTGGACACAGCTGATGCTAGCAGAGGCTGACCAAGCAGCAGCCAGAGCTCACTGGCTGCTCAGTGTGTTCCATGCCTGAAGCTGTGTTTGTTCCTGCTTCCTGAAACTACTTCCTCCTGCTCCCTGTCTAGCCTGCTCTTCTTCCTACTTCAGCTCCTGCCCTTCTCCACTCTTGACAAGCCTGGCTCTGACTCATGTCTCTGATTTCTGACTGTCTCCAGCTTACCCATTGGCTTTGGCATTCGGATTCTGATCCCTGACTCTGACCCATGGCTGCACAGTGACCCTGGATGTCCCATGGTCCCGATCCTTGACTCTAGCTCAGCTCCTATCAAACCTCCAAGCCTGGCTATCACCATGGCTCTTATGGTTAGGCCCATGTCCCAGTCATGTCCTTAACTACAGCCAATCACAAATAAGATGTAAAGTTGCAGAAGAGGTGAATATCATTCTAGGATATATTAACACATGTAAGATAGATAAGGGAGGTAAATGTCCCATTCTAGTTGGCACTGGTGAGGCTTCCACTGGAGTACTGTGTCCAGTTCTGGGCACCCCACTATAAAAAAAAGATGTGGACAAATTGGAGGGAGTCCAGAGAAGAGCAAGAAAAAATGATAAAAGGTCTAGAAAACATGACCGAAGAGTGAAGAAACTTGCATATTTATACCTGCCTCTGGCAATTTCCACTACATGCATCCAACGAAGTCGGTATTCACCCACGAAAGCTCATGCTCCAATACGTTTGTTAGTCTATAAGGTGCCACAGAACTCTTTTCCGCTAAATACTTTAGAGACAGTCACAAGGACAGGGTCCGGGGCCCATAGGCTTTACAGTCTTCAGATGACTAGGTTCTCGGACAGTGTAATTTGTCATGTTCTGAGCTCGGTCTTGTCACATTCAGAGGCTCGCATTAACTCATTGAACATATTTGCGAGTCTTATTTTTCCACCGTCTAATCTGGGAAAGTCTCTGTCCCAGTGTGGAGGATATGCTGATAGACAAGGTTTCAGCTGCAAGGAATGCAAAGCATAAGAGTAGCATTGTCAGTGCATACATTGTTTCACATGCATCCAATGAAGTAGGTACTCACCCATGAAAGCTCATGCTCCAATATCTCTGTTAGTCTATAAAGTGCCACAGGACTCTTTGCTGCTTTTACATTGTTTCTGTTTATTAAAAAAAACACCCCTCAATACACTTTACTGAAAGCCACGACATAATCACAACTGTTGGTTATTGCAAGAGTCAGTTTGTTGTTCCAGCCATGATGAGTTAAAGGCCACAATGCATGGGTGAAAGGTCTTGTGCTGCAGCTTTTGTGAAGACATCCTTGGGATCACAGGTTGGAACTTGAGAAAAGGCCCCTTTTCCCTAGCAACCTGGATGGTACTTGAGGACAGGCACTAGTGTAAAGCCCCCCAAATAGTTTTTTGTTGTTGTTCTTGTTTTTTATTAACAAAAACAGCACCGTGTTGGGAGGGGGAAAGGAGACAAACAGGAAGCCACAACCTTCCACCTTTTTTTCCCCCCCAATGCGGCTTGCAATATATGGTGATCCCTTCCAACCACAACCAGGGCATATTTGGGAAAGCATGGTTGTGACACCCAGCTTTCACCAAATGGGATGGATTACTTGTTGAATTGTTTGCAGTTCAAGGGCTAGCATTGAAACCTTCCCCCTTTCCCCTAGGTGACACTATGCGATATCACTTTGCTGAGGGTAACAGTGGTGGCAAGGGAACAGATGCTGCAAGCGTCTAGGTACAGACCTGGTCCTTGTGCTGCAATGCGCTGCAATGATGCCAGCAGAGTTAATACTGGAATGGCAGCCCTTGCCAGAAACCTTTTGCAAAAGACTGCAGAGTACCTCCATGGAAGCATCCTAGAAATCTCCATGGAGGATTCCTGGGCCATCCCAGTGCACATCAACGTCTTTCAGAAAGCACCCTCTATGTAGATGGAGTGGCCCATCTACATAGTGGATACCCAGTACACCTACTTTTTTGTTCAGATTAAACATAAATAATAGCATATAACCCCTACAGTTTGATTATAAATGTGTACTAACCAGAGGTTCCCTAGCATCATGCCCCAGCACCAACTGGTCCTATGAAGAGATGGGTTAAAAACAGTACTTTGCTGTCGGGGAGAATGCATCTTCCACTTATCTGTCTCCATTCCCCTCCTCTTCTTTGTCAATAAAGTCCTCCTTGTTGCTGCTCGAGGTCGCCCACAGCTCCTGGGAGGCATCCACAGAGTATTTTGGGATAGTGGTGGGATTGCTGCAGAGAATCACATGCAGCTCTTCATAAAAGCAGCATGTCTGTGGAACAGAACCAGAATGACTGTTCACCTCCCTTGTCTTCTGGTATGCTTTCCGAAGCTCCTTTATTTTCATGTGGCACTGCTGCGTGGCCCTGGTGTTGCCCTTTTCCCCCATGCCCCATGCAATCTTGGCATAGATGTCAGCATTTCTGCTAGATCAAAGCTCTGCCTGCACAGACTCCTCCTCACATAGCAATAAGATCCACCACCTCCTGTGTACTCCATGCTGGAGCATGTTTGTGGCCTTAAGTCTCCATGATCAGTTGTGCTGGCGAGCTCTTAATGCTCATCAAACAAGAAGTGAAAATTCAAAAGTTCCCAGGGCTTTAACAGGGGAGCAGCTGTTTCCTGTGTACCTGGCTGATGTGCAGTAGAGTTGAAAAGGCTCTCCAGAGCAGTCACAGCAGAGCATTGTGTGATACCTCCTGGAGACCAATTCATTCAAATTACACCACACAATGTCTACACTATCCCCATGTTGACCCATGGATGTCAAATCAAGTGCTACACCTCTCACAGAGATGGAGTTCAGAAGTTAACTTTACAGGCCATTTAGGTCAGCAAAAAGGACTCGGTAGTGTAGACATAACATGGCTTACATTGACCTAAGTTTGTAGTGTAGACCAGGCCAGTGTAATGAATAAAGTGTTTCACTTGCAGACTCAATTCCACAAAGCACTTACTTCAATGGGATTCCTGAGGCACTTAAAGTTAAGCATGTGCTTAAGTGCATTGCTGAATCAGGGCCTTAAAATTTTCTTTCCTTTCATTATTTATTGACTTTTTTTTGACTGTGTAACAAATACTAGTTATTTCAGAAACCTCCAGCTTGACATGGACATAGAACTTGATAGAGATAAACTTGTATATATGAAGAAATATGATTTTGAAATAGCAAAGTTGGACTGTAAGAGTGTTTTCAAAATTTCAGTCCATGGTTTTCCACTACATTTTTAACAGATAACTACACCTTGGTTATTATATATATGCAAGCCTGCAAATAAATATATCTGCACTTCTGTATGCTGATTTAAATTAAGGTCTGTCTGGGTCTTTGGAGCCCATCTCACCATCGCTCTCTCTGTGTGGATACCACACTGTGATACAAGTGTCTGTTTAAACAGCTACAACTGGAGTTTAATTCGTTACAGACATAATTGTTGAAAACAAACATTTAAATTTGAAATGTCTCAGTGGCCTGCACAGTGCTGGTGAGAGGAGGAGGAGGCAGGAGCTGAGGAACGTCATGTTCCTCTTTGAGGCCCAGTCGTTTGCCATGTATTATTGAGGCACCACTGACTGAACTTGAAAGGGAAAAATGTCATGTTTGTCCTCTGGCCTGAATGTATCCAACTCAGGTTTTACTTTCACATCCATCTCCCATTCACAGTGCTGTGGAAATAACCATCCTTTTCCTCTGAAGTTTAGCCGCCCTCTGTTATGTTCCACAGCATGTGGGTTGTTGAACTTTGGTGACAAACACCTCTTCCAGTTCAGCTTAGAGCTCCAGGGGGATCTGAAGAACCCTCAAGTTTATTTATTTTTAACTAGCTACATCTGGAATAAATTAAACTCATGCTTTTTAGTTTTTTGTCCTTCTTAAATCTGATTTTCAGTGGAATGAAGCCAGAATCTTTCTAATCTGTACTTGTATGTATGGAGTTTGCTAGTTTTCCATCCTTAAATACACATAATTCATTGGAAGATCTATTATTCATTGCTGATATTGTGCGTTGTTATTGTGAGATTGCAGTGTACAATTTTTTTTCAAGTGTTAAGCGTAATTTGTTAAGGCTATCATTAAGCACCAATAGCAACTTGTTTATTTGGATGGAAGGGGAATTATACTGTGAAGCCATTTGCATTTTTGAAAAACCCAAACAGATTTATTGGGTATTTTTTATTGTAATTGATTTCTATATTTTTTGAGAAAAGAATTCGTTTGTTTGTTTGTTTGTTTGTTTTAAATAAATATTAAGCTATTGATTTATGGAATCTGTGAACTGTGTCTGCAGGAAGTGATGTTCCAGAAGCCTTTGTGATTAAATTGTACGTAAAACCCGCTACTGTAGAGTAGGATTTTAGAAGTCTGATGCAAAGCGATGCAAAGATCAAGGACTGGGATTAACTTTTGTTGTTCCGCTGATATTCTTGACAGTTTTCAGAAGTTCCTTTAGTTACTAAAAATAAAATCTGACTGGTGCAAAAAGGGAAAATAAAACTAAACTCCTGGGAGATGCCAAAGGTTCTAGGGCCATTATATATCTTTAGTTTGTGAAAAAGAGAAGGCAATTTTAGGCCTTATGGACCTTGCCCTGCAAAGATTTATGCATTAAATTAATGATAAAGATGCAAATATCACAATTGACTTCAGTGGGGCAGGATGAAAGTTATCCACATAGGTACACCCCCATAAAAAGAAAATTTAAAAACAAAAAATTAAATATTTGGAAAATGAAATTCAAGTAAAAATTTTGGCATAACATTTTCACCTAAAAAAATTAAATAAATGAAAATAACTTCTTTTCAAAATGACAGATTTTTTTAAAAAAAATTTCTACTTTTCCAAAATTCTGCTGAACAGTATAGGGTAAGTGGTCTCCACAGAAGAAAAAATGGTCAAGAGATTAAAGCAGTGAGCTGCGTATTAAGAGAGCTGAGTTCTATTAATGGCTCTATGCCTTTGGCGATGTCATTAACCCCTCTGTATCTCTTGTGACAAAGCTCTGTCCTGTGTTTCCTGATCCTGTGTTTCCTGGCAGATTTTGCTAGCCTCAGAGGCTCACTGTGACCCTCTACATCGCCCTTCTCTCTCTAGAGGCAGGGATCACAGTCTGCTGAGCCATTTTCATCACAAGCCAGCAAGGGAGGTGAGGAGAAGCTATCCTCCCTTGCACAGTCTCTGAGTCTCAGTGATTAATCAGTGGGGAGCCCAGGCCCACTATCTACTCTGGGCTCTAGCCCAGGGACTCTAATAGTATCATCTATGGTAGTTGATCTTTTAGAAACAGGACACATACAATTCTCTGGGCTACTTCCCCACAGCAGCCCCCACTTCTTCAAGCTCCACTTCACCCTTACCTCAGGGCCTCCTTCCTTGTGCCTGATATGTACTGCTCAGTCTCTCCAACAGCACAACTTCCTCCTACAGTTACTGACATGCACACCCACCTCACTAACTGGGAGGTTTTCTTTACCTAGTTTCAGCCAGCCCCAGATTGGCTTCAAGTGTCCCTGTCAACCTAGCTGTCTCCACTGCTTTCTGGAAGGATCTTAATTGGCCCCAGATGTCTTGATTAACCTGGAGCAACTGCCATTTGGTTACCACGGTAACAGGGATTTGTTTAGCCTGGGGCTAACATACCTGTTTCTCACTACTTCCCTATAGCCATCTGGGCTTGCCCCATTACACTCCTCTACCTCAAATGAATGTTACGATATTTAATGTATTCATGTTTGTTCAGTGCTTCAGAATGAAGGCACTATAGAAGCGCAAGTGATTTAGACTAGCCGGAAAACAAATTCTGTTTAGCGGAAATTTTTGAGGTCTTAGAGTTTGTAAACTAAATGTTTCAAAAAATGTGAAAAAAAAGAAACTCAGCTCAGAATAGTCAGTTTCCCAGAAGTTGTGGTACTCACTTGGCACATGGGACACACAGGAAGGAGTCCCTGTTCTGCATGATTTAAAGCAGTCTCTAAGCCTTTTTGTGCTGACAACACCCTCTGGACTTGAAAAAAAAATCGAGACCCCCCCCAAAGACTTGAAAAGGTAGGGGGCTAAAGCTGCCCAAACCCTTCTGCCCAGGGCCAGGGCTGAAGCCACTTGAGCCCTGCCACCTGGGGCCACGGATAAAGCTGCCCAAGTCCAGGGCTGCAGCCATCTATAACCGAGGCTGAGGCTGAGCCCAAGACCAAGCCCCTGCACATAGGGATGAGGCTAAAGCCACCTGGGGCCAGGGCAGAGTCCCCCAACCCTGGGCCAGGGTTGAAGCCATCCAGGGCTGAGCCTGAGCACAAGTCCTGCCACCTGGGGCTGAAGCCACCTGGGACCAAGCACAAGCCCCTTCCCCTCACCCTTCCTGGGGCTGGGGCTCAAGCTGATAGGGTTGCCACCTGCCCAGTTTTCACCTGGACAGTCCAGGTCTTGGCTTGTGTGTCTGGATGCCATTTGGCAAACCCTGATGTCCAGTTTTTTTGATCTGCGGAAACCTCTCATTGCTGATTTAAATTTAATCCGCTGAGAAACACTTAACCTGAAAACACTCACCACTGACAAGAGGAGGGGGATATAGCCCAGCCAATAACAGCCAGATGCCCTTCACACCTGGCCAATCACAGCCTGCAGCCCTCCCTAGCCCACCCACTCCCAACCGCCCAACTGGGGAACGTTCAGAATGTTTCTCTGCCTGACGTTTGGTGGAACACAGGAACTGGAAGGATGTGCAATAAATGGAGGGGTGCTCATCTTCTTGCCTCTCTCAGAAGGGTGTGTTGTAAGTTAGGGAACACCTATTTCTTTCTTAGGTAGTGTTATAAACAGATAGTTAAGGGTTAATGCCTCTTTTACCTGTAAAGGGTTAAGAAGTTCACCTAGCCTAGCTGACACCTGACCCGAGGAACCAATCGGTGTTCACCAGGGAATTAGTGGAGAAGTCTCTCAAGGCTACCCAGGGAGGGGAAGGTTTTGGGGGGGAAGACAGAGTTTTCCAAATGACTCAAATATTTGGATGGTGGCAGCATATTGATCTAAGCTGGTAATTAAGCTTAAGGGTTCGCATGCAGGTCCCCACATCTATACTCTAAGGTTCAGAGTGGGGGGTGGAACCTATGACAGGTAGTAGTGCAAATAAGGGGAGTTCCCCCCACCATATGGTCATCCATCTATATATAAATCCTCCGTATCATCCCAGCTGTACGTGCAAAAGAGACCTCCTCCGTCTGTGCATGTGTGTGTAAACAGAGAAGTTCAAATGAGTGTCTGTATATGAAAATCCCTTGTGTGTGAAAATTGTGCTTATTACCACTAGGATGTGTGGGCAGATGTACCTCAGAGGTGTCAACCCTTTGGGGGAAGGGGAGATAGGAGTGAGCGGTGGGGTGGGGCCTTGGGGGGAACAGGTGATCAGGGGACTGTTACCCCAAAAATGGATTTTGGAACACTGTTATAATAACCTACCTATTGCCCCTTAGTCTGTTTGTCCAGAGGTAAAAGTTTCTGAGGTTGTTAAGGAATCACTAAAGGACATGGATATAACCTTCTGATAAACTAATTGACACAGACAGTATTCTTTCCAAAACAAAGTATCTTTTATTAAAGTAACTAATAATTCCTAATACAATATAATCTAAAAATCCTAAACAAGGCACAAAATATGTGACACAATCTCTTCTTGCAAGTTAAAGAGCATTGAAATACAATAGCATATAGTTTAAATCAGAGGTCGGCAACCTACCACATACGTGCCAAAGATGGCATGCGAGCCGATTTTTCTTGGTAAGCGGGCCAGGCTGAGCTGCTCAGCTCGCTGCCACTCTGGGGTTCCCACTGCTGGCCTCTTGCCAGCCGGGGTCCCACTCAGCACCCGCTGCTGGCCTGGCAGAAGGAACCCCAGGCTGGCGGCGGGCTGAGACTGCAGCTGACAAGGAGCCAGCAGCCAAAACCCCAGAGCAGTGGTGGGCTGAGCTGCTCCGCCCGCCGCCGCTCTGGGGTTCCTGCTGCTGGCCCCTTGCCAGCTGGGGTCCCCCTCCCCCCACAGCCTCACTCAGCACCTGCTGCTGGCCTGGGGGAAGGAACCCCAGGTTGGCAGCAAGCTGAGACCCCAGCTGGCAGGAGCCAGTGGTGGAAACCCCAGAGCTCTGGTGGTCAGCCCCCCGCTGCTCTGGGGTTCTGGCTGCTGGTCCTTTGCCAGCCAGGGTCCCCTCAGCCCCGCTCACCTTGCTTCCAGTTGGAGTTCCAGCACAAGCCCCCTGCCAGGCACGGTCGAGGCTTCCAGCCCTGCTCAGCCCTACCAGCCTCCAGCTCCACTCACCTCAGCTGCCGATCTGGGGTTCCAGCCGCTGACTTTCTGCCAACTGGTTATCAACTTATAACTCAGAAGCCTGTGTGCAGCTTAAAGTATCTAAATAGGTGCCACTAGACATTGGAAAACTCAACAAGGAAAAGCAAGGGCAAGGATAACACTAAACTAATAAGATCTGAATTTTAATTTAATTTAAAACAAGGCTTCTGAAACATTTTGAAAACCTTGTTTACTTTACATATAACAGTAGTTTGGTTCTATATTATAGACTTATAGAGGGACCTTCTAAAAAATGTTCAAATGTATTACCGGCATTCGAAGCCTTAAATTAGAGTGTATACATGAAGATTCAGCACACTGCTGCTGAAAGGTTGCCAACCCCTGGTTTAAATGATTCTCAGTGAAGCAATTTTTACAAGTGGCTAGCATGCAGAAAATCTCTGGCAGCAGATCTCCAATTTGCTTTTAAGTTTTACATAAGTAAGATA